>NC_061817.1:39154844-39754844 GCF_021462225.1 Girardinichthys multiradiatus
TCCAGGTCACCGACCCAACCCATTATTCCTTTCAGCTGCAGTGCTGTACTGTAGCTCAGCCTCAGGTCCATAATGTCCAACATGCTGCAGATTTTATTCCTGGATGTCTTCCACACCAGGAAGTCACCACCCATTCCTGTTTCTTCAGTTAAACTAGAAAAATCCCAAAGGTAAATCAGAAAGTAAACCGGATTTTAGTTCCACCACAATGATTCCCGAAGAGCTGTTAGAGGTTTTCCTTAAAAGTTATTTGGAAGTAGTGAGTAATGGTCCAGATGCATCCATGTGAAGCTTCACCTCCTGCTTCAGCTTCAGCAGGCTTACATCTCAGCAGCTTCCATTTCTTCCTTAGAGCCGCCAAACATTTATGGCTCAGATTTATCAGATATTTTTGATCCGAAGTACCTTCCGACCCAGTGACCAGATCCAATCAGCCCCAACAATCAGAAACCAATTATTAATTCTCTTGCTGGTCCACAGATCCATTATATCCGGACCACAACTTGTTTGTTTCTTTATGACAAAGGTCCAAACAATCCCACTTAGGAAAACGTTCAGTTCCACAGATTGTTATCGCATAATTCCCAATGACTCGGCAGGATTTTCAGGTCATTCCCATATGATCCCCCATCAGTCCGGTTTGCATGTAAAAGTTCCTGATCTGAGGATTTCAGAACCTATTGAGCTTTCTTAGCTCTTTATTGGTTCGTACCTGAGCCTATAGGAACCTCCTGCCACAATCTCTTCCTCTTTCTGGAGAACGTTCTGTTTTTATGATGATGTTCTCAGACCGGAACCAGGACTGGGTCAGACATCAGGCATGGTTCTGGTTCCATCAACAGGTATCTGGTTCCAGAAAACTTTAAGCACCTGGAACATCTACAGTGACTTCCACCATCTGGAAAGAGTAGGTAGAGCCCATCCAGGCTCTGCTGAATGTGGACATGTCTCAGGTTGTAAATCCAGGTTCTGATCATGGTATTAAAAGCCTTCAGCAGCTCGACCCGGAGCCTCGAAGTAAAATCTCATCCCTTTGACAGCTTCCTGACGAGCCCTGCAGCTCCATCCGTCACTCCGCTGCTCCTCCTGACACCTGAAGAAGAAATGTGAGTGTTTTGGATCGGAGGGCGCAAGGCCGGAGCTGCAGTGCATTCAGCCTGACCCAACTGGCTGTGACTCAGCAGCAACGACTCAGTCCCGGGGGCTGCAGCCAAGTCTGCAGCAGACAGTTGGGTGGAGCAAGAACACGCTTTGGGTCTTGATCCGAGTCAGGTGGAACCAGAATGCTCCAAGTCTGCAGCAGGTTCCAAACTTTAGTTTCTTGGGGTCTAGACTCAGTCCTTTCACAAATCTTTCCTGGACCTTTCAGGGGCGGTCGGAGCTGGAAACCCGACATGTTTGACAGAAAAATCTCTGTAATGTTTGTGTCACCAAATGTGTTTGGTATTTGTTCTCCTGCTTGTTCTGCATGTTTTCTTCATGTGTTTTTTTCTTCTGCATGGTAAATGAATTTATATTTTGGTTTTTCCCATCTGTTTCTTCTCGTTGTGTCTGCATGATCCTGCTTTTTAAACTGCATGATGTGACATTGAGCTCGGAGGAGACACCAAGGTTAAGCACATGTGAGTAATGTCCATAAACCACAGCCCTGCATTAGTTCATGGTGAGATGTTTAATTATTGTTAAAAGAAACCAAACTTTCTACTCAGGCCTTAAAACCAATGAAGGCTCAATGAGATCCATGCTTTCTTTAAAGGATCAGCAGTCGGGGGGTCTCACTAAAACAACTAATCATATCGACTGAAAGTTTCTTGGAATACATTTAAAGAAAAAATGAAGAGATTTTGGATATTTATCAAAAGCGTGATTTATTTCTCATTTAAGTTACATTTGATCCTAATTCAATTGTGGAAGAATTAAACTGATCAGTTTGGGATCAAGGATCAATAATGTTGCTGAGGGGATTTTGTCAGATATTAACCCTTTTTATGTCACTGTGAAAGAACTAACAAAGTTTTTTCTCCAAAATTTAGAGAAGAACTCATTTGGTGAGTTCAGAGTGGCAGTTGTACCCACAGCTCGTCTTCCTGCAGCTTTTAAATGTTTCTGGGGCCGAAACTAAACCTCTGCAAAATCCTCCATATCTGTGTATGAAAGTTTAAAAAACCTGAAAATAAATTAAAACTTTATTGCTGCAGAAATGTTTCCGACAGAAGCATTTTAGAACATGTATTTGGTGAGGAAAAGTCCACCAGTAGGAGATAAATGTTTCTATGTTTAGGACACCTGAAAAACGAGGCGAGAGGCTGAGCTTTGTCAGAATGTTTGATTTTCACCTTAATGTTACTGATGACATCCAGACAAAATCATTCCTGGTTTTACTAGTATTCCCATTCTGGAACAGTTTTATCATCTTTAGGAAGTGAGGACACAGAGAAGTCCAGAGTCTAAAAACCCAGAGTGAGATATCAGCCGCCTGTTGACGTTTATCTGACTCAACATTCTGGCTCCTCTTCCTCCTCCCGGTGAAAACTCGTGTCTTTCTCTCTTTTCTTTCCTGCTTCCTCGTCAGTTCTGGGTCAGCTCGCTCTCAGCTGCCAACGAGCTGTGTTTCAGTCTGAATAATGCATGATGGGAGTTGTAGTGAGAGCAGAGGAGTACAGCTGTAAACCACAGCTGTTCATGATCATACTAACTCCTCATTCCTGTTCGTCATGCTCTCTTTATTTGTTCGGTCAGTTTAATCATAGCTGCTGAATTCAGTCATTAAACACATGAAAAAATCAGATTTTAAATAAAAAGTAATGTTAAGGACAGAGTTTCCTTCAGATGTTTAGAGCGTAAACAGACAGTTAATTGTCTCCAGAGGAAAAACCTCCTCAGGCAGAAATGAACTGGAACAATTATTTTAATTTAATGTTATTTGAGTCTGGATTTAGAAGCTGCAGTCGGTTTGTTTTTTTACAATAAACATTTTCTGAAATCCTATGTATGTAAACAAAAATAGGCAAGAAAAAACATGGATGCTAAGAAAATATAAAATATTTATATTTCTAACTATTTCTATAATTTAAAATTTTGCAAAGTGAATGCAAGATTCAAAAATATATTTTGTTTAGAAAATACACTTTTAACAATATTTAAAATAAATATGAATAGATTTAAATATAAAATTGTGTTTTAGTTTAGTTATTAAGTTTCCATATCTAATGTGTATATCACATGCTGGTTCATCCTCAACAAGAACTAGTTCCAAATTCAGTTGAGCCAGGTTATAACGATTCATTCATGTTCATAGTTCATCACCTAAACATACTGAACGAAGTTCACAGAAGTTCACAGTTCTTGTTCATTTATCATATTTTGTCTGAAATGAAGCTTTAAAAATCTCTCAATTGGCATATCAGTTAAGTCCTCGTTGAACATCAGAAACTTACCTTAAATCAGTTTTCTTCTCTCCTTTTGTCTTTGCCCAGATGAGCTACATTTTAAAGTGGCCAACTCTGCTGCTCTCCTTTAGATATTTTGTTTTTGTCATTAAGCAGGTGTAAAATTTTGACTGAACAGTAGTGCATTTAGGCTACGTTTGTAATTATAGTCACTTTTAACCCTCTTATTGCAATCAAGTCAGTGCAGATGGGATTCAGCATTAGTTTTGTGTTTAACCCCTTAAACAGGTAATGCACAATCAGAACCACACAGTGATACATAACTGCTGATACTTACTGGATGTTGCCTTTAAAAAATGAGGCAGAAGAACATTGAGGTGGCCTATTTTTAAATTTGATCATAAGGGAGTTAAAGCACCACAGCGTTCCTCTTTAATAAAATACTGATTTTGTTTAAGCAAACATTATATAAAAACATCTCTTGTACTGTTATTTCAGCATCCGACCTGGTCTGAGACAAAGGTGTAACTTAATGTAGTTGCAGCTTCCTCAGCTTATCTTTACTGTAACAATTAAATCCATGTACCACAAAACTCAATTTGATCTATCAGTGTTTATCTTGGAGGCATGAGCCCTCAGTTTAAATTCTTACATTTAAAGTGGAGCTAAAAGCATTGTAGTTAAGTTTAAAGCAAGTGGAAAGACAAACATTGTATTTCAGATTCTCACAAAGTCTGCTTTCTGAGCTGTTTGTGTTTGCATAGCAGCTAAACATTAACTCTGCTTCTCATTTATAGAGAGACACAGCAGTCACTCAGAGCTTGCCTTGAGGGAAGATTTGGTTGTTGGTGCTAAAAATACACAGTGTAAATCTTTGGTTCTCTCCTGCATAGAGTGTCGTTAAATTATGGCAGGATGAGCTGCCCTCACGAGTCTGTCATGTAAACATTTACAATATTTAATTGTTTTGAATATTTAAATAAATATATTTTTATGTGAAATAAAATGACATATTCAACAAATAATTAAATACAAACACAATAACTTAAGATATCAACCCATTAAAAAAAAATCTTAAAACTGTGAAAGAATTTTATGAAGTAAAATAAGGAGATTCAAGGATCCAAATATAACTTAAATGTAACAGAAATTTAGCCAAACATCTTACAACTTAAAACAAACTTAAATTAAGAACAGAAGCAGAGACAAGTTTGGTGTTATTGATGAGAGTAGCTGCTGATTGATCATTAGTGTATTGACGAGTGTGTTAACTGTCAGTGTTCGTTGTGTATCTAATGACTCACCTGCTGATTGATGGGAAAATAAAAGTCTGGCAACATGTTTTCTCATCAATTAGCTTCGTTAATGCTAATTGGCTAACGACCAGCCAATTAAAACACTCGTATGGCAGTTCGGGCCCTTACAGAGCTTGTGTTGTGCCAGTGTTAGGTTTTTCTTGGGTGCTTCCTGAGAAAAATGTCATTATAAAGCTGATCAGTTTAATAATTAATCAGAAACAACTACAGCTCATCAGATTCATCCTGTGCTGCATTTTTATTATAGCAGCAATTCCTCAGTGTCAGCGCAGGACGTTTATACAAGCAGACATTAGTGGGTTGATCGCAAAGGTAGCCTGCAGTCAGAGCCGCAGCAACGCCCCGTTTGGTCTCTGAGCCAGAGCCGAGCGATGCAGCGGGGTGGTCAGGCGAGGAGCAGGGTGAGTCAGAGGTAGAGGAAGCTGAATGGCACTGCAGCGCTCATAAATCTGACTGCACTGCTGCAGTTTCAGCTCGCTGTTGCCCTATTTCCAACATGGCTGACATGATGTGATGTTACTGCTCCTCCTCATCTTACTCGCCCTCTGACCCATTAACCAGCTTCAGGGAGAAACCGGTGTCTGAGTTTTATTCTGCTGCAGGTCCAGTTTCACAGCTTCAGCCTGCAGATGCTCAAAGAGTATCAAAAATTGATGCATTTATTGCTGTTAGATAAAATAAACTATCTTAAGCCTTTGTTCAAAAATAACTTCCTAAATCTTAGATTTTTATGTTTTTTCAAATAATACTTTTATGTAATCAGTCACCATAAAAATAAGTCAAACCCAAAGGACCTTGTATTGTCTCGAACCCGAAACACGTCCTCATGTTTTCTTCATGTTTTCTCTGCAGAGACCAAGCAGGAGTTGGAGGACCTCACAGCTGACATCAAGAAGACAGCCAATAAAGTTCGCTCAAAATTAAAAGGTACGACTCTTTCAGTTTGTGCACATAACATTTGAGAAACGATGAAACTGGAGGGTAACTGATGGGTTCTTCAAAGGTAATGAAGGCTCAGTGATCTGTTGCTTGTCAGATGAGGATATTTGGTTCTTTGTTTTACTTTGTGCTGATGATCAGTTCACAGAGCGGAGGCTGATTAATGTAGCTAACAGCGCACAAGAAAATCAGCAGTTGCCAGTAGAAAATAGCAATGAAAAGAGTTGGACACTCTTTCACAATAAAAGCATTATATGTGGATTTATGCGCAGAATCTACCTTTATTCATGTAAACCTTGTTATACATTGATCTCATGCAGGTTCACCAGCTATATCCAAAAGGCTACATGGCTCCTCAGAGACAAAATATGTCTGATAGATGCTAAAATAGGATGGAAGTTGAGCTGCCACTGATCTGTATAGTATTTTTCCCAGGTTAGTCATTCTGTGAATTATTATTTTTAATGAACCTTTTCAAACATGACTCTACACTTTCAAATTCTCACTGTTAAAACAATTACCTGTGAAACAGGAAAAGTTTTTTCTTATAATTTGAACTGCTTTTATTAAAAATCTGATATACTTCAGGTAAATCTGAAGTGGATAATTCCTCACTTATTACTGTCTTTGCAACACAGTTTGTAAAAAAGTTTGACTAATTGTTCAAAACAGAAAAGCTAATTGCTGTGTTTCTTTGAGATTAATATTTTTATACTTTCAGAAAGAAAATTGAAAGTTTTAGAAGCTGTTTTAAAAAGTATCTGTTCAGCAAATAGCCCTTTGCTCGCTCACTAAATCAGATCCCACCTTCAGTTTTGTGCTGTTTAGTTAATGTTTTTGCTATTAAGATATTAGGAGCTGCTTGCTCTCAGCAGCTATCGTTCATTGGGCCTGTTTAGACATCCATAAACATAACTGTACAAACAATAACAGCTGTGAACTTGACACAAAGGTTAGCTTGCTAACCTCAGAAAAAAACATGACAAGCACCAAATAGAGTAGAGTAGTAAAAGAATAAACTTTATTTCGTTGTCAACGGCATGGAGAAAAAGCTATTTGAGCGGTGCATAAGTTTGTTAAAAAGATCAAATAAAACCAGATGTTCACACATTCATACTGAAGCTCATTCCATCACTGCATCTCCTTTACAGTCTGGCTGTGTTGAGTTTAGCTGCTGCTGTTGGACAGAAGCTTTCGTTGAATCTTCTTGTCCTTGCATTAACTGATCTGTAGCGTCTTCCTGAGGGTACCAGTTCGAACAGAGCGTGACCTGGGTGAGAAGTGTCTTTCATGATGTTCAGGGCTTTTTGGAGACAACAGGAACTGTGAAGTTCTTCAAGTGTGGGGAGAGGGCAGCCAGTGATCATCTGGGCCACATTAATAACCCTCTGGATCTCTTTCCTCTGAGCCACTGTACAGCTGGTAGACCACACACATTTGCAGTAGGTCATTAAGCTCTCAATAGAGCAGTGATAAAAGGACACCAGCAGTCTCTGTGGGATGTTATTTCTCCTAAGCATCCTCAGGAAGTGCAGTCACTGCTGGGCCTTCTTCAGCAGCTCAGAGGTGTTCACATTCAGGTCAGGTTCTACTCCATGTGGATTTCCAGGAAGCAGAAGTCAACCACCTTCTCCACCCAGCCCCACTGATGATCAGTGGTAAAATGCTGTCCTCTTTTTACCTGTAGTCCTCTGTTATCTCCTTGATCTTGGAGATATTGTGCAGCAAGTTGTTCTCTGTGCACCACGCTGTAAGCCACTCCACCTCAACCTGATAGGAGGACTCATCCCCTCCAGAGATGAGCCCCACCATTGTGGTGTCATCTGCAAACTTGACAGTGGTGTTGTTGTGGTGAGTGGGTGTACAGTCGTAGGAACAGTGGGGGCAGAGCAGGGGGCTCAACGCACAACCCATGGAGACCTGGTGCTAAGAGCCAAAGATGTATGTTGACCTAGTCCTGACCCTTCCCGGCAGGAAGCTGTGGGTCAACATGCAGGTGGAGAGTGGCAGTCCAATGTCCCTCAGTTTGTCCACCAGTCTGTGGGGGATGATGGTGTTGAAAGTTGAGCTATAGTCCACACAAAGCAGCCGCCCATAGCTACCCATGCTGTTTTAGATGGTTGAGTGCTGTGTGGAAAACTGTGGCTGCTTCATCCTCAGTGGATCTATGGTGGGGGTCACAAACTTTGGGGAGAAGTGATGTGATGTGAGCCCTGACAAGATGTTCCAAGCATTTTATAACCACCGGTGTCGGTGCAACTGGCCAGTGGTCATACAGGCTGGAAATGTGGGGTTTCTTGGGCAGGGGGACAATGATGGAGGACTTCAGACAGGATGGAACAGTGGATTGGACAGAGAAAGGTTAAAAATCCTGGTTAGGACTCCTGCCAGCTGGTCACCGCAGTCTCTCAGCAGCCATCTGGGGACACCGTCGGGTCAAGCAGCCTTCCTCAACTTGACAGCCTGCAGTGTTCGCCTCATCTCATGCTCCTCCACAGTGAATGAAGCTGCCTGTGGTGGCAATTTCACAATTTTGTGTTTATAGTTTTTGAAAGTTGTTGTTGATTACTTGGAGTACCATATGGTTGAAGTTCAGAGGATTTCTTTATGTCGATGCTAATTAAACGTTAATTTTTAGCTGAGAAAATAAACCTGCTTTGGCTAATAGTGAATAATAACTGCAGGGGAAAATCTGGTCTAATCAGGAGACAGCCTTCTTAATTTGGATAAAGTGGCTTTTTTTTTTATCTGACCAAATTGATTAATCCTCCAAAATGGTAACAATCTAGGCTCAGGACCAGAAAGCAGGGTTGTTATTTAACAGACCTCCTTGAAGCTTCTTCACTGCTGTTATGCATGACTTGGAATCCTTGTTTGGTGCTGTTGGTAATTTTAGCATCATTAATAAACTGTGAAAACACATGTCCGATGTATTTTTTTCTCCTTGTGCGGTGCATTAATTAGTAAGAATAAACTGAGCCAAACGTGAAATAAATTTAACTGAAGATAGTCAAGACTGAAATAGGAATAAATCTAGAAGTCACGTCACTTGTTCATGGGGTGGGATTGTCAACGAAAACAGAAATTATTGTTTTTCTTCGAGACTGCATTATGCAGGTATTGTGTGCTGTATTAATAGAAGACTCTGAGGATGATCTTGCACACTGACCTTCAGCTGCATCAGAAGATTAAAATATTCAGAGACTAGCAGTGATTTATCAAGCTGTAATCAGCAACTCAAACACACACAGAGAAAGATGGGCCAATGAGCCTAAAGCTACAGAAACAGGGAGAGAGCATTGTTGCTACAGCAATAGTCCATGCTGAAAGCTCAAGGACATCCCTGCTTTAATGTGAACAGCTAGAAGATGGACTACACAACACACACACACTGACAGTACATATGCAGACTGAGAATAGCTGTGATGCTGGCAATGAAGCTATAATTGGAATCTCCACGAGGCAGCCGAGTGTTATTGTCCCCACACAGACTGAAATTCTGCAGCATCTCTTACTGTAGACCTGAAACCCTCAGGATGGGTTTTAGTGTTTGAGTCCACATGCTTGTATAAAGTGATCATCGCCATGTTTGGCCAATTGACTGTGGAGCTCTAAAACAGTCAGAATTTTAAAATATCTTTAAACAACCTTTTACCAAAGAGGTATCAATACATTCAGACTAGAGTCTGTTGTGTATTGTTTGTTTATCTGTGATATTTAAAGTCTAGCGTGTTTAAATCTAGATCCTGTTAAAAACCAAACAATTTTTACTTTGTCCTGATGCATAAAACACTGGACATGAAAGAGGCTGCTTTGTTACCATGACTCTAAGTTTTATTAACTGATACAGGGGTTGGACAATGAAACTGAAACACCTGTAATTTTAGTGTAGGAGGTTTCATGGCTAAATTGGACCAGCCTGGTAACCAGTCTTCATTGATTGCACATTGCACCAGTAAGAGCAGAGTGTGAAGGTTCAATTAGCAGGGTAAGAACACAGTTTTGCTCAAAATATTGAAATGCACACAACATTATGGGTGACATACCAGAGTTCAAAAGAGGACAAATTGTTGGTGCACGTCTTGCTGGCACATCTGTGACCAAGACAGCAAGTCTTTGTGATGTATCAAGAGGCACGGTATCCATGGTAATGTCAGCATACCACCAAGAAGGATGAACCACATCCAACAGGATTAACTGTGGACGCAAGAGGAAGCTGTCTGAAAGGGATGTTCGGGTGCTAACCCGAATTGTATCCAAAAAACATCAAACCACGGCTGCCCAAATCACGGCAGAATTAAATGTACACCTCAACTCTCCTGTTTCCACCAGAACTGTCCATCAGGAGCTCCACAGGGTCAATATACACGACCGGGCTGCTATAACCAAACCTTTGGTCACTCATGCCAATGCCAAACGTCGGTTTCAATGGTGCAAGGAGCGCAAATCTTGGGCTGTGGACAATGTGAAACATGTATTGTTCTGTGATGAGTCCACCTTTACTGTTTTCCCCACATCCAGGAGAGTTACGGTGTGGAGAAGCCCCAAAGAAGCGTACCACCCAGACTGTTGCATGCCCAGAGTGAAGCATGGGGGTGGATCAGTGATGGTTTGGGCTGTCATATCATGGCATTCCCTTGGCCCAATACTTGTGCTAGATGGGTGCGTCACTGCCAAGGACTACCGAACCATTCTTGAGGACCATGTGCATCCAATGGTTCAAACATTGTATCCTGAAGGCGGTGCCGTGTATCAGGATGACAATGCACCAATACACACAGCAAGACTGGTGAAAGATTGGTTTGATGAACATGAAAGTGAAGTTGAACATCTCCCATGGCCTGCACAGTCACCAGATCTAAATATTATTGAGCCACTTTGGGGTGTTTTGGAGGAGCGAGTCAGGAAACGTTTTCCTCCACCAGTATCACGTAGTGACCTGGCCACTATCCTGCAAGAAGAATGGCTTAAAATCCCTCTGACCACTGTGCAGGACTTGTATATGTCATTCCCAAGACGAATTGACGCTGTATTGGCCGCAAAAGGAGGCCCTACACCATACTAATAAATTATTGTGGTCTAAAACCAGGTGTTTCACTTTCATTGTCCAACACCTGTATGTGATAATTACAATTTGGTGTATTTTCAGTTCTCTACAATGATTAATAACAGTTTATTATTATCACATTTCAACTTTAACTCTTCTGAGTTCGTAGAATTTGGAAGAGATTTTTACATGAGAACAAATATGCACGCACCATTATGTATTTTCAACTAAACAGGCTAAAAATACACAAGGACACGCAATCTGTTTCTTATTCACCCAGTTTTTATCTCACTGTCACACAGAAAAACAACATCACCCAGAAATACAGTGCACGCACACACACAGACCATCAGCGCTGTGATTCTGCTGAGTCATCGTGGATTCAGCAGGGCCCTGCAGGCCACGGGCCAGAAAACGCACACAAACAATTCCTGCATAAAAAATATCAGGATGTAAAATGACTCCCACTCATCACTGTACACTAAGCATTTCTGCAGACAGGTAATGCTATTCATTAAGGAGACTCCAGAGACAGTCAGTCCCCATAGTGCAGGCAAACTACTGTTGGAACCCAAAATGCAGTTAAACAAGGACACGTCCACACACAGCTGATGAGGAATTTATCAACTAAGATCTTTAGCTCGGTTCTTCTGCAAAACAACGATGATCATTTCTGCCTGTCAGAAAACACACAACTGAAGTTTAGTGGCCTTGTCAGCAAAATACATTACTGTGTCAATTCATACTTGGCATGCACACCTGAAGCCTGTTCTTCCTGAGGGTAAAAGGACGCAGTACAGTAGACGTGCAGTTTGGATGAAGCATACTTGAAGATGTCACAGCCCAGCTAAGATCAAGCCTGGAGCTTCAACAAATGGCTGTTTATTCCATACTTTTAATAATAATCTTTATTTATAATGACGAGCAAACAAATAACATTTGTGGAAATGTTGATCAGGCTAAATATACATATTTACACAGGAAGATTTCCCTAAATACACTTTTAAAATAATAAGCTAAAGTTATATTAATTATAAAAAATTAGTAAGTAAACTGGTGGTACCATTTTTACATTTTCAGACTTCTGTAGCCGGTGAAACATGACTGTCAACTAAAAACTGAAAATCATCAACACCTCAGAGGGCTATTTGCTTATAAAATATATTCTGGCTCAACTAATGAATATTTGAATAAATAAGGAATAATCATGACCAGATTTAGAGTTATACAATAATTCCTTTAAATCATATTGGATCTATAAGCAAGAGGAGTTTCAGGAATAATTTTTTATTCATCTGCATCAGGCCAGAGTTGTTGCTTTAAAACTGCACGATTTGTTTACAGTAACTACTAAACAGTAATGAGGATAAACCTATTTCTCTTTTTATTATCATCATTAGGTTAACCCATATCATAGCACAAAGACAGGCAACTTTTTTATTTCTCACCAAGATTATTATTCAGGGAATTGTATGAAACATCCTGACAATACTTTTCCTTGTTGCGTTTCTGTGGATTTTATTGAGCAGAGCCAGAACATTCAGAAAACTCGGGGCTGGATGCTGACCTCTGTGGTAGACAGTGTTGTCTACATCAACATCTGTGCCTTTTTCAATGTTATCTTGTTTCTTTATTGTGCAACAAACCCACTACAAGCACATAACGTGTGTCACTGTAACACCAGCACATGTGGGTATATTTGGGTTCCGGTGATTATGATGAAATCATTGTTTAAAAACTTGGCCTGCTGAATGACGTGTCTTCACTTGTGGCCCAGTTTGTATATCCGACATCACACCTTTGATATTAGCTCGGAACCGTGTTTGAATAGTTTGGGTTTGAGCTCAGTCATTTGCTATAGTCAAATGAACTATAAAGAAAACTGTTCAACAGTCTTAAACCGTCCTTCATTTCTGCACATTTTTCTGAAATTATCCAGACTTTCCTACAATATATTAAAGAAGATTTTATCAACAGCTCTTTGGCTGCTTTTCCACTCAAAGTATAAAGAAGAACTGTCTTGAGGTTCTTCTTAAATTGCTAAATATTTTAAAGCATTTAAATGAAATATGTCCTTAGTGCATGCATACGATTTTTCACTATGTTGCCACCTACAGTGTCAACAGCCTGTAGTGGTGCTAAACAAACGCTAGATAGAAGTATGTCAGAAGAAGCAGGAGAACAAGAATATTGTGACAGTTTTGTTGTTCAGTACTGCAGAAATTACATTATACGTGTTACACAGTTCAGCAGACTGACGTGTGTTAAGGAACACCACACGTTATTATCATAAAATATAGAAATATACTAATTTATAGCAACAGCTTGGCTCTGAAGGTAGTAAGAGAAAAAGTCTAAAACATATTTTGTAAATGCAGTTCCCTGCACAATTAATAAAATTGAATTAAAAGCAAATGGTATTTACTTGTAGTAAAGTTGATCTACATGAAATTCTAACAATGTTGATAAATTAGTCAGTCTCATAACGTGGCCTAGTACCTGCCACAGGTAATGATGATGACATGCAGGTGCCGTTGCTATGCATTGAGTCACGTCAACAAAACCAACGCTGTTCGGATGTGGGGTGAGCGTGCATCTGTCACAATACTCAAGCTGCATAGTTGTGATTATAGTATCACAGTTTGTTGGCTTCTGGCCTTGATGCTGGAAGTTTTAAACTGATATATTAAAAGTGGGATCATGTGACTCCTGTCATCTGGGCCCAGGAGTGGGCTAACCATCAGGAGGCAAGGGATATTTCCTGGTTCAACTGGGACCAAGGGCTCAGTTCAGGTCACACTTGATTATTTTTTTTTTAAATCAATCCCTGCTGTTCACGTGTCTCACTCTGGTATCTGCCTGAAGCCCCCAACCGGAAGACAGACTTCCTTCCTTTGTTCTTCTGAGGCCATCACAGCAGGCAGAGAAAAACAGAGACTGCCAGAGAGGATAAAACATCAGAGAGCTCGGACCGCCAATGCTGCAAAGTGTGTAAATTAATATATGTTCATAAGGCAGCAGGTGAGACATAAACAGTAGTGATGAGGAGTGAACAATGAGCTACTTAGAAGGAAGACCACTCGTCCGGTTCTGTCAGAGGAGACCACATAGAAATAGAGAGCAGTAGTGGAGGTAGGGAAGCCTTTGGCAGAGCGTTCTAGTAGGTGGGACCCATTCCATGAAGCTCTTTGTGGGCTAACATCTGGGTAGCTGGTGGAAGTCAACCAACAGAGGGGTGACATGTCCTCTTTTAGGCTAAGACTGAACATGCAGCAGATGTTTCACAGCACAGGCTGGGAGACCAGTTAGGAAGGCCTGGCACTGGTACTGCCTGATCTGTCTGTGAAACAATATGAAGCAGTACAATTGAGCGATGGAGGTATCATGATCTTTAAAGGTCAGCTGGTCATTCTTCATGACCCCCGAGGTTCTAGCTACCTTTGATGGATCAGAAGTAGGGATTCTGTCTGGATGCAGATGATGTGGTTATATGGTCCGTTTGGCTGGGAATGCATGTAGTTTAGTATTAAAGACATTCCAGAAACTGAGGAAAAATGTGAAATATTGCAGCTGGAATAAATTTACAACCATAAAAATGTCCCTCTTTAATATTTTCCTTTGTATAATGTGTTTTCAAATTAATTTCATTGCTATAGATTTAAATCTGTTCTTGTTAATATTGCTGACTAGAAGTTGGAAGGTCAAATATGGTTTTGGTTCAGGATCTTTCTCCTGGATGGTTTCTTTAGAAGCTGCAGTGATCACAGTGATCCTCAGAGGGAACATCTAATTAAACTGGCTCTCCCAGTTAAATAACTGTTGAAGCTCCAGCAGAGTGATGAGGTGAGGCTGTTGCAGGCAAATGAAGGAGAACATTTAAGTTTATTCAGTCTTGTGGAAATGATGTGGAAAGCTTTTTAAACATCTTTTTAAACCTCATTAAAGATGTGTGAGAAAGTCTGATAATAAACTATCTTTCATTGCTGCAGCACATTCTGCTCTGAAAATGGTAGAAAAATCCAACCTTTGGCTTGAGAACATTTATTCAGGTGGAACAAAATCCCACAAGATAAATAATTTCATGGCAACATCACTGATGGAGAAACTATTCGCAACCCCCCTGTTAATATCATTGCCCTTTGCATAATCTCTTCAGATGGTCCAGAGTCCTGGTTCTTTTCTCTTTAGCGCCCCCTGCAGGTTTTCCATGGGATTTAGATCTGGGGACTGAGATGGTCATGGAAGGAGATTGACATTGTTTCATTTCCTGACTGATAAAGATCGATACACACTAGAGGGTGACACGGGAGTGGATTTTTTCTCCTGTCCCATCCCGCTTCCATAGAAAAATGTCTTGTCCCATCCCAATCCCAGGCCAGCATAACGAAAAAAATCCTGTCCCGTCCCAGTCCTGGTAAATTGACTCCCACTCCTGTGACTCTCCCATTTTTGTTTTCTTTATTTAGTCTTTTGGTAATTTCTTTCTTTGAAGGACCAGTTAGGTCCCTGTTTTTAGCTGTAGTAAAGGCCAGTTAAAGTAAAAAGAATAATAATGAAGAAATAATAAAATATCAAACAAGGAAACAGACCATGTCTATCTTAGTTGAATAAACAAAATGTACATAGTTGTATTTTACTCATTTATTAAGTGATTGTTTCCTTTGAACAATGACATTACTTTTATGTTTCAAGTTGCTGAAACGAAAGAAAAATGCACCTAGTAAGAGAACTGTACTTGGTGAACAAAAGGACAAAAAGGCATTACCTTCATAATTTAGAAACTGTACCTCAATGGTTCACAGCCCTGGTCCTCAGGGACCCCTTCTCTGCTAGTTTTAGATGTGTTTCTGCTCCAGAACACCTGATTTAAATTCTGACATGACCTCCTATACAGGCATCAAGAATGGAGGGTCAAACTGGACAAAATTAATACAATAAAATCATCATTAAATAAATACATGTTAATGTCCCATAAGTGAAGTAAATGTAACATGAAAGAAATGTAACATTAAATGTGCCATTAAATTAAAGGTACCATTTATTTATTTAATACATCATTAGAAACAATAAATGTACCATTATATCATGAAATGGACTATAATGCAATTAAATGTGCCACTGAATAATTAAGTATAATTTTAAAGACGACATGACGTAATTAGTGGTACACTTAATATTTAATAATGTATTAAATAAATTGTACATTTAATGGTACATTCAATTTTTTTCTATTTCACAACATATTTATTTAATATCTTCTCTTGATGAAGCTTTTCTACGAGGTCCGCGAGGGGACAAGGGGGGATGTTTTTCTCTTTTGCGTTCCCACGCAATAGTCTTTGCGTTATTTCACAATACTTTGTGGGATAATTTCCAAACCAGATAACTGCAAAAATGAAACAAACACTACACCCGTTTTGAGATTTATTGAGTTTTATTTTGAAATCGGCCTTAAATAAAATGATCTTCAAATCAGACTAAAAGACAGTTTTTAACCACAAGCTGTCAAACAAACTACTGAACTCTGGACCATAAAACTGCACGAAACCACATCTGTGACACTTTATTTCCTTATTACTGCTGCATGATGGGTACTTTTTTTTGTACGCCATTAGTGTTTTTGTTTTTATCGTGATTTAAACGGTTCTTCTTATCCTAAACATTTAATCACATTGTTTACTGCATGTTAACCTGCATATGACAAATAAATCATATCAATGACATATCAGTGTTTGTTTTATGAGCAGTTTATCATCTGTGCTGTTGCTCCAAAATGCCGAACGCAAAAGTATTGCGTGGAGACGCAAAAAAAAAAAAAAAATCCCCCATGTCCCTTGGCGGGCTCCGTACCTTTCCTCTCTACTGTGGCAAAACCTCTTAAATCTTTAGAGCACATGCAGCAGTTTTGTTGGTCAGATGAGACTTGACACATGTTGGTACTTTTGGTTTGATGAATGAAGAGAAGCAGGGTTGATTTAATCCAGAATCTGTCTAACAAGTGTCCCTTAATCACTGGTGAACTTGATTACAACTAAACACGTTTTATAAGCAGCATACTGCGTGTTAACACCGCTACATTCAACTCTCCTGAAGTTCGGTCATATTTGCGACTTTCCTGTCAGCTCTATGAGTTTAATAGATACGTCCTTACTGCTGACTTTACGTTGCAAATCCAATTTTACCACGTCCAGTTCTCCACCTGCATTTGCTCCCTTCATCCTGAACGCAGGTGGAAAACATCGATCAGAAGCACTGTTGGCTTGTGGGTCGTGTAGTTCATTTGACTCGCATTATAGTATAGGCTTCTTGGAAAAAAAACTACACAATGGCGGCATCGATCCAAGTTTTTTTTTCTTAAAGTTTATAACAAAGTCTCAGTTTAACATTTCCAAAGACAGTTGATCCTAGTTTATTTTCCCTCCTATTGGTTAGCTCCCACTCCCGTCTGTTCCAGTTCATGTTTTATCCTGTACCGTCCCAATCACGTGATCTTTACTGACGCTGTCTCCCGTGGGACTCCCGAAAAAATGTCAGCCTCTAATACACACCTGTCTTACGGACATAGCATGTTCTCTTGTCCTTCCCATTTTGAAGAGTTGCTAAGATTAAGGGACTTCCTTTTTCACGCACAGAAACAGGAAACTGTGGATTAAAGTTCTTGAACAATCTGATCAATTTGAAATCATTAAATATAAATAATTTACATTTAGTTTATGGGGATCATTGTAGTTGCTGACACTTTAAGAACCAGAGGTTACCTTGGAAACAATTATTTCTTAACATTGGGTCTTTTTCCTCTCTGTTTATGCTGTTTGTGGTCAGATTGAAGGTTTGATTTTTTTTATTTTCCAGGATAAAATGATGATGCTGCAAAGACAGATTGATTTAAGATCAGGTGCTCTGTACCTCCTGGAGGGTCTGAGGATTTAGAAGATTTTCAGACTTGAGGTTTAACTTTGAAAGGTTCTGAAAAATAAAAACATTTTTTTATTATTTCAGTCATACTGCTGGTCTGACTGGGAGCAAGCAGTGAATAAAAACCAGGTCCATCTTAAAACAGGGGTTTGAATCCCGACTTTTATCGGGATTAGGGAGGATCTAATTAACACCACCTTATTGTTAAATGCTCATGATTAACCTTTCTTAGTATGGTAACGTTTACATTTATGCTGCTTCCTCTGCATCACTGCTCTTCATGTTTTATGACCGTTTTTAGGACTTTGTTGCACAGAACGTTTCCTGGTCTCACTTTAGAACCTGGTTTCTTGGCCATAGTTGAGGAGCTGCTGGATTTTTATGGACCAAGCTTTACTGAGTAAACCCACTCCTGTTTCAAGTCAACTGCAACACTTGCTACGACTTTTAGTCGGCGTCTCTTCAGAGTAACTGAAGAGAGCAGTGGACGTTTTTAAGCTGGAGCTTCTACCTGCTTGATGTTGATTCAGATCTTGTAGCTCATATCTTCGTCGCAAGGCCAGGTCTATCATGGAATCTGCAGGATGTTTGTGGTTAAATGAACATCACAGCAGTGGAGACTTTAGTCCATAATTATTTCAGCACTCTTAAAGCTGCTATACTCATGATCTTGTTAGGTAGCTACAGACAACCCGATTCATCCAAATAGTTTTAAAAGAATGGAATAAAGCCCAGGTGAACCAGTGAAATCTATGATTCAGGTTCTCCACTGATGTTTGCCTGAAATCAAACATAATTTCAGCAAATCCAGACGTTTCTGCAGTGGTTCACTTCTTCCTTATTTTGTTATATTACAGCATTTTTCTTGACTGGGTTAAATTTAAATTTTTCCTCACATTCTTCTCATAACATCCCATAATAACAAAGTGAAAGACCTTTAAAGTGTTTGCAAGTTTATTAAAAACTAAAACTACAGAAAAAAATCACCTGAACAGAGGAATCCACAGCCTTCGCTCAGCACAGTCTCAGCCTCTGATCTTCTGCATTCGTCTCTACAAGCTTGGCTTACCTGTTTTGTGTGCAGATGTTCTGAAGATCTTCTCAGGCTCGGTCAGGTTGGATGGCTTGTTGTTAGGCAGACACTTTAGGTCTTTCCAGCGATGTTCAGCTGGATTTAGAGCCAGGATCTCTGGCTCAGGAACATTCAGAATGCTCCTGAAGCAACTCCTTGGTCTTCTTGGCTTTGTACTTCATCTCATTGTCATGTTGGAAGATGAATCTTCACCTCAGCCTGAGGTCCAGAGCGCTCTGGAGCAGGTTTTCTAGAAGAATCTCACTACGCTTGTTGTTCTCATCTTACCTTCTGTATGAACTGGTCACCCACTTCCTCACAGCATGATGCTGCCACCCCCATGCTTCAGAGTACGGATGGTGTTCACCAGGTGATGAGCAGTGCCTGGTTGTCTCCTGACATGACACTTGAAGTTCAGACCAAAACCTTCTACTATGGTTCCATCTGGTCCAAGGGTTTTTGTTTCTCCTGCTCTGATGATCTTCAAGGAGCTTCTTGGCATAATTCAAGCAAGCTGCCATTTTGTTCTGACCACTCTACCATAAGGCCTGATTGGTGGAGTGCATTACAGTGGTTGACCTTCTGGGTGGGTCTCCTATGTCCACAAATAAACACAAGAGCTCCACCTTAGAGACATTGGGTTCTCTGTCACCTCTTAGACCAAGGCCCTTCTTCTGATTACCCAGTTTGGTCGGGCAGCCAGATTTAGGACGGGTTCTGGTGGTTCCAAGCTTCTTCCATTCCCAGGAGACCACACAGCTTTTTAGGACGTTCATTGATGCCAAAATCTTTGTGACCTTCCTCAGATTAGAGCTTTGACACAGTCCTTTGACTTCATTCCTTGGTTTCTGCTCTGCTCTGTCAGCTGTGAGACCTTTTATAGACAACTGTGTTCCTTTCCAACCACAGGTGGACCCCAAACATGTTGAAGAAACATCTGATGGATGATCAGTGGAAACATGATGCACCTGAACTCAGTTTTCAGAGACATAAAACAGGCCATACTGTGATAATGTGAATGTGATTTTGTTTTTTATTGATTTCCAATTTTAGCTCTTTAATTCAAATGTTAAACTTTTAGCATATTCTAAAATATTTACAAACTGGTCTAAAAATGGGTCGGAACCAGGAATCAGCCTTGTGGTCCGGAAAAAAATATTAAATATGTTTTAGTAGAACAGCTCGGATGTTTTTTAACATTGTCTGCATCTTTGTTTTTGCAGCAATCGAGCAGAGCATCGAGCAGGAGGAGGGTCTCAACAGATCATCAGCGGACCTCCGGATCCGTAAGACACAGGTGGGTCAGGTTCTGACACCTGACAAAATGAGCATCAAAGCTCTTTATTAAAGAATAAGTTATTAGTGGGTCAGCGTCTGCAGAAAGTGTCAAAGTTTCACTTCATTGCTGTGTGTTTATCTGTTAATGTAACTGTTGCTGATCACGCGTGTTCAAACTGACACGTATATACAGGACAGACATCTTTAACATGTCAGATCCAATAATCCTTCTACACTCATACTGGAGTTTTCTTGCTCATAGTTCCTCCTGAACGTCATTTCCTGCAGGAAACATTTTCTCATGCAGCAGGATCCTGCTCTGTGATTGGCTGAAGCCATCTTGTCTGTTGCTGCTGCCACCCAGTGGACAGGAAAGGGACTGCAGTTACTCAACAGCTACAGGATCAGCTTCAGCTTACACAACAACAGAAATAACACACACACACATCTTAAACCTATGCCCACTCTCTTTATGCCCACAGACTAAAAACATTTGCATCAGTTATGTTTACAGTCAGACTGGGTTTATTTATATTTCTGCTGCCATATTTCAACATTTGGTTTGACCTAAAACAAAATTATCTGTTTGACACAAAACATTTCTGAGCATCTGAACTTACATCATAAACCTCCATGTTTGGTTTTGGTTTCCCAGTTAAACCAGTTGCCGTTTCCTCCTTGTGTTCCTGCAGCACTCGACGCTCTCACGTAAATTTGTGGAGGTGATGACCGAGTACAACACCACGCAGTCCAAGTACCGCGACCGCTGCAAGGACCGCATCCAGAGACAGCTGGAGATCAGTGAGTTACACAACGGAACCAAAACACACAGCAGCAGTCCAAACGCTGGAGCTGCTGGAGGACCACATCTACTGTCATAGTCAAACACACATAATTAGAAATCAGTGTCTCTTTGTGTTTGTAATGGCTACCTGCAAAACAACAGCTGCAGTATCAGCACTTTGCATCCAAACAGCCTCACATGCAGTAAACTGTGGCTGAGAACATTACAGCCTTTTGGACCACCAAGAATGTCAAGCTGAGAGGTTCAACTACAAAGGAAAAGCTTTAGGATGTCTCAGAGGGTCCAGCAACCTGCAGGGCCATGTCAGGTTACCACCAGTGCAGAGCTTTCTCAGCATCGGCGGCAGGTTGGTGCACAGTAATTGTGAAGACTTTTGTACATCAAGGACAGCAAAGAACCTGCATCTGTCCTAGAAAACCATCAAGAACAGTCAAACTCTGCAGGAAGAACCAGTATGGGCAGCAAAAGACTAGAACAAAGGGACTTCCTCTGATGGATGCTCATTTAGACTGTTTGGGACATCTGGAGAAGAACAGCGGAGAGTTACCCTGAATCCTGTATGTACCAACAGTGAAGCATCCTGATCCAATACATGTGTGAGATTGCTTCTTATCTAAGATTGGCGTGGTTTGGCTTTTAGCAACTATTAATAATTAAAAATTATTAACAAAGTTTGAATATTTAATTTTAGTCAAACAACCTTCGGCCTGTGGGTCTGCCTGTGATCACCAGCCTAATGCAACAAAACACAAACGACTCTCCAAAATATAAGAATTTATTAATATAATAAGACAACTTCAAGTTAAAATACTCCAGTTAACAAACTAAAGTTTAACTTGGCTATAACATTCACTGAGTACAAAGTAAAAATGAAAGAATGAAGAATAAACTACAAAACAAGAATCAACAGAATTAAACCAATAAATGATTCAATGATGACAGCCCAGAATCTTGTTAGGCAGAACCAAGGTTGGTTCTGAGGAATTTAGAATGAGGTTAAATTAGTTTAAAATGAATAAGGAACAACCAGAGAATGGGTAATGCAGTGCATTCTGGGATTCAGAGTTTTTACCAGTCTCTTTTGTTTGTGTAGTTCAGTGGTTGTTCTCCATCTACGGCTGGGTCTAATAAAGAACAATCCAGTCCAAAAACGTTGCATGAGCAACTTCTTCCAACAGTTTGTTGCTAATCCGTGGATTTTCCAAGTGTCTCAAAGATCAGAACATGTATGTTTCGGACCCCTGGTTAGGAAACTCCCCATATCTGCACCCTCTGAAAAACCTGTGGTCATCTCAGGTGGAGAAACAGAACCCAACAAACTGGGATCAACTCCAAGAATGGGTCACCACCACCTAGGATTTAGGAAAAGGACCCGCACTGGGGATATTCACTCTAAGCAGAAATGTTATGGATTTGATGATAAAAGTATTTAAACTGGATAAAATGCATCAAATATTTGTTCCAAAACACAAGAGTGGTGTCAGAGCAGAACATTTTGTGTTGTGACTGTAGAACCAGGTAGAGAAAGTTGTATTTAGAAACCAACTAAACACAAGGTCAGCAAACATCACAAGAAGGAGCGTTTCTGCTGACTCAGCAGTCTGAGTGTTTTTATGTCACCTGCGGTTCTGAACGTTGCTCTCAGTTTCCATCCATCCTGGGTTTCCAGTGAATCTCTGTTGATGGATATAACTGACTCATTCTTCTGTTAAACATCACCCTCAGGCTCCAGATTAAAGCGTGTGAACGCTGCAGAGGTGATGCAGCTATTTTTCACTCAGCACTTTAACTATGACCTTCACACACTTTCCGCTCAATGCTGCTGTTAAAGGAGACACCTTCTAACAAACTCAGGCACTTTAGGTCTTAATGAAAAGCGTTTGGGACATGTTTCTTTTCCATCAGGTCCCCCTTTTTTCTGACTGTGTTCAGTTCAAATCTGCTGCCTCTGATCCATCACTTAGGAACTAACCTATCATGAGTGATGTTCTCCACTCCTCCAGGCTGTTCAAATACAGGGAGCAGGAGCAACAATTGCTGCTGAAAGACGAGTCACGAAGTTAACTGCCATATGGTCTGAGTGACCATCAGAACTTTTTGTTGGGCTCACATGTTCATCTGTCTGGGTCTGCAGTGTTTTCTGTGGGGGATCTGCCAGGATAAACCGAACCTTCAGGTCCATTGTCTCCAGAACCATCCAGAGCTGAAATTTACTGTGAGTGAATGGGAGTGCGGGCGTGTCTCTCTGCATTCTGGGCTCTGATTGGTCAGAAAACTGATGGTTCTGCAGCAGTGGAGACACTGGCTGGAAGGAGACAGAAACACCTTCGACTGGATGGAGATCCTGGACATGTGGAGATGAAATCCAAAAAGTTTTGAATATTTTTCCGAGTCAGAACCATCATTACACTCTAAGCTGAACACTCTGTAGGGAAATCTGCAAAAATACTAAAACTTAAACTGTGGAAACACTGGAAGAGGGATCAAAATGATAAGTGGGTCAAGTAAAGTCCAAATTTCTGTGACCCGGTTAAACTTTAAGTGATGGTCCTGATGGAACTGAGATATGAAGCTCCAAACAAGACTGGCTTCATTGCTGCTTTTAGTGAAAACCTGTTATCGTCTGAGGAATAAAATCTTCTGTCAGCCAGTGTTCAGGTGCATCCGGCTGCAGTCACATGACCTTCAGGTTTCCGTGTCTCTGAATATTCTCTTTGTTTCTTGCTCTGTCTGCAGCTGGAAGAACCACCACCAACGAAGAGCTGGAGGACATGTTGGAGAGCGGCAAACTGGCCATCTTCACCGATGATGTAAGCACCGCACCTGAGGTCACTTTAACCTGCAGCATTCTGCTTCCTGTACGCATCATCATGTGATCAGGACACAGAATGGCCATAGGTGCGCTGAAACATCAAGTGAAGACGACCTTTGTCACATGAAATCATGGGTGGGGTGGGAGGATTGAAGAAAAGCAGCCACTGCTTTTATTTTGAAGGAGTCCTCATTGTTTTCTTCTCCTTCAAATTAAAAGCGCTCATGTCTGCAGAGACCAAAACTATGGGATATAACTAAACACCTGGCTGCAAACAACTGAGCTACTCTGATTGAAACCATGTCTATTGTGATATCACAGCGAGGTGGCAAATCAGCAGAGGTCAGTAAAGTTCAGGCTTACAGCAGGTGTTGAGTTAGTCTGAGCAGGTAAGTTGGTCTCACCATCAGCAAACAGGAGAAGGTGATGAAAAACATGAGTTCAGGTGTGCAAACAAAACTAAATTATTCGGTCGCTCATATCGTTCCTTTTGGTTGAAACATTTAACAGGTGAAAGTACAAAACTTCAAGTTTCTTCACCAACTAACCACATTGTAATCAGAAAATGGAAACAATCCAATTTTAATGAGGCAGCAAACATCTAGGCTACTTCTGTTTCTCATTACGTTTGATCATCTTTGTTTTCATGACCCTTTCAATCGCTTAGACCTGAGAACATGAATAGTTCCTGTTCTTCAGAGGAAACTGTAAAGTTTTGATAGATCCCAGATTTCAGTAGCTCCACACCATGGTCATCATGGCTTCATGGTGCTTCTCTCAAACATGTTCACTGGGAGCCAGACCTGGACTTCAGGCTCACAGCCCAGATCACATATCCTCTGTCTATGAAGCCAGATTTTCTCCGAATCCAACTCTATCTAAATTTAAAATGCTAATTCTAGCCAATCATCAAACAAGGCTAATCAGGAGGTCAACTCCAGCTAATCATAAAATGATATTCAGTTATCCTGTGCTAGGATAACTGTAACCTAACTGAGGTGGACTGTAAAATAAGATAATCAAACGCTAGTCCCAGCTCTTCAAGAAGCTAGTTTTAGTTTACCAGATAATTTGAATTAATAAAGGAGTTTAATATCGCCAATCACAAAATAATTCTAGCAAATCTGGATTTTTGGTTCAGCATATAATTTGAAATAATCTTCTTGCTAATTTGGCTAATTTTTAGATATTTCTCTTTAATTTAGAAACTAATATAGCTAATTATTAATTAAATCAAGCTGATCTGGAAGAACATTCTCGTTCGTGATAATAAACCTCCCTGGATGTTAACTTGTAAGACTATAAATGATGTAGATGGAGGTTTTTATTCTTTTCTTGTTGTCTAGCAGAATAAAACTGCTGAAAAAGTTTGAACACAGGTTAATTTTATTTTTGTTTTTCATCTTTTTCTGCCTCCAACTATTTTATGTAATGTTTCATCAGATTTTTTTCTCTTTTCTGAAGTTATTAAAGCTGCTAACCAAAGACAGATTATCTTATTACCTTGTCTTATTTGCATGTTTATTTTTGTAAACTTTTTTAAGGCTTACCATACATCAGGTTTCTGACCCATTTCTACTTCCTGTTAATGTAGACGTTAGGGTTTTTTATTTGAAAGTTCTGTAACAAAGAAGAGAAGCAAGGATTTGTTCACTTGAACTTCTCCTGCAGATCAAAATGGACTCCCAGATGACCAAACAAGCCCTGAACGAGATCGAGACCCGACACACCGAGATCATCAAGCTGGAAAACAGCATCCGTGAGCTCCATGACATGTTTGTGGACATGGCCATGCTGGTCGAGAGCCAGGTAGATTACATGGAGGAAGAAAGTTGTCAGAACAGATTAAGGTGTTGTCTTCTGGTTGCCAAATGAAATTCTGATATTCATTTTAGGGCGAAATGATTGACAGAATTGAGTACAATGTAGAACACTCCGTCGACTACGTTGAGCGAGCCGTCTCCGACACCAAGAAGGCCGTAAAATACCAGAGTCAGGCTCGCAAGGTAATACATTTTTCTCCTGATGAAAGTCTGCTCTGAATCCAACTGCTGTTCCAGAAGTCTCCTTTTATGAAGCCTAATTATTTTAGGGACAACCTAAAAGCAAAATGTTGGACTGAAGGCTTGGACTGCTCTGATTATTCAGCCAATGTTGTTTGATTGGGTTCTAAAAAGCTTGCAGCTATTCAGCCGTTTTCTGCAACTTATAAAAGACTGGACTCCATCTGAGAGCCCAGAACCTCCTTCGTACAGCTGCCTCCTTCAGATCCCTTTGGTGAAATCAGGGCTCAGGTATACCTTGCCGTGCCTAATGAGTTTAGACATCAAGAGCATGATTTTGAAGGTTCTAGCTAATTTGAGGCACACAGCTATCATTGCAGTTCTAACTTTAAAGAGTGGGTGTCACTGCAGGTAAACGTTGCCTGTATTTAACAAGAATCTATAGAGGAAGTGCATTCCCAATAAACAACTCTAACTACACAATTTGAACTTAAAATGTTATATTTTGGTGTTTTTGAAGGCATGTAGAACATTTAAAAAAATACTTCCCCCTATCTATTTATAACTATGCATTAGGTTGTAATAACAAACATGCTTTCAGACTTTATCCTGCTGCTTTCCTAGTTTGTGAACATGAATAACTGATCAAAACAACAGAACATGCAACTTCTTGACAAGGTGCGCTTCAGCATGTTGCGTTGGTGAGGACCGAGGTCCTGGGTCCATCCTAAGACCTCCTCTCAGTGGGACATGAATAAACAGAGGAAGATGTTCGGATGGTATTTCCAACCAGGTTCCCTAAAACACCTCTATTAGCTCCTGTTAATGACAAAAGCAGTGACTCTACTATGAGCTACTCCTATTTAGCTAAGGCGACTGTGGATCAGTAGGAAGAGTAGTTGTCTTGCAATCAGAAGGTTGTGGATTCGATTTCAGTTTCCTCCTGTCGATGTGCCCCTGGGCAAGGCACTTAACCTCAAGTTGCCTACTGATCTGCATATCAGTGTATGAATGTGTGAGTGTTAGTGAGTGCAATTGGGTGAATGTGGCTCTAGTGTAAAGCGCTTTGAGTGGTCTGGAAAATCGCTATATAAGTTCAGTCCATTTACAATTTAAGTCTCTCACCTCAACAATCTCAAACCGGCTTGAATCACCACCTAACTTTATTGAAGGGGTTTGACCAGAACCCAGAATCTATGTTTTCTGCAGCACGTTTTTCCCCGATATGGTCTTCAGTGGGTGATTTGTTCTGGATGAGAGGCCAGAGAGCAGAATATACAGGGGTTGAACAATGAAACTGAAACACCTGGTTTTAGACCACAATAATTTATTAGTATGGTGTAGGGCCTCCTTTTGCGGCCAATACAGCATCAATTCGTCTTGGGAATGACATATACAAGTCCTGCACAGTGGTCAGAGGGATTTTAAGTCATTCTTCTTGCAGGATAGTGACCAGGTCACTACGTGATACTGGTGGAGGAAAACGTTTCCTGACTCGCTCCTCCAAAACACCCCAAAGTGGCTCAATAATATTTAGATCTGGTGACTATGCAGGCCATGGGAGATGTTCAACTTCACTTTCATGTTCATCAAACCAATCTTTCACCAGTCTTGCTGTGTGTATTGGTGCATTGTCATCCTGATACACGGCACCGCCTTCAGGATACAATGTTTGAACCATTGGATGCACATGGTCCTCAAGAATGGTTCGGTAGTCCTTGGCAGTGACGCGCCCATCTAGCACAAGTATTGGGCCAAGGGAATGCCATGATATGGCAGCCCAAACCATCACTGATCCACCCCCATGCTTCACTCTGGGCATGCAACAGTCTGGGTGGTACGCTTCTTTGGGGCTTCTCCACACCGTAACTCTCCTGGATGTGGAGAAAACAGTAAAGGTGGACTCATCAGAGAACAATACATGTTTCACATTGTCCACAACCCAAGATTTGCGCTCCTTGCTCCATTGAAACCGACGTTTGGCATTGGCATGAGTGACCAAAGGTTTGGCTATAGCAGCCCGGCCGTGTATATTGACCCTGTGGAGCTCCTGACGGACAGTTCTGGTGGAAACAGGAGAGTTGAGGTGCACATTTAATTCTGCCGTGATTTGGGCAGCCGTGGTTTTATGTTTTTTGGATACAATCCGGGTTAGCACCCGAACATCCCTTTCAGACAGCTTCCTCTTGCATCCACAGTTAATCCTGTTGGATGTGGTCCGTCCTTCTTGGTGGTATGCTGACATTACCATGGATACCGTGGCTCTTGATACATCACAAAGACTTGCTGTCTTGGTCACAGATGCGCCAGCAAGAAGTGCTCCAACAATTTGTCCTCTTTTGAACTCTGGTATGTCACCAATAATGTTGTGTGCATTTCAATATTTTGAGCAAAACTGTGCTCTTACCCTGCTAATTGAACCTTCACACTCTGCTCTTTCTGATGCAATGTGCAATCAATGAAGACTGGCTACCAGGCTGGTCCAATTTAGCCATGAAACCTCCCACACTAAAATGACAGGTGTTTCAGTTTCATTGTCCAACCACTGTATGATTCCCATTATGAGGACTTTAATTTCCAAGGACAAAGGAGTCCGTGCCTCACCTTGAGCCAAACCTCGTTGAGAGCTTCTGGTAGTCCTGCCCGGTACATCTACCACGGTGGACCCATCACCTACAGGACACGCGTGGTGCAGCATGGATTGGGCAACATTCAGAGGCAGAGATATTGGTGGCACAAATCCTGGTTATTGAAAGTGGCTTTAAGTATGGCGGAAACTTAATGGACACGTGATGTTTGTGATGAATTAACAGCATTTAGAATAATTTTAGAGGAAATAAACTCCGAAATACCTTTAAGATCAGTAACCAAATGACAATTCTAAAAGGTTTTCACCAGCAAAGGACAGACCTAATAAAAAAAGTGTTGCATCAGTTAACTGTCATTCCCTCACCATTCATCTGTTTCTTTTCTACTGTCGCCCTGCAGAAGAAGATTATGATCATTGTCTGCTGCGTCATCCTTGGCGTGGTCCTGGCATCGACCATTGGCGGCACGCTGGGCTTCT
Organism: Girardinichthys multiradiatus; assembly: GCF_021462225.1. Classification (NCBI taxonomy): domain Eukaryota; kingdom Metazoa; phylum Chordata; class Actinopteri; order Cyprinodontiformes; family Goodeidae; genus Girardinichthys; species Girardinichthys multiradiatus. The sequence continues at coordinate 39,183,488 of NC_061817.1, forward strand.
AAGACGTTCCTCCACCTGCTGCCATGATGACTGATGCCGACCGACTGACCGACAGCCAGCAGAGAAAAGAAACAGCAACGACAACACAAAAACTTGAAACGCAAATGCAAGACCAACAACCAATCAGCTAGGAAGAGATAATCCAACCACAGATAAGAGGAAACACCACGGGTTCGGGCGGGGTACAAAAAGCAAAGAAGAAAACACAGTAACACCACATTATAGGTGATTTATCCAACGTATACAAGAGAGGGAAAAAATAAACCTATTTATGTAAATGTATTGAACATATGAAGAAACATGTGGGTTAGCTACCTGTAAAAAATGATAACCAATAATATTTACTTTGTTGTTTGTTTGGCTGTTTTCTTCTGTTTTAAAGTTTTTGGTTTGATTTCTGAGTGTCTCTGAGGACAGTGACAGCTGCTGGGTGGGAGTTTTGTGGGTAAAATCTGTCATTCGGGTTCCTCACGTTCAATTCAGGAAACAAGCACCTAATATATTGATGCAGAAAAACCATTCCAGATGGTTTTTCCGGAAGGAAAGATTCTAGAACTTGGGGAGATCCGTACAATGTTCATTTCTGAAGGGGCCTGGAATGTTGTGCTTCACCGTCAGCTCAGCTGCCAATTTAGTCCATCTCTCACTGGCTGCTTTGTCCCGTCATTCACCTCGGTGAGCCTGTTACCATAGACTGATTCGACCAAGATAGGCACCTTGAGATGTTTTCACAGCCAGCTGACTGGTTGGGGAAACAGTGTCGATAAGGGGGAAGTCAGACTCCCCGCATCATTGCATCGATCCAACCAAAGAGCTGTGGAGGTAGGACCTCTGATCGCCTTGCTTTTTCTGACTGGCCAGCATATGCGACACAGTGATAATTGGAGAGGTGAATGGTGGGTAGGATGTGGGGTAGGAGGCATTAAAAGGGGTGGGTGGAGATGGACAGTTAATCTATGCAGTTTAGATAAAGGAAAGACGACTTGTTCCGCCAATGAGAATCTGGCCTCTATGTTAAAAGCCTGATCCAGGCAGGGGCATCATCCTCCAGCTCTTCATCTGGAAAATTGTACAAAAAATAAAGGAAACACATCCAGACCAAACAAACAAGCAAGTTAGCCGAGTGTGGCGATGGTCTTGTGGCTGTTTGGTGTTTTGATGGCGAGCGTTTGTTGCTTTTGCCATGCTGCTGTTCTGGTGTGTGTGTGATGTATCCTGTGTTGTATCTGCTTAACATCGTGTTAACGTTGAGTTTGTGCGATCTGATGTGTCTCCGGTGTGTTTGTGTTGGAAAGCTGTGATGTTTCAGTTGCCACACATGAAGGCATTCCTGTAGATAATGTGAAAGGAACATCACACCTCTGTGCATGCTGAGGCAAGATGCACCACCCGACTCTTTTTAGCTTCCTGCCTAGAAGTCCTGAAATAGGAGTAGGCAGCATCTAACTAAACCATGCCTGATGTCCACTTCACATTCTCTACTGGTGCATTTTCTGTGGATGGTGGTCAAACGTGACACACATTCATTCACAACATAAACACGTCATGTATGTTTTACTTCTGAGGTAGACAGGCCCCATGAATGTTGTGTTGCTGCCAGTGTTAGGATTAGTCTGAGCTGCTTTGCATGTTGTAGAATTAGCTTGTGTTTGTGTAGGTTGTGCAGAAGCTTACTGAAGATTTATTGTCTGTTTTCTAGTTACTTTTTCTAAAAACTCTGAAAGGCTTTTTTTTGACCTGCCCAGTTGGAAAGATTTCTGAAAATGTAACAATTGGTTAGTGGATAGTAGCAAATTAGTAAGAAAATTATTTGTTTTAATTATTGAATGCTAATTTTGTTTGACCATTGTTTAATCCTTGATATTCTGCAAACTATTTCTAGCTGCTCACAAGTTATTTCTGTCTAATCTGGAAGCTAATTCTAGCTATTCATTGGCTAATTCTAATTGAAATGAAAGATACCTGTAAACATATTTAATTTTACATTATTTAAGTGGGTTTTTCTTACTTTAAAATAAATTATTTGATTGTGTTATTTTCAGCACTTAACTGTAAACCAAATTATGGAGAAATTGGATAATTCTAGCTAATCATAGAATCATTTTAGCTAACGAATAATTCTTATTAATATAGAGAACAAATTGTAATATGAAAAATATTTTAGCACTTTTAAATTACTTGAACTAAAAATGTGTGGTTTTAAACTGATTTTTAGACTTTGTTAGCATTAGCAACCTACCAATTACCCAAAGAATGCAAAGTGGGATGCTAACTATATGGAACTAGCTAGTTTTAGCTAACTATTATTTTGAACTCAACTCTGTTAACCAGGACAAATTAACACGTGTTACAATACTAGGAGTATAAATGATGTACGCATGTTTCGTTTTGTGGTTTATTGAATGCTAACTGTGTGTGTGTGTGTTTGTGTGTGTGTGTAGTGTCCCTGACTGGACAACATGCTAAAACGACCGTACACATGGTTCAATTTACAGAATAACGCAGTCTCATGGCAGCTCATGAAAATCTTTAATTGCATATGTTGTAAAAGTGACACATTTGCCAGATTATTCAACTCTGGACCGTTTAAAGTAAAGATCAAACTCTGATAGAAACTGCAATTAGCCTGGTGGAATCTGAGGAGAGAAAGAAAATATCTATTGAGGTGTTACAATCAGTGTAAGAGTGGACTAAGTTTCTGCTTTGTTCATAACCACAGAACCAACAGTTCTGACTTAACTTTTAACTATTTAATATGTTGCCGTGTCTGAGGAAAACTGTTTGGTGAAGTGTTCATGATCTGCCATGATGCTGGGCGAGAACAAGTTAGAGGCTTTCAGGAGGATTGCGCTCAGGCTCTGTGATACGGAGGTTCACCTACTTCTGTTGAGGCCTACGCTGGATGAAAAACCACCTTAAGGTCCCTCTTCACTCTCTGCCAGAGCAATAAGTATAGTTTCGATTCTCAGAGTTGAGAAAGTAGTCATTATTTAGTGTAAAATGTGTTTCTTCTTGAGATGTAGAATTTGGCATTGTTAGCTTTAGATGTCTGTGGTGCGCTTGATGTTGTAGCTTTAGGTTTGTGGGGTTCATTTATTTTATTCTTTAGCTTCAATAAACCAAAACTATTGTGTTTACCAAAGTGTCACCTCACAACTCCTCCCAGCAGCACAATCCAACAAATCTCTCTTCAAACAAGCCCTTTGTAGGTTTAGGATGATTGGACCATTTTCTCAGCTGTTGTCTTTGGTTTCTGTTTGTAATGGTTTCCAACATTTAAAGAAGTGTACACTGAAGTGGATTTAATGACCTAGCAAATCGAAATGTCATGGTCACTTCACACATCAGATTTTTAAAAATGTTAGTCACAGCTGAGCTTTTCTTCATTCAGCGCCATGGGTCTTCTGGACAGCTGATGGTCGCCTGGTGGCATCAGAGTCGTCTGTGGTGATTGAGGTGGCTGAACGTGAGCGGTGTAAGGATGCCGCCAAAGCACCAGCCAGTTTGTTGACGTTGTTGTTTGTGTTTATTTTGAGTAAAGTTCCTAAAAACACATCAAACCATGAAGACATTAACAGAAGAATTCGGTGAGGGTCAGTTCGTCCGGGTGTTCGGCCCTACCCAGTCCTCTTGTCTTGTGTTGAAGTCATTTGGTTGTATAAAAAGATGGCGACGCGTGTTGGGAGTCTGACCTTCCCCGTTCATCCTGCTGTGTGTAATAATTATAATGATAACAATAAAAAAGGCATGCAAAAGCGTTGTGGAGTTTGCATGAAGCTGTTTTTGTACCCTGCCCCATTCTCCTTATCGTGCACTTTACCACTCATCGGACCTGTTTGATTAGCACGTTAGCTACTAGCTACAAACAATTGCTTGTTACTAATTAATCTGTGTTCCAGTATTTCTGTTTAACACGTTTTGTTGGAACATAATTTGAGTGTTTTGCTTAAATGTGAAAAACTAAACTCCCGTCAGCTTCAATCATTCAGGTTCGTTTAAACTTCTGGCTGGATTTCACCCCACCTTTATCTGCCGGGCTTGTTTACGTCACCCTTTGTTTGCTGAGAAATTGCCTGTAGGATAACCTCCGGTTGCACCTCCACCCATCATTGTGCGTGTGCAGCAAGTTTTCTCTCATCTTCGGTGAAGACGGTACGTTTGTGAGTGTATGTATGTGTTGGCAGCATGGGTTTGTTTAGACATGCGAAGCATCAGATTGCAGTCCGCTGGGTTGCAGCTGGTTTCACAAATTGTTAACAAATTGTAACTAAGAGGTTCAGAACCATTAATGTACGCAACGTTCACTGTTTGCTTAATTCAAACCAAAGCCTTTTCCCTCCCACTCGTGTTATCAAAATGTCCGCCTCTAAAATCAAAGAGCACAAAGCAAGTCAAGTTTACACAGATACAAGGATTTAGAAAAAGCAAATATAAAAATAAAAAGCCTGCCCTGATTCCCTACCGCCATGACCACCACCAGCCCTCATCGCATGTTTGTCTTTCCTTCAATCAGATGATCCAACCTGTCCAAACAATGTCTGCCTCCAGTTTCATTTCTCCTGTAGATGCTAGTTTGTGGTCTGATTAGTGGAAAAATATGGCACATAATCATAACCGGAGACAACGGTGGTGCTTTCTTCTTCTATTTAATAACTGCTCTTATTCTTGTTGTTTTGGTGTCATTTTATTTTATTTTTTCTGTACAGCTTGTTTATCAGTCATCTTCACACTTCTGGATCAATGCACAGCTGCAGGTTGGAGATTCTTCTGAGGGAAATGTTTCCCCATCAGGCAAAAGCAGAATTATTTTAAATTATACTGATTATTAATGTTATATATTTATCCATACATTCATAGGAAGAAACACAGAAATTACATTTAAAGTGCAGCTTTATTCCAGAATGTTTAACAAAAAGGCCAGTTTTCTGTTGCTTTAAGGCTGAAAACCTTAAAGCTGCACCAGTTTTAAACCAAGGTCCCTTCCCTTTACCCCATGTTCCAGAATGTGCTGCCATGCTGGAACTCCAAACCATTAGCACTGGAAAACATTCAGAGGTTGTAAAATTACAAACTGTTTCTGAACCAGAACAGAACCTGAACAGGAACGGGCCTTGGATTGCTAGATGTTCCTGGAAAACGTTCCTGTCTCTGCTTAATGTGAAATGACTGCTGTGCGTAAACGTGGATTCATAAAACTGAAGCTGTGTTCATATATGAGCTTTGGTCTCAACATGTTGTAGATAATCAGGTGGAGCTGCATGTGTGAATGCAGAGGTTTCCTTCAACAAGGTTTACAGAGTAAAACTCAGAACGACTCAAATAGAAAAGTCTGAAACAAAAATAAAAACATTTGGATGTTCCAGCTTCCACAAACCTACAGCGAGCGTTGTCCAGGGTGTGACGAATGACTGCAGCCTCAACCAATATATAAACCACAATATATCAATATATTTATGTAAATCTTACACCAACCTGCTGCGTTTGTATGACTGTATGTACATGGCCAAGTGTCATTACTGCTTCTGTGGGCTGTGTGCAGTTTTCGTCAGAGCAGGACACAAACAAGCAGGAACCAAATCATTCTGACAGGGTTTGGGTTCGGCGCCAAGGCTCCAAAGATCAACTCTCTGTTAGCGAAGTAATCCGACGTGTTTCTTCACACATGATACAAACGTCATTGTCCTTTCACTTTGTGTAAACACGGGTTTGTCAAAGTTTTCCTCTCTTTGTCAGACCAAGTCCTTCTCTGTGATGATTTTTGTCTTCAAGAAACAGTTTTCAGAAACCGGACCTGCTGCGTGTCCTGCTCTGATAACATGAAAATGTTTATTCTGTGTTGCAGCAACAGCTGGGACTTGTTCTGAACAATGTGATTTTTTTTTTTTTGCTTGATCCAAACATCTCTTCATCAAATGAGACAGTATTTGGTTCATCAGTGTTTATTTTCTCTGAGTGGGAGGAGTTAGGGGAGGGGTCACATAGATAGACCACACTGACACAGTCCCCGCCATATTAAGAAATACACTTAAATAACATTATTATTATTATTGTTGTTGTTATTATACTTCTAACCATAAAAGGCAAATAAAATGCAGTAAAACATTTGCAAAACCCAGAAGGAGTGAACGGCTTCACACAAAGTGATCAAACAAACAGAAAAACGTTTAAAAAGGGAGGTTACCACGATTCCATGATTGCAATGATTTAAAGAAGTACAAAAGGAGTTATGTTATCATAAATAATAGTAGTAATATTGAATATTGAATGCTCGCAATTTTGTCAAACTGAAACTGGAATCTTTGTGTTCTGTAATTATTGTAAATAACTTCAAAGAGAGAAAAAATGACTTGCATGTCTATGTATAAATCTACTGAGATATTTATTCCTGTCAAAGTTGACAAGCACTTCGATGTCTGTCCTTTTTTCGCTGCTTTTATTTCCCGGACGTTGCATGTCCTCAGCCCTGCCCCTTCCGGTCTCTGCCCCTGTGGACGGGAGACGGCAGCAGAGAGACTGATTTGCGTAGCTTCCTTTGTCGTCGTTCTCCGCCGCGCTCAGTTCAGAAGCTGTGTTCACATTGCGCTGCAGAGTCGGTCCTTTTGCCATTCTGGTCATCCCAGAGTTTCATAGTGTGAACACAGCCACACTTCTGTCCATAACCCCAAATCCAGAGGCTCCACTCACTGGTTTCTCTGATGAAAGTGCTTCCCTCCATATTAGGAAACTTAACCCCGCCTCCAGGGCTTTAGAAGCCACGCCCCTGGTCACTCTGAAAGATCTCTACGTCATCACAGTCTCTCTGTTTTATGTCGTCTCTCTGCCATATTATGCCAGAAAACCGACCTCAGTAAAACTTTTCCTGCCCGTTTCCCATCAGGATTTAGCCTGCACCAAGTCTGACTCTCAGGCCGACCAGTTCATAGCCATATCCAAACACAAGTGCCCAGATAGTCCGAAATAGCACTAGATGTGATTATCAGTGACAAGGGCCGGTGGTGGTGATACCCATTAAAGGAAAAGCACACGTCCATCTGCTGAAAAGATCCCAAGGGATCCACAGGATGGAGATTCTTGCTGATCTTCTTTCTGGTCTTCATGGTTTCACTAACCAAGCCGTCTCTGATATTAGAGCTCCCCCTTCTTAGTAGACATAAACTAGATTTGACCCCAGAGTTTCAGTCCTCCAGACATACCTCGAAACGCCACCACAGTCTTCCTGCTACACAACTTTTCCACAGTTTTACCCCCAGTTGAGTTCCTGGAGGAGATCGTGGCTTGGGTTTCTCGAAGACATCAAACGTTGTGCAGAAGCAGGATCTGAAAGCTATCCAAGTTCCCAGAGAACCAGCTGTAGTTTTTTGTGGTCAGGAGGTTTGACAGCTTCGAGGATTGTGGTCCTGCCAGAGTCGCCACCTAATTCCAGGCCCGGTCTCCAGCCTCACAGAGGCCTTTCGTAACAAAGCGTGCAATATTCAGAGAAACAAGGGCTGTCTTTATCATGCAGAGGCGACCAGGCTGGCCAACCATCTCACGCTCTCCTGCAGGAACTCCCTTTACTGAACCGCACCTTTGAGATGCCATGATCTTGGGAGAACCTACAGCCCTGTTTTTTTAGGCAGATGCATATGGCTGTGGTGGGGCAGGCGGCAGAAAAGAGACGGCGACGCAAGGTCAAAAAAATTTTCTGCACTGTAAAAAAAGCAGATGAAGCAGAAAGAGGACAGCGACGTCGCTCTTTGCACGCAACTTTGACCGGAAATGCAACTTGTGTCCCGTTTTTTTTGTGTGTGTGTATGTGTGCGTAGCGTAATGTAAAGCAATCTGTCCCCCTCACCCCTCTCCTTCCTCTCTCCTCCCCCTCTCTCTCGTACTGCTGTTGGCTGTTCTGTTTAGTTCATGTGACGTGCCAGTATTCCCCTCCCCCCTTCTTTACTTCCCACCCCTCCCATACCGACTCCCTCGCCTCTCCGCCCTTTGACCCCCCCCCCCCAGCCTCGACCTTCCTCTCTTCATGGATCTTTAAGATGACAACTCTATGCAGATGCTGTCTTTTATAAGTGTGTCAAAATTTTAATTTAAAATAAAAACTTAAAAAACAAACCCCGACAGACATATTGAAACGAAACAAAAAAATAATAAAGAAAAGGATTGTTCAGTGTACTCTGTGGTGTCATGGGATCATTTTTGCTTTATGTGTTTTTGCTTCCGACTCACATCCATGTTGCTCTCCTAGCACGGTACCAACACATGTCAAAATGCCACTTTTCCAGACACAGACCTCAAGGAAACCTGGATGGATGGATGGATGATGGATGGATGGATGGATGGATGGATGGATGGATGGATGGATGGATGGATGGAAAGTGGGTGCAAAGGAGGATAGAGGACAGGAGATCTATGATGATCAGGAGAGGACTCAGGACAGAACCTTGAGGAACACCTAAATCCAATTTCAGACCAAACCAATAAAACTCTGACCTTGAACATGAAGATAAACATGAGCTCTGAAATAACAAGAGCTTATTCGATCATCTTCCTCATATTCACATTGTGAATGAAGACCGGTCTAGGGTGTAGCCCGCCTCTCGCCCAATGACAGCTGGAGATTGGCATCACCTGTCTCCACCCACCCTCCTGTATAGATGAGGGGGTACAGAAGACTGATGGACGGACATTGTGAATGTAGGTCTCCAGTCCATCACAGGGACACACAACCATACATACACTCATACCTAAGACCAGTTAATCTAACACTAACATTTTTCCACTGTGGGAGGAAGCTGGTGTACCGAGAGAAAACCCATTTACACTGCTGAAAAAAATAAAGTGAACCCTTAAACAACATAATATAACTCCAAGTAAATCAAACTTCTGTGAAATCAAACTGTCCACTTAGGAAGCAACACTGATTAACAATCAATTTCACATCTTGTTGTTCAAATGGAAAAGACAACAGGAGGAAATCTTTGGTGATTATCAAGACATTCAACAAAGGAGTGGTTCTACAGGTGGGGACCACAGACCACTTCTCAGTACCGATGCTTTCTGGCTGATGTTTTGGTCACTTTTGAATGTTGGTGGTTCTTTCACACTCGTGGTAGCATGAGACGGACTCTACAACCCACACAAGTGGCTCAGGTAGTGCAGCTCATCCAGGATGGCACATCAATGCGAGCTGTGGCAAGAAGGTTTGCTGTGTCTGTCAGCGTAGTGTCCAGAACCTGGAGGCGCTACCAGGAGACAGGCCAGTACACCAGGAGACGTGGAGGAGGCCGTAGGAGGGCAACAACCCAGCAGCAGGACCACTACCTCCACCTTTGTACAAGGAGGAACAGGAGGAGTACTGCCAGAGCCCTGCAAAATGACCTCCAGCAGGCCACAAATGTGCTTGTGTCTGCACAAACGGTTAGAAACCGACTCCATGAGGATGGTATGAGGGCCCGACGTCCACAAATGGGGGTTGTGTTCACAGCCCAACACCGTGCAGGACGCTTGGCATTTGTCAGAGAACATCAGGATTGGTAAATTCACCACTGGTGCCCTGTGCTCTTCACAGATGAAAGCAGGTTCACACTGAACACATGTGACAGACGTGACAGAGTCTGGAGACACCGTGGAGAGAGATCTGCTGCCTGCAACATCCTTCAGCATGACCGGTTTGGCAGTGGGTCAGTAATGGTGTGGGGTGGCATTTCTTTCCATGTGCTCGCCAGAGGTAGCCTGACTACCATTAGGTACCAAGATGAGATCCTCAGACCCCTTGTGAGACCATATGCTGGTCCGGTTGGCCCTGGGTTCCTCCTAATGCAGGACAATACTGAACCTCATTTTGACTTGTTTTAAGGACATTATATCAAAGTTGGATCAGCCTCTAGTGTGTTTTTACACTTTAATTTTGTGTGTGACTCTAAATCCAGGCCTCCATTGGTTCATAAATTTGATTTCTATTGATGATTTTTGTCTGATTTTGTTGTCAGAACATTTAACTTTATACAGAACAAAGTATTTAATGAGAATATTTCATTCATTCAGATCTAGGATGTGTTATTTGAGTCTTCCCTTTAGTTTTGGAGCAGTGTATGCACGGGGAGAATGTTCCAACTCCATTCAGAAAGACCCCAGACAGGGATTGAAACCAAGGACCTTCCAGGAACTCTTGGACAGAACCATCAGCTTCTGCTCAGATTTTCTACAGCCGAGGCTCCAGTTTTTTTCTAGTATCTTTTAACTTCAATAAAGTTTGAGTGAAAATCAAGATGGAAAACCCTTTGATTGGCTATTTCCAAAAGAAAAGCCTGATCAAAGTTCTCCAAGTCCAAGGACAGAACTGTGTGTTAAAAATATGATCTTACCATCAACCAGATCTCCACTGGAACAGGTTCTGTTCACTCATTTTAACGTTTGCAGACAGAAGGTTGAAAGTAAACACTGGCAACAAAAATGAGATTATTTTTTTAATTAAACAAACTATATTACTTTAATTTTATTTTCACCTTATAAATCACAGCTAAACGTGTAACAGTTTAATCAAAGTACCTGTAAATTATTGTAGATCCGAAAGATAGGAAGGGTTTTTCATGTTTGTGTAATTTAAAAAAAAAAAAAAAATAGCCTATATTTTGGAGTTTAATTTTCTTGGTCTAGAAAAATGTTTTAGTTTATCTTCCAGTAGAAGAAGTCTCTCTCTCTTATTTACATTTACATCTAAAAATTATAATATGTTGAAAAAGGTTAATATCTTTGTACCTCATTTCAGAAAGTATAACTCAGATATAGATCCATTCCACATAGAGTGAAATATTTCAAGTCTTTTTTTCTTGTAGTCTTGAGGATTCTGGCTTCCAGAGAATAAAAACCCAAAATTTGAATATTGTGAAAAAAATCAATATTGGAAACTCATGGTGTCAGCACCCTAATCAGCTAATTAACTCCAAACAGCTGCAAAGGTTTCCTGAGCCTCTAGATCATGGGTGTCCAGCTCTAGCCCTCAAGGGTCGGTGTCCGTCCAGATTTAGATGTGTCTCTGCTCCACCACAGCTGATTTAAATGGTCCAACTACCTCCTCAACATTTCATCAAGTTCTGCAGAGTCCTGCTAATGAACATCACTTGATTCAGGTGTGTTGAACCGGGGAAAGAACTAAAACATGCAGGAAGATGGCCCTTGAGGACTGACTTTGGACACCACTACTCTAAATGGTCTCTCACTCTGGGTCATAGGCTACACAATCATAGGGAACCCTGCTGACTGACAGATGTCCAGAACATAGACATGGACACCCTCCAATAGGAGGGGAAGCCACAAAAGGTCATTGCTAGAGAAGCTGGTTGTTCACAGAGTGCTGTATCCAAGCATATTAATAGAAAGTTGAGTGGAGGGAAAACAAGTGATCAGAAAAGGTCACCAACCCCCAGCCTTAAGGGGATTGTCAAGCAAAATCCATTTAAAAGGAGGAGCTTCACTAGTGGACTGAGGCTGGATTCGGCACATCCAGAACCACTATGCACAAACGGATCCTACACATGGACTACAAGCGTCTTACCTGGGCTGAGGAGAACCAGAACCAGACTGTTGCTCAGTGGTCCTGTTTTCAGATGAAAGTACAGTTTGAATTTAATTTGAAGATCGAAGGTCTCAGAGTCTGGAAGAAGAGTGGAGAGGACCGGAATCCAAGTTGCTTGAAGTCCAGTGTGAAGTTTCCACAATCAGTGAGGATCTGAGGTGCCATGTCACCTGCTGGTTCTGGTCCACTGGCTTTTCTGAAGTCCACAGAACAGCCCACACTGTCAAAAGTACCAAAAGCTAGTCCAATGGCTATGCTTGACTGGGCAACTAACTGGGCTGAACAGAACCCCATAGAGAATCTATGGAGATCTGTCAAGAGGAAGATGTGAGACACCAGAACCAACAACGCAGATGACCTGAAGGCTCCTATCAAAGCAACCTGAGCTTCCTGAACACCTCAGCAGAACCACAGGCTGATCTCCATGCCATGCTGCATTGATGCAGTAATTCATGCAAAAGTATTGAGTGGAAAGAACTGAGCAAACCTTTCAGAACCCTAACATTTCTTTTTAAAACATTTTTATTGATCTTATTTAATATTCTGAGACACATATATTTGGATTTTCTCTGTAATTCTCTGTAAACCAGAATGATCAAAATTACAAGAAATAGAAGCTTGAAATATTTCACTCTGTGTGACAAATCTAAATAATCTATGAGTTTCACAAGGAACCAAAATATTGAATATTTTAATGATCTTCTAATTTTCAGAGCTGTGCTTTTAGCTACCATGAATGCCATAAATGGCCCACAGGCCATACTTTGGACACCCCTGCACTACATATTTAAAGAAGTGACCAAATGTGTCTCTAAATGACTCATTGGTCTGCAGCAGTGACATGAAGCGTTCAGCTGTGACCCGCTGACTCATTTAAACCAGTTAACAATGTGTTTGGATTGTTTTCAGATTCAGCAGCAAAAATTATCCAATTAATTTTAAATTATAACTGTTAACATAACTTTCAAACCAAGGAAGTTTCTCTTTGAATGATCAAGCACAGCTGGGACCCCCAGGCCAGCAGGGGGCCCTCTGCAGGAGCAGAAACCAAAGCTATATCAGGCCAGCTGTGAATGCATGCAGAAGGAGGAGCCCACACAGAAAGATCCAAGCTGGGATTTGAACCCAGGACCATCTTGTTAAGAGGCAGTGTGCCTAAATATGTTTGTTTTAAATGTTTGATTTTTTTTTTATGATCTTCATCCTTATATCATGTTGGCTTCAGTGTAGCTCAGAACTTTCTCCTATTTTAGCTTCCCTTCATTGGCTCCCTGTTAAATCCAGAATAGAATTTAAAATTATCCTCCTCACATATAAAGCCCTTAATGATCTACAGGGGTTGGACAATGAAACTGAAACACCTGGTTTTAGACCACAGTAATTTATTAGTATGGTGTAGGACCTCCTTTTACAGCCAATACAGCATCAATTAATCTTGGGAATGACATATACAAGTCCTTCACAGTGGTCAGAGGGATTTTAAGTCATTCTTCTTGCAGGATAGTGGCCAGGTCACTACGTGATACTGGTGGAGGAAAACGTTTCCTGACTCGCTCCTCCAAAACACCCCAAAGTGTCTCAATAATATTTAGATCTGGTGACTGTGCAGGCCATGGGAGATGTTCAACTTCACTTTCATGTTCATCAAACCAATCTTTCACCAGTCTTGCTGTGTGGATTGGTGCATTGTCATCCTGATACACGGCACCGCCTTCAGGATACAATGTTTGAACCATTGGATGCACATGGTCCTCAAGAATGGTTCGGTAGTCCTTGGCAGTGACGCGCCCATCTAGCACAAGTATTGGGCCAAGGGAATGCCATGATATGGCAGCCCAAACCATCACTGATCCACCCCCATGCTTCACTCTGGGCATGCAACAGTCTGGGTGGTACGCTTCTTCGGGGCTTCTCCACACCGTAACTCTCCCGGATGTGGGGGAAACAGTAAAGGTGGACTCATCAGAGAACAATACATGTTTCACATTGTCCACAGCCCAAGATTAGCGCTTCTTGCACCATTGAAACCAACGTTTGGCATTGGCATGAGTGACCAAAGGTTTGGCTATAGCAGCCCGGCCGTGTATATTGACCCTGTGGAGCTCCTGATGGACAGTTCTGGTGGAAACAGGAGAGTTGAGGTGCACATTTAATTCTGCCGTGATTTGGGCAGCCGTGGTTTTATGTTTTTTGGATACAATCCGGGTTAGCACCCGAACATCCCTTTCAGACAGCTTCCTCTTGCGTCCACAGTTAATCCTGTTGGATGTGGTTCGTCCTTCTTGGTGGTATGCTGACATTACCCAGGATACCGTGGCTCTTGATACATCACAAAGACTTGCTGTCTTGGTCACAGATGCGCCAGCAAGACGTGCACCAACAATTTGTCCTCTTTTGAACTCTGGTATGTCACCCATAATGTTGTGTGCATTTCAATATTTTGAGCAAAACTGTGCTCTTACCCTGCTAATTGAACCTTCACACTCTGCTCTTACTGGTGCAATGTGCAATCAATGAAGACTGGCTACCAGGCTGGTCCAATTTAGCCATGAAACCTCCCACACTAAAATGACAGCTGTTTCATGTCGCCTATAGTAACTCAAATGCAAATAATTTATTACATGTGATATCTTAGAGGCATGCACGTTTTTTTTTAGGATTTCTATAATTCTTTGCTTCCGTATAACCTTCGGCCAGGGATTTTATCCGTGCTGTCTGACTGTTCTCCAGGAATCAGACTCAGAACCTGAGGAGTTTAATCTCATCTATTTATTTTCAGTACTCAGCAGTCAGGGTTATAGTATATGGACAAGTTCTCTGTTAAGAAATGAATTATCAAAACATAGTTTATAAAAGTGTATAGTAAGCATTACATCATATATACGCGTGAAAACAAAAAGTTAGAGCTTCAAACAGAGGGTTACAGATGCTCCAAACTTTCTTCTTCTCTAATCTACTGAAATGCAGGCAGGACGTGTCGTCGGAGGACAGACGGACAGGGAATATTTCTGTGTTCTAGATCACATGGACTCCTACAGCACTTGACGGTCACTGCACGGCTTTCACTTTATTTTTTTTGACTAGCACCGGTGCTCCTCAACACGCTGACAGACACACACAGGCTTCCAACAGTTAAATAAGGAACCAGGAAAGAAACACCAATAAATACAGGAAGTAGGACAGAGCCGGGACGTCCTGCTGACTCGGTCAGGAAGTCCGTACGGAAGCAGAGAGTCAGGAAGACGTCACGGGATGAAGAAGGCAGGATCCGGATGAGTCCGTCAGGTTCGAGCAGAGGGGTGCTTCACATCGACACGGCTTTAAACTCACATCCTAAACACTACCGCGGTCCGATACAAGAGTTAATCATCAATAATCAATAATCAGCTTCATATAAATAAATGAGTTACTACAGGATCTGCTTCCTTCTTACAAAACTGCAGAGATACAACGAGCACAACACACACAGTCCTCCCAGCTGGGTTAGGGCAGTCCAGGAGCTGGATCAGAACCAGAGAGCAGATCCAGCACAGGGCCTGTTCAGGTGCAGGATCAGAGCCAGGTTTAAGCGCCACAGCTGGGCCAACTCGTCTCGTTCACACACATGGAGTCATGAGGAGAACATGGACCTACAGGAACCAGTCAGTTATTGAACACAGATAATAAAATCATTTGTTGGCTTGTTTTACCAATAAACATCGGCTCGGTTCTGATGAAGTTCTATTGGGTTATCAGCAGATAAGTAAGAACATGTTTATTGAAGCTAAAGACAGATCTGTGAGAGAACAGTAGCGTTGTCTATGGCCTGCAGGTGGCGCTGTAGGCTGCAGTGATACCCTGGGTCGGGTAACAAAAACAGCCATGGAGGAAAACATGGAGGAAGTTCTGGTTTCACATGAGCAAGTTGGTTTTCTTTTATTGTTGAGAAGCAGAATCAGCTGATCGATCATGTGATTAGTCAGGCGACCCATTTGATCCAGAACTCAGATCTGGGTCAGAAAAGTTCTGTTTATGAATCAGTGACGAAAGCTCAACAAACCTGCATGAGATGGTAAAGTTGGGACAAGTACCTTCAGAACCAAACCCATCTCTGGTCCGACTGGTTAGATGTGATTAGATGTGAAACTACGGTGGCTGAGAGAGTTCAGAGGAGCCAAACATCAACCTCCTTGTGAGAAGTCAGACGGCAGCCTGATGAAAACAAAGAGGACTGTGTCCACGGTTCTGGTCAGGTGAACCGGTTCTTGCTCTAAGGAGCTGAATGATCTGCTCAGGCTACATTGTGTAGTGAATAAATGCTGGTGCCAGGAAGACAGAGGATGTTTTTTAAACCATGATGCTGTCACCAATACTGACAAATGTCTTTATCTAGAACTCTGGAAGCTTCGTTTTTCCCAGGGCTCCTAAACGCATCACTGGCCTGCTATACCCCTGCTCCATGCCCGGCGAGGGAGCGTCATGGCAACCGTGGAGAGATTTAAACAGCTGATGAAGGTCGTTTATGAAGGAAAACACAACGGGACCACAAAGACAAACTGGACTCCTACGAGTCATCATGAACGGATACGTTAGTCTGTTGAAAAGAGAACAGCTCAGGTTCAGCTCAGCTAAAAACGGCTGATGGACCCACAGAGGTATCATGGCACCAATCGGATCAGAATTCTGCTGTGTAAAGTTGCCAAAGAGCATGAGAAACTATTAGAGGACAAATGGGTCGGATGATGACCTCCGTATTTTAGCTTCAGTAAAGAAAATAACTTGTCCTGCTGTAAATATTGGCCCGGTTTGTTCTGCACCCAGAACCGTGGCCTGCTCTGCTTGTTTCTACTACAGCTTGTATTTGGTTTTCTTGGTGTTTAAACACTGTGCTCATATATTTATATTATATTGTAGATATGTTAATACTGTTTCATTTTTATTGTATTGCACCGACTACGCCAAAACAAATTCCTTGTATGTCCAAAAACGTCCTTGGCAATAAAGCTTTTCTGATTCTGATTCTGATAATCTGTGCTCCGGTCAGCTGTCGATCAGTCCATGCTGCTGTCAACCTTATGAATTGTTCATGTTACTGTGATGGTGCTGATCCAATGCAGCCCAGCCTCACAAAAACTAAAACTGCCCTTTAATTAATGCGAAGCTCCAAACCAGACACCAGCTTCTGCCCTGTGTAACCCGGCTGTGGGGGAGTTCAGTCATGTCTTCATTTTCTTTCAGGGGCCCTAGACGTTGTCACGGCAACAACATAAAGGAGGACCAGCCATCTTCCGTTCCTAATCCACCAGGTGAGGTCCAGGTGGTCCCTGAGCTCTCTGAGCCACCGTAGCAACCAGATGTACCATCAGCATCTTTATGAAACCTTTTAAATCAGCGAACTTCTCAGACTCATTCATTTTAAAAGGTTCATTTCAACTCCGGGATTAATATGGGCACAATAAATGTTCTGACTGATCCGGAGCTTCCACCTCCTCCATGAACACCAAACTGGCTGTGAAGCTTCAGCTTTTTGATTTAAGGGTGCAGGATGGGAACTCGGTATGGTAAATCAGGAACTCTGCTTACCAGTATTAAATATAAGAAACAGCTTTGATAAAAGCGAATGAAATGTGGGAACGTGTTAAAAAAAAACTTGTTAACAATAAAACAGCTTTTTTACATAATTATCAGCTCTGAGTCCATGTGGGTGAACCAGATAACAGGAAGTGTTTTCATGCTGCAGCACACACGCCTAAAGTCTGAAAAGTTCCTATGAGTCATTGCTGCCTGACGGCAGGGCGTAGAGGTCCAACAGCTGAGCTCCACTCGTGCTACGTTTTAGAGTGAGAAGGCTTTAAAACACAGAAGAAGGCCACCAGAGGAATCCACAGCAACCCGACGACCCCACAGTCCGGGTCCGGCTCGAACACTGCAGCTGTGGGGAGGAGGAGGGCAGCATGCAGCAGGGGGAGGTGGTTTGGAAACAGTTTGTGTGTGTGTTTATCTGTCCTCACACACACTTTAACCACACAATAAGGAGGAAAGTTAGGCTACGGTTTGGCACCTCCACCGACCCCAGCACTGGACCCCCCTCAGCCTAAATGAAAGGTCCGCCGGGCATGCCCAGGTAATTGGGCGCTGCCACGGCTGGCAGAGGAGGTGTGGTGCTGCTCCAGTGCACCTTCATGTGGTGCCGCAAGTTGGATTTGGAGGAGAAGCGCTTGTCGCACTGCTGGCAGGAGAATGGCTTCTCCTTGGTGTGGATCCGGCGATGGCAGATGAGCTGTGTGGACACGCGGAAGGACTTACCGCAGTCAGGGCACTGGTAGCGCTTGGGCTCGGTGTGAATGCGCCGGTGGTTCTTGAGGGACATGAGGTTGGGGAACTCCTTCTGGCAAGAGGAACAGAAGAAGGTCCCGGTTTTGTGGCTGTTCTTGTGGTTGAGCAAGGAGCTAGCATGACGGTACGAGCGGCCACACTGGCTGCAGACGTGGGGCTTAGCGACCTCATCGTAGCCCTCTCGGCTGCGTGCTTTATCCAAGCTGCCGGGATCGAGTCCTTGCTCTTGCATGAGGGTGAGGTCAAGGCCTGACCCCCAGCCCAGCTCCTGGGAGCCCCCTGGCCGGTGCTGCTGGGGTCTGGGCTGGCGGGGTTGCGGCACCTGACCATGGGTGATCTCCAAGTGGAGTCTAAAACTGGCCTGTGTAGGGAAAGCTCGCTGGCAGGACCGGCAGGTCAGCTCCCGCTGCTTCTGGTGGACACGCCGGTGGTTATAGAGCTGTGAGGAGACACGGAACGCCTTCCCACAGTCGTGGCAGCGGTGGCGGCGAGTCTCCGAGTGGATGCGACGGTGGTTCTTGAGAGCAAGCAAGTTGTTGTAGGTCTTGAGGCACACGGCGCAGTGGTAGATGCCGACGGTGTGGGTGTTCTTGTGGTTGAGCAGGGAGCTGGCATGGCGGTAGGAACGGCCACACTGATCACATCTGTGCAGAGACAAATGGCAAAGGGGGATCACGGGGGAGGGGCAGGGGGAGAGACAGAGATAGATTAATGATGGGAGGCAGACGTGGGAATCACTGTTACCATCTGATAAGTTCACATACAGGTATATGATCTGAAATCCGGCTCAGAGCTTTCTACAAACTGGTGCACCAACTAACGTGTCTACACAGGTCACTGGGGGGACTTCTGGGTGGACGGGTGAGGGAGAGGGGGACATGGACACACAAGCGGGAGGAAAGTAGGAAGTATCTGCTGCTTCCTGCGCTGCACATACAGCCTCGTTCTGCCTCTGTCTCAGTTTAGACCGTATGTAAAAGGATGCACTGAGTCTGTAGTGTGTCAGCAGAACCAGCCGTAGCTACACTAAATGTCCGGTGGGGAATGCTAACGTTTAGACATGTGCAGTGCAGCTAGCTCCAAATACTCCCTGCTCTTCCCAAACAAACATCAAAATGCAGCAGCCTCATTCTGCTCTGCTCAGCAGCCATCAGATCAGACACAGTCAGAGGAACACACACACAAAGCTTCAGTCAGAGAAGAAAACAGCATGTAAACAACATCTAAACATGACATGATTGATTGATTGAAGGCAGCCTACAAACTACAGTGTGTGAGATATGCTAACTGAAAGCAAACGGGGATGACTTATCTGGTCTCTAATTCAATCTGTCCAAACTTCAGAAAAATCCGAATTCCGGCACGCGTATGGTCCCAAGGAAGCCGGATTGGAGATCATATACCTGTAATAGACACGTAGAGACCTACATTTATCTGCACTACTTGTTTTTTTTTGCCAACTTCGAAGAATCACAAACAACTGACGAGAACTCACGTGTACCGACACTCTTCTCCCTCTCCTGGGGGTGCAGCGGCCTTCCTCCTGACTTCCATGCCTACCTGGTTGTCCCCACAGCGGTGCCGGGCCAGACCAGACCTCCCCTGGAAACTCTTCCCGCAGCTGGGGCAGCCAAATGGGGTGGCACCCTCCTCATGCACCTTCTGGTGGTTCCGCAGGAACCTGGCTAATCGAAAAGCTTTCCCACACGTGTGGCAGATGTGTTTCTTGCGTTGTGTGTGAATGCGCATGTGGTTGCGCAAGGCCATGTAGTTGGTGTAGGGCTTGTCACAGAAGTTGCAGCGGAAGTTGCCCGTCTTGTGGGTGTGCTTGTGGTTAAGCAGAGAACTGGCGTGTTTGTAGGTGCAGCTGCACAGGTCACAGGCATACGGCCGCTCGTCCGAGTCCATGTCCACTGAGCTTCTCTCCATGCTGATGTTGGCCGAGCTGCTGGTGGACGAAGATGACGGAAGGTGCTGAGCCGGGCAGTCGTGAGCAGAAAGCTCGTCAGCTGTGGCGAAGCCTTCGCAGCAGCCATCGCACTCAAAGTCCATTTGGGCCCCTGGGCCTTGTGGGCCTTTGCACAAGCCGGCTGTAGTGTGGGTGGCAAGCTGCCGCTGGGTGCGGAAACCTTTGCCGCACTCCTGGCAGTTGTGCTTCTTCTGGGCAAAGTGGAGGCGCAGGTGGTTCTTCATAGCCAGCCGGTTGGGATACGTGGAGTTGCAAACATTGCAGTGGTACTCCCCGATTTTATGAAGGTTCTTGTGATTTGCCAGGCTGCCGGCGTGGCGGTACGTCTTCCCACATTCTTCACAAGCAAAAGGCCTTCGCCCGCTTTCCGCAGGGTCAAACTTCTGGGGCCTAGAAGTGCCAGCTGATGAGTAGGGCTTCTTAAAGCCTTGGTGGTTGTACTTGACCCCCATCATGGGTCCCTTTGAAGACTCTGCTCTCATGGTCTGCATCTGAGATGGACCAGGCTGCTGGAAGCGGGAACCGTTGGGACCAGTGCGGACGAGACCTTTGGCACGGTGCTCTTCATGGAGACGGAGGTGGTTGATGAGCTGCTTTTGGATCTTGAAGGCTTTGCCACATTCCTCACACTTGTGCCTGGAGCAGGGATGACAAAAGATGAAGGAGACACAAGAACCACAATGTTCCAAGTACAACAATATGGTTTACTTTCCATTTCTGAAACTGATCAGTGAGCAGAAAGTTCTGTACAGTATGTCTACAAGTAAACAGAATTAGATGAGAACCCATCTATGGTGTTCCACAAGGATCCATTCTTGTACCCATGTTGTTTTTATTGAAAACGTATCTTTAATTTCTTCGTGACTCACATTTGGACCTGGATTCTTGAGAACCAACTGAAATAAATTGATCCATGATCCAGCACCACATGGGAGAGAGAAGGGCGGAAGACATGCAGCTGAAGTCCCAAGGTCGGGAATCGAACCGCCGACGGCTGCATCAAGGACCAATAGCTTCCGTATACAGAGCACCCACACTACCTCGATACCATAACCCCCGTTTCCACCTAATTTCAAATGCACACCATGATGCATCTGCTATACTCTGGAAGAGGAAGAAACTAAAAGAAGCTCCACCAGTACATGGAGGTTTGTGTTGGTGAGGTTTTCTTTAACTCTTATTTATCTGGTTGAAAATAGAAAATAGCTCGCCTAATTTGTAATCATGACAACATCAGCAGTGCCACAAACTGCAGCTACAATTATCAAATTTGGTGAAAACGTTTGTTAGCTTCATACCCAGAGACATCAGTAATGGGCTAAAGTCATGTTGCTGCAAATCAATTTGGGAAGAAATAGATTTCCAAAGTATATGAAGTTTATTATTCAGGCAGAAATTATCATGAAAACATCTCAGATTCAGACCATGGTCACAGTGTGCAATGCTCAGCAAAAAGCCAAACCCCAAGAACCCCATCCCAGATTCTACGGGCCTCAGTTGGCAGGTTAAAGGTCATGACAGGACAATTAGAAACACACTGACCCAGTGCGGCTGTTAGAAACGGTTCAAGGACAAAGACTATTGTCTCTAAAAACAGCAGGACTTAGGTTAGCAAAGCTGCAACTGGATGAAGTTCAAGACTAATGGAACAATGTCCAAGCTGAAGCTGGGTTTAAACTGGATCAAGACACGTATTCCAAGGTTAGGACAATGCAAGTATTTTAATATAAGTAGAGGTAATCATTTAATGTAATATAGCTTTAAACCATAAAATGTTTCTATGTTTCATGAAGGAAAAGTCACAGGTTTGAAGACAATGAGATACCATCACGGTTCCAACCATACACCACGCCCACCATCAACCCAGCAGTGTTTTTCTCCAAGACCCACCAAGCAGGATCTGGGAAACCAAAGCCTTTGGGTTCTGAGAGAGGGATAATTGGAACTGGAAGGACTGAGACTGTGGCTTCATTTAATTCAACACAAGTAACCTCACATGGCCCGGACCTGGATGGATCAATCATTATTTCTGGATTCTATGAATGTGTATGGTTCCTGGTTGGTGAAGTGAACTGTCAAAAGGGTCCCAAGAACAAACGAGTCTCTCACTTGTCAAGCAACCCTGGCAGATCATGTCTAACTCCTCCGAGAGACAAGTGGCATTCAGCCACACAAGATTGAGGAACAACAGGGCCGTGATGCCCTTAATGTCCGGGACTACACACACTCATCATGAAAATTAGGGATTGCAATTATTTCCAGCCATGTGGCATTGACTTCATCACGTGGTCCTTCCCCTTCAACAGAATGCTGCTCAGGGATCCCTTACCCCGTCTACCGTAGACGCAGACCCACCGCCCTGCTCCCAGGGCTCGTTCGCCTATTTGAAATTCTGTATGAAGTCTTTGGAAACAGCAAACCAAGACGTGTTGCTTACTTTGAAATAAGCTGCAGATCAAAGGTCACATTTCAAGACATGTACAAGCAAATTTTAATGTTCACAGACTACTTAACATGTATCAAGATTTCTTTACCGAATTAGACGTTCTAATTCGTAATAACACCCATTTGTAATTTGAGTAAAAGCAAGTTTTTCATGACATTTGTAAATGAACCATTGGCATACCTTTTCAGGTCAAAGTGGGTCCTTTGGTGGTTCTTCAGCGCCAGCAAGTTATAGTAGCGTTTCTGGCACACCAGGCAGCGGAAAACACCGGTCTTATGAGACTTCTTGTGATTGAGGAGCGAGCAGGGGTGTCTGTATCCTCGCCCACACTGGTCACATTTGTGGGGTTTATCACTTTGATCAACAATTGATCTGCGGCCATCACCACTACCTCCAGGTACGCCATCACCTCCAGACATCCCCTTGCCTCCATTTAGCCCAGGTTTATTCATTGCTCGATTCTTACCAGGGCATAAGTGCGTGACCAGGTGGTGCTGGTCGGCAAAAAACATGCCACAGTCCACACATATGTGGTTACGTCCATCCATCTTGTCACTGCCATTGGCTGAGCTGCCAGTGATACCCTGCTGCTGGTTGTCCGGCCTCTGGGGGCCATGGATTAACTGGTGATTCAGAAGGTCCTGCTTCCTGGAGAAGCTCTGGCCACAGGTGGAGCAGATCATTCTCCAGTCCTGATCCAGATTGGATGGTCCTGCTCCTATTGGGTTATTGGCATGGCTGCGTAGGTGGCTTCTGAGAGCTCTGAGGCTGGCGTAGTGATTGCCGCACACCGAACATTGATACACTTCTCCGTCGTCGTCGTCTTCTTTGTCATTGCTGCCCATCCTCTTACCCCCACTCTGAGAGTAGGGTCTCTGGCTGCTGCCTCCTTTAATGCTGCCGGAGCTCCCAGAGGGCATGGATGTCCCACTGGAGCTGTGGTAGCTCATGTTCCCCATGAAGCCGTTAGACATGTTGCTTTGCTGCTGCTGCGGTGGTGGTGGTGGCTGCTGCTGTCCGCGGCGAGGACACATGTGCGACTTGATGCCTGAACATCCCCATACATCTCGCCGCAGTCGGCACACACGTGTCTGTCTGTCTGGCGGTGAGTAGAGCTGCTCTGGGACAGCGAGCTGCCGTCAAAGCGATCATGGAACTCTAGGGAATCCAACCCGCTGCTGTGGCTGCCGTCTGGCACAAAGTGAGCGGAGTCGCCAAGGTTTCCTGGCAGTGAGATTGGAGTGTTTGTGGTGCTGCCCTCTTGGACGTAGCTCTGCTGGGAGTCTAGCGTGAGTGGCTCAGGAGACAGCCAGTCGCTGTTGTCGTTGTTGATTGGCTGGTTGGCGGGGCGCCCTTGTGGCTCCGCAGATGGCTATGTAGTGCTGCCAGGTGGGGGTACTGCTTACAGCAGATGGTGCACTGGTAGTGGCCGGTCTGATGGCAGCGTTTGTGATTGACCAGGCTCCCTGCGTGCCGATAACTTTTGCCACACTCTTCACACTTAAAGCGCCGCTCTTCGTCGTCTGGAGAATTAGCCTGAGGCACGCGGCCACCGGAGGGTGATGCCACCGAGCCTTGTGATCCAGAGCTGAGCGTGTCTGAATTGAGTATGGAGCCATCCTGACTGTGGGAGGGTGGATGAGGATCATGCGTTAGATAGTGAACTTTCAAAGTCTCCAGGTCTGGGTGCCCTGCCCCACAGTATGCACATGTGTAAATGGGGTTGTTGACTGGGGGGCCCATAATTGGGTCATAGGGGCCCCTTTTATCTGCAGGAAGGGGAGGCAGGGGCAAGGGGTCCCCCAGGGCCGGGGTGTATGCTGGGGACCGTACAGCACTCAGGTTGTGAGGCATGATCCCTGGAAAGCTGCGTGGCAGTCCGAGTGAGGGTGAGGCTGTATTGTGCAGCAGGATGTGCTCCTGGAAGTCTGTCTTGTTCGGCAGCGCTATCTGACACAAGTGGCAGAAACAGGAGGCAGAGTCATCGCTCTGAGACGACTGCGAGCCAGTACTGCGCTCCGAATCGTGGAGGCTGCTACCAGCGCCGCTGCTCACCATGGTTGCTCCTGGTGTCTTGAACTTCGAATGAGTTCTCTCGTGGCTGTTTAAGGCAGCCAGATTGCTGAATGGTTTAAAACACACAGAACACTTAAAAGTTCCTTGTTGGTGACACTTCTTGTGGTTCACCAGACTACCGTGATGCCGATAGGTTCGGTCGCACTGGTCGCACTTGAACGGCCTGTCCCAGGCGTCGTCAGATTCAGGGGAGCCTTTTTTCCTGTGGTCGTCTGTCTCGTGGCCAGGCAGGACACTATGTCCCATACCAGTATTGTTCAAATGGGAACGGCCAAACCCATCCGAGAGGTCCTGGGCGAGGCCGAAGTTCCTCTCGTCGTGGCCCGCCTCCTCAGGGGCCTCCTCGTTCTCCTCCTCAGCGTGTGCACTGCTTGGGGACAGAGTATGGATCCGAAGGTGGTTTTTCAGAGCTACCGCGTTTGGCAGGGTACGCGTGCAGACTGGACACTGGAACGAACCCACTTCGTGCGACTTCTTATGATTGGCTAGGCTGGCTGCGTGCTTGTAAATTCGTCCACACTGCTCACACTCAAAACGACCGCTCTCTTCTTGGTGATAATGTGCTTTCATATGCTCTAGAAGACTTGGAGTACTCGGGCAGACCATATCACATTCTTTACAGGGGAAACCCTTGGCACGACTCATATCATGCATTGCCATAGTACTCTACACCATAACAGCAGTTGGAGGGAATCACAGTTCACGACGTAGTAATGAACAGTGAAGGGTTGAAGGGGTGAGGGGGAGGGGAGGAGACAAGGCTGCTTAGCTCTTCAGCTGAGACCTTAGGCCATCTTCTCCCACCGAGGAGCTCCGGCCAGTCACGGCCCGCCTCAGAGGTTGGCGGGCCTGTGGGGTGATGGGCACACCAGCCAATGAGGAATCACTGTGGAGAAAAGAAGAAGAGAGTTATTGATGGGATATCACAGGGTTACTAATCTAGGTTCATCTGATTCGTACTGGTTATCACAAATATTGATTTCTAGATTCAAACCTTTAGTTTTGATGTGAATATGCTTCGTTAGGTTTTATATGAACTTTGTAGCATTTATTGTTAAAATAAAAAAGTATTTACATCTTTTCTGATTGTGACTGCTGTCGAAACCCCCCAAACACAAATTTAAAATTAGGCGTCATCAGGACATCAGTGACATAATAACATGTGATTCTAATCACCAAAATGCTAACAGTAACTCCATTCAAACAACGGCGCTGGTGGTGTAGGGGTGAAGCGTGTGACCATATACGGAGGCTACAGTCTTCGAAGCGGCTGTCCCGGGTTCGAGTCCCGGACCCGGCGACCTTTGCTGAATGTCTCCCCCTCTCTTTGCCCCTCCTTCCTGTCTGCCTACTATCAAAAATAAAGGCCTCTAAAAAATTATTTTAAAAATAATAATTTCAACTTTATTGTAATTTATGACTCTCGTGGAACAAATAGTAAAAATAATTCCAACAATACTGTCAGTTTTTGGGAATTTCAAACATCATTATTTAGGATCTATCATCGTTACGATAAACCAAAAACCGTATTATCAAAATCCAAATCACTTTATTGTCATTGTACAAAAAAGTGCAAGTAATATATATTTATAATAAATATTTATAAATATAAACACACATACATACACATAATACAAATAGAAGCAAATAATAAAGAAACAACCGGAATGCCATGTTCAACATGTTAGAATATTACATTTGTATGTATTGATATTGCACTAAGAAAATGAAAATTGTTCAGGTTTTGGATGAATTTGTGGAGTTCAGTGCAACACGATTGTTTGGGGGAGAAGCTGTTTTTCAGTCCATTTGTTCTCGTCTTTATTGCACTGAAACGCATCCCTAAAGGTAAGAGTTCAAAGAGATGGTGACCATGGAGTGAAGGGTCCCTGATGATGCTGTGGGCTCCTTGGAGGCAGCGGGTAAGGCAGATCCCCTCCAGAGATGGAAGGGGGCAGCGTTTATGACCCTCTGGAGCTGCTTACTACCTACTTAGTCCTTAAAGAAATGTCTTTTGGGGGATTTGATCAGCAGCGCATCTTTGACTGCATTAGAATAATAATATAGATCAAATTGTAATTTATGGAAGTGAATTTAAGTCTGTCCACATGTTAGAGATCAATTCTGGGATGGATCTGATTGTCTGGTGACATTTATTATGAATTGGTGATGCATAAATTCAACTGACAGGTAGCTGAATACATGGATATCTTCAAATCTTGCTCCACTTATATGACATTTGAAGTTCTGACTTCTAATTTGAAAAACAATCTACTGAAATTTGAAAATGGAAAGCTAGACATTCGGCTGGCATTTAAACAACCAGCTGGTTTATTTCTAGAAATCAAGCACAGCTCTGACCTCTCAGTGATAATGAGACTACAGACTCTACAACAGGGGTGTCCAAACTTTTTGACACAGGGGCCAAAAATTATATTAAAATTATATAAACACAAAAAACTATTTTTGACTGTGCAACAATAAACCTGCATCATATCATTGAAACCTAGTGGTCAGGTTGCTATAAGACAGTCTGTAAATCATAGTGAATCTAAAATATAAAAAGCATCTCAGATGTTTGTCGTATTAAAAGGAATTTTCTATTTTAAAAATGTAATGTTTATTCTCAGCAACCAGAGCATGAAGCAGCTCACTCTCTCGATGCACCAATGTCTGCTGTGGAGGTCTGTAGTCGTATTTACTATAACATTTTAGTTTAAACTAAAACTGTGATTAAAGACAAATACATTGTGTTCTAACATATTCAACTTTAGGAACATATTCATTTGTAGCAGAAATTTCATGCTAAAAAATGTTTTGCAAGCATAAATCTGTTTTAGGTGCCGCCAGCACATTTCTTGTCACTGGCGGCTAAAGAAAATCACTCCGGGGGCTGCAAATGGTCCCCGGGCCACACTTTGGACATCCCTGCGCGAAGCCCTGTGGCCGCATCTAGAAATCACATTATTGACCAACTGATATGAATCAAACTGAGAAAATAAAGCGACTCATGGAGTCTGGGTTGGCTGTGGACTTCCAGCTGCTTTCTGCAGCTCACAGAAGCAGCAGAAAGCAGCTGAGGTTTTTCCATCCAGTGTTGACCCAGATTGTTTGTTCTGAGGTCATGTGACCATCAGAGCTTCACCTGCCTGCAGGTCAACAGGATGTAGAATAAAACAAGAAACAGGAGCAGCTCTCATTCACACTGCTGGATGTTCTCATTCTCTCAGGCAGCTTTAGTTTACTCTTTCTTCTCAAACTGTTGCTGTAGTTAAACCATTTTGTTTTGTATGTTTGGTTAATAACACGTTCATTATTATAATTACTGGTCATGAATTAAACTTGCGGTCCTTAAAAATACTCCAGTTAAAACCAAAATAATACATTTATCATAACTCTTCCATGTGAGGCTGATTTCAGCAGCAAACAATGTTTTTATTAATGTTTCTTTTAATCAGCTGTTTTTTAAACGGATCCAACATTGCAGGGTGATGGAGCACCTTCAGACACTCTGAGGTCAAAGATCAGGTCAACACTTTCAGCTGATCTGAAGTCAGCAGCTGATCACTGCAGACTTAAACACTCCGGTCACATTCAACGACTCCTGAAGCTCCCAGAGAAGAACCTCTTCTCTGTGTAACAAAACCGGTTCTACAGACAACACCAATGGGTTGGGCTTCTGGAGGTCGTTGAAGGGCAACAGAGACCATTGGTTCTGGGCAGAGATCCAGCTGATCCAATATAATACCTGCTCTGGACACCAGACACCCTTCATCATCAAAAGTAACTGATCTACTGATATTATTACTGATCTATTTAAGCTCCTTTTATAACAGAGTAAAGCAGTTCTGGCATCAGGAAAAGTCCGTTTGAGCTAGGGCTGAAACAATTAATGGGATTAATTGTGATTAGTCGATTATTGAAATAATCGTTAATTAATTTAGTAATCGAATAATCTTAACTGGAGTATACAGACTCTGAAACATGCCTTTTGCTGAAAGAACAACCCGTTTAAGAGCAGTAAATTGGCAAAACTGTACAAAAAGGATTTATTTTGCATTTTAGATGAAAAACCTCGCCTGTCAGTTAATATTCTCAAGTCGCCCAGCTATAGCGTCACCTCATCATCGATCATGTTCTCACAAATGTTTTGTACAATTGAACCTTGCAACATGCAACAAAATACAGTCGCTTTTATTTATTTAAAGACCTTATTATTATTAAAATGCCATGTTCTGAGCACACATTTAAAGTGCGCAATAAATGACTGTTTTTATAAGTTCAAAACGCTCGTTAATTTACCAAGAGTATCTCGTTAATCGATTAATTGAAAAAAATAATGGCTAGATTAATCAATCACTAAAATAATCGATAGCTGCAGCCATTAATTGATCAGATGTTTAACTTCAGGTATCAGAACCAGGGCTGGGAAAGTATCGATGTCATTTATGCCACATTAAATATGAATAAATCTATCACTAACGTCGACATAACTTTCTATAGCAATCTTTATTCATCTTTGTTTATTTCACTGAAAGTTTAGTTTTCCTTTATGCTCCTGAATGCATCGCTCAATCACTCACTGGATCGGGAAATATAATAGTAAATATTGGTTATTGGCCATAACAGCAATATTAATATCGGATATCAATATCAGTCCAAATGTTCCTATCGATGCATCCGTACTAGCTGTTACCTTTGCAGAGATAACCTGTTTTCACAATGAGGAACCAACCTGCAGCATGAGCTTTGTTTTGGACATGAAGTTGATGTTAATAAAGTTATTGGTAAACATATTAGAATAATAATTGAACACGCTGCCAAGCTTGTCTCGGTCATAAAGCTGTTAACATGTCTCTGAATGGTTTCTAAACATGTCGAAAAATTCACCTTCAGTGTTTTATTTTATGTCTGTATGTTTTATGGTCAAAGAGTCTGAAATCATGAGTAACTTTTTAATAAGAAAAAAAGAACAGAGGAGATCTCGGTGTTTGCATCCTACCGTTTCTCCTCTGATTGAAACCTTCGGTCGTACACACACACACACACACACACATACGAACCGTGATCACAAAGATGTTCAAGAAGGTTGAGGTCAGGAGTCTGCAGGTCAGCCAAGGTCCTCCACACCTGCAGCCACAGAGGTCACTGGGACACCAGAATTAATTGATTTGCTGGTGGGACCCAACACTTTAGACTATATAGTGTATCTATCAGTGTTATTTACCTTTAGTGCAAAGTCTGTCCTGTTTTATAAGACATGGTTATTTTTGGTTTTCCCCTTTGAGATATTTTATTTATTTATTATTATTATAAACAGAGAGGTATGCATGTACATTTTGTACTTTATATTATTTTATTTGCTTTATTTGTCTTTGGGTGTATTTCTGTATCACTTTTTGCTGCAACAAAGGAGGATTTCACCACCAAGATTTAAATCTATAGTTATTTCTATTTCGTCTATTTGTTACACGGATTTTTTAACATCACAATCTACGAACCAGGATGCTAGCTTCAGTTTATTATAGGGCGGCACTAATTTAGGAAATCTTGATAAAAACGGTGTAATTTTGCAATGGCAGAATTGGCTGCTGTAAAAACTTTTGCTCAATCTTCTTTCAACATCTCCCATTCTGTTAGCTTTAGAATCTTAATCACTAAAATATGCATTAAAAATAACAAACATATCTATGATACGTTTGGGCACCAAGGAAGCAGAGAACAATCCATCCAACTGGCCAAATATACCATTTACATGTAAAAAATAAGTATCATAGGCCGCCAAGTATTGCATCCAAACTGTCCTGTGTAACTGTGATACCAAGATAAAGGTTCTGATTGAATATGTTGTGCAGCTCTAGTTTATTGTCCCAAACCCTTATTTTCAAAGAAAATGCCCGAACTCCAAGCTGAGTTCCTCCTCAGACGTGCTGTAAAGTGATCTGGACCAGTCTGAACCTTTCAGTCAGTCAGATGTGAATCTGGGCTGCAGCCCATCACAACTTTCCCTTCAGATCATCATGTAAACAAACCTGCTGAGGCCTTAAACTGACCAGGAACAACCCGGCTGCGTTCACACACAAACCGGTCTGACCCGAATTAAAGGTTCTGCTGTATTTTACAGTTTTCTAGACCAACACACATTTCCTGCTTGAAGCAGACCCGGACCAGATTCAGACGGCCGCCCCGTGGCCGCCTGACCTTGGCCCGTCTCCTCCCGCTCCGGTTCGGCCTCGGCAGGAATTCATCGGACCAAGCGGGACAATTCGACATTTCGTGCCGCGGACCCCCCACTCTGAGCGCCGCTCGATCATCACACCGCCACCCGCCCTGCCGCTCCGGGGAGAGGACGGCGGAGCTGAGGGTGGAGGACCGTATGTTTGCGACATGATGCAGGACACCACCTGCAGCCATGAGCCCACTCCCACCGAGACCCTATGAACATCTGAAATGGCTTTCGACCGCGGCGGCGAGCCATTTTCCCGCAGCTAATGGGGTTAGCTCGCTTTTTAATAGCAAACACAGACCCGCTACGGTCCAGTCGACCTCCGAGCACAGTTCACTGACCGAGGCACGGTGCTGAACTTCGGAAGATTGTCCCGCGGTCATTTCAGGCTGTAATTACGAATATTTAGAGCAAAGCAAGCGGAGGTGAGACCTGATGCTCGGCCGAGTTAACGGTTAGCGCCTGGCTAACGACTAGCATCCCCGCGGAGACAGAAAACAGAAAAACGGAAGTTGGAAACAAGCAAATAGCGAAGAAAATCGCACAATCATCAGTCTCACACAACTGTATGCCCGACTGTGAGGCTGGTTTCTAGGTTTCCTCCATATTAAGTGACCGAAAGCTGTATCCGCTGCAGCGGTTAGCAGCGCAGCTAGCTCGGAGCTACACAAAGATCCCGACAAACACACCGCGGCCCCCCTTTCATGGAAAACATCGGCTTTCCTGCGTTTTCCACCCAAAACTCACCCCTCAGTTGGCCTCTGCACCCGCCAGTAGACCGATGCACGGTCTGGACCCACAGATCGTGAACCTTTCACAGATTAGACATGCTTATTTTCTCCTCCTGCTCACCCTCCGACTTTTTCTGCTGTGTCCCCCCCACCGCCGCTACAGCAGCACACTTCCTGCCGCTGCCGCGCGCGGTGAGGCTAGCGGCGCGACGCGACGCGACGCGACGTGGGTCTAAACAGCAGCGGCGGCAGGTTTGTGTCGCCAGGGTCAGAACCGAACTGCCCGCAAAATAAAACATTCTTCTTTTTTAGTTTGCTAATTAAATGAATTAATCTGTATGGAGTCCAAACATGCCACACTCATCCCAAAGGGAACGAAGTGTTTTATGTGTGTGTGTGTGTGTGTGTGTGTGTGTGTGTGTGTGTGTGTGTGTGTGTGTGTGTGTGTGTGTGTGAGAAGATAAACAGAGCATCAAAATGATCTAATGCTACAAACAGATGCAAAATCATAAAATCTGCAGATTCCAGACGCAGGAAAAGCAGACTGATCACAAGTCAATAATATCAGACATTCAGTAAAAAAACAGACAAAAACGCAACAAGAAATTTTACACAAACACAAATATAACCAGATATTACAACGGAGGGAACGAAATGATGGCGAAACAACACAAACAATAAGAGCAAAAATATAAACACAAGCTGCAACATGTGCAACAATCAGAGAAAAACAAGTAAACACAAAGCAACAACACTGACCCACAACAGGACACCAAGTCGACAAAAAGAAGGATGACAAAGAATTTGAATTCAATGATTCACAAATTACACAAGTTCCTGCAGGAAGCTGCTGAGGTCCTCTGCAGCTCTGAGGGTCGTGTGAGCAGCAGGATCACCTGTGGAAAGGGAGACTCGAGAGATAAGACAACGCTGCGATTTGACCAATAATCAACCATCAGCAGCTTTATGTAGCTGCACCACAATAAATGAGTGACCTCTGTGAGCCCTTCAGTCTGACCTCTGAGGAGAACCTGGAATGTTTCAGCTAGTTTCAAGCCTTTTAGAGCCTTTTAGAGTATAAAACAACAGCAAACAGATGTTGCAAATGCACAATTTTATTATATATGTGTATATTGTACATTGTAAATTTGTATATTCTGTAAAACAAAACCAAAGAGCAAAAGTGGACCGGAGTCAAATTCCTTGTTTGTATGTCCGGACTTGGCAATAAAGCCGATTCTGATTCTGATTTTAACGTCCAAACTGATGGGTTGACATGTTGCAAAGGAAACAAACGGCTCAAATTTTCCTGGTTATGTTCTTTTCCAAGAATAAAAGAAGCAAAACAATCAAATTTTAGAAAGTATCCATTTTGTTAGCAGGAGCCTGGTGTCAGTCTGCAGAGGACAGTGATGAGAGGCAGGTTCACCCTGGACACACACACCCACAGCGGCCAGTTTGGACTGTGGGAGAGAATCACAACAAAACCTAAAAATCAGGCAGAGAAAAACTAAATGATATCTCTTAGGAAAGTCTGAAAAATAATCAAATGCTTGAGATATCTTGGAAGAGTAAATGCAGATTGGAACCTCCTGTAGGTTTCCTCCAGAAGCTCAGGGAAAAAACTGCTCTGTTCTGCTAAGACTGTTTCCTCCAGATGTGGAGAGTTGAAGTTCTGAGAGAGAACTGAACTCAGGGCTGAAAAATGATGCAAGTTATCGACTAACGAGCTAATCTAAAGTTGATTGATCTAATCAATCGACTAATGATTAATTGATGAGATCTGACCAAATCCACCCAAACTTTCTGCTACAAACAGACCTCCACTGAGTCCGTTCTGGACAGAGGTGGGTGGAGAAGCCAAGAATTATACTCAAGTAAGAGTAGAATTACTTCTACATATTTGTACTCAAGTAAAAGTAAAAAGTATTTGGTAAAAGTAGAGTACACAATAAGAACATCTGATTTAATATTTAGAAATGATTTAATCAGACAAATAAAAATATAAAGTTAGGTGAAAATTCTGGTATTTTGAAAACTAAAAATTGATTTTTACAAATAAATAATTACAAAATAACAAATTCAGGCAGAGGGAACCTTTTTTCTACTTAAAACCTATGAGACCAGTACTTACAGTAGGTAAGGTTTATGTGTTAGAACAGGGTGAGGTACTTCCTGTGGTAGTTTCTACTGCTTCCTGTATGTTGACTAGATCTGACGGCTCAGCAGACAGAAAATAACACCAGAACAATGAAGCCGCAATGAAGCCGTGAGTCTGGTGTCTTTTAGATCTTCATCCAGTCATGTGACTCACAGCGAGAAGCTTGGTCCAACATTTTACTCAAGTAAGAGTAGCAGTACTTCACAATAATATTACTCAAGTACTTCATCAAAATATTACAAGTAAAACGGATGATGCTGTAAAGCTACTTCTGGAATTACTTTTGTTTTCAAAAGGTTACTCAGGTAAAAGTAACTAGTTACTTCTGGATACTTCTGAATATGTGTGGAAACAGTTGAAGTCCAGTTAACATCAGAGGTCAGGCCACGGGCCGGCTGTCTGAGACTGGTCCAGTCCGGCTCTCATTTGGGCAGGAAATGTGTCTTACTCTGGAAAATTCTGCAGAATATTTAAAGCGGGTCAGACGGGGAGATGTAATTCTTCTCTGGGAGTTCTTGATCCACACTGGGTTCTCCTTCAAAAGGTGAGGCGTCCTGTTCTCCAGCTGGCTGCTGTTGATGTGGAGGAGCAGCAGCTGTTCTCCAAGCTTCCCAGGATGATGGAGTTCTTCTCCTGATCTCTGTGGTAGAACCTGGTCAACCTACAGGAAGCTCAATGCAGCTGCTTGCATCCAGGAGCTGGATCTGTCAGTCACGATCCAGCTCCTGGTGGTGAAGACCGAAGCGTAGATGGAGCAGCAAGACCAGAGCATCTCCCTCAGGAGTCAGGTCTTTGAAGATCAGATCCGAATCAGACAGATCGGAACCAGGATTACATCATGAACCAGATTAAATCTCAGTCGGTCGGTACAGCTCCAACCAGGTGGCTCCGACCACACTTTCTAAAATAAAACTCTTCGACTTGTTTTTCTCGGAGGATATTGGGCTTCTCTCAGCTCGGAACCAGAAAGACGCTGCTGGTCTGCATGTCCCAGAATGCCGTGCTGTGGTGCTGACGTCATATTTCAGCGCCACTCTCCGTGTGTTTCCCTCCTGTTGCTCCGTTGTTGGGCTTCCATCTGCTTGTTCCTGAGTTCTTTGTTTTTCCAGACGTTTTCCCAGAAGTTCGGAGGATTCCCGCGGCCAGGATGGGACCCGTAGAGGTGAACTCGGTTCCGGTCAACATTTCTTCATGGTTCTGTGGGATCTCTGTAAAGTTAAGACACTAAAACTCAAAAACCCGCGGCGCCGTTTCTGAAGATATTTTTGAAGCAGCATAAAAAAATAATTTACACGGTTCTTTTTTACCGAGCAGAGAAGCTAAAAGTTAATAAGGAGAACTTCTATTATATTTCTCCCTTTTTGGGCGCAGAAGTTTGATTCTTCACAAAGAAACGAACTCCCGTTTGAAATCCAGCGAATGTTTGTTTGGATATTAATCTAAAATACAGATATTAAATGAAACGTTTTAAGCAGTTTGACATTAGACTCCGTTTAATGTTTAATTCGGGCAGAGTTTGGACCAGTTCTGAGGTTATCTAAGAGGAAAATCCGTTTGATTCGTTGGGTCGGAGGTCATTACTTCCCGGGGCTTTGTCTCTGCAGGGTCACGTGACCTGCTTTCAGGGAGCCAACCGAAAACTGAGCATGCGCACTTTAAAATGCTCCCAGCCCCACGAACAGTTTTTTGTTGAAATTAATATTAGACAAAAACATTAAAATACAAGAAAACAAAGTAAATCCACACCTGTGTGTAGAACAGTATCTGTTGCTATTATTATATATATATAATAACATATATATATATATATATACACATACATATAAAATAGAAATGATTGAAGTTTGGTTTAGTCTATCTTTGTGAATGTGAAACTTTCCAGTATACAAAGGAAGTTGGATGGAAAAAATGCCCCCTTTCCAGGTCTTTATCTATAGGAAATCAAATTATGCCAGTTTCTTGAAATTAAATTATTTTTCCAGTTTTCTGCCTAGTGTAACGTTTAATAATGGTCCAAACATCCTGATGTAGAACATGAGTAATTAATATCCAATAGAAACCTCGTCAATGTCTTTTTAACTTGTATGTTATAAAGTGTTTTATAGAGACTTATTTTTTTATTGAAACTAAATTTAGCCCCCGGTAACCAAATTATGTTCCAATGAATTTCCCATAAGAGGTTGAACCAATGGGAACTTCCAGAAGACAAAGGTACCTCTTATTATTTTCTTTTGGTGACAACAACCTCACCAATCATTATATAAAAGAGCTCTTCTTTGATATAAGCATATGTTTCTCGCTTATAAAAGTTGGATAAGTCGATGGATATCTTTACGTTTTATAATCACGTTTAAGCAAGCATCAAATTCCAGCCAAAAGATTAAAAACAGGACTTAGAAGTACGCTTGATAGCAGCTATTCAATGCTTCATAACTTGAAACTTCCAGGCCACCATATTTTTTTTACATTACACAATATAGCTTCTTTATCACAATAGTTTTATTTGTCCAAAAGAAATCATATCAAATGTTATCCAGTGTGTTAGGTATGTCTTTAATTTTTTATCATTTTCTCTAACGATAAGGATACGTTCAGCGATATTTCCAGGTAACCATGGTAACGTTTGATCCTGTCTGATCAGATATAACATTAATAACTCGTTACCATCATGTCTTCTCTGCCTGCAGCTCCTCCACATGTCTGTTTTCTCCCAGAGCTTTTCTCCCTGCGGACGCTTTCTGGCAGCTGGGAACAACTATGGAGAGATCGCCCTGTTCAGGTGAGACGAAACAAACACTCCTGATCTGACTCACCTGCAATCGGCGGGAAGCTCACACCTGTCACCATGCTTTGTTTTCAGCCTGGCTGCAGCACTCAGTCCAGACGCCACAGCAGCCAATCAGAAGCCTGTTCTGACCTTCACAGGTGAGACCTGCACACCTGAGGGGTGCGTTTCATTTGTGTTTCTCCTTTGTGAAGAGTTGATTGTCAGTCTGTGAAGGGTTAAAGGTCATAAATCACCTGTAAATTCAACATAAAGTCCTCACAGCATTAATAAAACAAATTGGTTTTAAAACAAGCAGAAACTTTTTATTTCTTTCTTTCAGGTTGATTTTAAAAACTCAATTTAAAACAGTTTTATCAAATAAAATACATTTTTATTTTAACATTTTAAGAAACATTTTTATGAGGCTTTTTAACACTTAATCTGCATTATAAAATGTTTTTTATTACATAAGTGCTTGTTTTAGAAAGGAATAATATTATAAATTAAAAATCAGTGTTTTTTTATTTTTTTGAGCTACTGTAAACATTTCTTAGGTTTGTGAGTTATTGTTTGGTTTCCCCATTTTTAAAATCCTTCGTTTTTAGTTAGAAAAAGTGATTATGCTATAAAATATACTTTGTAAAAGCTTATATGTTGTGTAAAAATGCTTTTTAATCCATTTATTGCATGAATTGTTTTTGTCTTTAACTAGAAGAAAGCCTTTTTTCTCCTAATAAATTTGCACTGTTAAAATGTGAATTTTAACTTAATGTTGTACAAAGATAAATTTGAATGAGATTTTTGTGAAAAGCAACTCTTTTCATTAAAAAAAGTTTTTGTTAGCACGGCAAACTTTAACATTATTGAAGTTATGAACAGTTGCATTTGTAAATGATTCATGCTGTGAAAAGGTACTTTTTAAAATACTGTAAAGCTGTAAAGAACCAGTCCTGGTTCTGGAGTTCTGGTTGGATCCCAGTCTTGCCTTGTCCTCTGCAGCTCATGAAGGTCCCGTGTTCAGTCTCCTGTCCACCGACTGTGTTCTGCTGAGCGCGGGAAACGGAGAGGTCAGCTCCTGGAGCTGGAACGAACTTACCAAGAAGGTAACGTCTGAACTTATGGAAGGCCATTAGTGCCAGAAATCAGCCCGTCTCCAACCTATTTGTAAGAAAACTTCAACACACATAACTGTTCACAGAGGGGTCAGTACTTTTTAGAGCAGCAATTCCAGCTGCAAGTACTTTTGGATCAGTCTCCATGAGCTCGCCATATCTTCCCACTAGGATTTTTACCCATTCTTCAAAGCTAATGTGCGCCAGCTTCTCCAGCGATATTCAAGTCTAACCAAACATTTTCAATTGGACTGAGGTCTGAACTTTGACTAGGCCATTCCAACACATTTAAGTGTTTCTCCTTAAACCACTCGAGTGTTGCTTCAGCAGTATGCTTCAGATCATTTTATGACGGAAGGAGAACCTCCGTCCCAGTCTCAGATCACAGGCAGACAGGTTTTGCTCCAGAATACTCCTGCATTTAGCACCATCCGTCTTTTTCTCGACTCTGACCAGTTTCCCAGTCCATGCCGCTGACAAACATTGCCACAGCATTATGCTGCCACCATCATGTTTCACTGTGGGGATGGTGTCCTTGGGGGTCATAGGATGTGTTGGGTTTGCACCAGACAGCATTTCCTTGGTGGCTGAGAACTTCAATTTTAGCCTCATCTGACCAGAACCCCTTTCTCAGTACATCTGGGGAGTTGCCCACGTGCCTTTTGGGAAACTCAAATGTCCCTTCTTATTTTTATGGCTACGTAATAGCTTTTTTCTGGCCACACTTCCATTAAGCTCAGCTCTATGGAGGCTTAATGTGGTCCTATAGACAGATGCTCCAGTCTCTGCTGTGGAACTCTGCAGCTCCTCCAGGGTTACCTTTGGTCTCTGTGCTGCCTCTCTGATTATTCCCCTTCTTGCCTAGTCTGTGAGTTCTGGTGGGCGGTCCTTTCTTGGCAGGTTTGTTGTGGTACCATGTGCTTTCGATGATGGATTTGATGGGACTTCTGGGGAACATCAAAGATGTGGATGTTTGTTTTTTTTTAGAACCCCACCCTGACTTGTACTTCTCAAAAACTTTGTCCCTGACTTGTTTGGAGAGCCCCTTGGTCTTCATCGTGTGATGTCTCCTGTTTAGTGGGGCTGCAGCCTCTGGGGCCTTTCAGAGAAGGTGTGTTTATCCTGACAGATCAAGCGACAGATTGCACACAGGTGGACTTCATAAAGCTTACATAAAGTACAGCATTTTTACACCAACCGGGCGATTTCAGCTGCTAATGGCTTGCCATAAGTCACAGCTTGTTGACAGGCCTAGGAGCTGCAGGGTCAACATGAAGTGATGAACTTTGTCTCCTCAGAACGTGAAGCCGCTGTGGACGAAGAGGCCGAACTACAAGTGAGGATGACTCTGCTGCTTCCAGTTTGTTCTGAAGGACGACCACAAACTCATGTCTCTGTTGTGTCTTTGGCAGATCTGGTCTGGAGATCCCAGAAATCAACTCCATGGTCATCAACCCTCGGGTGAGAAGGCAGTCACTGACCTCTGACTTGATTTAAAGTAAGGTGATGTAGGCGAGTTGATGAGCTGATGAGGAAGAGTCTCCCTGTGTGTTTTCCTGTGTTAGGACAACAGTCTGGCAATCGGAGCCGGAGACAACAACATCCACATCCTGGACCTGGAGCACGGGGCCTTCAAGGTGCGTCAGCTTCTTCTTCTGCAGCAACCACTCAACCTGTTGTCTCTGATCATACGACTAATATGTCACCTCTGGTGTCCTCAGGCGACCCTTCAGGGTCACACGGACTACTTGCACTGTGTGTGCATGCGTGAGCGGGAGGCAGAGCTTCTGTCGGGCGGAGAGGACGGCGCTGTGAGGATGTGGGGTGAGTAGCAGCCACCATGTGGACGTTCATCAGCAGACAGTGAGGTTGATGATGATGTGTTGTTTAGACAGCAGGACGGGTCAGTGCGTTCACTGCATCGAGGTCTACAAGTACGAGGTGAGAGCTGACACCAGACCAGGCGCATGATGCCATTAAATGTTCTTAAATCCAGAGAAAACTGAAGAAAGTCCGCTGTGTTTCAGAGCTGCGCGAGACCTCGGTACGGGAAGTGGATCAGCTGTCTGACCACAGACTCTGATTGGATGGTGAGAAGTCATGTGACACGTGAGATTTTGTTTAGACACTGATGGAAAAAATCTTCCAAGCTGACCGAGCTTCTGTTAACCACTGGTTGCCATGGTGATTCCTTCTTCGTCAGACTGTTGTTGTTTGTGTTGCTGCAGCTGTGTGGTGGAGGACCTTCTCTGTCTCTGTGGCATCTTCGCTCCCTGTCTCCAACCTCGGTGTTCCCTCTGAGAGGCTGTCAGCGTCAGGCCACCTTCCATCAGGACATGGTGGGAAACAGATTTACATCGCCCACAGAGCGGACAACAAACAGCAATTCTCACTGTGTGTGTGTGTGTGTGTGTGTGTGTGTAGATCCTGGCTGTGGGTGAGGGGGCCTTCGTGTCCCACTGTCTGCTGGGAGGAGAAGTCAAGGCCCGGATCCCTTGCACACCGCCAAGCTTGAACACAATGCAGCTGAACACCAAGAGCTCAGAGCACCGGGTGAGACCCTGAACGCAGCACCGGAAGCTGCAGGTGTGAAGGAGCGTTCAGTTGACAGGTGTGTTTGTGTTCCAGGTGTTGACGGTGGGCGGCGGCAGCAGCAACATCGACGTTTTCACCAACCTGTCCTACAGAGCCTTCTCACTCAGCTTCTGATCTCCGTTCCTCAAACTGATTGTGAGGTTCAGTGAAGGCTTCACAACCAGGATCAAATCCTGGACTATTTCTGCTGCGAGTTACAACCAGGAGGAGTTCTGATGAAGAGTAGACCCTGAATGAACTTAATAAAACCCAGTCTTTGTTACCTTTTCTACACTGATTCCATGTGTCTGTTAACATCTAGCGGTCCGATTTCTTTATCTGGGAACATAAACTGTTACATCCATAACACCACGGTGAAAATCCATTCAGACCCGTTGTAACATGACTGCATCAAAGAACAGGAGCCTCCTGGGTCCTCACCACACCCTTTCTAGATGGGTTCCGGCTGCAGGAACCAGAACCAAATCCAAAGCTGGTAGAAATCTGCCCACATTTTGGATGGACCACGAATGGACATTGGATCTTTGTGGTTTGAGGAAGCTCAAGATTTCTCGTTATGCTAAATGTGCCCAGCATTGTGATTCCAGTCATCAGCTCTTAAGGCCAAATTTTCCAACCAGGGTTCTGCAAACTTCTGGAAAGATTTAAAGGTCTTCCACTTTCAGCAACGCTCAGAGCTTTTAACCAGTAAAGTTCAAATTGATGTTCTGAAATACACATTGAAGCAACTCTTAACGGTGGGATTTCTGGTTCTGTTTGAATGGAGCCGTGTGTATGTATGTGGTTACGGTTTAGAGTGGCAGTCTGTGGCTCCAGTATGACCACCTTGAAACAAGCTGTATTAGTGTGATTTTTACTGGTTTTATGGCTGTGGTGGGTGGAGATCTGCATGCTCAGACTGCGGCTGCTGGACTGCTTCTGAATCAGGACATAAACGGTCGGGCATTCAGGCGCCACAATCAAAACGCACACAAAGGATCCAGGAAGTGAAGCTCCAGATAAAAAGACGTTCAGGAACCCGAAGTGGAAACAAACTAGGCCTGAACTCTGTGTCCTCCTGTCCAGCAGGGGGCAACGTTGCAGCACTGATTTCTACAGGTCCATCTCAATAAATTAGAATATGGAAAAGTTCTGTTTCAATTGAAAAAGTAACATTCTGATATATAGATTCATTAGAGTGAAACAAAGCCATGTAAAAAAAAAAAGTTAGCACACCCTACAACAGCCAGTGTGTTTTTCTAAAATTATTTAAACATTTATATATGGATATTTATCAGTTTTAACCAGTATTATTAGGGGGTGTAGTGGTAGACTGCCCCCCAACGTATGGAGACTCTGGTTTGACTCCCGATCCGGGAAACTCTGAGTAAAATCACAACAGGTGGGCATGAGAACATCATTACTCTGCATTGTGAAGGTTTGTTCTGTTTAAGCTCCAGACATTTAGTTTGGTGTTCCTGACTGTTGCAGACAGGATGAAGACCATGGGGAGATCCAAAGATCTGAGGCCTACAGAAAAGATCGTAGCAGCTTATGTGTCTGTTTCAGGACTTCCGAGAGCTCGGAGGAATCTGAAATCAGCCGTTCTGATGTACAGAAGATAGTCTACCAGAGGAGGACATTCAGATCCATCGCCATGTCCAGGCCTGGTCGTCCAAGCAGGTTGATAAAGATGCTCAAAGAAGTCTCAAAAAAAAACCTAAAATGCCCTCAGGGGATCTACTACAGGTTCTTGCTGCTGTTGAAGTGCATGTCTGTCCAACAGAATAATGTTCATTGAGCAGATAAGTCAATCTAATTATGTGGACACCAGAACAGAAGACATGTTTGGCCTAAACTTCATACCTACAATGAAGCATGGAGGTGGAAGTGTCATGCTTTGATGCAGCCGGAGCTGTCCAGCTCACCATCACAGAATCCAGCATGAACTCTACAATGTATCAGAGGGTGTTTAAAGAAAATATGAGCAGAACTGGACCCTGGAACACAAAAATGACCCAAAACATCCCACTAAACCCACATTTTATAGCAATGGGGTCAACAGTGGCTCTTACAGGTAGGGTGTCCAGACTGTCACCTTGGCTTGAAAACATACTTTTATTCATGTCTTTTTCTGCTAAACAACTAAATATTTATATTTATAAAGTCCTCTTTAAACCAAATTAATGAAATAAATGAACTTTTCAGAAGTTGACTGACCTAATCAATCGACTAACAGTTAATTAATAAATGGTCATTTTCCTAAAAACCTGACTTTTCTCTTGTATCAAGGTCTTTCCATAATGTGAAGCTAAATTTTATACAAGACGCTGAATTTAAAATAAGCACAACAATATATTTAACTTTAATTTATCGTACCTGCTGTATTAATACCGACTGAATTAACAAAAATGTGATTTTCTCACACATTAAACTTAGACATATTTATAAAATAAAGCAAATCAGTAACCAATTAGGTTGCTGATTAAAATACAATATGTGAAACATTAAAGTAGAGCTAAACTCCATGGAAAAGCATAACTCCGCCCCCAGACAAATTTTGAAAAATGCCACCAAAGTGGGCGGTGCCAAGTGTAGGGAGGAGAGCAGAAGGTTAAGTGGGGGTGTGGTCAGGAGGACGAGGGAAAGTGGTAGCACCCCCTCATCACCGGAGGTTAAGAGAGGTTTTATGGAGCCCGAGGAGGCCTGAGCCTCATCAGTTCAAACCGCTGGCTCAAGGAGATGATGCCAGAATCCCGACGCTGCCGATGCAGTGGAGGTGCCGGTCCAATTCCTGACTCGCTACAGGGGCGTGTCCTAGTAAGATGGCTTTGTACCTAAACATGGGGCTGTGACATAAGCACGGACCAAGCTGTACCGCTTGAACCAATAGGAAAATTTAACTACAGTAACCATCTTCAACCCAAGATGGCAGCACTAAGAGGGTTTTAGGACAAATATTGCAGAATTAAACAAGTTTACATGAAATAAAAAAATAAAAACGCACTGTAACATAAAGATAGCACCCCTAAGGCCCAGTTTATACAGCTTATCTGCAAAGAAAAAGATGATTTGGGGTTTAGTTCCTCTTTAATAATCCCTTATGAACAGAGAGATGTAGAACTACCATTTAAAGACAGGGTAAGCAGACGTTTTCAGTAAATAAAATCAAACTAAATTTAATCTAATAAAAATGCTTTCAACAATTAACCGTAAGTCGATTATTTGTTTGCATCCCTGGTTCACACGATATATATTTATAGATTTATCATTTCCTCACCTTTTTACATTAGAATCCAGGCTTTTTCACAGATGGGTTAAAACTCGAGATATTTTCTTTCAGGCCGTGAGGAAAAACCCACAGAAGTGATGAAGTGGTGTTTGGGTTCATGTTGAAACTGATTTTATTTATTAAAAAACATTTAAACAGCTGATAAATCTTTACTATATTGGCTGTTTTCAAACAGAGAAACTAAAGAATGACGCATCCAGGAGAAAAACATCTGAGTAACACAAGCAGCGGCTTACTGGTCTGCAGGTAAACAGGTGAGCAGCATCACAGCTGGAGTTCATTTCAACCTTTAATGTTTGAAATGGATCAGAACGTAGTGTGAGTTACTGTGGCTGCGACAGGTAGACTTCAGGTGGGTGGGGCTTCAGCCTGCAGGTGGCTGTGCGTGGGCGGGGCTTCAGGCTGCAGACAGGCAGGCCTGCCGGACGCTCTGGGCCCAGGTGTTGAGCAGCTCCGTGACGGAGTGTTTGTCCGGCAGCTGCAGCAGTTTGGATGTCATGTTTCTGTGCACCGTCTGCAGGAAGCTGTTCGCACCTGAGAGACACAGCAGAGACAACGTCAACACAGACAAGCACGTCCAGAGTCTCCGACAGGGGTCAGGGGTCAGGGGTTGGAGGTAATAAGATGCTTCAGTCGTTCACTCAGTGTTTCCACAGATTTAATCATGAAGAAATGAAACCTTCTCCAGATGTTCTACATTTTAAATCTAGCTGTACACTCTGAAGCTTTTCTTTACAGCAAACGTCCTGAGTGGATTCAGACTGTAGCTGTGACCTGGTGCTGAGGAACGTGATCCCCATGTTCCTGTGTTTCCTCACCGTACTGATCTCCATCGTCGGCCCAGTGCGGACTCTGATCCGGATAGTCTGCAGGAACGCTGAGCTGCAGAGGAGGAACGCTGGGCAGGTTTTTATCATCTGACGGGCAAACAACAACGGAAACAAGGTTAGATGAACGGTAGCTGCGACTCTGACCCAACAGGAACAAGAACCGAAGCTGAGAAAAAGGAAGCCAAAGTAAAAATGATGGAGATCTGTTGATCCAGACGACCCAAAAAGAATCTCAGGATTCTGGGTCGCAGAAAGGAAAATACAAAGACAATGAGCTGGTTTTCCAGCAGAGCTCAGCAACATTTAGGCTAAATTAGAGTTAGAAAGGCATGAAGTTTTATATTCTGCAGTATTTCATTAACAGTAACTTCCTCTAAATAATTGATCTGAATGATCAGGATTTGTTCTGCTGAAGGAAAACAGCTGCATGAAAGAAACACATTTAATGAGAAGATTATATGTAAACATAAGTATCATCCTGTTTTCAAGTCATTTTAAACTTTCTGGAATGCCCAGAGCCTCCTGAGTTAACCAGGAAGCTG
Source organism: Girardinichthys multiradiatus (assembly GCF_021462225.1). Lineage (NCBI taxonomy): Eukaryota > Metazoa > Chordata > Actinopteri > Cyprinodontiformes > Goodeidae > Girardinichthys > Girardinichthys multiradiatus. The sequence continues at coordinate 39,228,092 of NC_061817.1, forward strand.
GTCCCTGCATGGACGCCACACAGTGTTGATGCCACTCAAGGTCATGGTAAATGGCCTGAACTCGTATAGCGCTTTATCACGTCCCCAGACAACCCAAAGCGCTTTAAACTACAATCAGTCATCCACACATTCACACGCTGACACAAGTGAGACTGAATAAAGAAGGACACAATGACAGAGACGAACAGTGGGGGTTCAAACTCCTACCACCTGAACCACAGCCGACCCAGAAAGGTGAGAATAACAACCACCGTGTGGGTTGAAAGCGTTCTGGTGACACAGTTGTTAAGAAGATCACGCTGACAGATGCACACCAGCTGCTGGTCAGAACCAGACCAGAATGAGGCCACACTTATTCTCCAGTGAATTACAGACAGGCTCAGTGCAGAGAGCTTTGTTAGGTCTCCAGGCTGCAACTTTCCTGCTCCTCACTGGATAAAATCGCAGATAAATCTTCACTTTATGAACTCAGACTTGAGCTGCAGACTCGCTGTTTTTATCTCACCTTCCTGCATCTCCACTTCAGACGTGAACATGAAAAGAACCATTTTCTATTTGTTGTAACTGCTAGAATTAAATTATTGGCAGACCTATAGATCAATCTGGGCCGTTCTTCTCAGCATTCAGGTCTGTTCCTAGAGTGTTTTAACTTTGCAGAGAATCACAGGAAACATCAGAGCGGCTCTCAGCTGTTTGACTGATCTGAGGTCAGTGCTGATCAGCCAATCACAGCCTCTCACCCAGCTTGCAGATGAGGTGAACGGTGCCATTGTTGCTGCAGAATGACTGGTCCAGATTAACCCGGAACTTGACATCGAGGCGCGCCACCTCCCCCTGCAGGATGTTGGGGATGGTCTGCCGCTCGTCTTCCTCGTATTTCCTCTTCCTCCCGCAGACATTTGGTCCCCTGAGGAACAGAAACTGGGTCAAACAGGGTGAGGTAAACCAGCATCAAGCAAAGTGAGAGATGCCTACATGATGGGAGGCCCGTGGATGGCACTCATGGCGGGGGCGAAGGTCCGGTAGAGGGAGTGGTTGAACACCGGGGAGCGGATGTTAGCCATGACGGCGTCCAGCAGCGGCTGACACAGATACTGCTGCTTGGTGGGCACTGGAGGAGGAGGAGGGGTTGGCTGAAACAGAGATGGTACTCCTTTCAGAACCGATCCACCCAGAAAATGATCTTAAGGTTCATTAAGAAAGAAAACCTTAAAGGACGAGCCAGAGATGAGTCGACACAGAAGCAACTTTCAAAATGACAGAACATCAGAGAGCTTCTCTTGCATGGTTGTCAGCTCAGCTGCACCATCTGCTTACATCTGCTGCAACACGTCTGAGACAAAGAGCCATCACTAAATACAGTAACTCTGATGGTCATTTTATTTTCAACTAACTACTACTGATTTCATCCTGGCAACAAAAGGCTTCAAACCAGGAAAACAAAACGTGCATTTGAGAAACAGCTTAGAGCAACATTAGAATGTGTCTTACAGACAATCCAAAGATCTCTCAGCTATGGAAGCTCGTCAAATTCAATTCTTCATGATCTACCATCGGAAAATTGGGCAGAAATTTATGTTGTATTAGGAAGATGTGATAAAAGACAATTGTGTGACAAAATAAGCCTATTTTCGTTGTTAAATTTTGTGAGTCCAAAGTCGCCAGGAAGTGACATCAGAAGGGAAGTCTCTGGTCATTCATTGTGTGAGCCTCAAACGGTTCAGGTAGAAGCCAAGTTGTGTTAAAAACAGCGTTAATATGGTGAAACGGTGCATTGCTGGTGGTGACAACAACAGTCTGCACTACTTTCCTGAAGGGAAGAGGATCAGAGCTGCCTGGATCAGAGCTGGAAAACTGAGGAGGAACAGATGGGCTGGTCCCACCAAGCACAGCCAGGTGTGATCCGAGGACTTCTCAGCAAACTGCTTCGAACAAGAAAACCTCTGAATTCACCAGAGAAATGATGTCAGAGGTCAGATATCTGACAGAAGAAGGAGGATGTTGAAGCCGAGTCTATAGCCTCGCTGTTCAGAGCATCTGATGGGAAAAGATCTCCAGGTGGTGTCTTCAGATCTTGAATCATCCCTTGTGTTGCTGCTGCTGCTCACTTTTCCTCTAGTTGTTTCACTTGGGGCCGTATTTACTGTAACCCTGGATTTACACGGTATCTGCTTCGGTCCAGTCCGGTCCGGTCCGCTGCGAAGCCCGTTGGAGCTCCAAGAACCAAAGGCAGATCGCTCAATAAAAGCCAGTGATAAATGCGGCAGCAAGTCCAAAACAAGTCATTCTGTGGAACTTAAACCAGTTAAACTGCCTCATTTTTTTTTGTTTTATGCATCCAGATATTTTCATGCATTTTGTTCTACAATGGATGAGTTCACTGAGACCAGAGAAGCTATATTTGTTGCTTCATTTGGTGGATTTAATGTTTAATTGCTCGGTTTATAATACCTTAGTTAACCCAGTAACTGATCTAATTGATCTAATGTTAACAACTGCTAATATAAAGCCAGTTATAAATATATATAAAGCCAGATCTAGTCCGTCTCTAGTGAATTATTTTGAAAATCCAGATGTTGTGCTGGTTCTGTTTCCTGGTGGTCCAGTATGATCCATACATATTGACTCCAGCATCCTGGAACAATAAACTCGCCGCCCAATGCCGGGGATGTAAACTGGGATTAAGGCTCTGGTTTCACTATATTATGACCATATATGTCAACAACTGTTCATTGCAGTAACTTTCTAAAACATTTGATCAATGTTTCCTTTCCATAAATGTAATTGGATTTATCATAGGATCTTTAAAGTGTAGAAAGGTGGAGGCAGATGGTTCAGCTGTTCTTACCACGGCCATGTCGTTCTTCAGTTTCTCCAAAGCTATTTCACATTTCTGCAGCGTCTTCAGAGGACACCTGAAGGTCAGAAGAACAAAGAACCCCTGGATGAACCAGCCAGTCTTGCAGCTCCACACCTTCAACACAAGGAAGCAGCTCTGTGTGTCTCACAGCCTCACATGGAGTTCATGGCGAGGTGTTAGAAACAGATTGTACCTGATGGTTGGGTCGGTGAGGATGTTCAGCAAGCTCTTCATCTTGCTCAGATCCTTCTTCCTGTCTGGCAGCACAACATCACAAGCATTAACTTCCTGTTTTCTTATAATTTCACCTAATAAATATTGATCATAAAAACTGAACCCAAACCATCGGTTCTGGTAACTTTCTCATAGCTCACTGCTTCCTTCCACAGCCTTAATTAATGTTTATAGCTATTTTAAATTGTAACATTGCAATTTCTAATTTTATTCATCCTTCAACTGTAATTTATTCACTTTGAAACTGTTATTTATTATTCCATCCTCTGATAGTCATATAACATATGTACACTGTTTAAAAAAACTAAAGGAAACACTCAAATAACATCCTAGATTTGAATGAATGAAATATTCTCATTAAATACTTTGTTCTGTATAAAGTTAAATGTGCTGACAACAAAATCAGACACAAATCAATGGAAATCAAATTTATTAACCAATGGAGGCCTGGATTTGGAGTCACACAAAATTAAAGTAGAAAAACACACTAGAGGCTGATCCAACTTTGATGTAATGTCCTTAAAACAAGTCAAAATGAGGCTCAGTATTGTGTGTGACCTCCACGTTCCTGTATGACCTCCCTACAACGCCTGGAGATGCTCCTGATGAGACGGTGGATGGTCTCCTGAGGGATCTCCTCCCAGACCTGGACTAAAGCATCCACCAACTCCTGGACAGTCTGTGGTGCAACGTGATGTTGGTGGATGGAGCGAGACATGATGTCCCAGATGTGCTCAATCGGATTCAGGTCTGGGGAACGGGCGGTCCAGTCCATAGCTTCAATGTCTTCATCTTGCAGGAACTGTTGACACACTCCAGCCACATGAGGTCTAGCATTGATGTGCCATCCTGGATGAGCTGCACTACCTGAGCCACTTGTGTGGGTTGTAGAGTCCGTCTCATGCTACCACGAGTGTGAAAGCACCACCAACATTCAAAAGTGACCAAAACATCAGCCAGAAAGCATCGGTACTGAGAAGTGGTCTGTGGTCCCCACCTGCAGAACCACTCCTTTATTGAGTGTCTTGATAATCACCAAAGATTTCCTCCTGTTGTCTTTTACATTTGAACAACAAGATGTGAAATTGATTGTCAATCAGTGTTGCTTCCTAAGTGGACAGTTTGATTTCACAGAAGTTTGACTTGGAGTTATATTATGTTGTTTAAGAGTTCCCTTTATTTTTTTCAGCAGTGTAAATATATATATATATATATATATATATATATGCCTCCTTGTTTACAGCATTTATTTTCAGTTGTACATATCAACCCCTCTGCAGTGTTTGTTACACTTCATCCATCATGTCTCTATTTTAAGAGAAAACCTTCTTTAATGTCTTGTTTTTTGTTAATCCTACTGTGTATGGTAGCTTAGCGCTAGCACCCTCAATGTCATTGTACCCCCAATTACTATGACAATAAAGACTATTCTATTCTATTTTAAATTCACCTCTAAAATATTAAAATATTTACATATTTAACCTGATACAGAATTTAAAATTTGATTTCATATAAATAAAAGACAGAGGACCTTTAATTAAATTAATTAATTTAATTAAAAGTTTTTTTTTGTTTGTAACTTAAGGCCTGTTTCCATGGAAACAAGGTTTCTACAAAAAAAAAAACATCATCTGAAATTATAATTACGAATAAAATGTTTTGTAAATATGATAAAAAAAGTTTCATTAACATAAAACATTTTAAATTAAATTTAGCAATTTAATAAAACATTTTATAACAAAAAGTCTAAATAAACTTAATGAAAATCTTTGGAAATTATTGCTTTCACATAAGAACAAACTGATGATCATTTGAACAGTTTTACTGATTTTTGTCCAACATCTCAGGTCAGAGATGACCTGCTGAGAAGAAAAAATAACCTGCAGATAGTTCAAAGGTCAGCTGCTCACCTTCGTTCTTGTCGATCTTGTTGATCATCCGGCGAAGCGGCTCGATGTATTTGGACAGCTGCTTAAGTTTCTCCATGTATTGCTGCTCCTCCAGAGATGTGGCTCCTGCCGGACTCATGGCCGAGTTGGGGTTACCTGAGCACAGGTGGGGGGAGGAGGAGCAAACTGAAGTCACGTGACCGTCTGCAGCCATGGTTCTGGTTTCAATTTCACTCAAATATGGATCGGTTCTGTGTTTCAGGGCCTATAGACAAAAACCTGCCGCTCGCTGATTTTCACGCAAACGTCTGAATGCATCATTAAGGAGCTGCAGGTTATTGGCCACTCATGATGAACAAATAAGTTACAGGTACAGAAAATACCTTTAACAATAATGACTTTATCAGTAGTATAGTACTATTAGATAGTACTTTTATCAGATGGAACCTTGAAGGTCTATGTATTATGCGTGTATTTATAGACAGAGAGGATTTTCTTTTGCTGTGCAGCTGGAAGGATTTTTGCTGCTACTTTTTTACTTTTGGACATTTGTTATGATGCGTCACCATGGCAACGGGGCTGTTTTATTACAACCAGGAGCAGCTGATTAATATCCCAAAAGCTCAAATAATACATCAACTATAACCCTAAATCCCTGAGGAGCTGAAAAGGAGTCGCTGTGGATGCAGAGCAAGAGCAAAGAGAAGGAGCAAAGTTCAAACCATCTCTTCCGTCGATTATGATGGGCAATGTGAGATCGTTGGGAAACAAGTTGGATGAACTCCAAGCCCTACAAAGGATCCAGCCAGAGTATTCGGGAACCCACTGAGACATGTCTGCAGGATCATATCCGCGACTCCTGCGTCTCTCTGCCAGGCTTTCTGACCATACGGGCTGACAGAGATTTAAAAAGGAGTGGCACACGCAAAGGAGGCGGACCAGCAGTATTTGTGAACAACAGATGGTGTAATCCAGGACATGTAACTGTGAAGTGTCATCTCTGCAGTCCAGATATTGAACTGTTGGCAGTAAGTTTTCGTCCATATTATTTACCCAGAGTTCACCAGTGTTATTTTGGCAACAGTTTACGTTCCACCTTCCGCTGTTGCCGACACTGCATGTGATGCCATCAGCTCAGTTGTTGCTAAGCTACAAACACAAAACCCCAATGCGTTTATGAAGATTTCTGGTGATTTTAACCATGCTTCACTCTCTGCTAAACTTCCAACGTTTCAACAGTTTGTCAGCTGCTCTACCAGAGAAAACAAAACGTTGGATTTGTTTTATGCAAATGTCAAGGACTCATACATCTCTACAGCACAACCTCCTCTAGGCAAATCAGATCACAATCTTGTTTTTCTCTGCTCGAAATAGAATCCCCTTGTTCAGAGGCAACCTGTAATATAGAGGACTGTGAGAAAATGGTCACAGGAAGCTGAAGAAGCTCTGCAAGGTTGCTTTGAGGCTACAGACTGGGACGCACTGTGCCAGCCACATGGAGAGGACATCAATGCCATGACTGAGTGTGTAACCGACTATATAAACTTCTGTGTGGATAACATCATCCCCACCAGAACCGTGAGATGCTTCCCCAATAACAAACCTTGGATCACCAATGACCTGAAGGACCTGCTTAACAAGAAAAAAGAGCCTTCAGAGAGGGAGACAGAGAATTATTGAGTAGTTTACAGAAGCAACTTAAAGTCAATATAAGAGACAGCAAGGAGGTGTACAAGAAGAAGATGGAGAGCAAGCTCCAGCAAAACAATATCAGAGATGTGTGGACAGGGATGAAGAAGATCACAGGCTTCAAGCAGAAGGATGATCAGACCGATGGAGGTCTGGACAGAACCAATGAACTGCCCACAGCCATCAGCATCTACAACGGCTCATTGAGGAAACCTTCATAATGAGCTACAACAACATTTAATTTCCCTTTGGGATTAATAAATTATTTTTGAATTGAATTGAAACATTAAAGCGTTGTCTGCAGCGAGAGCTGCTCTTCCTGATGTACCTGAAGCTCTCAGCTGCACCTTTGTTGCTATAACAGCACCATCACTGAGGAAAGACCTCCTTGTGAACAGGAAGCATCCCAACTTATTTTGTGATGTGCAAATGTTTTGAACCAAATTCTAGTGAGGTGGCCGGGCCTGATTCATATATTCTAATGAACAGCAGAGGTCGGATCCGGCACTAAGGGTCAATATGGGATCGGTGAGTTATACTTGGTGAGTAAATTTATCAAAGTGTCTCAGTAATAATCCATCGGATTCACACTGAGCAGCTGTAGGAGCTCACATGGAGTGAAATGAAGACAGTAGCAGAATTTCTTTCTCAAACTGAGTGTTTCTGTTGCTTCAACTAAACTTTCAGCGCATTTTACCAAATTCCTGTAAACTGTCTCCATGTTTACAATAGTCCTCTGAAACAATATCTGCAAATAAAAATGTTACCTGGAGTGTTCAGTGATCCAGGAGAGGCCACCCCGTGGTTCTGCTGGGGGGTTCTGGACGTGACCGGGCTCGGGGAGGGTTGAGGGGATGGGCTGGGCTGGAAGCCCCCCGGAGATGGTGTAGGACCGGAGCTGCAGGGAGGAAGCAGGAAGCAATTAATGGGAAGCGGGAGGCGGAGGTGGGGGGCGTGGCCTCTGAACAGTTATACCTGGCTGAGTTAGGCTGAGAGGAGGGGGGCTGCGGGGACGGCTGGGGGGGAGGCAGCATCTGAGGAGTGGGTACCTGCACAGGTGAGGGTGATGACATCATGGTATGCTGCTGCACCTGTAGAGGAGGAGATGAGACTGAACTGGTTTCCAGGTAACAGCAGAGCCTCGGTTTGTGTATGTAAGGTTAATCTGTGTTCCTGGTCGACTTGAACAAGTTTTCCTGAATGCTTCCAGGTATCTCGGATGAGGAACGGTCTGATGGAGCGCTGACCTAACAGTAGTAAACCTCTGCTGGTGTCAGAGGAGCTTCTTTAAGGTAAACCATCTCCTTAGTATGAGACAGAACCTGTCCTGAGCTGTTTCACAGGTCCAACTCCAATCATCACAAAGTGTTGAGGAGAGAAACTAACTTAAATAAAATTTTTCTTTCCTTTTAGACATGTTGAAGAAGCTGCTGAAAGAATCATAGAGCACAGAGCGGGAATACAAACCTGTGGGGTCATCATCTGACCTCCAACGCCAGCAGTATTGTTTGGAGGAGGGATGGAGGAGTTCGGCGGAGGCCGAGGAGGTCGGGGCAGATTCTGCATCGTAGGGCGGACCATCTTCAGAGGAAGACAAACAGAGACATTGGCAAAGGGGAAACTGTGCAGTGGTAAAATGACCCCTGGGAAGAAGGTCCAATGCCCACGAGGCTCCTGCATCTGCTGTGGTCTCACCTGTCCAGGTACAGCCGCAGCCGCAGCTGCAGCGGCCGCTGCATTCAGCTGCGCCTGAGCTGCAGCCTGCTGGGCTTGCTGCAGTGGCAGGGTTGCACGAGCCTGCTACACACAGAAAGCAAAGCATGCAAGCAGAAGAGAGTGAGCTGCAGCGCAGGAGCATCGGGTCTGGTTCTGCAGACGTTGGATGGGATCCGAACTCACCTGAAAGGCCTGCAATTTCAGCTGCTGCTGGGTCAAAGAGTTGATGGGAACAGACTGAGCTGTCATCTGTCCAGCCAGAGACTGAGGCACCATCCCAGCCTGCTGCTGGGAGTGTGGAGGCATCTGCCCGGGCTGAACCTGAACTTGCTGCTGCTGCACCATCTGCTGAATGGACTGGGCCTGAGCCTGGGCCTGGACTTGCGCCTGGACTTGTGCCTGGACTTGGGCTTGTACCTGGGCCTGGGCCTGGGCCTGGGCCTGAGCCTGGGCCTGAGCCTGGGCCTGGGCCTGGGCTTGAGCTTGGGCCTGAGCTTGAGCCTGAGCTTGAGCCTGAGCTTGAGCTTGAGCCTGAGCCTGATGCTGCAGCTGCAGCAACTGTTGCTGCTGCATCCTGGTCTGATGCATCTGCAGACACAGAAAATGAAAGCTGAAAGACAGGAAGGAGCTGCAGCTGCTGGGTGCACCTTAAAAAACATTCAGTCTATTTAAACTGCTGCACAGCTTCACTGACAGCATCCAAACATCACAAAGCTTCAGAGATTGACTGGAAGGCAATACTGATCTTTAGGATCTAACTTACTTCAAGATTCAAGAGTCTTTATTGTCATTATGTGACCATAAACTACATAGACATAAACTAAAAACACTATGACTCCCTTGGTCTTGCTGGTGTTCAGGATGAGGTTGTTCCTGGAGCATCAGTGAGTCAGGTTGTGGACCTCCTGTCTTCAGTGGGTCTCATTATTGTTAGATATGAGACAACCACAGTGGTGTCGTCCACAAACTTCACAACCATGTTTGTTTTAAAAGTCCACAAATATCATCCTAACATAGGTGTTAGGGTGCTGCAGACGAGTCGGAGCCGTGTGAAGCACTAACAAGGCAGCATCCTCTGTGGAGCGATTCTCCCTGTAGACGAACTGCAGGCTGTCCAGGCAAGCAGTGATGGTGTCCTTGATGTTCTTCAGGAGGATCCTTTCAAACCACTTCATGATGACTGGGGTCAGTGGAACAGGATAGTAATCATTAAGGCAGGTGATGGTGGATTTTTTCAGGCACAGGCACAATAGTGGAGGACTTCAGGCAGGTAGGGACCATGGAAAGCTACAGGGAGAGGTTGAAGATGTCCAAAAAAAAAAAAAAAACCTGCAAGTTGGTCAGCACACGATTTTAGCGTCCGACCTGCAGCCTTGTTGATGTTGATCTTACTTATAGCGGAGGTCACTTGGTGCAGCTACAGGACGAGAAGCTTGTGCTGCACCTCCAGCTGAGGTGGTTGTTCAGTCCTTCTGCTGCTTGGAGTGTCAAAGCGTGCAAAGAAGCTGTTTAGGGTGTTAGGGAGAGCCGGGTCATGGCTGAGCTGCTGGTCGCTCTGCTTATAATCTGTGATGGATCTGATGTCTCTCCAGATACCGCGTGGCTTGTCGTTGTTAAAGTGCTCCTCGATGCGCTCCTTGTACCTATGCTTAGCCTACTGGATGCCTTTTTTTTCAGTTCTCGCTGAGTCCTGCTGTAGGTCAGTCGGTCACCTGATCAATAAGATGCATCCTGAGCTCTTAGCAGGGTCCGCACTGTGGTGTCTACCCATAGTTTCTGTTACTTCTACAGTAAATAAGAGGATCTGAGAGAAACTTGAGAGCTTCCCCACGTCCATCAGGAGTAGATGTGTGATTCTAGCTTTTAATACTAATCCTACCACCCTGAGAGCTGGTAAACTGCAGGAACACATTTCCACCACCAGATGGCAGAGTTGTATATTCAATGTGAATAACCCAAACTGTTCAATTAATTCATTTAGTTAAATTTAGCATTTCGTTGCTCTGTACTTGTGACATGTGCATTGACAGGAAATTGAATCCTAATCGTAAATTGTTAATGATCACTTAGATGTTCAGTAAAATAAGTAGAACCAAAATAACTAGACTTCTTTTCTCAAGAAAAGACATGTTGCCTTCTCCTTAAACACCATCATGTCCAGGATGACAGACGGTACACTAGCCTGCAGAAATAAATACAATAATAATTGGAATAAGTTAAAAACGAAAACATTAAAAAACAGAAACCAAGTACAAGAATAATTAGGATCAGGGAAGAAATGTTAAATCTAAGAGATGAAGGAAACAAATAGGAAGACAAATAAAGATAATGGGTTGAGAATCATTAATTACAGCCTTGCTGCCATTCGTTCATCTTTCTGATGTATTCACTGGTGCTTTAGGTTAGTCACTTATTAGCTGGTGCTCAGAATCCACATTTTTCTCGTGGGACTATTTCTGAACAATCATTATCTGGCCATGAGTGGGTTCTCTCTGGGGACTCCAGCTTCATCCCACGGCTCAGAAGCATGACTGTTCCTTTAATTGGTCTTTCTAAATTGCCCTTTGGAGTGAGTGTGGACGTGGTTGTTTGTCCTGAGTGTCTCCATGTCTCCTGTGATGGACCGGTGACCCGTCCAGGATGTACCCCACCTCTGCCCAATGTACTTGAATGTGTTTTTGGAGTCCTGAACCTGATACCTCCACTGTCCAGTCTTGAAAACATCATTTTCAACACAGGACAACTGAATGCATGGACAGACGGACAGACGGATGGATTATTTAATAACACACGCACCCCATCAGCTCCTGGAGCCTAAACGTCTGCAGCAGTTCTTAAGTTGGTTAGTATCTGCAGAACCTTAAAAGTGTATCTGAGACCTGGTTCCGATGGTTTTCTTGGTGGGGATCTTTGAGAACAATGAAAAACAATTTGGTTTGTGATAGACTGGATAGATCTAGAAGACATGTACCTGGTTCTGCTGCTGCTGGTTCTGGGCCTGCTGTTGCTGCTGTAGCTGCTGGTGCTGCTGCAGTACCCTGAGCTGCTGCTGCTGCTGCTGGAACTGCTGCTGCTGCTGGAGGGCAGCGTTCTGCTGCTGCTGCTGCTGCTGCTGCTGCTGCTGCTGGGCCTGCTGGAACTGCTGGAATTGCATGGACTGCTGCTGCTGCTGCACCATCTGCTGCACCGACATCTGACCACCCACTACAGAGACAGGTGGAGGTGAAGGGATGACCCGGTTCTGAACTCAGAGCCACTCTGAAGTCGGCTCAAACACACAACATGCCTAAGCAGAAACTGAAACTGAGAGCGGCTCGTTCCCACACAGCCTGCATCCATAAAGCGCTCTGAAGATGAGCATCAACAGCAGGAAACACTCACTGGCTTGTGGGTTTCCAGACACCCCGGCCATGGCATGCTGGCCTATCTGCATCTGCCCCATGCCCCCCACTGCAGCGCCGGGGGGCCGAGGCCCCATGCCAATGGCGCCTGGGCCCCCTCCAACCCCTGTCAGGTTAGTCAGGGCATTCATGGGATCTAGCAGAGGGTAAACAACAGACAATATTACGCAGCTCCAACATGCACAGCAGAAATTATGACTGCCATGAATTCGGTAGAGACAGGTCCAGCCCGGGACGAAACCCAACCCAGAACCCCAATGAGAGACCAAACCTCCACTTACCAGGTCCCCCCAGAGCCTTCTTATCTGGAAGACAAAGCCATGAGTCAGTCTGGTGAGTTTCTACAGCTTCTTAGTGCAAACACAACATGAGTCTGGAGCACAGAGATCTGACCCAGGTTTAACACTCACGGATGTCTCTGAAGTGGATGATGAGCCTCGCTACCAGAGATAGATACTCCTCCTGAAACAAGCCACATTATCTGTTTCTATCTGCATGTTCACTCAGGTTGGGTTTGGATACACAAACAGAACCAACTTTAATCAAATACAACCAAGTAAATAAAGTCATAAACGATTAGATTTTACATCAATCCCTCAGGTGTAACCCCAGCAGGCACAAAGAGATCATTCAGTGGTTTTAAATCCACTTCAGCAAAACTCACTCTGGTCTTGGCTTTGATGAAGACGTGGCTCTCCATGTCTGTACCAGACTTGTGTGTGGTGTTTCCAGATCCTGCCTTTCTCATGGCATCTTCACTGAGGACAAAAATCACAAATCATACTAAACCAAAGCAAATTACCTTCAAGCACAAAATTAAAACACCAACATTAATGAGCTTTACTGATGAAGTGGCCTGCAGGAGCGAGGTGACCAGTCTGGTGTCCTGCTGCAAGGACAAAAACCTCACCCTCAACGATCACAAGTGAAAGGAGATGATAGTGGACATGAGGAAGGGGATTTCTCATGAGCCACTGCATACCCAGGAGCTCGAGGTGGAGAGGGTGAGCAGTTTCAAGTATCTAGGTGTCCACACCAGCAAGGACCTCATCTGGACACTCGACACCACGCAACTAGTTGAGAAGGATCAGCAACGGCGGTACTTTCTGAGGAGACTGAGGAGGTTTGGTATGTCTCCAAAGACCCTCAGAAACGTCGAGAGCATCTCGACCAGCTGCATTACAGTCTGGTACAGTGGACTGCAAACACCTGCAGGGAGCGATGAAGACAGCAGAGAAGATCAGCAGGACTCCACTGCCATCTCTGCATAGCATTTATCACTCCAGGCTGAAAAACTCATTCTTCCACTCTGCCACCAGGCCTCTAAACTGCTAAAAATGTTCTCTAACCAACTACTGCATACAGATTATTTTACTTACCATTTTAGTTTGCATTCTGCTCACTGCACACAGCTGATACAACACATTTGCACAATTATCTTTGTATTTTTGGATTTTGTGTATTCTTTGCATAATTTCATTGTGATATTACATCTTCTATTATTTTGCCATTTAAAGTGTTTCTTGAGACTTTAAATGTTAAACGTCACGTTCAAACGGTTAAAATGTAGAAAACCCAAGAGATTTTGATGAGAGGAAGAGTTAAGTTAATCATGACACTCATAGAAACAATAAATAAAATATGTTAGATAATATTTCTATAGCAGTCTTTAAAAGAGCGTTTGGTGTGTGTCTAAGGGACCCAAATGAAGCATAACAGGAAGGGACCCCGATGGGAACTCAGGTTAAAATCAACTGTAAGAGCTGTGAGAAGCCAGTGGGAAACTAATGTTGGTTCAGATTAATCACTCGTTTATTTAGTATCAACACATTAGCATATGAATGTGTAGCTCCGAACAAAAATAAATATACCGATAATTAATCAGACAATTGAAGGCAAATTATGGATGTTGTCATTAAGATGAATTACACCTAATTATGAACTTATTTTTCTGTCCAACAGAGTCACAAATTCTCGTCGGTTTACTTTACGTTTATTTAGCTGATTTAAAACTATTCTTTATAACACGGATTAGCCATTGGAGCTAATGACGCTAACTAATAAAAAGGTCAGAAAAATAAATGTTTTACTTTAGAAATTTGATCCGCGCCGAATTACACATCGCCTTCAAGTCATTAAAAGACAATTCAATATTCAGTTAGAATTGGGCAACAGACTGATTTTTATTTTCAGTTTTTGCTAATTTGACAGTTTTTATAAACTGATAGCTGATAGCCTAGCTAAGAGAAACACAGTTAAACCGCGAAAAAGAAGCAACTTTCTCACATCTGAGCCACGACTTTCTGGCGGAACTGAGGGCTCCTCCAGTCGCTGTCGGCTCCTGAGACCTCCATGCCAGAATTTATCCAGAATTGAGTTCTTTTCTCTGGACTTTGGGTCGTAGTTTCCTCCTTCCGCTGTGAGGATAATGGCGGCGTTCGACAGATGTTAGCGCTGATGAACGCTTCCGCCCCCTGCTGGTCGGAATTAGACAATACATTCTTCTTCTTCTTCTTCTGTGTTGTTTTTTGGCAGTTGGCAAATAACTTGAAGATGTGCATTACCGCCACCGACTGGTATGGAGTGTGGTTCTTCATGGTTTTAAATCTTATTTACTATTACAACAATCAAATTTTATTTATTTATTTAGTGCTTTTGAAAAATCTAATTATAATTTGAATATGTTTGCTACCTAAACTTCTTTGCAAAGTATCTCTCAAAATAAAATTTTCTTTAATACCTACAAATTCTCTCCTTAAAATTGTTCTTTCTTGTTCATATTTCTGACACTTCAACATTACATGTTCTATTGTTTCCTCCTCTCCACAATGATCACATTTTCCTGTATTATGTTTCTTTATCTTGAACAATGTAGAATTAAGTCCTGTATGTCCTATTCTTAATCTTGTAATTAATCTTTCCTCTTTTCTACTCCTTCTTCCAGTTCTTACTTCTCCTACTATCTTGTTGATTCTGTAAAACCATCTTCCTTTCTTTTCTTCATCCCACCTTTTTTGCCACTCTTTCCTGATTCTCTGTTTAATTATATTTCTTGCCTCTGACCTACTAATATTAATTATAAAGCTAATGTTGTTTTGTGTTGCCTTCTTTGCTATCCTGTCCGTCTTCTCATTCCCTCCAACTCCTACATGTGCTGGTACCCATAAAAACACTAATATTAATCCCATTCTTTGTATTCTAAATAAAGTATGTTTTATTTCCAACAAAATGTCTGGTCTACCCTCTGAATGATTATGTTTTAAACTTAATAATGCTGAACTTGAGTCTGAACAAATGATTGTTTTTAATGGTTTTATATCCTCCACCCACTGCACTGCTAATAATATTGCTAATAATTCTCCTGAATATACTGATAATCCATCTGTAATTCTTTTTCCTACTTTTATTTTAAATTCTGGTATTATAAATGCTACTCCTATTTTTTCATCTGTTTTTGATGCGTCTGTGTAAATCTGGACATAATGATAGTAATTGTTTATATATTCTTGTATTATATTTGAATCTAAAATACATTTCTTATCCTTTTTCTTTTCCATCAACACCATATCCATCACTGCTTCTGGTAACAGCCACGGTGGCACTACTGGCAAAGGCAACATTGAACTTATTTCTTTTTCATATATCTGAAATTCTTCTGCTATATTATTGATAATCCAACCAAAACTCTTAACTTGTTTTTTTTCTTTTTCCCAGCATGGTTTGAAAATATCACGTGTGGGATGATCCAGATTATTGCTTTGTAAATTTATCAAGTAATTTATTGCTAACTGTTTCCTTCTTAAATCTAATGGCATCTCTCCCATCTCTACCTGAAGTTCTGCTATTGGACTGGTTCTGATTGCTCCTGTACTAATTCTTAAAGCTTGATGTTGTATATTGTCTAATTTTATAAGATGAGTGTTTGCTGCTGATCCATAAATTATACTTCCATAATCAATATTTGATCTAATTAATCCTATATATATTCTTTTTAATGATGTTCGATCTGCTCCCCAATCAATACCAGCCATACATCTCATAATGTTTAATATTCTTTTGCATTTATCTATGATTTTTTCTATATGTACTTTCCATATAATTTTTTCATCAAACCATATACCTAAAAATTTTATATTTTTTACTTGTTCTAAAACTTGATTGTATAATTTTAGTTTTATATTTTCTCTTTTCCTTTTCTATGTAAACATCATTACTTTTGTTTTTTCCACTGAGAATTTAAATCCCCATTGATTTGCCCATTGTTCTATTCTAATAATCTCATCCTGTATTTTCTTTTCAATAAGTTTGATATTACGACACCTTTTCCATATAGCTCCATCATCTGCAAATAGTGAGCAACCGACTTCCTTACCAATATTTTTAAATACATCATTTATCATTATAGAAAACAATAACGGACTTATAATACTTCCTTGAGGAGTACCATTATCTATTATATATTTATCTGACAATTCTTGACCAATTCTTACTTGTATTTTTCTATTTGATAAAAAATCTTTAATCCAGTTATACATTTTTCCAGTAATACCCATTTTATTTAATTTAATTAATAATCCTTCAACCCACATCATGTCATAAGCTTTTTCTATATCAAAAAATACAGCTACTACATTTTCTTTGTTTATTTGTGCTCTCCTAATTTCATATTCTAAACATAATGCAGTCATTTGTGCTTCTCCCTTTTCTAAACCCATTTTGATTTCTAGATATATATCCATTAATATTTAAATAATATGTTAATCTATTATTAATCATTTTTTCCATTATTTTACAAATATTTGATGTTAATGCGATCGGTCTATAATTTTCTGGTTTTGTGTTATCTTTTCCTGGTTTAACTATTGGAATAATTATTGCTTCCTTCCAGCTCTGTGGCAGCTCTCCCTCCTCCCAGACTTTATTGTATAATTATAATATTTTGTCTTTTGCTTTGTCATTAAGATGTTCTATCATCGTACAGTAAATTTGATCTTTTCCAGGTGATGTATTTTTTGTTTTCCTGGTTACAAAGTTCAACTCTCCTTTTGTAAATGGCTCATTTATTAATTTATTTGTATCTACATTATTTTGCATTAATTCTTTATATTTCATCTTTGTGATTTCCCTACCTTTCTTTCCCTCTTCACTAATATTATTTGAACTATGAATTTTACTAAATGTTTTAGCTAATATTTCTGCTTTTTCTTTATCTTCCGTTATAGTTATATTATCTATTTTTAATATAGGATATCCATATTCTTTTCTAATACCCTTCATTCTTTTAATCGTTTTCCAAATTTGATCAATTTTTGTTTCTCTCCCTACGGTATTACAAAAGTTTCTCCAATATTCTCTTTTTGCATGTTTAATGATCTTTCTTACCTTTGCCTGCTTTCTTTTGTACTCAATTAGATTCTGATAAATTGGGTTATTTTTAACATTTTAAATGCTTTATTTCTTAATTTTATTACTTCACTACAATCTTTTGTCCACCATGGCACAATTTTTTTATCGTTCTTTCTTACTCCTTTTTTTATTGATTCTTCTGCAGCCTGTAATATTTTTTTACAGATATTTATATTTAAACTATTTATATCAATTGACTCATCTATTTCTTCCAATTTCTTTTGACTTAAATATTTAAATTTTTCCCAATCAGCCTTATTAAAATTCCATCTTTTATATAATCCTGTATTCCTGTTATTTATTAATATTCCTGTTATGATTTTAATGGGGTAATGATCACTACCTACTGTTGTATCTTTGTCAATGTTCCACTCACAGTTATTAGCTAAACAATTTGATACTATTGTTAAATCAATCACAGACTCTGTACCTGTTTTTACATTAATTCTTGTTCCTTTTCCATTATTTATACATACCAAATTTTTTATTTCCATTATTTCTTCAATAACTTGTCCATTTTTATCATTACATTTTCCCCATAATGTGCTGTTAGCATTAAAATCTCCACACCAGATTACTTTTCCTTCTAAGTATCCCATTAATTCATCCATCAACTCAAATGATAATATTTTACATGGATTATAAAAATTTATTATTTTACATTTTTCCTTTTTATTGTAAATTTCAACTACTATATATTCTAACTCTTTACCTTTTCCTAATATCTGATATTGTATCCCTTCTTTTATAAATATTCCACATCCTCCTCCACTTCCTTCTATTCTATCCCTTCTGATACTATTATACCCTTTAAACACAAAATCTAGGTTTGGTTTTATCCATGTCTCCTGTATACATATAATTTCTGGTTTTTCTTCAATTCCATCAATATACCATTTAAATTCCTGTCCATTAGCGATTAAACTTCTTTCATTCCACTGTAATATTATCATATATTTCTATCAGTTGGGGTTCCTCCTTGCCTTCCATCTGTTTCCAACATTTTATTAATGTTTTCCCAAGATCCTTCTTTAAACCCTAAGAACTTTTCTGCTCCTCTGACTATTATTTTAATCTTTTCTGTTTTGTGTTTAGCCTGTTCAGTGCAGTTAATGACATAAGCTATGAATAATATCAGTTTTTCCACAGACATTGTAACATTTTCCTCTGATTCTACTTTTCTTTGTTGATAATCTGGAATCCTAATTTGACCTTCATCCCTTGATCTTTCTTTCTGTACATTTTTTACTGCTTCAGCATAGCTTATGTTTTTAGTCATTTTAATTTGTTGGATTTCTTTTGCTTTCTTCCTTACCTCACATCCCCCGAATGTAACTCTATGTTGCCCTCCACAATTGCAACATTTTTCCTGCACTTCTTCCCCACAATCTTCAATTCTGTGATCTTCTCCACACTTTGGACATCTTTGTTAACCTTTTCAGACAGCTGCTATATGACCATATCTCTGACATTTATAACATCTTAGTGGTGGAGGAATGAAAGGCCTCACAGGAAAACTCAGATATCCTATTTTGACATTTTGTGGCAACACCTTTTCTTCAAAATCTATTAAAATTAACAGGCTTCCTACTCTTTCTCCATTTACATTTTTAGTCAGTCTTTTGAGATTTTTTATCTTTGCACCAACAATGCTTTTTTTTAACTTGTCTATATCTTCCTCCATAGGAATGCCATAAATTACCCCCCGAATGATTTTATCTTCTCCTATAATCTTCCTCTCTGTCACCGTTTTCTTGCAAATGTTTTCAACTTGTAAAGCCTTTCTTCTTTGTTCTTCAGTTTTACACACCACCAGTATATTTCCATCTCTCAAGACCTTCACCATTTCAACATCTCCTATCTTTTTTTTAATTTCTCTAGATAGTGAAATAGGACTCAGGTTCTCTTTTTCTTCTTCATTTTTTATCTTTAATATTATTTTACATTCTTCCCTTCCGATTTTCCTCCTAACTTCTCTCTCTTCTTCAGAACTGTTTTCTTCCAACTCTCTTTTACTCCTTTGGCTGTCTAACATTTTTCCTTCTTCTGCTTTACCTCTTCCGCATCCTCTCCCTCTACTTACTGGCGTCCATTCATCAAAGTCCATATTATCCTCCTGTGTGTCCATTCTGAACCATTCACATACCAGTTTATGCCTTTTACTGCCACTTCCAAAAGTAAATAATTTCTACCACTGTGGGGTTCTAAGTAGACCAACGTTTTCAGATCGAAGTTTCGCGCTCCGCCGACCGGTTCGAACCTTCTGCCCTGACCGTTGTCGTTTTCCTAGACAATACATTGCAGCTGCGCGACCCATATGAGGGTCCTTGCATCAGGAACACAGCCTAAAGCTGGTTCTACACAGAACAGTGGGACTGAGACCCAGTGAGCTACCACACCATCATGTATTACATATCAATTTCTTTTTAAGTTGTTTTCTGGCTTGTGGCTCGCAACAGTCATTCAGTTCCATGTCTGACAATGAAACAAGTCTTTTAACTGTATGGAAGGAAAGAAGAGAGCACAAGGAACCAGAATGTTCACGTCACCTTGGGAACGTCAAACTCGAGCATCGATGGATAACACAATGGCCACCTAGAGATCAGAGATATTAGTGGGCAGCAGAAATTTAAGGTCATAAGTGAAGTTCAGTTTTTTTCCGTCTAAGGATTCAAATACACACAATATACTGACAACTCAACACAACAAACACTGTCTGAAAAGGCGTAGATTGTTCTGCCTACGTATTCGTGTCAATAACATTTCAAACTTCAGAATATCCACCCTTCAGTAAGTGCTTGTACCAAAGTCCTGTACTTTACCAATACAGTAAACATTTTTTAAACAAAGAAAGGGAAAAGATTCTCAATGGACGTTTACAACTGGGCCACAAATTCACTTCTTTCGACAAACACACATTTCTGCTGTATGTTTGTTCTTAATTCAGATTTTTTTTAAACATCTGTGGATACTTAATCTCATTCTGACTTATCTGGATTCACTGAATACACCAAGGAACCATGTTAATATGCTCTTTGCACATTATTTGATTAGTTTTATAGTCGACCAAGTCATGAAAGTTGAAGGTCTGTTAAATGCTGAAAGGTAAATAGTTATAAGGTTATTAGGAGGAATGTTTTCTGACTGAAATAACTTGGAGACCTAACAGATAGACACTCCACCACGGATTTAAAAGCTGTTGTGAGCCCTGTTCTCCACCATGGAGAATGACCACTTGTGACAAAAACTAACTCAAAACACTGCAATTCTGCTCGCATTCAGATAAAAGTAATTGTTGCTCCTGTCCTGACTGGCATTGTTACTCTGATATCTCCAGTCAACAGGTTCCTCCCAACAACGTTGTCCCCAGAATACTTTATATTAGCAAGTCATGGAGAGATTGTCCAAGTCTCACTTTTCTATTATTTTTCAGACTTTCAGTCAGAAAGGAGGAACTTAGTGGCAGAACGATTGTGGCACAATAAGATCTCAGTGGACAAGGAGTGAAAAACTGAAAAACAAACAAACAGAAATGTGTTGGTTCTGAGAGTCCAGAATGGACCTGTGTCAGGTTCTGAGAGAGGTTAAGATGTTATTGCATTCTATAATTAAGCTAAAGGCTCAGCAAAAAAACTTCCTGTGTTACAGGATGAGAGAGGGGAGGACATTAACATCCCTCAAGTTTTGCCACTGAAGGTGAAAATGCGTCACGTCAACATAAGGCCCACATGCACAGTCAGGTCGGTTTGCCCCAATCATTGTTTACATTTTTATTCCGATATTTATGTCCATGCTTTTCTGATTCTGATTCTGATTCTGATTCTGATGCAAACATGCCTAGTGATTGAACACAGACTGTCACATAATGGGAACAACTTTTGACAAACGGAGATAGTGGAAATCAGATCAAGTAGAGGCTATTTTAAAATATATATTTCACACGTTGTTGTCATCATCAAAAATATAAAATGCCTTTTACATAGTTTCAAGTTATTCTTTGTGGGATTTCAGCTGCTAACACTAAACTGTGACAACAAACTAAAGGATATGAAACATAATAAAATGAAAATAATGACATCCTTTCTGGACTGGGTCTTGGGGTCCTAACACCACCACCGGCTGCAGCTCCACCTTCGGCATCACTGTCTGATGCTGACAGCGAGACTAGACAAACAGGTGAGCAGAGGGAAATTGTTGTATCCCAGTAGCATCTAACACAAAATTTATGCTGGAGCAAATACCTTTAATAAGTATGAACAATATAATGAAGAGTTGTATGGAAATTAAAAGAGACTATGAGAATAAACATGATTTATTTAGTTTAATTACAATAGACAAATCTAAAAGTTGATGCCTTGCATCAAGAAGGTCCTGGGTTCAACTCCCGGGGATTGAACCAAGGACCCCCACCCAGGAGTAGGTTCTCTCCGGGTACTCCGGCTTCCTCCCACAGTCCGAAAACATGATTGTAGGGTTAATTGGTCTCTCTAAATTGCCCTTAGGTGTGAATGGGAGTGTGCGTGGTTTTTTGGAGATCTAAGAGCTAAAACCTGAGGGATCCAGGAAATTCAGCAGAATCAGAACCTGCTGCACTAACAGGGAGGACCAGCAATCTGTCAATAGAAACAGACTACACCTCCCACAACCCCCCTCTGTCTGCACACAGGCAGTCGTTTCTGCTGTCCACGTGCAAGAGGGAGGGGCGGAAAAGTGTGTCACGTGGTCCCGTTTTTTGCCGCGTGATGATGGTTTGAAGTGAGAGCAGCAGCCGCAGAGAGACCGAGAAACGCAGCAGAACCAGACTCTTCCTGCGGAGGTTCTTCGCTTTAACTTCTCCCTGGGATGTTCACACGGCGGCAGCTGTGCGGGACTAGTACCGAGCGCGCGTGTGCGTGACTGGACTCTGGTTCGGCTTGATGGACACAAACAACAACAACTCAGGTAAATATTCGGGTTCTGGGCTCCTCGTTCACTGGGGTTTCAGTCGGGCACAATGTGTTTAATGCGTGACGTGTTGGTTCGGAGCTCAGAGTGTTTTTTAAAAGCGGCCAGAACTCAGCTGGAGTTCAGTCCAGTCAGATTTTAACTGGAGTTCAGTCCAGCTGCAGGGACATAGACTACACAGAGGTTTCTGTTAAGTTCGGGTCCATCAGCTGGCCCTGGTGCCGCTTGTGCACGTGTTGACCAGTCTGTCACGAGGACCGTCATCGTGAATGCGCTCATGTTTACGGGAAGTGGGTCGAGGTGACAGCAGGTTTTTCGGTTTCTGGTGGAGGGTTCGGGTGTGTGTTCACATGGAGCGGCGCAGTGAGCCATGTGCGCTTTGTTTTTACGGAGCTGCGCGGCTTCTGATTGGCTGCTGCAGGGACTGAGGTCATTACACAATCCTCCCCCTGCTGCTCCTCGGCGACGTTTGAGCGGATCAATAATCAGGTAACAACCACAAAACTGTCAGGTGCAGGTAAATGTCATGAAGCCTGAGGAGCATCTGAGGAGTTTTATTCTGATTAATATCCAGACTGGGAGCTAAATCAACAGTCTGCAGAGTCAAAGTCACTGAATCTGATTCACTTGCAGCAGGAAGGGTGACTGTGTGATCTCAGCCGTATCTCTCTCTCACACACACACACTCAGACTTTTAATCCTGCTCATCTGAGCTCAGATCAGCAATTAATTCCCTGGAATTCTGCTAAATTCAGTATAATATGGAGAAACAGGGAGAGGTCTTGTTACTTAGCCCACCTCATGTTGTTGAAATCTGATGACTCAGTCTCATCAACCTTTCTCACTGATCCTGATAGTTTCATTGTATATGTTAGCATCTCTTTAAGGCTTTAAGACTTTAAACAAAGGCTTATGTCTCGTTTTGTTTGTTTTCTGCCTTTTACTTTCTGTCTTGTTTTATTTATTTCTGTCTCATTTGTTTCTGTAATATTTAGTTAATTATTTTTCTTTTTATTGTGCTTGTGTCTTGTTAGGCTGTGTCCCTGTCTTGTTAGGCGCTGTCCCTGTCTTGTTAGGCTGTGTCCCTGACTTGTTAGGCTGTGTCCCTGTCTTGTTAGGCTGTGTCCCTGTCTTGTTAGGCTGTGTCCCTGTCTTGTTAGGCTGTGTCCCTGTCTTGTTAGGCTCTGTCCCTGTCTTGTTAGGCTGTGTCCCTGTCTTGTTAGGCTCTGTCCCTGTCTTGTTAGGCTGTGTCCCTGTCTTGTTAGGCTCTGTCCCTGTCTTGTTAGGCTGTGTCCCTGTCTTGTTAGGCTCTGTCCCTGTCTTGTTAGGCTCTGTCCCTGTCTTGTTAGGCTCTGTCCCTGTCTTGTTAGGCTGTGTCCCTGTCTTGTTAGGCTGTGTCCCTGTCTTGTTAGGCTCTGTCCCTGTCTTGTTAGGCTGTGTCCCTGTCTTGTTAGGCTGTGTCCCTGTCCCATTTAGGCTGTGTCCCTGTCTTGTTAGGCTCTGTCCCTGTCTTGTTAGGCTCTGTCCCTGTCTTGTTAGGCTGTGTCCCTGTCTTGTTAGGCTGTGTCCCTGTCTTGTTAGGCTCTGTCCCTGTCTTGTTAGGCTCTGTCCCTGTCTTGTTAGGCTGTGTCCCTGACTTGTTAGGCTGTGTCCCTGTCTTGTTAGGCTCTGTCCCTGTCTTGTTAGGCTCTGTCCCTGTCTTGTTAGGCTGTGTCCTTGACTTGTTAGGCTGTGTCCTGTCTTGTTAGGCTGTGTCCCTGTCTTGTTAGGCTGTGTCCCTGTCTTGTTAGGCTGTGTCCCTGTCCCATTTAGGCTGTGTCCCTGTCTCGTTTGGTCTTGTCCTGTCTTGTTTATTTTATGTCTTACGAGATAACAAGCCTTGTTGGTCCGACAGATAAATGGTTGATAAACCACTGATTACATTTCACTGACTACATTAACCATAAGTCTCTGCTTTGGTTACTGTCAGTATATTAATCTGATGCAAAGTCTTAGGTTCCTCTGGTTTCTGTCCAAAATAAAAATACCCCGTTCTGCTCTTTGATTGGCTGTTTGCTGGCGAGGCATTCTGGGAGCTCTGGTTCTCTCCTTTCAGTGACCCTGATGTGTTGTGTGTCCTGATAAGCATGCAGATCAGACATCACATGTTTTATATCAGGAAGGAGAGTTTTGTGTTTTACTGTAAAAAGAAACGAGCAATGAGCTGCAGCCGCTGGGTTGTTTCACACAGGTGTGTTTCCAATGTAAAATGTGACACACATGTTTAGGTCATTTTTCTGTGTGACTTTTAGCCTGCGAACATACAGCATGACCTTACAGAAAGAACATAATGTCCACAATGAGACACGACACTTTTTTCCAGAAATAAACCGTAACAATGAAACAAAACTACAAAAAGATGCTAAATGCCCATTCAGAGACAGACAACAGTAACTCTTTTATTCCATTTTTACTTTGCATTCACGTCTCTTTATTAATATAAATAAATGTTCAAACATAAACGGAAACGTACATACACAAAATCAAGACAAATAGAGAAAAATGACCACAGAGGGACAGAAAACAACCAAAACACCAACAAAGAACCAACCACCATCTAAAAGGTCCAGGAACCCTTACAGCCACCATAGAGCTAGACCCACCAGAGCAGCAGAGCTCCTCAGCCTGATTCCCACCTACAGCTCACTGTGTTTTAGCTGCATGGATCAGCAATTACAACCCGAAGATGATCTGCAGTGCAGTACCCCCGCCTTACTGGGACTCAGACCTGTTTAGATGGAGACACGACTGGGATGTGTTCTCCTCATGGGGACATAAAGTCATGAAGTAAAGATTTAGAATGAAAGCTCTTGGCATCATGTGAAGATTAGCTTAGAAAATAAATTAGTGGGAAGTCCTAATAAGGAGCGCTTTGTGTTTGACTGTGTCTTTCTCACGTAGCAGCTGCTCAGTCTGGCTGAAGGTGGAGGCAAGGCAGGACTTCTCATCAGTGGGACGGTCACATTGACGAGTGTGTGTGGGGGCGGTGGAGGATGTGGGGAGCGTGAGCACGGGGAGAACAGGAGGCGTGACTGTGGGTGGGACTCCCCTCAGCCAGTCTCGTTGTGAGGACGTGTGTGCGGAGGAGGCACGTGGCCTGGAGGTGTAACCACAGAGAGAGCACGAGGAGGAGGAGGAGGGGGCTCCTTTGGAGCTGTGTGTCCTCTCTGTGATGTTTTACCTCAGTGAAACTTTATAAAACGTCCATTCATCTTCTGCTTCATGTAAAACAATTTCTATGGTCACATTTCCCCTCTGATTGTTCCACATTAGACGGGCACCCGGCAGGCAGCTGCTCTTTGTGTTGGTGGCCCAGATGGTCAATGAAGGGAGGACGTGATCACGCCTCTCTTCTTTCTTCTTTTACACACATCATACAGTTTTTACATAAAGCCTCAAAAATAAGGCCTGAGGAAGACATGAAGTAACCTCACTGAGAGGCAAAACACACAGCGGGAGGCGTTACTACCACAAAGAGAGGCAACAGTTGGATTAAAAACATCCACAAAGAAGCAAATCTCTCATGAGGAAGATGCAAAACTACCACAAAGAGACAAAGATGTAAGAAGCAGTCTGCTTCCTAGTAAAATATCAATGTTCTTTCCTTAAACATGCATCATGCTCCGATGATCATCATATTTACCATGCATGTGGAGTAACACCATGAGAACAGCCTCAGGTAGTTAACCCTGACCGATGCTGAGCTCCACATGGCGATGTTGATGTGAGAATCCTCCTTTTGTCACTCAGACAGATTCACGTGCTGCTCTGACACGTGAACATGTGGCACACCTGTTCTCCATGGCTGCAGTGATGCAGAGTCCCTGCTTCTTCTTCAGCTGTGTGGGAGCTCCCTCTCCTCCCTGAAACTCGGGTCATGCTGCTAGATGGTTGGCAAGTCTGCGTGGCAGCAGATGGATGAAGACATCTCACAGATCACTTCCTGCTTGTCTCAAGTTGGTTTTATCAGAGGGGGAAACCTCCTGTTGTCTGTGTGGAGGAGGAGCAGGAAATATTCTGCTTTCATCTGCTCCTCTGTCTGTTTCTGATGCTCACCCTAAACCAGTTTAGCCATCCTGCATCCACCCATTCATCCATCCATCCTGTCAGAGACAAGGAGGGGTGAGGAAAGGTGGAGGCAAGCAGCCCCTCCCCCTTCTATTCCCAAATTTCCTAGGAAGTCTGTTTGTGTGGGACTTTAGCAACGTCGGTTTGTTCCCATGGTGACAACAAAACCAGCACAAGCCCACCCCTCGGCGACAAATGGCTACACCACCTCGTGCAGAGCCGTGTGAGGTCACTGACCCGATCCCAGCACATCAGTTCTTCCTCTCTGTGGACATCGACGATGAAAATCTGGACAGGGAAAACAGATTCCTAGGATCTCTGGGAAACTTTAACTGGATATCAGACCATCTTCATGTGTTCTTATCAGTAGCTGATGATTTTATCTGCTCCCCCTGCAGACTCAAACATCAGGACGTTTGTTTCAGGCCCTTACTCTGACAGGTACATTTTGCTCCATCCATCTTCCCATCAACTCTAACCAGCTTCTCTGTCTCTGCTGGAGAAAACAGCATGATGCTACCTCCACCATGTTTCACTGTGGGGATCGGGATGCTGTGCAGGTTGTGAGCAGAGCTGCGTCTTCCACATGTTTGCTGTGTCCCCGACAAACTCAGATGGATTTTACGGCTTTCTTTCAACAGTGGCTTTTATCTTCTCACTTCCATGAAGGTCACATTTGTTGAGTTCCTAACTAATGTGGACAGATTCTCCCACCTGAGCTATGGAGTTTTGCAGCTCCTCCATAGGTCTGTTGGTTGTTTCTCTAATTAATTGTTGCTAAGATGCTGAAGTACACACACCTGGACGCTACTGAATAATTAGGTTTCTTCTGAAGGCAGTTGGTAGCACTGGATTGTATTTATGGTATCAGAATGAAGAGGTCTGAATACAAATGTGTCTCACATTTCTCAAACTTTATTTGTAAGAAGTTTTAAATCCATGCATAATTTTCCTCCCACTTCCCATGTACGATCTACTTTGCGTTGCTCTATCATAGTCCTAATAAAACATCTGTGGTAGGAACAGGACAAGTAAAAACATTGCTGTAGAGATAAAACATCTGATCTGCTGTGGTACCGTCACCTGAGACCAGATCCTGCAGCTCGGTTCCAACAGGAGCCTTTAACAATCTCCTCTCTCTTCCAGCAGGAGGTGTGATCTCCTATGTGGGTTCATGTGGAGGCTCTCCTTCCAGAGCAAGTCCAGACTCCATGTACAGCGAGAACTTCAACCCCTGCTTCTCCTCCTCCTCTTCTTTGTTACCCTCCTTCCTCAGCAGCAGCTCCAGTTCAGGCTCTGCAGGAGACGACGGCTCGTCCTCCACCTCCTCCTCTTCAGCAGGAGGTTCTCCTCAAGGCCGAGACGATGGCAGCGATGGCACCAGCATCTCTCAGAGAGCTTCGTCCAGGAAGTCTGTGGCCAGTTTGAACAGTAAGTTTTAACAATGAATATATGTGCAAAAGTCTTGGATCAGGTCTCGTTTCTTATTTACCTTCCTGTGATGTGTGTGTGACTGTTTTCATCTTTTAAAGTAGTTCTGATCCAGACTTGTTGAGGCTTTCTAAATGTTTCTTTGGATGTGGGCTTCAATGAAGCTACATGTAAAGAAACAGGGGCAGGGCGAAGATGTCTGCTGTGTTTCTGATGGTCCTGTTTGTTGTGTTTCAGAGCTGAATGGCATGGTGCTGCTCTGCAAGGTCTGCGGGGACGTGGCCTCTGGTTTCCATTATGGAGTGCACGCCTGTGAAGGATGCAAGGTGAGAGGTGAAGCCCCCACAAACCCAACATGGTGATCATGTGATCATCAGACATATTGGAGAGCTCATTGTGTTTCCTCTTCTGACTCTGAGCTCAGTTGTCCTCACTGTTGCCCCCTGCAGGGCTTCTTCCGCCGCAGCATCCAGCAAAACATCCAGTATAAGAAGTGTCTGAAGAGTGAGAGCTGCACCATCATGAGGACCAACAGGAACCGCTGCCAGCAGTGCCGCTTTAAGAAGTGCCTTTCTGTGGGCATGAGCCGAGACGGTGAGTGTGATGAACAGAACATGCCAGATCTTTAACAGCTTCCTTCAAAGTCCTTCACAATGGCCCTGCTGGATTGTTAGGTGGATGTTTTGTCAATTTCTCTTAAATTATCTTATTTTCAAATACAATGAAGTGAAAACAGTGGAAGTCAGGATAATTTTATCTACTAGGACCGATTGTTGATGTTTTGGGTCTCTTGTCTAAAGAATTTGCTGGAATAAAAATTTGTCAATTTTTCTTACTGGCTGTCTTGCACAATGTGGCTCAAACATTTCCAGAAGTCCACTTTTGATTGGTTCATCAGAACTTCATGATGCCTCCCTCCTGAGAAGCTGCCTGCTCCTAAGGCACCTAAGTTCTGACTCGGTCAAGACACGATTAGAACCATCAAGAAGCTTTCTCTTAGTTGTGTCCGAACCAGGACACATTTGGTTGCGTAAATGTTTCTGTTTTTTAATCATACTCACAGCTGTGAATCAAACACATTAATCAAAGTAGAATTGACCTCCATGATTGAGCCAACAGGCTGATTCTGGACTTGTCTTTTCCTGTTCTGTACTAGTAGTTCTGTTGGGTGTCAGAACTTTAGCCTTCTCTTTAATCTCCAGAGAGACTGATAAACCTCTCCAATTTCACTCAACAGGAAGTGAAAGAATTTATCCTTCTGACAGATATTTGGTAGATAATAATAATAATAACACATTTTATTTGTATAGCACTTTTCTATAAAAACCAAAGACACTTTACAGGAGTCAAACAAAATTACAAGATCAAAACACTTAAGTACATGAAACAAAGTCATAAGAGCAAGACACATAAATCCATCACTAGACATTACCAATAAAGGGAGGAGGATCTTTTTGACAAGAATTATGAAACCAGCTGAACTTGGAGCTATGAACATTAACATAGTTTGACGTATCTTTCCAGTAGTACACCTGTGTACCTGGCCACCAGTGGAACAGTTCAGGTTTTGCACTTCCAGGTCGTTTCCAAACTCCGCCTCATCTTATGATGCTCCTCCTTTCTTTTCTGTCCACAGCTGTTCGTTTTGGCCGGATCCCGAAGCGGGAGAAGCAGAGGATGCTGGCTGAGATGCAGAGCGCCATGAACAACATGGTTAACAACCAGCTGCAGAACGACTTTCAACTCGCCAGTCTGTCCTCTTCCTCATCGTCCTCCACACCCTTTCCATGTCCGGGTGTGACCATCGCTCCACAACCCCAGCCGTCGGCCCTCCCAGTCGCTCCTTCTTCCCCCTCACCTGCACCACCTGCCTCTTCCTCCCATCCATCTCCTCCTCCTCTCTCTTGTCGGAGCACCTCCTCTTCCTCTCCACCCCCCAGCCCTGGGACTGACTCCACCATTAATGCCATTGCCCGCGCTCACCGTGAAACCTTCCTTTACGCACAAGACAAGCTGACCAATCCCCATGTTCCACCGCAGCAGCAGAGTAACAACGCCCACCACGATGATGGGGAGGCGGAGCTTTGGTCTAACCGCTGTCATAATCGCTTCGATTCGAATGGCTACAGCAAAAACAACAATAATAATGAAAAGAACGCCAACAAGGACTGCTACCTGCTGCAGGATCACAGCACCATAAATCACCATAGCAACAGGGGGTGGCGTTTGCCACACAGTTATCTGAATGGAGGAGAGAGTCATGCGACTCAGAGGCCTACCTGTCCATTGAAGAATTGTTCTGGAATTGTTCTGGTAAGATCCAGTCTGCCGATAGGACTACGATAACCACCACAACCAGTTTTCTAAAGTTTTTCTAACTAGACTTTATTTTTGCAGGCTTGTCCAATGAACATGCAGCCTCATGCAGACCCTTTAAAGACCTCCCAGGAGATCTGGGAGGACTTCTCGCTGTCCTTCACCCCCGCCGTCAGGGAGGTGGTGGAGTTCGCCAAACATATCCCAGGATTCAGTGCTCTGTCCCAGAACGACCAGGTCACCCTGCTGAAAGCTGGCACCTTCGAGGTAAAATGTTAATCCATATATCAGGGTCATGATGTCTTCAGTGTCGGTTCAGTTTAAATTCTGTTTCCATTTTGTAGTTTGTTTCTGTCCTTAAAGCGGACATAGATAGCGTCTTAAAGGGTTAAATCTGTTGGGTTTTTTTTTTCAGATTGTTTTTCCCCAAAGGAATAAAAGGAACTGATAAATATGGCACTGCTAGCATCTTCTTAAATCCTAACAAAGTATTTACTGCTATATGAGCAGAAACTAGATAATTAGCACCAATATCAACCAAAAACCTAAAGTTTGCTGTAAATAATAATAGGCTATAAATAAAGCTTTAAAAAAATAAAACAAGATTATGTTAAAGACAAGTGAGGTTGTTGTGGTTGGAATTTATAAATTTATACTTCTACCTCCTTTTCGAATATGGAAGAAGTAAATATATAGTTTGTTAATAATGTGAATGTGTTTATGTTTGAAATAAACCTACACCTAAGATAAATAATAGGCTCCTACATTAACCTAACAAAAACAGCTTAGCTAAAACAAAATATTACTTGCTCATGTTAGCCTAATCAAACATCTTGCTTGCTATAAAGAGATTCTGTTTATTAATAAGTTGGGCTAAAACGTTCACATTATTTGAAACAATTTAAAGTTAACTGCTAGCATATGCTAAATTTTAGTGGCTACATTAATGCAGCAAAAGCTCCTTTGATGAAACAAAATTAGGTTAGCTAATAAGTTCGCCCTAAATAAATATTACATCAGTCATAACACAATGTTAGTTGATAAGTTCATCTAATTCAAAAGAAATTTTTTTTCAAACAAGATAGCTAATAAATTAAGCTGAAATGCTAGTTGCTACATTGGGCTAATAAAACCAACTTAGCTTGATGTTAGCTGATAAGCTAGCATAAACATTATTACTTAGCTATAGCTAGTTGACAAAAAAGTTGGAAACAAAATTTTAGCTGAAAACCAATTACTATACTTCATGAGACTAGCAAAACCAACTTAGTTTAATGTTAGCTATGAAACTGGCCTGAACAAACATTACATCACTCTTTACAAAACTAGTTAGATCATATGTTTGCCTAGTCGATGATTTGATTTATTAATTAAGACGAGATTTTAGCCACTATCCTGTTGTAAGTATATTCATGTTGATCAAAACTAGCAATTATTCAATGTGAATGACTCATGCCTAGCTCATGGAAACACTGAAATTACAAATGTGACTTTGCTGACCCCCGGGAACCAATTGGGTCCTTTTAGCCATTTTTTGCTTGTTATTGGTTAGTATTTTTGTCTGACAAAAACCTAATGACTAATTTTTTCCAAAGGTTAATAGTTTGAATCAAGATTAAAAACTGCCACCTCATTTCTCATCACACCTTCACAATTTAAAAGTTACACATCCACTGCACACATGGGACTGTCGGCCCAAAGGATCCCTATTAATGACTATTCAAACAACATTTTTGGGATATTTTTAAATTGACCCTTCGCAAAAAGGTTATACACATGACCACCTCTACAATCTTAGCCTCCAGGTTGAAATACGTTTCAACAGTTTCCTGAATTTACAGATTTCACCATTAGTTGGAAGCTGAGGTAATGTAGGGGTGTAAATGGAGTCATTCTGTTGTGTTTTGCTGCAATATTATGGTGTATTTTTGAAGCAGGAGCTTCTTTATTGTTCAGCTCCTTCTCTGTCCATGGTGAAGTCAGAATAAACCACACAGTTAATTCAAACATCTCACTCTGAACCTCTGTTCTGTTTTTTTCTACATAAAATTGGTTTCATTTAGACAAAAATGGCACCTAAACTTTTATTGACTGGGCTTTGACTCTTGCTCCAGGTACTGATGGTGCGATTCTCGTCATTGTTCAACATGATAGAACAGACTGTGACTTTTGTCTCTGGCACCACCTATTCCTTGGAGGAGCTTCAAGCAATGGGGATGAATGACTTGTTGGCAGCCATGTTTGACTTCAGCCAAAAACTGGCCTCACTGAAGCTGAACGCTGAGGAGCTGGGACTGTTCACTGCCGTGGTTCTGGTATCTGCAGGTGAGCATTAACATAGGTGATGTTATTCTGTCTTTGGAATCAATGTTTACTGGAACACCCAACTCTGTCCCAAGTTTCCACCGTTTAGTTGTTGACTTGGGGTGAAGTCAAAGAACTTGGAGGTTGTCCTTCTTCTTTACTACTTATAAAGCACCAGTATCACTTGCAGTCAACAGCCCACAGTACGATGCTGCCACTACCATGCTTGAGAGTTGGTCCTTACGTCCGAAAGCCTCGCATTGACTCCTCCAAACAAATGTCTTGTCATTTTTTCTCCATAAACTCCATATTTGTGTTGTTTGAACATCAATCTCTTTTCCTGAGGATGTTTGGCTTGTCCATGAGGGCAGCTGCAGATTTCAGTGCAGCTTGAAGGTGTATTTTTCAGCCCCCTCTCGGTCCATAGTGATGTAAAACTTTACAGGAGACAGTCACTCTGGTGTTCAAGCAGTTTCTAGTTTGAGTTTGAACCTTTGTGGTTTCCGTGTTGCCCTGAACATCCCAAAGAGTTTCATTCCATCTGAGGAGAGAAAGTTTGGATCTCTTGGGTTTAAAATATGTAAAATATTGAGCTCAGTGTTCCAGAGATGTAACTGAACTCTTTAAACGTCCAACATGTGACTCCTTCCGGTTGTTTGTCTTTGTTGTTCTTTCACAGATCGCTCCGGGATCGAGAACCTGTCATCTGTGGAACATCTTCAGGAGAACCTGATTCGAGCGTTTCGCTGTTTGGTTAACAAGTCGACCGGGCCTAACAGCGACCATCCCAACATGGACTCACCGCGGTTCACCAAACTGCTGCTGCGCCTACCCGACCTGCGGACACTTAACAACATGCACTCAGAGAAGCTGCTGTCCTTTCGCATTGACCCCTGATGACCTCACATATCACATCACTGTAACAAAGGCATGCTCCCCGCCAAAATAAGAGTCTGCTTACACAGCTGCTCTTCAGGGGAAATAACTCTTGAGAGATTTGCACTCTGACACATTCCCACTTCCTGATGGAATCTTCATCATCCCTGATGGTTCTCTGGGTTAAACCTCCAGATATCCTCTTGGAAAACCAGGATACATGGAGACAGGAGCAGCTGGAACAGCATAACAGCACAATCCTGAGCTTTCCAAAACTGTCTTGTTTGTTCGCAGGAACTTGACTGCAGATTTGGCAAACAGAACACAGATCCAGATGCTCACCTCATGCCTCAAACATCTTCATCTGAGTACACAGATATAGTATTAGATCTGAATCACCAGATCTGGAACCAGGTTTGTCCCTCTGAATATTTATGAGCTCTACAGATCCAGAGTCTGACTGGATTGTAACTTCCAGCACAAAGCTCTTCAGGACAAATGTCCAGCTCTTCCTGACAGTCTCTGAGGCAATGGAGAAAAGAGGCAGCTGTGACAGACAGCTTTATGGACCAATGAGACGGCGGGATGCTGAGGAACACCTCAGCTGAACCTCCGCCTAGAACCTGTAAATACTCCAAGCATCCAGTTGTTGCTTGTCTGCCTCTGAGTTATACTGATATTATAAGAGTTGCGCACAAAGTGTCTGTCTCAAGAAAATCTTCCTATGTCTGTATTTTAGTCTGACCATTTATGTAATAATATAAATTCTCACTGAAGATACGGATTTGTGGCTCATTTCCTGTTTTTCACCTCGCTTAAACCAGCCAATTAAAAACCAGAGCAGCTCTCAACATTTGAACACATAATAATATGAAAAATAAGAAGTTTAATTCATTCTTTTTGTAATGAATAAAAATATGTTCAACAGGGAATTCTGTTAAAATTGTTTCAAATTTACATTTCAAAACTTTCCAAATACACACAAAATGATGTAAAATTAAAAAATTACGTTTTAAAGAAAGAGAAACTAAGTAAAAAATAAACAATAGCGACATTGTTTATTCCAAAGAATATTTTTTTCCTAAAGAGTGCATATTACAAACATAATTTAAATAGGAAAATATAAAGAAGTATCAAGTCCTCAAGATAAAATAAAACAAAGAAAATGGTAACAAAAGTAATAAAGATACAAAAATGCTAAACTAATAATTATTCATTTTTTTATGATTCCCCTAAAAATGCATAATGTGTTTCCCACATATAAAAGTAAAAATTTAATTAGAATAAATAAAAAACACATATTGATTAAAATATTAAAATATTTGTGGTGTGAAACATTTTTAATGCAACTTTTTCAAATAAAAGAGTTGAAGTATGTTGGCACAGAGGTCTACAATGTAATTATCAAAGATTGCTTTTTAAATTCACATTAAATAAAATGTGCAGACAACTGAAGACCAAAGCATCTCATATAAAACAGATAAAGTTCAGGGACTTTTCTGCTTGTTTCTCAGCCAGGTCTCTCTGCTCCGATTGGTCAACGCGGATGCTGAGGTTTAAATGAATCCAACCAATGAGGGGCCAGAAGGCTAAGCTGTCTTCCAGTTTCACTTAGTTTCCTGCTGAAAACTGAACTCTTATATAACTTTGAAAGCATATTCTGTTCAGGGTTAAACTGACAGGGTCACACCAGGTCAACTTAATGAAAACGTTCAGGTTCTGATGTGTTTTAACCCAATGCCAGGATGATATCAGCGGTGACCTTAGGGAAGCAACTGTTGGTGCCCAGCAATCTGGGAAGGGTTATAAATCCATAAGTCCAGAGATAGAAAGATTATTCCCAGATTTAAGAGAGCTTCAGCAGAACATGAACTCACACTGTTTACTTTCAATATAAGAGTATAGATTTAATTTCAATTGAATCAAAAACATGAAATTAATAATTTGTCTCATAAGCGTATGACTCCATGGCTGCATCATCACATCAGAAGGAACAGTTGTAAGAAGAATCAGCCTCACATGTTGAAACGTGGAAACACACAGTGTGTGTTTTCTGACAGGTGAGCTGCTGGGGTGGCAAACAGCAACCCCTGGAGGCAGCTTTACAAAATAAAAGCACCAGATGAACTTTTAGTTTTCAGTAAATTAACATAAAAGCATATTAATGACTTTCTTTTGTAAATTACAGTTTGTGTTTTGTCAGAATTACCTTTCTGCAATGTAGAACCACAATGAAGACATTGAGACTATCAAATATGGAATTATGCAGCAAACAAAACATTGTGAAATAACTGAAAACATATTTTATATTCTCCAGAAAAGCCCCTTTCGATTTTCTCAATCTCTGCATTCTCCCGATGAGCTTCATGAGGTGGTCAGTCACCTGGACTGGTTTCCCAACAGTCTGGACATAGTTCCCAGAGGTAGGAATAAAAATAAAGACAAACCACTGAATGAGAAGGGGTGTCCAAGTGTCCATATTCTAAAATCTAAAAATATTCAGACATGTGAAAATGAAGCAGTCATTGCGTTAAAATCAGTTTATTTTATGATATCAAAATAACACATAGAACCAGCGGAGAACACACCAACAGCTAAGAAACACACCGGAGCAACAAAAGAACATGTTGATTAAATGATGAGATGAAAGCAGGTGACAGAAGGACATCTGCTGCTCGGATGAAGGAGGAAGAGGAGGAGAGAACGAAGTGTCTTCAGATGAGTGGACTGCTGCAGAGGAAAACCAGCCACTCGGTCAGAGAGAGCTCAGCTTTATGAGGCTGAGAGAAAAACAGAGAAAACCTGGTCAGTTTATATTAATCATCTCTATTCTAACTCACTTTATCTTCTGATAATGTGAAGAAATATGTTGGAACCCTCTGAAATCGGGAAACAAACCACCTTATCTGGAAACTTGCTCTAAATGTTAGAGCTGTTAAAATAAACTGAAAACTCAGAACATTTTCTAGAAGCAGGTCGTTGGAGATAGCTGGAGGTGGGAGCTGTTAGTACAAAAACAAAAGGTTGTCCACAGCTTTTTCCTAAAGGAGGAACAGATTCTGGTTGGACACCACATGGAAGCTCCTGATGGCTCAGTGAGGAGCCAAGCAAATGCTAAGGAAGCTTGGCTCTGTGGTGATCAAGGCCTTAAACTTGTTACCTTTAGTCCCGACATGTCAATGGGTTGTCCGTCCCGCCGCACTGAGCACAGCCGAGTTCTCCCGCCACTCGGGTACCCCTCCTCCACTTCCAGGTGACACACCAGTGACGCAGACTTCAAGTAGATCAGCAGTCGCTGAGCAGGGCACCAGTCAATGGCAAACCTGCAATGCAGATGAATTACTATGAGGAGGCAGTTCTAAATTAGACCTTTAAACTGATCAGAACCATCATTCTCTGATCATCCCAGAATGACTTCCACGGCCTCACCTGGATCTCAGGGACCGGATCTCGCACAGCAGCTCAACCTGACCCATGTAGTACTGCAACACCTCCACCAGGGCGGCGCTCAGCTCGGTCCAGCAGCCCGAACTGGAGTCCCCCGCCAGGCCAGCCAGCTCCTCATTCACCTGTGAAGACATTCAGAAGGCAGGCATTTCCTCTCAGGTAAACAATGATCTGATCACATGAACAGGAAGTGACATCAGCCCCCAGGTTTTCAGACGTTTAAACATGACGAAAAATTCACCGAAATGTAAAAATGTCTGCAGGAAACGTCTCCTTTTAAAGGTCTAACCTGCTGCTGCTGGTCAGAATTCGTTATTCGCAGGATGAATCTGTCGTCATGGCAGCAGGTGATTGACAGCCTCAGCGGCTCTAGCTCACTGGCCGAAGAATTGGAAGAGAGGCGTGGCCTGATCTCTACAAGCACCTCTGACTGGTTGAAGGAGATAAGTTTGATCTGCATGACTTCCTGCATGGCGCCAACATGTTCCTGCAGCCTGACAGGACATAAAGAAGAGTTACCAGCCAATCAGAGCGTGTAACTTCGGTGGTCATGTGACTTGTCCGCACTCACGTGTCTCTAATCCGCTGCCATGAGATCAGCTGACTAAGTGCTGCCTCTGACTCCGCCTTCAGCTGCCTCAACTGGTGATCACATGACCGCAAAGCATTCTGGGCCTTCAGCAGTGACACCGTGAGCTGTTCCTGCTCCTGGCGCTGGAGGAGGTGAGGTGAAAAGAGAAGGAGGTAAGGAGATAAGTATGAGAAGGTGAGGAAAGGAGATAAGGGGAAACAAGGTCAGGAAACAAAGAGAGGAGATGAGAAAAAAAAAACAAGAGTGGAGGGGACTAGGACACAAGGAGAGGATATTGGGTGAGGAGGAGAGAGGAGACAAAGAGGTCAGAAGTCAGGAGAAGATAAGGTGAGAAAACAAGAGATGAGAATGCTCTACACTAAGTTTGTGAGTGTGTGAGAGAAGGTCCAACCTTGCTATGGAGCTGCTGAACCAGCTGTGTAAGTCTGTGTCTTCTGTTATTGATCTGTTGGACTCGTTCCTGTAGGGACATGAGCAATGTCTCCGTCTTCTCCATTCCTGACCTGTTCTCCGCCTTCAGAGCCTTCCACCTGCTGTGAGCCCCACCCTCTGACACACACACACACACAGAGTGGTAAACACACACATCTGTTCCCTGTTCTGACCACCCTGTTAGAGCTGTAGGTAAACATGATCTTTATTAATATCAGAAGAACTCTGTTTGCTTTGACTTATCTTTCATGTTTCCTGTTTAATCTCTTCATGTCTTTTAATATCTGCCTTTCAGGCAGCAACATGATCCAGGAAAACTGTGTCAGATTCTCATTCCTTCTTTAAAAACGTCTAACAGTGAAGATACCAAAGCATAAAGAGCTCCAGGTTTTCTTTTGTTCAACTTTTTTCTGCAAACAGATCTGAAGATGTCCAACAGTCAGACAAGTCAAAGTGATCGTGTGTGTGTGTGTGTGTGTGTGTGTGTGTACCTGGCTGCGGGGGACAGGGTTGTGTCATCAGTTGCTGGGCAGACGTCAGACCCTCCAGTAAGGACATCATGGAGTCTAGAACAAACAGCTGACGCCACAGAACCTTCTGCACACGTCGTCTCTCCTATATACACACACGTTTGTATTTTTGACAATTTATTAACGATTATTCAGGACTCGGGACCCACCGTCCTGCATGTTTTAGAGGAGTTCCTGCTCCAGGCCAACTGACTCATCACCTCCTCAGCTGCCACCAGGGCAACAGGCCGTTAATCGGCCATTGATTTAAATCAGGTGTGCAGCAGCGGGGAAACACCTCAAACATGTCGGGCAGCCGGTTCTGAGGATCACGGTTCGGGATAATTGCCCGTGAATGATTGAAACAGAAAACATCAGTTACAGACCGTGAGGAAATTAACCATTCCTGCCGCTTCCGCACAGTCCGGTTCGGATTCCCCGCCGGGCTCCAACAGATCCGGATCACAGCGCTGCAGAATTCTGGCCGACAAACAGATAAATTGCTAACAGTTTCAGACAGAGCCAAACTGTGGGTGATAAAATGTATGTTTTTAATGTTTCCGCTCATTTTATGGGTCATATTTTTTATGCCTGAAAGTTAAAACTCCTGAAATTTAAATGTTTTAACAAAAAGCTGAAAGAATTTTAAATCTTTCTGAGGAAACTTACCCTCGAATATCCGCCATTTTTGTTTTCAAATCTCCGCGCTTCTTCTTCTGTTGATGTTCTCTAGCAACAAGCGTGGAGGTGTGTTAGCGCCACCTCCTGGATAAGATAAACAGTTCAAGCCTACTATACCACACACCAATCTTTTGTGGTTAACTAGTAGGTTTTAGATAATGTGCAAGATGCTTACCAGTAAATAGTATGGAGTAAAGTCCTTCTTCATCTCTTTTTATATTTATTTCAATATGTTTCTTACACTTCAGTGATGCCTTTAAACCTTTTAGTTGTTTGTAATAAGAACAAAGCCTGATTGGATGTTTACCTGTTTTCTAAAGTGTGTTGTTCAATCCTCTGTCCTTTTATAGTTTCCTATTCCTAGCCCATTTTTGTCTTTTACCAACATAATTTGGAATATTATAAAGGTGCTTTCATTAACATTGATGTCCCAATATCCTTGCCATACCATATCAACCCAAAACGAGTCCAAAAGTCTTGTTCTGAATAATCATACGATTTTTGTTTGTATTGTGTTGGCTTTTAGTGATTGTGTGGTTAAAATATTGTGTTTATCTGGAGATTATCTGTAACATTTTCCATAAAATATATTGTCTGCATGATGAGTTTAAATAACTGAAAAGCTGACAGAAGCCACTGTTATATTATTTCTATTCATCTACTCTAGCACTACCATAGGTTCTGTTCTATATTCAGGTATATGAACAGTCGTTCTGGATGTTACTGCTACATTGCATTGCTGAATCAGGAAAGCTTCCCCAGTTTGTCCTGTTTGTGGATCCTGAGAACCATATGTCAATATAAAGAGAGTTTGTAAATAATCATGGTTAACATATTGCTCCAATTTAGGCTATTCTGGATAATATATAAGGGTCTTAACTACTAACATCTGGTATCCCCAATGAATGTTGGAGAAAGCGATGAGAAAAAAAACATTTAAAAAGTAGAAATCAATCCATGTTGCAGCTGGAGCAGAAATAGCAGATTCAACAGAAAAAATAAAATAAAAAGAAAACGTATATCTTGACAAAACAAGGACTGCAGAAAAGAAAAGAAATACCATGAAATAAAAAAACAGCTGAAAAACAAAATTAAAATAAAAGCAAAAACGATTTAAATGTAAAAAATGTATGAACAGCTGCAGCAGAAATAAATACATATAATATTAACATAACTTTTGTCTGATAACATCGTCATATTTGAGATAGGACAGGAGGCTAGGTGCTAGCAGGCTAACGATACGCAGCTGCAGGCACGTCACGTGACCTGGTGTTGACTGCAGCTCTAAGCTAACGGTGTTGGTGTTCACCTAGCTCCCGGGAACGGGACCGAGCTCGAGCTTTGGCCAGGTAACCCACAGACCCACACCTGGGAGGATGAGCTAATCAGTGTAGAGACGTTAAGGCTCTCAGGTAGGACCAGTTAACTTCACCTGTGCAGGTGTGTGACGGTGATGCGGCGGGATAATTGTTAGCAGGCGGAGCTAACTGCGGAGCTAGCCTCCCACAGTGATGATCAAAGGCTTCGGGAGTCTTTGAAGCGAGCTGTTGGGGGTTCTGGTGGGTTTGGATCCAGATAGGAGTCTTTTTTATTGCAGTTTTAATGCAAGCTCTTCGTTGATGTTAATCTGTTAGCCTAGCTTCTTGTAGAGATCAAGGCCCATGTTAGCCTCATGCTAACGGGGTTAATTGATCACAAAAAAAGCTGATTTCTATTTTATCACACATTCGTATGCAGGTTTGCAGACCCGGTTTCACATGGTACAGGTGCTGAAATAGTCTTTATTCCCCGGTTTTTATAATCTTCGGTTCATAAAACGGATTTCATAAACACTAAGTGGATCATGCAGAGGGCTGATAAATTTTGGGACTCTGTTTTTAGATCTGGTTCTGCTTGGATATGGGTTAGTTGGAACAAAATAACTGCAAACAGGTTCATTTAGCCACTGAATCATGAAGAATCCAGACTATCGATTCATCTGTTCAGTCTACAAGTGAGTTCAGTTCTGGACAGAACTACAGTTAGCAGGTTCTAATGTTCATCCACTGGGTTCTGGATTGAAGATAGACGAAAGCCTGAGGATTTCTCAACTGGTGCTGGTGGGACGTGTCCTGGAAAGAGCTGTAAGATCTTAAGGTTCTGATGGATCCAACAACAGAGCTGTCTGCAGATTAGAGAACTAGGAAGAAACCGAAATCCTATTCTAAGCCAGAAACACAGCATTTAATTATTACAATAATGAATATGAC
Organism: Girardinichthys multiradiatus; assembly: GCF_021462225.1. Lineage (NCBI taxonomy): Eukaryota > Metazoa > Chordata > Actinopteri > Cyprinodontiformes > Goodeidae > Girardinichthys > Girardinichthys multiradiatus. The sequence goes on from NC_061817.1 coordinate 39,269,175, forward strand.
TGTGGATTCAGACTGTTACACTAACATCCATGAGTTTATGTTAACTGCGTTAACTGTTGTCATTTAGTTTTTTAGCAGTGGTCTGAAGCTGTGTTCCTTTTCCCATCCTAGTCTGAGTCTCTTTACAGTTTATTTCAGGAAACGAGAAAAGAAAAATCTTACTATTCAAAACGGATTGATTTTTTTATGATCTCTTCTTTTAGATTTTTAGAAGTGTTGTTTTATTTACTCTATTTGTTTGATTGTTAAATTATCACTTTATGTGGATTTCACTGCTGGATGGTTGGGTTCAGGTTCTCCTGATGAATCAGAAATGTTTGTTGTGTCCCAGGGTTCAGGAGATCAGGTGTTGTCAGCAGCAGGATGCCCATCCCTCCCCCTCCTCCTCCCCCCACCTTCAGTCAGGTGAGGTTTTTGATGATCACGATCTTCTTCTCCTTGTGCTCTTTCTGTTTGCACCTCTTTGCCTTCCTGCTCTCCTACCTCTTCTACATGGATGGATTAGTGTTTGGACAGCTGAGGCGTTCAGGGCCTCCTGTTTTTGTGCTTCATACAACAAGATGTAAAGTTTAAGGTTCAGTTAAAAACACCAAAGGGCCACTGAACAGCAGCACTGTTACAGATGTCATCACAGCAGCCTACAGACTGAATGTGTCTCCTCCTCCCTCAGGCCAACACTACCCCTCCCAAGCTGAGCAGGGAGGAGGTCAAAGGTCGCGGCGCCCTGTTGTCGGACATCTGTAAAGGCACTAACCTGAGGAAGGTGGCGGTGGTGAATGACCGCAGCGCTCCTCTGCTCGACAGTAAGACTCAAACACCAAAGAGCCAAACACCTCCCACAGAGCACCCATACATTCGCTTATACCAGTACCTAAGCCAGACCCAGCCCAAACAGCAGGGGGCGCTGTCTGAGGAGGCCAAGAAGAAGGCAGGAGAACCGAGCTCCTCTTCGTCCCTCAACAGTAAGACCTCTGTGTTCTGAGATAGTTTAGGCCGGCTGCAGGAGGCTGTGTTCAGGTTTAATCAGCCGCTAAGGTCCCTGTCCACAAACATTACATAGAACAGGGGTCAGCTGACCTAATGACACATTACCTCATGTCAGTCAGCGGCACTGAGGCTGAATGTTGAACCACTCAAAGTAAAACTTTTCTCCCCAGTAACCTCCTACAGCCAATCAAAGCGCAGAGGGTGTTGCCTTTAGGAACAGGAACAGCAGATCAAAAGTGAGGACATCCTCAGCTTTGGTCTACATCACATTCTTGCGTCAATAAAGTGTTGTTGATCATATGATCAGACTGAAACATAACCAAGTCGGGAGCTATCGGGGCTTTAAACAAACCAGTTTGTTACCAAGGTAACCAGATCTACACACCTGGGGTCTCCTGTACCAAGAGCAGCGTGGATTTCCTGCTGAAACATACGCACAAACAAACTCAGATTAATGAAGCTGTACGTTCGCATTGATCTATCTTTCACCTTCGGGCAGGCCATCAGGTGCACCTGGTGGACTGCCAGACCCCTCCCTTCACAGACCCCAACCTAAATATGCAGTTACATGTAAATATGCCCTGCATGTTGATTGTTTTAGCTGGAGATTCATGTTCACATGTGGCAAGAAGAGACAGGTGGAGACACTGCTACAGTAAACAAGGTAGATGTGTCTATAAACTTTCTCTGCGTGAAGTTGGACTTTAGGTACAAACTCACACTTTCACCTGGCAATGTTCCTGTTTACACACAGCAAAGTTATTTTAAAGAACAGTAGAAGTGCTATGAGAGATGCTGAGGCATGTTGAATTTTATGGATGTTTATTCTCATAAAGGCACTCAGCAGCTTGATGGAATGTTCTCAAACTGGAGTTGAACCAGCAAACAAACAGGAAGTTGCTCACTTTAACCACTGACTAGTAATGAGGTTGTGAAGACGAGATGATGTTGAGGCGCAAGGGTTCAGTTTACATCAGGCTGGCTACTATTGGTAGAATTAAACAAATTTCCTTAGCAAGAAACCAGAATCCCCAGTGCTGGATTTTATTCTGCTTCCAGCCAGGTTGTTAATTACAAGTAATGAATTAATCGAGAAAATCACATGTTCGTTAGTTATTGTGACTATGAATCTGAGAATATTATTTAATATTTAATATTAATATTTTATCAAATAATATTTGGGTCTGTTAAGGGTTGTCCTGTGAATACCAGCCCAGTAAGGTGATGGTATTAGGATAAAATAGAAAGGTGTGAGACGAGCTCTGACATTATTGAACAGCATAAACTCTGCACATATATGGAATAAATTCACACAATTTCTTAAAATACAAGAATTTATTAACAAAAATAAGTCAACTCAAAGTCAAACATATTTCAATCAACAAACTCTTTACTTTGCTAAAACAATCCAACTAAACTACCAAGCAGAATTAAAGAATAATGAAGACTAATGGACTATGTACAATATAAACAAGTTGATTAAAGATGATTGATAATTATGACCAAAAGAGTGATGCAACATTACCATGCAATGTTTATGTTTGAGAACCAAGGATTATCTTGAAGAATCTGGAAGTGAAGTTAAGTTAGTCTTGGAACCAACTTAGGAAATAATCAGCAAACGTTTAGACAACCATTCACAATGCAAGAACAGATAAAATATTATTTTAATAAAATAATGTTTTAAATAATGATCTGCTGAATAAAACCAACCTTCTGGATGAATAATTCTCAACGGGGTCTCATTAGCTGTCTTTATTTATTAAAATAATATTTAAATAAATATTATTAAGAGAGTATTTTGGAAAAGAGTCAAATCTTTCTGGAGAAATGGGGCTTAATGGTGTTTACTTAGTTATCAAATTTAGTAAAATGATGTTTAGGGACTATTATTCACTAGCTTGAAAACTAACAACCTTTTTGTTAAATATTCTTTAGTAGCAGCACGTGTTCTTAGCTGTTAGCAGTTGAGCTAACAAAAGAAGCTAATAGCTTAGCACCAGAATCAAACTCACGTCTTTAAAAATACCGTTAATAAAAGGGTTAAAATGTTTAGATCATTTCATCCTAAATCTCTCTGCCCAAATCCTAACTTCGTTTGAATTGTGTTGAGGAGGAGTTGTCCGGGCGACAATGAAGTTTGAAGAAAGCTCTGTGAACAAAGTGTTAGCTTCCAGCTAACCTCCGGAGCAGTGGCTGGGCGGCCCGTTCTGTCCGCTGACAACACTGCACGTTACCACGGGATGCGGCTCCTGTTGTCGTCCTTTCAGACCGGGAAAACCGCTCCACTCTTTGTAGAGACAGCGTCTCTACTGGGGACTTCTCTGGAACACAGTTTGTTTCTGCAGGCCTCAGAGAGAGAAAGTCAAGTCAGGCTTATACCTTAATTTACCCCTTTTTATGAATGAATACCGGATTCTTTCAACAGTAATTCATCAGTACTTAACTTGTGCATATGATCGCGTGATCTTATGACACCCTTGGATCCAGTTTGAAGAGTTTGTCTTTTTGCCAGCAAAGAGACATTAGCGCTGTGTCCCCTCCTGTCCCGATGATCAATGGCGTGGAAGTGAAAGAACCATTGGAAAGGTGGGGGTTTTATGGGGGCAGTGGCATCATGGGAAGTCCGCTGTTACCCCCAATTCCTAAGTTGTGTCGGAAGTAGGTTAATGCAATTTATTTTGAAAGTTCCAGAAAAGTCCGTACCGCATTTCCTGTTGTAACCCATGGCTGTGGGTCCCAACATCCCCCCTTTAGTTCTGAAGAATGGGATGAAGTCCACAGTCTTTGGGGCTAAACATCAGTCCTCAGCCATGAGAAAAGAGTCACTAGGTTCCTGTAGGTAGGCAGAGTTCAACAGTTCATTTTGGTTCAGAGGTTAGTGTTTGGACAGGAGTGAGGCAAGATTGGGCAGACTAACACTAATAAAATGTTTTAAAGAGAAAAGAAACAAAAGTCATGTAATAATTTTCACACCATAATAATACTGCTTTTAAAACCTTAATTTCTCAAGTTCAAAACCATAAGAAAGAAAAAGATTAAAACAGAATATAGGGTGTTGGAAATTATTTACCATCTTCATACCTTGTTTGATAGATTTTACAGGGTTGATTCTGGACTGCAACGGCTTGCCAGGTCTTTTAGGAACGTCTCAGTTATAACACACCTGTAGATCATCTCAAACTCCTCCTTTTATGATGACATCTTTGGAGTGGCTCCAGTCTTTACCACCAACCTTACAGTTCAATGTTGCACTGTGAAAAGGTGTTTGTCTTTTAACTGGTGGCTTGTCTTTTGGCTGACGCCAGTTATCACCCCCCTGGTTCTGTTGCATCACTTGGGAAGTTACTTTGCGCTTCTTCTTAGGCCTGTTCTCAGTTTGAATGTTTAACACTCTAACTTTACCTTTTCCTGCTCTGTCTGAATGAACACGTGTTTCCCACACAAGCTGAGCATATCTACGAGTCTCCTGCATAGAGAGATTCTCTGTTATGCAATGCATGGTCACTTCATACTGCACGCTAACATGGAGATTGTGAAGAAACAAAGACTTAAAAGTGTGGTCTTCTTCAAGACCTGGAGCATAACATCCCTGATAATAAGTCGTCTTCAAACGGCAGAAATATTCTCTAGGAGGTTCATCCTGTTTTTGCAGAACAGTCAAAGCATTAATAGTGGCAGCGGCTTCATCTCTGTAAACATAGTACTCTTCTCTAAGAGCCTGGCAGAGAGATGGATAGCTGTCACTAATTTCTGGAGGAAGAGTTTTTATGAACACATGAATATTCTTAGCTGTTGTTTTCCAAATAAGTCTCAGCTTCTCACGATCAGAAGGAAAACGCAAGTCAAGAAGACAATGTTCAAACTCAAACAGGTAAGCATCAATATTTGACTCCTGGCTACCTGGATCAAAACCTTCTATGTCCTTAGCAAAGAATTCAAGCTGCTTAAAACGGACACCATGCTACCAAGGTGGACCACGTCCATCTGAGAAGTCATGCTGGTTAGGTTCATGAAATGGTGGGAGAAAACAGGTTTTCTCATGATTTAAATGAGAGCTTCCTAATGAATGGACTCGTGCAAGTGGTGGTCGGTCAGGTTGGAACGAGTCACCTGAGAACCATGTGCTTCTCTCTTGGCCCCTAGGGGTCGACATAGAGTCAGAAGGGAGAGGGATGCCGATCAGGCCAGAAGGGTGCTCCTTCCACCTAGTTGGATCACTTGTGCACGCTGAGTCCCGCACTCGGTCATCTTGGTGGTTGTTCACTGCAATGGGATTTGGCAGGACACCACTGGAGACCATCTGACTTCCACCATTTCTGTTAAGGTCTGTGGAAGTAAGTTGAACACTTTGACTAAGTTTAGAAAGGGGCGACTCTGTAGGTGCTGCATGTCTGCTGTCTGAGTCTGCCCCCTGCTGTGGCTGCTGTGAGTGAAAATGCAAATCGGGTACCTGAGAGGTGAGGGTCTGTTCCTGCTTTTGGGATGAAGCTTTCTTGAGCTCATCTGCCTTCAGGTCTTCTAACTTTGCTTCAGCTTTCTTGGTCCTCTCAACTTTTGAGAGCTCAAGCTTTGCAGCATTTTCTCTTTGAAGAGCCATCTGATGGCCAGTCTGTAACTGAAGATATCTTTTAGCTTCCAGTTGGGATTTCTGCTGATACAACAAGGTAAGCTGACAAAGAACATCTTAAATCAGATTCTCTCTAGTTGGATTTTCAATTAGGTCAAGTAATTCTTTAATCCTTTTATCACATGCAGAAAGGTCAAACTGATTTATAGCATCCCATTCATCTGGAGACAAACGGATGAGATCAGCAACAACAACCTTCTGCATATCCATGTCTGCTGAATTCATAATAGACTTTGATTCTTCATTCTGGCAGAAACTCCAAAACAACAAAGTTATGAAAAATTGCTAAAAGCAACAACATCTAACAAATGTATGTCCAGCTATATATGTATCTTTGACTATACATATATTGGAAACATTTGTATGACTGTAAAATGGGTGCACAAGTTGATCATTCAACCTGTGACTTGTGACAACACTATGCTCCAAGTATTACAATGCTACTCCTTTCTCTAAGGATATTTGTGATTTTAGCATACATTTTTTTCACCTTTCTTGGGAGGAACTAGTGATTAGACACTACTCTTAACCTTTAATGGAATTTGTTTAAAAATGCAAAGGAAAAAGAAAAATGCTACACCTCCCATGGGTAATAATTGCAATTTGGTTTTTGGTTCACCCCCCTTTATGGCAGGGTGGATTAGATTAAATTTTTGGATTTAATATGGCAATACATCCTGTTCTTTCAAAACATAAAACAAAACTATAAAGTTACTGAATGGATACATGCATCAAAAATCCTAGGTCAGATCCTAAAATTAACTGCAAATGTTAATTCAGTTTCAGATTGTGGTCTTACATAAAACACAGCCTCTGGATACAGATGTGCAGCAACTCTCTGGACAGTGAGGTTAACTTAAGTTAAACCAAGTCTCAAGTCATTGCTTACACAGAAGAAACCAGAGTCAGAACATCTAAAATTTTGCCTTTGTAGCAGAGTTGATTGGTACTAGCACAGAGATATTGGAGTTATTAATTTTGATGAAAGTCTAAAATTGTGAACTCCTGGAGTGTCACGAGTTATAATGTTCTCTTAAATATAATCAGTGGCATCTGATGTTAGAACTCTGATGTTTTGTGTCCTCTTGTGACCAGTGGCAGCTGGTTTTAAGCTCATCAATTGGTGCAGCAATAATGTGCTGTTGTGGTTTATTCATTCGCATTTATGTACAGTGCAAGCTGTTCATAATAATGCCCACCCAGGGATGCCAATTATGTAATGATTGATTATTGATTAATTAATATTCATCAAGATTTCCACGCATCCGTGATCAAATTAAGAAAAAAAAACGATATGCGCCTCCTTTGCACTGTCCTGTGAGACACGCGGGAAATGGCGACGAAACTCTCCATCTCAGCCGGTTTATGCTCTCGGTGACGTCAGAGCTGCGACGTCTGTGGAGCTGTATGGAGGTAAATTTGTCTCAATATTATTCAATCAAAAAAAAATCTCAATCAAAATATATTAAGTTGTGATCAAAACTATCAGAGTTGTAACGATTTTTTTTAAATGGAATATTTTATTTTGGGGAGGAAAAAAATTGACAAAACTTTTTTTGATTAAAATGACTCATTTTTTCTCACAAAGAGAAAAAAGTTATCTGCAAAACATAAACTTTTATTTGCGTATGTCAAAAATCTTTGGTTACGAGTCTCGCTTTTTTGGTTTTGACGCTCTCTGTTTTTGGTTGAACTCAAAAAATTTTGAGTTCTGGAAACATGAACATCCTGGGCGGGGCCTAAAGATGAACGATGTAAGACGTTTCCCTATTGGTTAGCGCTGACTAAAGCCGCAGACTCTGATCCCCCGCATCTCTGAACTTCTGGTCGAACTGCAGGGCTTGCAGCGTCGCTTCAGTGAGGAGACATCAACTCTACAGAAGAAAACTGCGGTCAAGTGAGCCGACAGTCAGAAATACGCGGTGACGTCAGCCGACACCAGCTCTCTCTTAAAGATTAGCGTCACGCATACAAGGTGCTTTACGGTAATGGAGCAGAAAGGACGCCGATCCTGGCAACGGTTGAGAAAATAAGAGGAAAACAGAAAAGTAACCTACAGAACATTTATATTAATTACATTTTTACAACTTTCACATTCATGTTTTATGTAAAAGAATAAATATTTAATATTTTACTGTACAGTTTTGGAGAAATATCTTGTCAAAATACCTCAAAATGCTCAACCATTATATGCATTTGTCCCACTTTCAGGAATTTATTTCTCCAAAGCCATAGTTGTGTATTTCTCCAAACCTTTACAGTGAAATTATGAAATATTGGTTATAATCTGGTTATAATATAGATGACCCTCTAATATAATCTGAAGAGATTGTGTTTTCACCTCTCTTGGTTTTGGAGAAATAAATTCCTGAAAGTGGGACAAATGCATATAATGGTTGAGCATTTTGAGGTATTTTGACAAGATATTTCTCCAAAGCTGTACAGTAAAATATTAAATATTTATTCTTTTACATAAAACATGAATGTGAAAGTTGTAAAAATGTAATTAATATAAATGTTCTGTAGATTATTTTTCTGTTTTCCTCTTATTTTCTCAACCGTTGCCAGGATCGGATCCTTTCTGCTCCATTACCGTAAAGCACCTTGTATGCGTGACGCTAATCTTTAAGAGAGAGCTGGTGTCGGCTGACGTCACCGCGTATTTCTGACTGTCGGCTCAGTTTTATTCTGTAGAGTTGATGTCTCCTCACTGAAGCGACGCTGCAAGCCCTGCAGTTCGACCAGAAGTTCAGAGATGCGGGGGATCAGAGTCTGCGGCTTTAGTCAGCGCTAACCAATAGGGAAACGTCTTACAGCGTTCATCTTTAGGCCCCGCCCAGGATGTTCATGTTTGACCACAATTTATGTTTTTGATTGAGATTAGTTTTTTGTTTGATTGAATAATAGTGAGACACATTTACCTCCATAGAGCTGCGCATGTCAAAATGTGCGACCAAAATGGATGAGCCAACATAGTGATAGATTTATTTTTTTTTACGTTGATTGAATGATGATGAAAACATCTTCATCCTGTGATGGTGCTTTTGAATCTTTTTCATTTTTTATTTAATTGCATCAGATAACTGGTTCTCTCTGCAGATTGTGCTTTAATGTTGACTTATTTACAGGCAGAATCCTCCCAGGCTGTCCTGATTGGTCTGCCACCTTCACTGAAATGTTCCTGTTCATATAAGAACTGGTCAGCAGCTGTATGGGTACAGACCCAAGCACAGTTCCAACAGGATTGCTCTTGGAAAGTTGAAGTCATCACCTTGAGCCAGAAAATCCCCTCGGTCTCTAACTAGGCGCTCTGGTCACGCTGTGACATTTGCAATATCCAGTAATATTAAAGTCAATAAAGCCACTATAACGAGGGATAGTTTCCGGCACACTTTTCACTTGCTCTAATGTCCACTTATGTCATTTTAAATGTTGTGAGTGCATTAATTTGTCATCATGCCTCTGACAGGGACCGTAGAATACCTTCTAGGTGTCACCAATGAGCCTCTAACCGTAGAACCAGGTGTACTGGTCACAAAGCTGCCGTGGGCCTGTGGACATCTCCACAGTTGGTTGATCCATCTGATCTCTTGGGTGGAAAACAACCAACAACATGGGTTTGTGCATGAGCAGCACTTATACATGAGGCCCCTGGTTCCTGGGGGTGGTCACAGCTGACATGCGATGAGACGTTGAACGCAGGATGTAGCTGTCCCATGTCCTCCTGTTTTTTTTCCTCATCTGATCCATTCCTGTTTTGTTTGACATGTCTGCTCTCCCTGTAGCTGCCGAGTTTGCATCAACCAGCTGACGTGCTGTCAGGCTGCAGGCAGGTGTGTGTATGTGTGAAGCAGGTGGACAGGTGATGGTGCGGCTGCTTAAACAGACGCTGCAACTTCCTGCAGCTGCTGTTTGTTAAACGTCTGCTGTCTGCTTCAGTGTCGCATCACTTCAGCTCATCAGATGATTCAGGAACGCACTGTTGGAGGAAAACCTCAGTAAATTGTTTCAGGGGAAAACTGAGGCAGCTTCCACATGTTTGACAGTTTAATCTGTCTCCTCCTCACCTGCTGTGGAGGACACCGGGGTGGACGGCAGACTCCACATCTTGACTGCATGAAACAGAACAAACTCAGAAATCTGAGTTAAAAGAATCTTTTTACTTCAGCATGTTTTGTGTTTAGTTTTAGTAAATGTAGAAAGTTCTGTTTTTGAGAATCCGGACTTGTGCAAAATGTTTACATGATCTGTTTTTAACCAAATTAAAAGAACTAAAATGGACGATCAGAAAAGAAACATCTTTGAAATGAAAGAGAAACTGGTTATTACATAGTGATGAAGTGTGCACTCCTGATCACCTGTGATTTCATTGATTATTAACATGTTTCTGACTGTTTGTTGTGCTGACGATGATGTCATCGGAGCTGCGTGGGAGCGTAAACACCTTAATTTACCGTCTCACTCCACATCACTTCATTCCACCTCATCCCACCTCAGTGTCTGACATAGTTACCTGTCCTTACATGCATCCCACCTCACACTAACTCATTGTAGAGGACAGCGGTGACATCATACCCTCAGCCTGTACTCACCTGTCCAATGGTTGTGGTCCTCAGAGCCCAAAGGAGGTGGAGCAGCCACAGGAGCCAATGGCAGCACAGCAGGAAGTCCGTCAGGTTCTGCTCCTCCAATCGGAGGCCTGTTCACAGGCGGAGTTCCCAAACTGAAGCCAGTCGGAGGTCAGGAGCTCCCATTTATCTGCAGGAACATTCTCCCTGCGTGAACGTTTCCATGTCATTATGATTTTGTGATGTAGACCAGCATGAAGAAGTGCATAACTGAAGTAGAAGGAAGATGATTTGTAATTTTACACACCTGGAAAGTGTGGCGTGCGTTTATGTTCAACCCCCTGAGTCAAGACACCTCTGGCTGCAGGTCTTTTGGGGTTTATCTCCACCAGGTTTGAACATCTACAGACTGAATTATTTTGTGTAAAACATCTCAAGCTCTGTCAGATTGGATGTAGAACATCAGTCTTAAAGTCTTCTCACAGATTCTTAGTTACATTTAGGTCTGAGCTTTGTTTAGGCCATTCAACACATTAATGTCCTTTGATCTAAACCATCCATTGTATATCCGGCTGTATTTTTAGTTTGGTTGTCCTGCTAGAAGGTCAACCTCCAACCTAGTCTCAGGTATTCTGCAGCCTCTAACAGGTTTTCTTCCAGGATTGTCCTGGATTCCTGTTCCTGCTGAAGAAAATCACCCTACAGCATCAGAATCAGAAAAGCTTTATTGCCAAGTACGTTTTTGGACATACAAGGAATTTGTTTTGGCGTAGCATGATGCTGCCACCGCCATGTTTCTCTGTAGAGTTGGTGTGTTCAGGGTGAAATGCAGTAAAGTTTTGCTAATAGGCCAGATAGTTTGATTCTGGGGCCATCAGACCAGGACAACCTCTGGATGCGTTCTCCACATCTCCTACAGGCTTATGCCAAACTGCAAACAGGACTTCTTCTGAAGGCAGCTGGTGGGACTGGACGTTATTTATGTGCATGCCACACTTTTCAGATCACTATAATTATTTTTGAAAGCCACGAATCGTTTTCCTTCCACTTAATACTTTGTGTTTGTCACATGAAATCCTTTACAGCAGCAATCAGACAGAATGTGAAGATGTGGGAACATGTTTGTGTATTTCTTGTAATCCACCGTTACGGTTTTGTTTTTTTTGTAAACAGACTCCTCCTCGGGACGTTCTCCTTCGGCTCGTCCTGCAGCACCCCGCCCTCCAAGCCATCGGCATGACAACACAGAGAGCCCCTCCCCTCAGGCGTTGTCACCAATGGAGACCTCTCGATCTCAGCGTCCTTCGCTCCCCAACCTCTCCTCCTCTCCCTCCCCCTCCTGCCCTTCCTCCGCAGCCTCCTCACCCTCCACTGGCATGAAACACTCTTCCTCCGCTCCTCCTCCCCCTCCTCCTCCCCTCTCGCGCCGTGGTAATGCCCCCTCCCCTCCATCCTCCTACAACAGGGAGAAACCCCTCCCACCAACACCTAACAATACCCCGCCTCTACCCACAAAACCTCCTCCGTCTCCTAGCAACAGCAGACGTCCTCCCACGTCTGGAGGAAACCCCTCCAGCTCCTCTCTGGCCCCGCCTCCTCCACCGTACCGCATTAACGGTCCAACGGGGGGTGGCGAGGTGGCGCCCGAGCTGCCCCAGCGACACAACTCGCTGAGCAACAAGAGGCCCGCTCCGTCACCGGGAGGCCACACCCCCACTAGAGGTCCAGCCCCTCCGCCTCCTCCTGCGTCACCCACACCATCCCAGCAAGGAGCCAACAGGCCGCCTCCTCCCGTCAGAGAGCCGCCGAGCAGGGGAGCAGGTGAGTGTTGGTGAAATATACTTTTCCCAACATGACGTCATCCTCTGCTTCCTGGTTTCAGCCAATCACAGTTCTCCTTGGAACAAGAAGGTATTGATCACCTGTGCAATCTCTCCTCAGCTCCTCCGGTTCCAGCTCCATTATCATCGTCAACGAGGGCAGGTGGCAGAGAAGCTCCGCCTCCTCCTCCTTACAGGACGCACGGTAGCCCCTCCCTGTCTTCGGACCCCCCCTCCAGAGGGAAACCTCCTCCCCCACCCTCCCGCACCCCAGCCGCTCCTCCGCCGCCTCCCCCTCCTCTCCGTAACGGACACTCCTCCTCCTCCTCCATCCCTCGCTCGTTTGTTGGTGAGTCTCTGCCTGATTGACCGTTTTATGGATCAGTTCAGATGTCTCCAGTAATGTTGAATTGACTCAGGTCATCAGAGCGACCTCCCCTCTTCTTTTCCTCTTCCTGCCCTGAGTTTAAAGAACAGATTCACTGTTAGAAATGATAAAGAGTTAAAAATGAACCGAGGTGATGATCCTTCTCTCCTTCTGCAGACGACTTTGAGTCCAAATATGCCTTCCACCCTCTGGACGACTTCCCTCCTCCAAACGAGTACAGACACTTCACCAAGATCTACCCGAGCAAAGCCAGCAGAGGTACGACACACCTTCAGCAGCTGAGGATACTCCTCCTCCTCTTCCAGTACAAAAGCAGATGAATTCAGTTACTGTCAGAAGTTTCCATCCACTCATCTTCAGCATCAATGATCTTTTTATCATTTTCTTTTAGCCGTACTCTGTCCAGGATGAAGGGATTGTTCAGCATGGAGCTGCGATGGTTTTTGGATTAATTCTGGAATTTCTCTAATCCGTTCGGGATGAAACATTTCTATACAGCCTCAGTAGTATGGAAATAAACTTTCTGTATCCATCAACAAGCTTCTGGCTGAATATGTGACCACTCAGTTTGGCGGCTCTGGTACAGCTCGTTTAACTGGTTGGTGTACTGGAACAGAACCCACTTTTAATCAAAGTTTATATTTTTTTAACATTTCATAGGCTTTGCTCATCCCAGAACCTCTTTAGATGTATGTTTGTGTTCATTTGGAGCACCAAAATGTGTCCAGGAGGTTTTTCCCTTCATTACTCTATCCAGTACCACTGGCAGTGGAACAGCTCCACACCATGATGCTGCCACCACCATGCTTGGCAGTTTGTATAGTGTTGTGAGGTTTGAAAGCTGCACCTTTGTTCCTGCAAACATCCTTCTCGTCATTGTGTCCAAGTAGTTCAGTGTTTGTCTCATCGGACCATCGAAATGTTCTCCAGAAGACATCTGGCTTGTCCATGTGGGCAGCTGCAGGTCCTTGGTGATGTTAAACTGGTTTCATGTGAAAATGCCAATCGATACTGACGAGGTTAACCAGTTAAATATGAATCTTTTTCTGTTTCCTGATTGGTTACTGAGCTGTTTCTGTTTTTGTTTCAGTGATGAGAGGAGCTCCTCCTCTTCCTCCTGTTGGCAGGTGAACCTTCAACTTCTCCCCTCTCACACCTGCTTCTTCATCCTGTTTGTCCATCTCCACCTCATCTACGCTCACAGCTGATTGGCTGAGGAGATGTCCGACAGTTTGACCAATCAGAGAGGCCTTGTGGAAGAATCGGATTGAAGGAGCGAAGCGTCTTCCTCCAGATGTTTGATTTTTGTTTGCACCTGCACTTTTAGTTTTTATCAGGCGGCAGCACAGAGTCGGAAACAGCAGCATGAGCCGTTCCTGATGGTTCTGTTAACCTAACGAGGACGGGCCACAGCAGGATCCAGGTGGATTCTGAAGGCTTCAGGCAGAGGATGAAGATGAATTAAAGCTTACTAAACGATTAACGCTGAAAAAAACAGATCTTAATATCATTCACTGACAGAAACACTAATCAGAGACATGTTCTCACACTGAGACTTCTCCACAGGTCCTGTACCTGGGTCTAGGTCAGGTTCTGGATCTGCTGGGTCCACAAACTGAACTGGGATCAGTTACTTCTGAGGATTTCTCCTCAGACTCCATGAAGGATTAAAAACCTGTATATATGCACCTCAATCATCAGCTGACTGAGTGGTTCCTGAGCAGGTCAGTTGTTTAAGTGCCAATATGGACTGAGGAGGCCCGTAGAACCTCAGCTGGGGTCATGTGATCGAACCAAGTGTGGAGGAGCACGATCCGACCTATTTCATATCAGTAAATATTTCTTCATGTATCACAGCAGCTGCGTCTTAGACAAGAAAACGGTTTGTTTCTGCTGATGATTCCTAGAACTGTTGGAAATATGGGAGAAAAAAGGTCAAATGTGAAGATTTCAGAGGTCATTCTGAAGGTCGATGTCAGAGCTGCTGCCTGGAAATCCTACAGCATTAATATCTGTTAAATTAATTAATGTTCAAAAGAAGAAGCTTGTGATGTCACTGGTTGCTATGGCGATTTCCTCCTCTCACCCACAGCAGTATTTCAGACTGTCAGGAAAACTCGTTCATGACCTGTGAGAACCGTGAGCAGTCATGATGGAGGAGGAAGTCCACCGTTTCTGCGTTAGAAAAACTGTCACAAACAAAGGGTCAAAGGTCAGAAACATTTCTGTAATTAAAAAAAGTTCTGGGAATAGAAGAAAATGTTCTGAATTAAACTGAGGGGGAAAAAAAAAAATGTAAAAATCACTGAATCATTCGGACCTCGGTCTCATTCTCCCTATAATCCCGGCCCAAGGGTGGGTTTTTTTTTCTTAATTTTACTAATAAAGGTATTTAAAACCATGAGATCAGTTCTGATTTCAGCAGGAAGAAAAGTAAAAAGTGTCATTTAGTTCTAATTTATGCATCAACATTGTGGCTTTTTCTCTCCCATCATTCTCCTTATATTAGTGGACTTTTCTCCTCAGATTGACTTCCTGTTACTGTATATATTTATGATTATTTGAGAATAATTCGTCGTTTTCCTGAACCCCAGGCCTCCTATGTGGTTTAATCCGGTCATGTTCTAACATGTTCTTCCTGACATAGCTGTTCTCTGCATGCAGAACCTTCTCTGGTGGCTTTCCATGCTGGAATGTTGTTGAATCGGAAATCTCCGGATTTCTGGGAATAACTTCGGTGTCGCCCCCTGGCTGCAAACGATGGAGCTGCAGTCTGACTAACTGAGCGGAACTGATTTCTGTGCTGCAGGATGGACTGTAGAGGCTCTAACCGAAGTTCTAATGGTGTCAGCTTTATTCTGACACTGGGACTAATGGTGTGTGTTGTTCTCAGTTTAGCAGCATGCTCTCTAACTGGTTTAACTGGTCTCTGAATAAACTCCAGCAGTTACTGATCCACCTGTGTCCTCCCTCTTTGATCCTGTTGAAAACCTCTGCTGTAGAAACCTGGAAGATGAGCCAGATTAGTGACTGTCGGACCTTCTGGCTCAGAAGAGCTGCAGATGCTTTCATCTTCTAATTAATCATTTATGTCTTTAATTTGTCTGCATATAGAATTTTAAACCTGTTATTTAGACACGATTTAAATTGAATAATTACTGTCACGCACGCAGCGTTTTTATTTCGCCTTTAAAACGATTAAGCTGAGCCTCATCAGTAAAAGCTCTTCGGTTTCTCATCAGTTCAGATATGTAGAATATTTTGTTCTAATTTGTTCACATAATAAAAGATCAATGAAGACTGCATGGATGTTTTTAAAAACATTTGCATTTGGTGACTTAAAATAATTTAAATCCTTAGTTAAATAAACCATAAATTCTCTGATTTAACTTCAGAGTTTTTCCCATTTTGTTCCATTTCAGCCACAAATTTAATTGTATTTAAGATTTTCTGTGACGGAACAACCCGCACTTCTGCATTCATGGGTTTCAGCCTTTCCTTACAAATAAAAATCTGACATGCATTTGGATTCAGTGCCAGCTGGAGACCTACCAGGACATGGACATCCACCTAAACAAGCAGGGCAGCCAAGAAGCCCATGGTAACTGGAGGAGATGCAGCAATCAATGGCTCAGGTGGGTTAATCTGTTGACTGAGCCGCACACTGAACACACCATCCTCTCTGAAATGTGGTGGTGGCAGCATCATGCTGTGGGGATGCCTTTCTTCAGTAGGGGAAGGGAAGTTGGTCAGAGTTGATGGGATTAGTGGACTTTTCTCCTCAGATTGACATGCTGTTACTGTATATATTTATAATGATTGTTTGGGAATAATTAATCGTTTTCCTTCAACATCCTGTTGATTTCTGAACCCCAAATCTTTGATGTGGTTTAATCCGGCCATGTTCTACACGTTCTTCCTGACATGGATGTTCTCTGCATACAGAATGTTCTCCTGTCCGGTCCAGGTTTAATCATGTTAGTGCAATTAAAGACTTTAATGGAGGTAAATCCAGAACTATCCTGAAGAGAAAACCCGATGGAGGCTACAGAAGACCTGGGACTAAGGTGAAGGTCCACCTTCAAGAAGGACAACCACCCTGAACATAAAACCAGAGATGCAATGGATGGTTTAGATCAAAGCAGGTTCGTGGGTTAGAATGGCCTAGTTAAAATTCAAATCGAAATCCAAATGAGACTCTGTGGGCAGTCTTGAAAACTGATGTTCTCAGATGTTCTCCATCCATCTGACTGAACTTGAGGTGTTTTACAAAGAATTCAGTCTGTAGATGTTCAAAGCTGGTAGAAACTAACCCCAAAAGATCTTCATCCAGAGATGGTTCTACAGAGTTCTGGCTCGGGGGTTGAGTATGAATGCACACCACAAAGCCATGTCTCAGTTTTCCTGCACCTCATAATTCTGATCTACTGTGTTGGTCTGTGACAGAAGCGTCCAATAAAATATCAGAATCAGCTTTATTGCCAAGTTCGTACATACAAACAAGGAATTTGACTCCGGTACACTTTGCTCTTTTGTTCTGTTTTTGCATTACAGAATATACATATTTACAATGTACACATATCTAATAGAAAAGGTGCATTTGCAACATCTGTATATGGAGGACCGATCCTGACAAAATTAAAAATAAAAGCAGAAATATATATATTTTGTTTTTCCTTTTCCTTACACATGCGTTTTTCATCAAGAACATTTCTTGATTTTTAATTTTGTTCTCTATTAAATGTTCAACAGAGAAACAGCCTGGGGGAAGAAACTGTCTTTGTGGCGGCTGGTTTTAGTGAACAGTAGACGTTTTTGATCGGGATGTGACGAAATGCGACGAGGGGTGTAAATACTTCTGCCAAAGAACGTTGTAGTTCTCGATTTGATCGCTTGGTGGCAGCGTTTTATTTCCCACCTTCTTTTAGAGGTTGTCTCCGGAAACACGTGATTAACGTGAAGAGGAAAAACAGTTCCAGCACATGTGTTGGAAATACCTGCTACAGGCAGAGAATAAGCTGGAAACCAGCGTGTTTCTCCTGCGGGGTTAAAATCCGCTGGTTTCTGTAGGGACTTTGGTGCAGCCTGCGGAGGAGACATGGACGACACGAACGTTATCAAGCTGCCGGTGGCCGACCACAAGAAAACGGCTACGAAGAGAAACAGACCTCCGAGGTTAGACTCGGAGGAAGAGGAGCAATTGCGACAGCAGAACCGGAAGAGGGTGGCGGTTCTGGGAGAAGAGGACGACTCTGTAAAGCGGCTGGAGACGCTGGTGTTCGGGGCAGAGGAGGAGCTGCTGGAGAGGCTGGTGGAGGTGATGCTAGCGCCAGACTTCATTCAGAAATCAGATCTTTTAGAAATGTCGCTCTTTTCCTGAGTAAACAGAAACGGTGGCGGTCATGTTCCTTATTCAGAAATCAGATTATGATACTGAGAGAGATTCTGGTTCTGTTTAAACCACAACCAGTCTTTATTGGACCAGAAACTGTTGGCATTGTTCTCACCAGTTTACATTCAGAAATCCTTTGTTTTTTAGATGCTCACCGGTTTGAGAATTAAAACGGTATTTTACAGCAATTTGTACGTTATTAATAATTTCATTCATTTTGGGAAAATTCGTCTGACTTTTTAAACTCGAAAAAAGAATTTCTTTAACTTGTTGAGAGCCATCTTCAGGTAACATTCCCGTCATTGGAAAAGCTGGAAGTTCAGTTTCCTCCGACAGAGAAGTTATTTTCTTTCTCTGTCTGCAAAATTTCTCAAAAAGTTCTGAATGAATTTGGGTGAAATTTTCACACAAGGTGCATATTAGGACAAGAAACATATGGTTAGATTTAGGTGGAGATCCACCATCTGGATCCAGGATTTGTTTGAAGGATTGTTGATCGTTGCCAGGTCGTAGTGCAATAACTAGGAGTTCCCACAAGGTTCCTCACCCTGTCAGCAGCTCACATGCAGAGGCCAGAAGTCATCCAGAGTAGATCTTGGTGTAGAAGAAAGCTGGCCCTACTGCCTTGGTGGAGGTCTGCGCCTCTATGAAGCTTTTCTAGTTTAATTTACATTCAGTCTCAGAGTTTAAAATCAGAGCTTTACAGCGAAATATTTATCATTTTATTCATTTCAGTTACTGAGGGAACATTCGTCTCACAGCTTCCGCTGTTTGAGGTCCTTTTATTGATTCTTTTTGTACATTTAGGACCAGTTACTGTAATTTTCCATCTTCAGATGTATGTAATAAGATATGTCTTAGGTGATGTTTAGTCTCTATTTCGCATTTTCTGCACACTAAAGTTGATTGTGTTTTTTAGCTATAAAAGTCTGTTTCCTGTTGTTACAGGAGGATGTTGAGGAGCAGAACAGAGGACTGCTGCTGGAGGATGGGGATGAAGACGCTGATGACTCTGAGGAGGAGGAAGGGCCTCGTCAGCAGCTGCAGTCCAGGAAAGCTGCCTGGCTGGACGAAGATGATGAGCTGGAGGAAGAGTTAGTCCCACTGATTAAACATTGTCTTCCAGTTTTTCTGTATAAAGAGTTCAACAGTGTTTGACTCTGTCTGTGTCAGGGTGGACATGAGGCACCGTTACCGTAGAAACCTGATGAAAGGAGAAGCAGAGTCCGTCATGTCCAAACAGAAACTGCAGCAGAGGATGAAGGAGCAGTGAGTCTACCTGCCGGCACCCTGAACACACCTGTTCGATCTGACAAATATGATTCTAACTTTTTAAGTGTTTGCAAAGAAAAATGAAAGCTGACTGGTTTCAGGTTTCAGAAGTCAATGGGAGGAACTCCATCATGGGCTCAGACTAACGTTCATAAGAAGAAGAAGAAAGGTAAATCCAAATAAGACTCTTATAATATTTCTTTAGGTTTCTGGTTCTCAGACTGTCTGTGTGTTCCTGCAGCTCATGATGAGGAGGAGGATGAAGATGAGGACGACCTGCTAAGGCGGACGGGAAACTTTGTGGCGTCTTCAGAAAGTCTTCCCAGCGGCATCCTAAAGGTCAGTGAGTCTGAATGATCATGGATTTATGGAGGTTCTCTCGTTGAAGGCAGATCCGGATCTCGGTGCTGAGTTGATCGTTGCTGCAGAAATGAACACCTGAAGTTAACGAGCTGGTTGTTTGTCCCTCAGATGAAGAAGTGTCTTCACGCTAACAGCGCCCGTCCCTCAGAGGACAAACTGACCACAGTGCAGTTCCACCCCTCGGCTCAGGTCGTCATGACGGCAGGGATCGACCAGTCTGTTTCCCTCTTCCAGGTACAGGCCACCTCCAGCAGCTGAGATGTTAGAGGTGAGCATGTGAATTTAACCCGGTTCCTCTGCAGGTCGACGGTAAGACCAATCCAAAAATCCAGAGCATCCACCTAGAGCGGTTCCCGGTCCACAAGGCCCAGTTTAGCCAGGACGGAGAGACTGTGATTGCCACCAGTCTAAGGAACAAGATGTTCTACCTGTATGACATGATGGAGGGCCGAGTGGTTCCGGTCCAATCCGTCAGGGGTCAGTGTCTCTTCCAACATCCCCCAAACATCTGACACTGTGGCCGCCCTTTCACAATAAAAGCTTTTCCTTGTTGTGCTTAGGCCTGAATGAAGCCAGAGTGAAGGAGTTCTCTGTATGTCCTGATGGGGGCGCTCTTCTGCTGACGGGGACCAACGGATACCTGCACCTTCTAACACTGAAGGTCAGTCTTCTTCTGCTGTTTCTTTTTCACGGTACGATGTTTAAGTCATCTGGTAAAATTCTATGTGAATCTTTGTTGCAGTTCAGACTCCTGGGTCCGGTTCTGACCCGTGCAAAAATACATCAGTGTGCAGCTTGATCAGTACGGGAGGCCTCAAGGGCCATAATCCACTAAAAAACGTGTTTAAAAATATATTTATATAAGCGATCAGTTAAAAAATTATACATTTTCTGTATGTTAGAAACTGAATTAAACTTTCGTTATGACTCACCTATAGACTCTAACATCTGATTGGCTCAGCTGCTCACCAATCACCTTGTCTGACAGATCCAATAAACACAGGTGTATTGATAATCCCAGCCCAGTTTGGACCTCCATATTTCTGCCATCCGTCCCATCAGAACCATCAATAAAGTTTAATCGGGTCACAGAAGGTTGGACTTTACCTGACTCTGAGCCGGGCTTTATTCACTCAGGGGTTTCTTCTTATTGCTGTGGTGGAAAGCTCCTGGTTTCTGTGGTTTCTTCACATCAGCCACTAGACTGCTCTCTACTGCCTCATTCCATTCAGTGGCCAGTCACTGTAACTGCAAGTAAAGTTTCCTCTGAATCCAAGATGGCTGCCAAAATGCCACAGTTGTAATATCCTGTCAGTCCTTCTAGAAGACTCCTACAGATAAAACAAATATGGTACTGCACAGTAACATCTAAGTAATGCTTTAATTCGTTCAGTTTTTATAATGCATCATTTAAATAAGTAGTCATTAGGAATTAACCATGTGTCCAATGAAGTGGAGAACCATGCACAAGTTTGTTGATGATTCCAGTCAAACAGTTGTTAAATCTTTCCTTGTAACCCAGTGGATTTTTGCTATATCTTTCAGCGTTTTTATGCAGATTATGCATCACTTTTAATTTTGTCATATTTTGTAGACTGTGGTTGCAGCACAGAGAGAAGGGAAAGATATAGGATAGTCCTGCATATTCCTTCAGACTCCAGCCATGACGAGTTGCTGCCAGAGAATAGCAGCGGAGGATGATGCTGAAAGAAGGGTCCGCTTCATGGGGGAGCTATGAGAGATGTGCACATGGTACCAGATCACATTCAGACCCGCCAAAATGTCCAAGTCAATTACTCTGATAAAGACTTGTCTCATTTTCTTGGAGACTGAAAAGTAAATGTTGAGGAAGAGATCCAGTAGATTTCTTTAGGCAAGAAGAAGGAATGTTCGTCTTTTTCAGAGACCAACATGGTTGTGGGATACATTCGTTGTCCTAGAACACGGATGTCATGGTTCTAGTGGTTCTGGTTCTAGGGTTGGCCTTAATCTCATGGTATCTGCATACGTCATGTCTGTGAATACGTAGACTAGCGGGTCTGATCTCATTGATCAGAACTTGTTACTGCCAATCCGGCACCCATAGAGAAATATGGACCCAAAGAGTTGTTCTTCTAAGTGGAGACATTAGAAACCTGGAGTTATCAAATATAAACGGGTCACAGCGGTGAGCTGTTCACGGCTTTACCATACATGAGTAAACAACCTTCTAAATTAGGCTATGTTGAGTGTTCAGGAGCATGTAGACATCAGCAGAGGTCACACCTGTAGCCCTGACCCCTAAAAAGTACATTTTCTAAAGAAAATATCTAATATTTGTTTGAGGAAACCATTTTTGACTTTCATAATTCCTGCATCAGAGGGGTTACATGAATCCATCATTAAGTCTCTTCCAACCTCTTACCAGCATCTAGCAGAAGATGGTGATGATCGGTAGATCTTTGGGCTGCAGATAGGTGCTGAAATGCTGATATGAGCCTCAATAATATGTCAGAATTTTTCCTTAATCCTGATCTGCAGTTTTTCTTGGATTTCTGCCTCCTCTGTTCAGACCAATGAGGTCGTCTGCAGCATGAAGATTAACGGCGATGTCAGCGGCGTCGCCTTTTCTCGCGATGGCAGCAAAGTCTTTGTAAACTCAGGTGAGTCTGCGGCACTCTGTGATGTCATCCCCAGTTTTTGTGAGTCATGTGACTCACCTGTATGTGTTTGCAGAGGAAGGTGAGGTGTACGTGTGGGACATGCGCAGCAGTCGATGCCTCCACAGGTTTACAGATGATGGCTGCGTGAAGGGGACATCCATCGCTGCCTCGCTGAATGGCCGTTACCTGGCCTGCGGGTAAACTACGCCAGCTTACCTTTCCTGCTTTCTGATTGGCTCAGAGTAGATTGTTATATAAAAGCCCACATCTTACCAAACTTCACGTGTTCACCTCATTAGGTCACATGATTCTGCCGACCTTTCTCTCTTGTTTCAGTTCTCAGGCAGGCGTGGTCAACATCTACTCCCAGGAGGCGTGTCTGAATTCATCCAATCCGAAGCCTCTTAGAGCAGTGATGAACTTGCTCACCTCAGCCACATCTCTGAGGTTCAACCCAACCTCTGAGATCCTTGCCATCGCCTCGCGGGTGGAAGACGAGGCCGTGCGGCTGGTGAGCTGCTGCTGACGGTTACCGTGGAGATGACCATGAGGCTGATTGATGCTAATCCTCACCTGTCTCTGCTCAGGTCCACCTGTCCAGCCTCACCGT
Source organism: Girardinichthys multiradiatus (assembly GCF_021462225.1). Classification (NCBI taxonomy): domain Eukaryota; kingdom Metazoa; phylum Chordata; class Actinopteri; order Cyprinodontiformes; family Goodeidae; genus Girardinichthys; species Girardinichthys multiradiatus. The sequence goes on from NC_061817.1 coordinate 39,291,847, forward strand.
GTTCTCCAACTTCCCCGTTGCTAAGAGGAAGGTTGCTTATCGAGCCAGCTGCCTGGACTTCTCCCCACACAGCGGCTTCTTCTCACTGGCCAACAACAAAGGCCACGCCCCTTTGTTCAGGTGAGACAGCCAATCGTTTCTTCTGATTTACACACAGTGAAGCTGTATACATGCACGGCTGCACCAGCACCCTCTAAAGGCTGCAGATCTTTCGACAACTGCAGAGTAATTTGCTGATCAGAATAAATGTGTTTCCCGTTCTGCTGTGTTCAGGCTTGTTTAAAAAAGTGGGAAAGAATAACACTTAAGATTGATTTAATAGGAACAGGTAATGTTATAATTATCAATGATCTGTTCAAGTTGGTGTGGATCTACAGGGACATCTAGAACAATTTAAATATGAAAAAGTTCAATATTCTTTTCCCTTCTTTCAGAAAGTGAAACTCAGATATTCTATAGATTTATTCCACATGACACGGGTCATCTGCATTTTTGGTTCTGGTGTGTCTCATCATCTTCCTCTTGACAATAGATCACCTATGGAGTTCTGTTCAGGTCAGTTTATTGGCCAATTAAACTCCGTGACACCATAGTCATTGAACCCGCTTTTGGTACTTTTGGCAGAGTGGGCCGGTACCAAGTCCCGCTGGAAAATAAAATCAGCATCTCCATAAAGTTTGTCAGCAGTAGGAAGCATGACGTGCTCTAAAATGTCCTGGTAGATGCTTGCGTTGACTCTGAACTCTGAAAACCCAGTGGACCAGAACCAGTAGATGACATGGCACCCTAGATCATCTCTGACTGTGGAACTTCACACTGGACTTCAAGCAACATCGATTCTGATCCTCTCCACTCCTTCTTCAGACTCTGGGACCTTGATGTCCAGATGAAATGCAAACTTTGCTTTTATCTGAAAAGAGGACATTGGGCAACAGTCTGGTTCTGGGTCTCCTCATCCCAGGTTAGAAACTTGTAGCCCATGTGTAGGATCCATCTGTGTGTAGTGGTTCTGGATGCACTAACTCCAGCCTCAGTCCACTCCTTGTGAATCATTTCCAACTTCTTGATTGGATTTTGCTTGACCGTCATTTCAAGGCTGCAGTTCTCCCTGTAGCCAGAGCACCTTTTCCTAACACATGTTTTCCTTCCACTCAACCTTCTGTTAATGTACTTGGATACATCACACTTTAAACAGCTTCCCTAGCACCTGACCTTTTGTGGCATCCACTATGTGGATGAAGGTGTCCATAAATCTTCTGGACAGCTGTCCAATCAGCAGTCTTCTCCATGATTGTCTCCTACTGACCCAGACTGAGAGACCATCTAGAAGCTCAGGAAACCTTTGTAGGTTTATGGAGTTAATTATCTGATTAGGGTGCTGACACCATGAGTTTCCAATTTTGAGCTTTTTCCCAATATTAAAATTTTGTGAGAAACTGAAATTTGGGTTTTCATTAAGGCTTGAAATATTTCACTCTATGTGGAAAAGATCTACATAATATGAGTTTAATTTGGTGAAATTAGGGACAACAATATTGAACTTTTTCATTATATTGTTTTAAGATGTATAACAAAGAAAAAAGTGGCACCAGAACAGAACCTTGGGGTACCCCACATATTAGTCTGACATGTTGGAGTTAATATGGACACTGGGGCTTCAGCTTGAAAGGTAAGATCTAAAACATCCCAGAGATCTCCAACAAACTACTAAGTTCTGTTAATTAGGATGGTGGACTGATGGTGTTAAAGGCTCCTGAAAAGATGAAAATGGTCAATTTTCCAGAGTCTGCAGCAATCATGATGTCACTAAACACTGTAAGCAAAGCAGCTTCTGTTGATGAATTTTACAGGAGTTTGTTTTGTTCCACTGCAGAACAACACAAGTTCCTACATGGTCAACTTTATGATCACAAACAGCTCCAGGCTCTCAATGTTCTGGCTGCCGACTCCCTGCCCAAGCTATCTGCTTTAGCTGTGATTAAAAACTGTCTTGTTTTTCTGAACCATATGTTGTTCATCCCCCTAAATTCAAGATTCCAGTAGTTTTTATAATCCTGAGGTAAAAGTGTTTCCAACACCCAGACTGGGTTTGGTGGTTTAGGAGAAAATGTTCCTCTTCACTGGTTTATTTCCACTGAGCTCCCTCATGTTTCCCACACAGATGGTCTTTTGTAGCAAGAGTTCTCCCTGTGTTCTTCTTCTGTCTTGTCTTTATTATAAAACAATATTTTTCTCCATTTACAGCCATAGAGTGACTGTCCTCAAGACAGTAGCATTACTGGTGCTTTGAGGTGTTTAGTCTCCTTGAATCTGAAGTACTCTGGGGTTTGATCAGAGTTAGAAAACACTTAAACTGGGTCAATGGGGTTTTATGCCGCTGTGTGACTGACATGTTGTTTATGTTCAGGTTGCTGCATTATAAAGACTTCTGAAAAAATCAGAGTCAGAAACAGGACCTGTGGGAATTCTTGCAGAACGTCTGGATGAACCATCAGAAGGAGCAGAACTGGACTCAATGACCCCTCAACATCTGAAATCTGTTCAGAGTTTGGATCAGTTGAACCAACAAGAGACAGAAGTCTTGTGATTAGGTTTTATGTTTGTATGATGTGACTTTATAAAAGGCTTTATGACAACCAAGTTGATCTGGGTTTTTGTTGTTTTTTCCCAATCGAGAACCAAGAAATCTGTCATCCCTTTCCTGCTGTTTAAATGTAAGTAATTTAATTATAATCATAGTTTCTATCCAATATGGTAAATGGCCTGTACATGTATAGCCCATTCTACTTCTAGAGATTCTAGGAACCACCAGTAAACCTGCAGTCTGAGAACAAAGTGCTCTGTTAGGAACATATGGACCAATCAGATCTCTGATGTATGATGGAGCTAGATCATTAAGGGCTTTATATGTGAGGAGGAGAATTTTAAATTCTATTCTGGATTTAACAGGGAGCCAATGAAGGGAAGCTAAAATAGGAGAAATATGATCTCTCTTTTTAATTTTCATCAGAACTCTTGCTGCAGCATTTTGAATCAGCTGAAGGCTTTTAACTGCATTTTGTGGACATCCTGATAGTAAAGAATTACAATAGTCCAGCCTTGAAGTAACAAATGCATGGACTAGTTTTTCAGCGTCACTCCTGGACAGGATATTTCTAATTTTAGCAATGTTCTGGAGGTGAAAGAAGGAAATCCTAGAAACCTGTTTAATATAGGATTTAAATGACATGTCCTAGTCAAAGTTAACACCAAGGTATTTTTACTTTATTATCGGAGGTCAATTTAATGCCATCCAGGTTAAGTGATTGACTAAGCAGTTTCTTTTTTAAAGACTCCGGTCCAAAGACGACAACTTCTGTCTTGTCTGAATTTAGAAGCAGAACATTTAACGTCATCCAAGTTTTTATATCTTCAAGACATGCTTGTAGTCTATCTAACTGGTTGGGTTCATCAGGATTTATGGATAATTAAAGCTGAGTATCATCAGCGTAACAATGAAAAGTTATCCCATGCTGCCTGATAATTTGACCTATTGGAAGCATATATATAGTAAAGAGAATTGGCCCAAGTACTGAACCCTGTGGTACTCCACAATTAACCCTGGAGTTTAAAGATGATTTATCATTTACATGAACAAACTGGAATCTGTCAGACAGATAAGATTTAAACCAGCCTAGCGCTGTTCCCCTGATCCCTACAGCATATTCCAGCCTTTCTAAGAGAATATTATGGTTGACTGGATCAAATGCAGCACTGAGATCTAACAGAACCAGAACAGACACAAGTCCATTATCTGAGACCATAAGAATATCATTAGTGACTTTCAGCAGAGCTGTTTCAGTGCTATGATGAGCTCTGAAACCTGACTGAAACTCTTCAAACAGGTCATTGCTGTATAAATGTTCACACATTTGATTAGCAACTATTTTCTCAAGAATTTTAGATAAGAATGGAAGATTGGATATAGGTCTGTAATTTATTAAATCATCTCGATCAAGCGAAGGTTTCTTAAGTAAAGGTTTAATTACAGCTAACTTAAAAGCCTGTGGTTCTGATCCATTTACTAAAGATAGATTAATCATATCTAAAATGGGGCTGGTAATCAGAGGGAACACTTCCTTAAATAATTTGGTTGGGATTGGGTCTAACATACAAGTTGAAGGTTTAGATGAAGCTAATATTTCTGATAACTCAGGAAGCTCCACAGGATCAAAACAGTCCAAACACAGATCAGGTTCTGCAGTTATTTCCAATGTTGTCTCACTTGCTGAGGATGAAGTAATCATCTTCAGGAGTATGTCAAAGATTTTAATTTTAATATAATCAATTTTATTTAAGAAGAATCCCATAAAGTCATGGATGCTAAGAGCTAAGGGAATGGATGGCTCAACAGAGCTATGACTCTGTGTAAGTTTAGCAACTGTACTAAAGAGAAACCTAGGATTATTCTTGTTCTCTTCTATTAATGATGAGAAATAAGATGTTCTAGCTTGGTGAAGTGTCTTTTTATACAACAGTAGGCTATTTTTCCAGATTAAGTAGGAATCCTCTAGGTGTGTAGAGCGACATTTTCTCTCCAATTTTCTAACATTGTGCTTTAAATGGACTGGACATATATAGCGCCTGTCCAGTCATACTGACCATTCATTAGTGCAGAGGCATTTTTATGGTCTCAACACATTGGGGGCTTTAGCCCAAATCCAAAATCTTTAGATTTCAATAAGACAATTTATAGGTAATTTAAAGTTAAAATAATATAGGACATATTGTACCAGTTCTCTGTCTCGGCTGGTTTTAGACTGAATGTAAATGATTGTGAATCAAATAAAAAAGGTTTGCAATAATTTAACTTTTTATTTCTTTTAGAAACTGAATGAAGGACAAGGAGAAATATATACAGGTCCTTCTCAAAATATTAGCATATTGTGATAAAGTTCATTATTTTCCATAATGTAATGATGAAAATGTAACATTCATATATTTTAGATTCATTGCACACTAACTGAAATATTTCAGGTCTTTTATTGTCTTAATACGGATGATTTTGGCATACAGCTCATGAAAACCCAAAATTCCTATCTCACAAAATTAGCATATCATTAAAAGGGTCTCTAAACGAGCTATGAACCTAATCATCTGAATCAACGAGTTAACTCTAAATACCTGCAAAAGATTCCTGAGGCCTTTAAAACTCCCAGCCTGGTTCATCACTCAAAACCCCAATCATGGGTAAGACTGCCGACCTGACTGCTGTCCAGAAGGCCACTATTGACATCCTCAAGCAAGAGGGTAAGACACAGAAAGACATTTCTGAACGAATAGGCTGTTCTCAGAGTGCTGTATCAAGGCACCTCAGTGGGAAGTCTGTGGGAAGGAAAAAGTGTGGCAGAAAACGCTGCACAACGAGAAGAGGTGACCGGACCCTGAGGAAGATTGTGGAGAAGGGCCGATTCCAGACCTTGGGGGACCTGCGGAAGCAGTGGACTGAGTCTGGAGTAGAAACATCCAGAGCCACCGTGCACAGGCGTGTGCAGGAAATGGGCTACAGGTGCCGCATTCCCCAGGTCAAGCCACTTTTGAACCAGAAACAGCGGCAGAAGCGCCTGACCTGGGCTACAGAGAAGCAGCACTGGACTGTTGCTCAGTGGTCCAAAGTACTTTTTTCGGATGAAAGCAAATTCTGCATGTCATTCGGAAATCAAGGTGCCAGAGTCTGGAGGAAGACTGGGGAGAAGGAAATGCCAAAATGCCAGAAGTCCAGTGTCAAGTACCCACAGTCAGTGATGGTCTGGGGTGCCGTGTCAGCTGCTGGTGTTGGTCCACTGTGTTTTATCAAGGGCAGGGTCAATGCAGCTAGCTATCAGGAGATTTTGGAGCACTTCATGCTTCCATCTGCTTAAAAGCTTTATGGAGATGAAGATTTCATTTTTCAGCACGACCTAGCACCTGCTCACAGTGCCAAAACCACTGGTAAATGGTTTACTGACCATGGTATCACTGTGCTCAATTGGCCTGCCAACTCTCCTGACCTGAACCCCATAGAGAATCTGTGGGATATTGTGAAGAGAACGTTGAGAGACTCAAGACCCAACACTCTGGATGAGCTAAAGGCCGCTATCGAAGCATCCTGGGCCTCCATAAGACCTCAGCAGTGCCACAGGCTGATTGCCTCCATGCCACGCCGCATTGAAGCAGTCATTTCTGCAAAAGGATTCCCGACCAAGTATTGAGTGCATAACTGTACATGATTATTTGAAGGTTGACGTTTTTTGTATTAAAAACACTTTTCTTTTATTGGTCGGATGAAATATGCTAATTTTGTGAGATAGGAATTTTGGGTTTTCATGAGCTGTATGCCAAAATCATCCGTATTAAGACAATAAAAGACCTGAAATATTTCAGTTAGTGTGCAATGAATCTAAAATATATGAATGTTAAATTTTCATCATGACATTATGGAAAATAATTAACTTTATCACAATATGCTAATATTTTGAGAAGGACCTGTACACGGCCGGGCTGCTATAGCCAAACCTTTGGTCACTCATGCCAATGCCAAACGTTGGTTTCAATGGTGCAAGGAGCACAAATCTTGGGCTGTGGACAATGTGAAACATGTATTGTTCTCTGATGAGTCCACCTTTACTGTTTTCCCCACATCCTGGAGAGTTACGGTGTGGAGAAGCTCCAAAGAAGCGTACCACCCAGACTGTTGCATGCCCAGAGTGAAGCATGGGGGTGGATCAGTGATGGTTTGGGCTGCCATATCATGGCATTCCCTTGATCTAAATCTAAATATTATTGAGCCACTTTGGGGTGTTTTGGAGGAGCGAGTCAGGAAACGTTTTCCTCCACCAGTATCACGTAGTGATCTGACCACTATCCTGCAAGAAGAATGGCTTAAAATCCCTCTGACCACTGTGCAGGACTTGTATATGTCATTCCCAAGATGAATTGATGCTGTATTGGCTGTAAAAGGAGGCCCTACACCATACTAATAAATTATTGTGGTCTAAAACCAGGTGTTTCACTTTCATTGTCCAACCCCTGTAGAACTGGACTATAAGACTGGCTGCAGCAATGAGATCAATGTGATGATCTGAAGGACTTTTTAATGTGTTCAGATACGTTAGGAATAAATGCTTTTATTTTGACGTAAAGGACCAGATATTTTCACATTATGAAGCAAATCCAGCTAGAAGCTCACAGAGAAGGTTGCTACTGTTTTCTATCACAGCGACATCATTTAACTTCACCTGTAGCTCAGGTGAAAGTCCCTCATCATGACCCTGAAGATGCTCATTAGAGTGAACCTCCACCTCATGTCTTGCTGGGTGAATCAGTGATTAGCTGTAACCCATCCTGAGTCAGCATTCAGGTTTTACCGCTATCTTCTCCTGGGTTATACCGCTCTGCTTCCACCTGTTCCTGAACACACCCACCAGCCTCCCTCTCTCCAGTTGGCTCCATGGTTCCTCTGAAATGATCTCTGTTCGAGCCGCTCAGTGTAACTTTTCAGGTAATGAAGGAGGCAGGTCGACCTGGAGTAAACGGCTGTTCTGGACTTCTCCAGAATGGCTGTGCGCGTAGTTTTTTGTCTTCTCCATTTAACTCATTGTCAGGTTAGGTGGGGCGGAAAGTGATTATATGGAACACAGTTGAAAAAGTCTGATTGTTTTTAAATAAAAATGTGAAGTCCAATATCATTTTGTGGCTGCATCTTTTTAATACTTCTAAATTTCTTCTATCAAGAAGTTCAGAAAACATCCGGGGCTTCAGCCCCAGAAGCCCAGGTCTAACTACGCGCCTGCACTAGAGCCACTTTAACCCAGGCACACTCACTAACACATGCAAATACACACACCAATACACAAATTAGTAGGCAATTTGAGGTTAAGTGCCTTGCCCAGGGGCACATTAACATGTGGCAGGAGGAAGCTGGAATCAAACCCACAACTTTCAGATTGCAAGACAAATACTCTGAATACTCTTCCTACTGAGCCACAGTCGCCTTTAAAGTAGGCAGCTCTGAATTAAGCCAGGAAGACATCTTCATACGAATAATTATCTTCTTTTTCAAGGAACAAGAGAATCAATTCATGAAGGGGAAGAAACTAAATTATTGTCCTCCACTGTGTTTCTCTGTGATAATGAGGAAATTAAAAGTGGAACAGATTATTTAAAGGTTGTTACAGCATCGCCTGATAATGATTTACTATAATTAAATTTTCTTTCAGGTGTGGATTACTAGGTTAAATTAAATGGTAAATGGACTGAACCTATATAGCACCTTTCCAGTCATACTGACCACGCAAAGCGCTTTACTCTAGAGGCACATTCACACAGACGCACTCACTAACGCTCACACATTCATACACTGATACACAGATCAGTATGAATTATAAAATCCCCCACTATAATAACCTTATCTATATTTAACACTAAATCAGATAAAAGGTCTGAAAACTGATCTAAAAATTGAGAGTAAGGACCTGGTGGACGGTACAAAACAACAAACAGAAGAGGTTTTAGTGCTTTGTAATTTGGATGAGGAAAACTAAGGATTAAATATTCAAAAGAGTTGTAGCTATTGATTGGTCTGGGACTAATCAATAAATCGGACTGAAAGATGGTTGCTACTCCTCCTCTGTCGTAGTAGTCATTTTCTGCTGTACAAAGCGTTCCCAGGCCAGCCGAGAGACATAGTCCCTCCAGCGTGTCCTGGGCCTCCTCCCGGTGGGACGTGCCTGGAACACCTCCCGAGGAAGGCGTCCAGGAGGCATCCTGGACCAGGAGGTAAAGATGCCCAAACCACCTCAACTGGCTCCTCTCGATGTGGAGGAGCAGCGGCTCTACTCCGAGCCCCTCCCGGATGGCCGACCCTTAATAACGGGGCCAATTTATATATGTTATTTTTGTTTACAAATTATGTTTGTCATAGTTTTCATCAACGGACCTTTATTTCACTATAAAAAATTAATAACTAAATATAAATTACATGATGACGATAAAAACAATGATGAAATGAACTGACACTTTTGTCAATGAATATAAACGAGATGAAAATATTGACAGACACAACATCCAATCAGAACTGATCTTGTTTTGTGGAAGGTAGGAATAAGTTAGGCAAAGAGCCCGTCGTAAGTATTCAAGCGCATGTGGAGAGGCAGGACAATCAGAGCTTAGCTTATCTTATTTTAGCTTAGTTTAGCTTAGTTTAGCTTAGCTTAGCTTAGCTTAGCTTAGCTTAGTTTAGTTTAGCTTAATCTTAGTTTAGTTTAGCTTAGCTTAGCTTAGTTTAGCTTAGCTTATTTTAGCTTAGCTTAGCTTAGTTTAGCTTAGCTTAGTTTAGCTTAGCTTAGCTTAGCTTAGTTTAGCTTAGCTTAGTTTAGCTTAGCTTATCTTAGTTTAGCTTAGTTTAGCTTAGCTTAGTTTAGCTTAGCTTAGCTTAGTTTAGCTTAGCTTAGTTTAGCTTAGCTTATCTTATCTTAGCTTAGCTTATCTTATTTTAGCTTAGCTTAGCTTAGTTTAGCTTAGCTTAGCTTAGCTTAGTTTAGCTTAGCTTAGCTTAGCTTAGCTTAGTTTAGTTTAGCTTAGCTTAATCTTAGTTTAGTTTAGCTTAGTTTAGCTTAGTTTAGCTTAGCTTAGTTTAGCTTAGCTTAGTTTAGCTTATCTTATCTAAAATACAGCTAATCTTAAACAACATCTGCAGACAAGTCACTATTTGCTGTTCGCTGTGAAAATAAGCGCCGCAGTTCATCGATGTTTCCAGGTTGTGGGAGCCGGTGCACCCAGAAACGAACCCACAGCAGGGCAGCATTCCTGACATTTGCAGTCTTTTAAGTCAGTCACATTATCTAAGTTATTATTCTGTTTGGGGTTTTTTATCTGTTTTTTTGTTGGATCTTTTTTGGATTTTTTTTTATTTTGTTTTGTTTTTGCTCTTTTTTATTTTTTTGGGAATGATTTGGCTTTTTTCCTTTTTAATTTTTGTTTGTTTGTTTTTTTCTTTCTTTTTAAAAAAAAGTTTTTTGAGGTTCTGTGTGATTTATTTATTTTTGGTTTCTATGTGTATTTTAGATTTTCAGGTATCAGAGCTTTAAAAGGTTTGAGTGTACGGTATTAATAAGCCAAAATAATGTGTGAATTAAAAGGTTAAGCAATACATCGTTACAAATAATCTGATTTAGTACATACTCAGTGACAGTCATCATGCCACTGATCAAAAGACACTTAATAATAAACATTATAAAATAACTGTGGCAGAGGATCCTTAGTACTTCTAACAAAACATTCACCAGCCTAACAAAATACTTCCTAAATGTTTCTCTGATTTTTGCTTGAGCTGCGTTGACAAAACCTAAAGTTCTGGTTCTGGTTGTCTGAAATGCAGCCACAGTTGTTTGGTGTAAAAATGCTGACATTCTTCTGCAAGTTCTTCCAATAGTAGATCCAGCATATATGAAAAGTCTCCCTGGCCATGTCAAGATCTGATCAGTGAAATGTCTGTTCTGGGGTTCTGTTTTGACTGGACCTTTTGACCTTTGTTGGTTATTGTTTCCAGCACTTTGAGGCTGGTCTGGGCAAAGGGCAATAAACACAAGGGTAGCAAGAGACTTGTTCACCAGCTTCTTTTGTTCCAGATTAGATTTGTTTATCACAGTCGGCCTGTAAATTTGCGGTTGAAGCTCATCCCTCTGGTTTCTAGTCTCTGCTGCAGTTTGTTGGTCCTCCAGTTGTCCAGAATTTCCACCTAATTCAGAAGAAGATGAACTTACCTCCTCTGCATTTGTTTGAGATTTGTAGGTAAGAGCTGGCTTTTTTGTTTGAACCAGATTTGAGAGAGCACTTAATATCCTTCTGACTGTGTTGAAACCAGATGCTAGCCTTGTATGAAACAGATACATAACATGCCCTGTTTTTGTCATGATACCGTGAAAGGCAGCTTCCACATATCTGTAGAACATGCAGGTCTGTCTCTTGATCCAGCCGCAAGGTTCAAAAAGTGAAACGCAGGAAGAACCTGTCTGAGGAGCTTGAGTGCTCCAGTGCTTGGCTTTTTTATGACTTTGAAAGACAACATTTTGTTCCCAGCGGGTGGGAGAACCTTCTTTTTGATTTTGAGTTTCGGAGGTTTGAGAAGTGTTGGTAGCTTCAAAATTTAAAGTCCTACTGGTCGTCGTTGATGGATGATCTTGTTGCATACTGAGAGGACAGGGCATTTCTTTTAAGGTGAAGCAATCATGTTGAACTAGAGCATTCTCGAGGTCTCTGACCGTTTCCTCCTGCTTGGCTGCTGGTAACTCGACCTGGGAAGTTTTCACTTCAGTTTGTTTCAGAGGTGTTCCGCTTTCAACTCCAGTGTTTCTTGTTCTCCATATGACCTGGCCTCCAATTGGGCCTCCTGGGCCAAAGCTAGTACATTTCTCCAATAAGCCCATTCTGCTTGTTGTAGGGCAGTTATCCGACTTTGTTTTACCAAACATAAATCCAGTCTTATCCCCAACGTTTCCTCTTTTCTGTCTGTCCTGTCCTCTCATCAATTCTTCTGGATTAAAATTCCTGAATATCTGAAGTAAATCAGCCTTTGCTTGTTGTAGATCAGCCTGCTGCGTATCAGGAAATACATGGTGACCACCTCCACATCTGGTACAGTTCTGCTGGAACACGTCCCTCCTGCAGGCATTGACCGGGGCGCTGGAGTTCAGTGTGGGATTAAATAATCCCACCCCACGTCCAATAAAGCTTAAGGAGTACATGTTCTCAGATCTTTGGTTTAAATTCAAGTGAACAGTCTTTGCTAGAACAAAGACTTGATCTCTGAAATAAAACGAACAAACGTTTCTTGCTATCTACTGAGAAGGAATAAACTCATATAGTTTTATCTTCACATAAAGGGTGACACTTCAAAGGAGAGGTGATGTCACAGCCTTCAAAGGAGGGATGACGTCACAGAGTGAAAGATCTAGCTGACGTCATCGCCTGTTGCGTAGGTGTAGGTACAGGTACAGAAGGCAGCTGACGTTGCCTAGCAACGGTTGATAGTGTGGAAATTCCTAAGGCGAATCACGTGACAGGTTCAAGATCGAACGTGCGCTACCGCAGTGTCACGTGAGGTGACGCGGACTGTGAGCACACCTGTAGCTTCCTGCTCATCCTAGCAGCCCAGTATGACGGATTCTAAGATATTTTCCTTTCAAAATAAAAGCGCATTAATACACACCTGTCAGCTCCAGCAAGCCGCCAACACTCCTGCTGTTGTAGGGGTGTTCACACTGATGGTGATCAGTTCATCAATTGATCAGAAACTCCTGGATCCATGCTTCCCTCACTGATGTCCATGAGATTCCAACCTGCTTAAAGCTGTAAAGAATGTAGCTGAAATGGTGGAGGAGGAACTCGGTGGCAAATATGGGTCATATATCGGAACCGTTTAGGAACAAAGAGAGGCCCTGGACTGGACATCTACTGTAGATAAAATCATTGATCTTAATGGTCTGATTAATAGTCTGCATTTATTACATATGTATTTATTTTTTATATCTTAAATATTTTCTACAATCTTGTTGTTGTTGAGTGTGAAAGCTGTAAATAAGGATTTTAAGAAATTGATCCAATATTTACAGTTATGTTTTGTCTGTGGCTGCTCATCAGACAGATTTTGATCTGAGTTTGTATTAGGTTATGTTTTTGTGCAAACATATGAACAGTTGCATTTAAATTTATCCACCCCCTCTGCAAATAAGGTTTCTTGGCATAATTCTAAATTGTTCTGGTGTTGTCCATAATGAAATTACATTAGAACAGTTTCACTAGTTTGATAAAAGTAACAAAAAAAGGATTTTCTCCAAATTCCAAACTGAATCCCACTTTTAAGGACTGCTGGAGTTATCAGAGCAAAACTTTCAGTTCAGACCTTTATTGTCCCTCAGGGGCCAATCTGGTTTACAGGAGGAGTCAAAGAACCTTAAAAACACAATGAACAAGACAACATCGAATATAAAGCAGGCAACCTTACCAATGTAGCAATAAAAGTTTGACACTGAGTTTGTTGGTATTGAATTAATTTTTCAGAAGCATTTAAATGTTCAGAAATGGGCCAAAGAACTAAGATCCACATTTAAACTGCGTCATGTATCAGTCAGCCCAGGGTCTGGAGCTCTTGTAGGAGATGAAGGTAAAGCAACATCAAGATGTTTGCTAAGATGTTTTTTTTTTACCTCAGTCTGCCATATTTAAATGTAAATGTTAATATTTGATGCCCTGATAAATAAAGAGCTAAAATAAAATAAGAAAAGGTTAGACTCATCACTTGTTCATGTCTTTAGTTTATTTTGTACTAACCTTCTTCGCCGGGTCGTCAGCCTGTCGGGTTCAACCAGCCTCAGAGCACAGAGCACATATCTGCTGTGCTTGTATGTTTCATGCAAGTCCACATGTGTATGCTAGTTGTTTTGTTTGTGAGGGAGTATGCCTCCGGTTGTCCACCAGAACTCTGTGCCGAACCGGGTTGACTAGAGGTCGCTTATGCGTTACATTTTTCTTTGTGGTGTAGATTATTTGTGTTCTGGTTCTGCTCGTTCTGTTTTCCTTCTGTGTTTGTCATGTTCTATCAATTCCTGCTCAGGTGTCTCCTTCAGCTGTTCTGCGTTCCCCTGATTAGACTCACCTGGTTTCCGTGTTCCTCAGCACTCCTCAGTATTTCAGCTCCCTGCTTCTCACTGTTCTGTGCTGGAGTCTCCTGTTGCTCTCATCCTGGTTCTGTGTCCTGTTCTCCTCACTATACCCATCGTGTCTGCATGTGGTTCCTGCTCAACCACCTTACATGACATGAACTGGCTAAGCCAACTTTATTCATAAAGCACTTTAAACAGCAGGCACTGACCAACAAGCTGAACAAAGAAAGTTATTAAAACTGGTTGCGTCTGGATGGACTTGCTGGGGTTGTGGCCTAAAGCACCGCTTCCAAATATCAAGTCGCTGTGCTGCTAGTAACATGAAACTGCAACATTTGCCTGAAGAAGTTAATATGTTGGGTTTTATGAGGAAGTTCTTGTTCCAGCCATGGCAATAATGAGGACAAGGACTTTCCTGTAATTCGTTGCCACAGGAAAAACCACCAGACTTGCCGACGCCATGTTTGGTGGAGTATGCACTTGGCCTGAAGATGTTATGGTTTGTGAGATATAGGACCCCAGAATGCAGACGAGCAGGCAGCGTGATGGTAAGTGAAAAAAAGGTTTAGTAACAAAAACTCACTCACAGCAGGAGGCAGGAACAAAACAAATGGGCAGGCAAGACAGGCATGGCATGATAAAAAAAACAAGACTTGAGCATGAAAAATGTTTCCGCAAAGAACAACAGAACAGGAGTGTATATATGGAAAGTAAACCAGGTGGAGCTAGGAGACAGATTAGTTTGGGCAGGTGAACCGAATAAACTTAATTGACAGACAGAACAAAACGTGGCTGCGGCAAAAACAGAGACTCTTGAACACAAACTAACAGAAACTAGAAAAAACATGAAGCAAAAGCATAACCAGATCCGAAAACCAAACTTGACAAAACATGAACAAGACGACAAAACTAAAGCATGACCAGGAAAATAAAAAGAAACATGATTCAAAATCTAAGAAGAAGAAGAAGAATAATAAACAAAAGAACGAGTCAAAACCTCAACTGTGAAAAACATAAGAAAAAACCAGAAACCAAAAACCAAACAACCCCAAATCATAACAGAAGAAGAAAATCACCAGTAGACGGAAATGCCAACCCAGTTAGAAGTTTCCTTATCGGTTCCTTCTCTCGTTCTGGTATATACCAAGACTTAGATATTTTGGCTCCAACATTATTTTTGAACGCTTGTCAGCAGACTTTAAAGCACAAAACCTCACAGGAGGATTTCTTTTTCATTTTATTTAGAAAGCTTTTAGAAAGCTGATGTTTCCTTTCTCTCAGCCTTCAAGCATGCTTTGTGATTTGTAAATAGTAAAATTTGATTTTTGTTTGACCCGCTCCGGCCATGTCTTAACATTAACATTAAGACATGGATTACTTTTCACACAAGAAGAAGACCCACCCATGACATTTGGACTAAACAGCATCACCTTGGTCTTATTTGTTGTTGAAATTAAAAAATGTAAAGCTATCCAAGCTTTTAATTGTTCAAGACATTCATTTAAACCTCACATCCAGTATTCATCTTCCTGTTCTATTTCATCCTTACTGACCACCAGAGGCTGATCTTCAAGCACTAAGTGATCATTATTGGGCAGTTCGAGTCTTAATGGCAACAAAGTCACCTGTGACATACTGGTGACCCACTGGTGACTCTCTGAGTGCATGTGTAACACTGGTGTGCACCACTACTTTTCTTGTTGCTTGCTGCTAGTCGCGGTCGAGGTAGGAAAAATTCACTGGCCGTCCGTTAACTCTTACATGACTCCTCACCTCTCATCGACTCTTTTAATTTGACACCCCAAAGGACAATCCTCAGTCAGAGATCAGTTGTAAGTTTCCACAAGTTTATTAAAACCAGTCTGAATTCAGAGAGGAAACATCACACTTACACTGGTACCTGGAAACGTCTGTGTGTTGTCTCACTGGGGGCTGCATTCCATTCCGTTTTATACCCCACTGTGGATGTCTCCCCAGCAACAGCATCAAAGAAACAGACATACATTTCATCATTTAATTAAAGAATTGTTTTGCACACATCTTCTAGAAGTTTCTGGGTGGAATAGTTATCAGAAGTTTCAGTCTCTGAAGAGGAGTGGCACACTGCCCCACAAACATTCCTGGCTCCTCGTGGTACAGACAGAAAACACCTGCAACCCTTAACCTTTAATAATGCACACTCATTATGTTATGATACTAGAAGCTAATGTTAAGGTTTTTTCTAACTATCAAAAGCATAACTAAAACTCCTAATTAAAATCAACCTATAAGCAGCAGAGTCCCAAATATATCTTAGTCTTAGCTACTAATGATAATGCGTTTTTATTTCCATCGCCTTGTGACAGGTTCTGGAAGCTGGTGAGTCTCGCCCTCCAGGGAAACTGGTGCAAACTGCTTTCAGTTTCCGTCAGATTGGTTGTGAAGAGCTGTTAAGCTTTATTTCTACTTACGCTGAGTCTTGCGGCCTCGCCTGTACCGAGGTTACTGTGCCCCGGAGTCCCCAGTAACGTTTTCTGCTCGGCTCGACTCCTTTCATTGTTTTTGTTGGTTGTTCTGAGTGTTCATATTAGTTGCAAAAAAGTCTGTGTGGTGGGTCTTGTTTGGCCCCTCTCCAACCTGAGGACGGACATGACTTGTGTCCCTCCTGCCTTGGAGTGGAGCATCTCAGGGAGGCGATCTCAGAGACCGCATGTTCCAGCTGTAGCAATGTGCCCTGGGCGGTGAGGCTGACTCGGTTGGCTGCATTGGAGCAGCCTACTGAATGGACAGTCATAGCACAGCAGAGTCCATTGGCACCAGGGAAGGCAGCATGCCTGAAGCATATGGGAAGAAACTTGTGCCATCAGAAACTGAATTTGAATTGCTCAGACTGAATCTGTATTTGTGTAATTTGAAATTAAATGCATTGGTTTGAAAATGAATTTCACTAAACTGAAACTGAATACAACGGTTTAAAACTGAATTAGTTTGCTTTGAAAATTGCTTTGCTTTGTATTGAAAATTCAGTTTGATTACTTTCATTTCAGGTCTGAAATTCAATTTCAGTTTTTTTGTGTCACACCTTCGGTTCCTGAAGCCACAGATTAATCAAATACAGATTTGCTGATTCATGGATGTCATTCACTATCGCTGTGTCTAAATTAAGGTCTGAATTCTTTTGAAGGACGCATTTGTAGGCTGATAAGGTCCTGGATGAATGCTGTCCAATCTCCAAGGTTCCAACAAATGGATCCTTCTTATCCCCAGATATGAAGGATGGGTCCGGTCAGTGTTGCCAGGTGAGAAATGTAGGATTATCGTACTAGAGACATAAAATTATCGTATTTCGAGGGTAAAATTATCGTACACTCGTCATAACCAAAATAACAAGTCTGTTGATGTGTTGAATAGCGTCTAACAGGAACTCGCAGCTTTGTGGCGTCAGAACGGAATGGATTTATCAACAGCTGCAGCCCCACAGTACCGGGCGATGCTTCTTCTTCTTTTCTTTCCCTCAATCATGGGCGGGCGCAGTGGACTATTCAGCCAATCGTGGCCGTTGTTCTGAGGCCAACGCATCACGTCACTCGTAGGTCACATTTAGAAAACCCCGATTGGCTGGAATGTCCAGCATTTGTTTCCGAATCCGGATACAGATGCCATCAAGGTTCACAAAAAAAACCTCCGACAGACTTTGGCGATTGGCTGATGACGACTGATTACAACGAAACATTCACGGAATGGTCAAATTATCGTACATTTGGCCTTTTTTTTAGGAATAATGATCGTACATCGTACAGAGAGCAAAATTATCGTACAAATATGATAATTATCGTACACCTGGCAACACTGGGTCCGGTGTATCCTCCATGTCCCACCCTATCCCATGATTCATTGCGAGTCAAAGTAGATTGTTCAAACGGAAGTAGCAAAGGTCGGAGGACAGAAAAGCTGTGAATAAAATTGGATATACTGCGCATTCTGTGAAACAACTGAAGTTTTACAATGTTTTTAGATGAGAAGTAGTTGTGTAAACCTAAAATATCTGATCAGTGTATCAAGATATCGCTTAATTGCACAAATGCACTGATGTGTTCGTCCGCTGCCCCAGCAGCCGCTCGCCTCGCCAGCTGTCAGCTGACCGGGTGGTTGAGGTGCGATGAACCCCCAGAGAACAGCTGACTCCCGGCTCATTGTTTTCAAAATCCCGCTGGGTTTCCCTAATGGATGGATATAATTCAGCCAGATGAAATCTAATATTAATGTTTGGTTTATTTATTATAATAATAATTATTATTATGCTCTGCAAATAAACTCATTTAAACTTTGTTCCTAAAGTTAATATGTTAGTGTTTAAGTTGTTGAAGCTTTACAAATATATTAAACAAATGATATTTGTCATCAACGTATTTTATCTAGTGTTAGATTTTATATCTATGAACACAAACATATTTTCAACATTTTAAATAGCTGAACAAGGTCATAAAACAATAACATTTTAAAACAAAACAGCATTATAAGCCATCAGCAATATGTAAAAGGTAAATAAAAACCATGTAGTTATTTACATTAGAGACAGCGTTAACCTTCAGGGTCCATTTGTTCGGCTTCGCAACACGGTTGCTAGGCAACAGAAGTTGAGGTGAGGGCAGGAAACGCAGACCGACGTAACCCCGGCGCCACACTATGTTAATCTGGCATGTTTAGCTAACAGCTACAGGAAGCATAAATGTTACTGTTTGACCATCATTTGTCTACATGACTTCTTATAGACGTTTATTTGACTTGATGATTGACATCAAACTCATGTAGCTGCACTGCTGCAGCTCAACATGCCGTAAAGGAAGTTTAACCTGATATTAAAACGTAAATCGATGAATCTGTGTTTGATTAATCTGTGGCTATCCTCAAGGACCCGGATGTGTGACACAAAAAACTGAATTTTGGAACTGAAATTGAATTTCAAACCTGAAAGTGAAAGTAGTCAAACTGAATTTTTAATACAACAAAATACATTTTAAAAGTAAATGAATTCATAAAATTCAGTTTTAGTTTAGTGAAATTCATTTTCAAACCAATCCATTTAATTTCAAATTACACAAATACAAATTCAGTCTGAGCAATTCAAATTAAGTTCTGCCGGCCTAAATTTATTCACAGTAACATCATTAGTTACACAGTCAGTCTGAAAATAAATTGGATCTTCCTCACTCATCATTTCTGTCCAGATTAACATCAACATTTTCCTTCTCCAGGACTCCACACTGTTACAGTCATTTTCATTAAAACAAGAAATCAAACAGGCAAACTGTTCTCAGAGAAACCTGCTCCCATCCAACACTGAGCTCACAGAGACACACTGTGCTGCAGGAATGTTGTCTGTCCACTCCGTCCATCCTGAAGCTGAAAAACAAGCGTCACTCCCAAACCTGGAGCTCAGAGTCACTGCTGCCCTCGAGCAAGGCACCAGCCGGAGTTGATCAGGAACAAACATTATTGCATTTTTTTATTTTTTATTTACTTTATTGCTTTTGTTGTATTGCATTGTAAAACATTATAAATTATAGATACCTATATAGATATCTATTTCTATATATAATTTTTAAAAATAATTTTTGTTTTTGTCTCATACATTCTTCAAATATTTGTCATTAAGGTGAATGTAAAGCCTGAATACATTTCCTGAACTGTTTCAGCTCATTTGACTGAAAGGTTGGAGCAAACAGGAGCATTTTTAAATCCTGTCTTTAATCCACGCTGCTGACGGCTGGAGATTTCAGACCCCTGATCTGTGATTAAATTAACTTCAAACAGGTGGAGCAAGTGTCTCCACTCACAGACTCACCTGGCCACTTTCTGCACCCACTAGCCCTGCCTACTGATGACATCACAGACCTGACTTTCAGGGTTTGGGGCAGACACTAGATGAGTGACGGAGGAGAAGGTAAGAAATTCAGAGGTTCTTTGCTGGTTTCTGCCGAGTTTAGTTTTTATTTGTGTAGAATCGTGAAGCAGCTCCGATCTTTGTGTTGGTTTTAGACTTAAACTGAAGGTTTTTCTTGAGGAAGCAGCCTGGTTATGAACTCAGACACATTTCTGTTGTGTTTGCTGGTTAAAATCAGCTCCAGAAGCTTCCAGCTGAACCTCATCATTGGTTCATGTGTGTCACAGGGAGGAAACACCTTGAAGCTGCTGATCTGTGGTGATTCATCAAGATATCTGGAGAGGTTTCCTATCCCTTTGGGTTTTGGTAAAGTTTGCCTCACAAAGTAAAAGAACTGGTAGAAACCTGTAGCTGTGCTGCTTCTGTAGCTTCAGGTCGGGTCTAACTGTTGATGTGAGGGACCTGATCCCCTCTGATCTCGGAGAACTGCTGAAGAACATGAAACAGCAGCAGAGTCACCGTCTCAGGCGGAGCAGGAAGGTTTTCCAGGCAAAATGATGTGATGTGGATGAATTTGTGGAAACTGAGGGCTGTCTGCCCCCTGCGAGTCAGACTAGTTGGACAGGGTTCTGCTCAGCAGCTCCAACTGAATTTAAATGAGTTCAGTTAGCAGCAGCAAAGAGGAGATACTTTTTGGACCTTGGATGCTTTTTCACTTGGTTTTAGTCCAGTCTGCAGAAAACGAGGCATACATCAGATGATCGGCTGGAGGTTGAGGTGGCTCCCAGGTTCTTTATTTTGTCTCTGGTGTATCTCTCAGGTCTGACATGTCCTCTTCAGCCTCAGATCCAACAGTTCTGTCAGATTCAAAGGAGTTGTGAAGAAGTATTTACCACCTTTACAGATTTCTTGTTTCTACTTTTTTGTCATTCTCTTAAATGTTTCAGATCATCAAATTAATTTTGATACCAAAGATAACCAGAATAAACACCAAAAGCAGGTTTCAAACAATGATTTTTATCCAAATCAACCTGGTTCTACACAAGAAATCACCCCCTAAACCCAATTACTGGTTGTTCTACTCTTGGCAGCAACATCTGATAACCGGTCATGAGTCTTTAACACCCCTTTGGAGGAATTCTGACCCGCTCTGCATTGCAAAAACATTTTTTATTTCAGACACATTAGAGGATTTTCTAGCATGAAAATTGCTGCATAGATTGAAGTCTAGACTATGACCAGGCCACTCCAAAATCTCCATTTTGATCTTGTTTTTGAAGCCAAGGTGGACTTGCTGGTGTTCTTTGGATCATTGTTCTGATGCAGAGCCCAAGTGATCTTGAGTTTAAGGTCATGAACTCTTGGTTGGGCATTCAGGATTTTCTGCTAGAGAGCAGAATTTCTGGCTCCTTTGAGTGCAGCAAGTCGACCGGGTCCTGAAGCAGCCCAGACCATCACGCTGCCACCACCATGTCATGATGGGTAAATTGTGAGTCGTGGTTACTCCAGTAAACTCCAGTAGTTTCGGCTTCGTACTGACAGATGTGAATTAATACTTTTTATGTTTTAGTCTCTGGACTAAATTAATAACCTTCAGCTACTGATTGTTTTATTAATATTTAAATGAATAATTGGTGCATTTGAATATTTCTGTTTTTAATTCCTGGTGATTGTGAGGTTCTGTGGATGTTGGGCTTAGCAATTTTCTAAAGCTTTCAGCTGCAGTTTCTGCTTAGTTTACCTATCTGCTCGAAAAGAAAGAAGCCAAAGTACGGTCATCCAGGCCTTTATGACCCAAGGAGGAAAGGTTCTGGTTCTGAGCAGTCCAAGGTCAAACCAAGCTCTCTGTGGCTGTTCTGTTCTAGATTAAAGCATGCTGTATTCCTCTCACAGATTTACTGCAGCTCCCATCCTGGCAGTGCAAACACCTCTGGAGTTCAGTGCAGAACGTGAGAAGTTTCAAGCATCTCTTCTTCTCTAACACAGTTCGTTTTCTGGCGAACTCACTGCGAATGACAGATTAATCCTGCCATGAGGAACCACCTCAGTCAAAATGAAAGGAAATCAAGATGGCTGGAAATACTTGGAGATGATCCCCTTCTTCACATTTTCCACATTCAAAGTGTTTCATTCAGATTTTCTGTGTCAAAGCAAAGTGCAGAATTGTGAAAGGAAAATGATGCATAGTTTTCAACATTTTTACAATAAAAATCTAAATTATATTCGGCCTTCTTTAATCTGATACGCATAAATAAAATCCAGTGCAGCCAATTACCTTCACAAGTCTTCTAATTAGTAACCAGAGTCCTGCCGTGTGTAAATTATTCTCAGTATAAATGCAGATGTTCTGTGAAGGTCTCAGAGGGTGCTACAGAACAACAGAGAAGCTGGTCAGAGTTGATGGGGATGAAAGGAGCCAAATTCAGGACAATGGAGGAACACCTGTTAGAGGCTGAAGAATACTTTGGACTGAGGTGGAGGTTCACCTTCCAGCAGGACTCCTAAACATCTAGCCAGAGACACAATGGGTGGTTTAGATCAAAGCAGATTCATGTGTTCGAATGGACTAGTCAAAGCCCTGACCTAAATCAATAATAAATAAATAAAATCCCAGTAAAGGGTGTGGATGCTTCTGAGGAAACATCAAGCTAAAGTGTTCACTAATCAGGACTTTGTTTCTCTTATTTCTGTCTGTTAGCCTTGGAGTACAGAATGGCTTAATTCAAAGGTCATGTAGGTTAGCTATAATTACATTTAAAAGGGTTTCAGGATTGCAGATATAACTTTTTATGTTGAAGAATGAAATTCCTGAATGTGAGGACGCTGCAGTCAGTTGGGTTTCAGCTTCAGTGGGGGAACCCAGATGGATCTGGAGCTGAAATATTTCCTGTTTACCTGAATCCAGGACAGATCTTCCGTCACGTCTTCATCCTTTTTGATTCGTTTCACTAAAACAAACATTCAGCTCCGGGTTTATCAGGCTATCAGCCTCCAGTGCTTCCAGGCTCACAGCTTCAGAGATGCACCAGCATGAAGCTGGAGGGAACGGTTACCTGCCAGGTGGGCCTGCTGACACCTGTACAGTTCGGTCCAGATGCTGAGTTACAATTTCTATTTGTAAAATAAACCAGCTCTTCTGATTTGTGAATCTCATTCAGTTAAACTGTCTCCACCCAGTTCTTACCTGCTCACACCTGTTCTGAGCAGCTGCAGGAGCCCTGCCCACTGCCAGTCAGTCAGTTCTGTTGTGGTTGTTCCGGTCTCAGTGTGTCAGAGTTCTCAGGTTTTAGGCTGGAATGTGATTGCGTGACTTCAAGAAACAGGTCAGATAATTTTGTGAGTCCAGGTGTGACACTCCCAGTTCTGCTTGCTTGCTAAAACAACAGTCTGCAGGTTGTTTCAGACCCGACCTTCAGGATCTGGACCAGAAGGGATGTTTTATTTCTGAATCCTGACAGTGATTAAGAACAGCCAGTCTGTTTGGGGTTCAGCTGAAGGTTTGGCTGGAATCTGGTCTACAGGAAACTGGGTTCACTCCCTGTTCCATGTGTGACTGAAGCTCCATCACCTCTTTGACTTTTTTCTGAAGTTTGGGCCTGCTGAGTGACTGATTGGTGTTGCTTTCACTTTATTTTAAATCAGTTGACATCAGAAATCATCTGAGCGAGTTCTACAGAAGAATTCAAAAGGTCCAACAGTAATTCAGTCTAACTGAAGGTGATGATCATGATATGTTCATGTTAGGAAGTTGAGGAAGATAAATTTATCTTAGGAAAATGTTCTTTTCTCTAAGAATAGAACAGAACCGCTCGGCCCTGACCCACATGTAATGTTCAGTTGGTCAGCTAAGGTGGGCGGGACAGATTCAATTCAGTTTTATTTAAATGGCGCCAATTCACAACACATGTCGTCTCAAGGCTCTTCACAAAGGGTTAGGAATGGTGCGGCGTTGTTTGGGGAGGTTAGATTAAACTACTGAGTGTTAGTTTGGCCATTTTAGAACAGGCTATGTGTAGGTGTACTAAGTAAAATAATAAACTGATAAAGTTTATCCATCTAAGCCACTGATGATCATTGTTATACTAAAAACCACAAGGATTGGGATACCTCTCTCTGTCAGACTGATTATAACCATTGGAAAAGAGAAGGGGTCATACAGGTAGCAGAAATGGAGGGTGTGTTTGGACCTCAACCATAACTGAGCCGGTTTAGGCTAAACCTGACTCCCCCTTACTCCAACCAACAGGGAGGGAGGAAGGCGGAGGTAAAAAATTATTGAAAGATCCAAAGTACTGGTTGGTTGACATTCATCTGGGTTTCTTTAACATTGTTTGGCCTCTGTCCAGCAGCAGCTGATTGATGATGGCAGAGGCACCAGAACTCTTCTCAGAGCAGGAACTGACCTGCTCCATCTGTTTGGACCTGTTCACTGATCCGGTTTCTACCCCCTGTGGACACAACTTTTGTCAGGTAAGCTTCTTCTGAGGTGGGCTAGAGCATCTGAGAGGTTCTGTCTGACTGATGTTTGACCTTTGTGCCATCTCTGCAGGTGTGTATCGGCGGGTACTGGGCATCCAGCTCGGTCTCCACCTGTCCTCTCTGCAAACGGCAGTTTGACGAGCGACCCCAGCTCAGCATCAACAAGGTCTTTGCTCTGATAGCAGATAAATACAAGCAGACCCATTATGGTGCCACGGGGTTTTCAGCACCACTCCGGAATGGGTCGCTGGACGCCATGGAGGACAGTAGGAGTACGAACCCGTTCTTGTCACCGTCTCTGGCAGCAGTAGCTCCAGAAGATGTGGTGTGGTGTGACGTCTGCTCAGGTGTTAAACAACCAGCCACCAGCTCCTGCCTCACCTGCACCGCCTCATACTGTAACGAGCATGTGCAGCCTCATTACAACACCCCCTTCTATGCCAAACACCCACTTATGGACCCCCGGGAGGCCCTCAGGGGTCGCACCTGCTCCGTACACCGACGCCTGATGGAGGCAAGAGCAAACACATCATCAGAACCAAACAACCCAAATCAGACAGAGTTAAAATGTTCAGAAATTACTGATAGTTTCCTTTGATTTTATGTCACACAGTGATACAAAGACAGGAGGTATCTGCTCCTGAATGCTTGTCTTCTCAGTGTCCATCCATTTCTGCATTTCAGCCTCCAACACCTTCCAGAAATGTTTTGTTTCAGTTCAGATTTTCCCACTTTGTAACGTTCCCGTTCCTTCTCCCAACAATCAAAGCTGTTCCTGCATTAAGGATCCCAGTCCATGAAGACTTCCAGGGATAATTTTCACATATTCTTCCTGCAAACATCCAACTGTCCTCCTGTAAAGGACTCGTCTGCAGGCAGGCCGGTCCAGCAGCAGTGTCCTCCTGTACCTCAGCCAGGACTTTGGAATGTGGTTCTCCATTGTCCTGGAGGAGATGTGGTCCTGAAGGCAGCAGATGTTGCTCTAGAATCTCTGCTTTTTCATCAATGCTGCATCACAGAGGAAATGATCCAAGCCCATACCATTATACAACGTCCTACCATCACAGGACCTGGCTGCAGATTGGATACTGCTCTTCCAACAAACATCTGGAGAACTGGTCCAAATGATCCATGTTCCCACTTAGAGATGGACCATCCCAGAAGCCTCTGGGTCCTTCTTGAAATGCTCCCTGATATTCCTCCAGACTCTTTGGATGGTTTCATGTAATTCTGATTTGGAGAAGGTCACTTTCCAGCCTTTCTTTGTTTTTAAGGTTTGAAGACCAGATCTGCATCATCATTATCATCAATTCAATTCAATTCAGTTTATTTATATAGCGCCAATTCACAACATGTCGTCTCAAGGTTCTTCACAACAGTCAGGTTCATACATTCCAGTTATTCTTAATCATTGAACAGTTCAGTCAGATTCAGTTATTTATTCAAATTGGATGAAATGTTTTTCTGTCTAAGGAAACCCAGCAGATTGCATCCAGTCAGTGACTTGCAGCATTCACTCCTCCTGGATGAGCATGTAGAGACAGTGGACAGTCACTGGTGTTGACTTTGCAGCAATCCCTCATACTGAGCATGCATGTACAGGTCCTTCTCAAAATATTAGCATATTGTGATAAAGTTCATTATTTTCCATAATGTAATGATGAAAATTTAACATTCATATATTTTAGATTCATTGCACACTAACTGAAATATTTCAGGTCTTTTATTGTCTTAATACGGATGATTTTGGCATACAGCTCATGAAAACCCAAAATTCCTATCTCACAAAATTAGCATATTTCATCCGACCAATAAAAGAAAAGTGTTTTTAATACAAAAAACATCAACCTTCAAATAATCATGTACATTTATGCACTCAATACTTGGTCGGGAATCCTTTTGCAGAAATGACTGCTTCAATGCGGCGTGGCATGGAGGCAATCAGCCTGAGACACTGCTGAGGTCTTATGGAGGCCCAGGATGCTTCGATAGCGGCCTTTAGCTCATCCAGAGTGTTGGGTCTTGAGTCTCTCAACGTTCTCTTCACAATATCCCACAGATTCTCTATGGGGTTCAGGTCAGGAGAGTTGGCAGGCCAATTGAGCACAGTGATACCATGGTCAGTAAACCATTTACCAGTGGTTTTGGCACTGTGAGCAGGTGCCAGGTCGTGCTGAAAAATGAAATCTTCATCTCCATAAAGCTTTTCAGCAGATGGAAGCATGAAGTGCTCCAAAATCTCCTGATAGCTAGCTGCATTGACCCTGCCCTTGATAAAACACAGTGGACCAACACCAGCAGCTGACACGGCACCCCAGACCATCACTGACTGTGGGTACTTGACACTGAACTTCTGGCATTTTGGCATTTCCTTCTCCCCAGTCTTCCTCCAGACTCTGGCACCTTGATTTCCGAATGACATGCAGAATTTGCTTTCATCCGAAAAAAGTACTTTGGACCACTGAGCAACAGTCCAGTGCTGCTTCTCTGTAGCCCAGGTCAGGCGCTTCTGCCGCTGTTTCTGGTTCAAAAGTTGCTTGATCTGGGGATTGCGGCACCTGTAGCCCATTTCCTGCACACGCCTGTGCACGGTGGCTCTGGATGTTTCTACTCCAGACTCAGTCCACTGCTTCCGCAGGTCCCCCACGGTCTGGAATCGGCCCTTCTCCACAATCTTCCTCAGGGTCCGGTCACCTCTTCTCGTTGTGCAGCGTTTTCTGCCACACTTTTTCCTTCCCACAGACTTCCCACTGAGGTGCCTTGATACAGCACTCTGGGAACAGCCTATTCGTTCAGACAGAAAATGAAGGTCAAGAGAAAATCATAATGTACTGATGAGGCATAACATTATGACCATGTTCCTGCCAGAGGACTGTTTACAGCAGATCTTTTAAGTCTTTTGACGTAGTCTCCATGAATCAGACTTGTTTTTCCAGCACATCCAACAGATCCCTGATTGGGATCTGTTGGATGTGCTGAGATCTTTGGAATCTGGGGGCCGATTCAACACCTCAAACTCCTTGCTGAGTGGATCAAACCATTCCTGAATCATTGAACCACCCTGTCATCTAGGTGGTTTAAAAGAAAACAGGATTCATCTACCAGATCACCTTCTTCCATCGCTCCATGGTCCACGTCTGATTCTCATGTCCCCATTAATGGTGCGTCTGGCTGTGGGCACAGGTCAGCATGGGCAAACCTGATGGGTCTGGAGCCCCATGCGCAACAAACTCTGATGCTCTGCGTGTTCTTGTACCTTACTATCAGAACCGGCATTAACTTCTGCAACAGTTTGAGCTACAGAATCTCGTTGGTTGGATGTCGCTCAGATCTTTCTAACACACCAACTTTGAGGAAGATGATGATCAGTATTATTTCCTTCACCTGTCTCTTGTCGTAATGTTATGCTGGATTGGTGTTTCCTTTTTGTCTGACCTTCTCATGGTCTTCTACTCTGTTCTGATTTTGAGGTTGAAGTAGCGTTAGCGTTTAACCTACAGGGACCTAATTTCATGCTGTTCTACTGTCGGGTATTTGTAAATTTCTCTGGATGAAGACAGGAGAACCTTCCACCAACTGAACATCTTCTGTTTGTCTTCAGGTTTTCTGTAGGACCTGTCAGCGCTGCATCTGTGCCATCTGCGTCCTGGAGGAACATCGCACTCACAAAACCGTCTCTGTCCAGACTGAGAGACTCGGAAAACAGGTAGAGAGACCAGAACCTACTCCTTGCATCTGGTAACTCTTCTTCATCCCATCTTCACGTTGCTCTTCATCTGTGTGTTCAGAAACAGGTGGCGAGGACGGAGCAGGACCTCCTGAACCACATCAAAGAGAAGGAGATCCGCTTGAGTGACCTGAAGAGGAAGCTGGAAGGCGTGCAGGTCTCTTGGTTTTTTACAGTTTAAACTTCTGTTAGAAGTTCTTAAGGTTCTGTTCTTAAGGTCCAATTTAACATTCCTGATCAAGTCCTCGTTTCTTGTTTTTCTGCCAAGTTGTTGGACTTTCCTGGAATGTTTCACGCTCGTCTCAATTAACTGTTCTTCAGAACTCTGAAGGTCTTTGAAAGTTTTGCTGAGGGCTTTGGCTGGTTATTGAGGACCGGGTCAGAACTTTATCTTGGTTCAGATCGGTGAATGAAAAGGTTCTGTGTGATTTGGTCTCAGAACTACACAGACAAAGAACGAGGTGATGTCGAACACCTTCTGGACGAAGTGTCGGCCATACTGGACAGGATCCGGACTCACGTGGTGGGTGGGATCCAGAACCAGCTGGAGGCTGTGATGTCAAAGGGGGAGGGGCTGGTGGACCGTCTGGAGGCGGAGCTTAGCCAGCTGATGGATCGAAGGGCCACGCTCGAGGCCCAGGCCGTCAGTCAGGATCACATCAGCTTCCTGCAGGTAAAAGTAGAACGTCAGATGTTTGAGGTGTTAAAACAGTTAGATGAATAGAGGAGGCGTCTCTTCTTATTCTTCTTTTAATCTCAGAGCTTTGAGGAGGTCACGGCTCCTCTGAAAGAGGAGCAGAAGGATGGCGTGGATGAGGAGACTGAGTTTACTCTTCACTTCCAGCTGGATGATGTGAAGAGCAGTCTGTCCGATGTGAAGATCAAAATAGATGAAATCTGGATGGGGGAGGTCCGCCCAAAAGGTTCTAGAGACTCCAAAGACTCCTGTAAGTCAAAGGTTCATAGAGCAAGTGTTTCCTGGTGTGAGGTCAGAGTCTGAACGGTCTCTTTGACGGCTGTGTTTCAGTTTCACCCGGTGACCTGATGGCAGCTGAGAGCATGATGAGTCTGAGAGGAAGCAGGGGGACTCTGAGGATGAGTCAGTGGTCTCTGAAAGGTAAAACCAGGTTTATGGTCCACCATCAGGCCTGACCTGACACATAAACTCCTTATAATACTGCAGATGCTTTACTGTGATTTCCTTTCCCCATCAGATCCAAAGAAGATGAAACATGTTTCAGGTATGTAGTTTCAACAAAGTTTGAACTTTTTCAAGTTAAACTTAAGCTTGACTTGGAAAAAAATGTCACATCAACAACCATCCCATCGAGATTACTGGAGCTCTAACTGCAACATCTGGAGCTTCAGCTCATAATCCTGTCTCTCATGGATTTAAACTCTAAACACGAGAAGAACAGTTTTTTTCTCCAAGTCGTCACAGTTTCTCAGTATATTAGGGTTTACATCAGGAGCACGATAAAGAAGAGTCAGATAAGAATGAGCCAGAGTGTAGGCTGGAGTTTATCTTCATTCATATGAGCTGCAGTTAGACTGGGATCATCCCAGTTCAAGTATAAGCAGCAAATAAAAAGCAGAAGGTGAAGAAGACAGTGATTGTAATAATAAACTGGGACAGATGAATTCATATTCCTGTTTGCCACATTTATATTCTGCTTGGATCATCTAAACTAGCAGCACGATAAGAATATAATAAAATATAAAAATAGAATATCATGGAAATGTTTGATATTTCTATTTCAGAAAGAGAAACTCAGGTATGATAAAGATTCATTCCACATAGAGGGAAATATGTCAAGTCTTCAATTCTTGTAACTTTGATTCTGGTTTACAGAGAATGAAAACCCAAAATCAATTGTCTTGGATATTATTATAAAATTACATAATATCAATAAAAAGTACACTTTAAACAGAAATGTCAGGGTTCTAAAAGTTTGTTCAGTTCTATGCACTCAGTTCTGGATCTGGGCTCCTGAATTACTGGATTGATGCGGCATGGCATGGAGGGGATCTGCTTGTGGTCCTGCTGAGGTGTTCTGGAAGCCCAGGGTGCTTTGATAGGAGCCTTCAGGTCATCTGCATTTTTGGTTCTGGTGTCTCTCAAATTCCTCTTGACAATAGAGTCTCTATGGGGTTCTGCTCAGGCCAATTTGTTGGCCAATCAAGCGCAGCAACATGTTCATTGGACCAGATTTTGGTACATCTGGCAGTGTGGGCCGGTACCTAGCCCTGCTGAAAATGAAAACAGTTTCTCCATAAAGCTTGTCAGCAGAAGGAAGCATGAAGTGCTCTAAAACATCCTGATAGATGGCTGTGTTGACTGTGGACTGCAGAAAACCCAGTGGACCAGAACCAGTAGATGACGTGGCACCCCAGATCATCTCTGACTGTGGAAACTTCACACTGGACTTCAAGCAACGTGGATTCTGGTCCTCTCCACTCTTCCTCCAGACTCTGGGAACTTGATCTCCAAATGAAATTGAAACTTTATTTTTAACTGAAAATAGGACTTTGGACCACTGCGTAACAGTCCAGTTCTGGTTTTTCTCAGCCCAGGTAAGACGCTCGTAGCTCATGTGTAGGATACGTCTGTGCACAGTGGTTCTGGATGCGCCGATGTAAGCCTCAGTCCACTCCTTGTGAAGTTCCTCCAAATTCTTGAATTGGATTTTCTTGACCATCCTTTCAAGGTTGCAGTTTTCCCTGTAGCCAGAGCACCTTTTCCTATCACTTGTTTTCCTTCCACTCAACTTTCTGTTAATACATTTGGATACACCATTCTGTGAACAGCCAGCTTCTTCAGCAATGACTTTATGTGGCCTCCCCTCCTTGTGGAGGGTGTCAGCGACTGTCTCCTGGACATCTGTCCAATCAGCAGTCTTCTCCATGGTTGTCTCCTACAGTCCCAGACTCAGAGACCATCTAAAGGCTCAGGAAACCTTTGCTGTTAGGATTTAATTATCTGATTAGGGTGCTGACACCATGAGTTTAAAATATTGAACTTTTTCCAATGTTAAAATTTTGTGAGAGACTGAAATTTTGTCTTTTTTCATAAAGGCTTTAAATATATTTTACTCTATGTGGAATGGATCTATATCAGAGTTTCTCTTTCTGAAATGAGGGACAAAGATATTGAACTGCTTCAACATATTCAAATTCTTTGAGCTGTACTTATATTTATGATCTGTTATCATCCCTATAACCCCTCTGGTGTTAACAGGAATGATGGTCATGTTATGGAAGGGCCCGGAAATCCAAGCATGGTGGCAGTAACTGGTAGCACTGGGCTAATCGGACATCTGCCTGGCTGTCCCTCTCAGGGGTAGTTGTGGTGGATCTAGCAGTTCTGCAGGTCCAAGCAGGAAATCAGTTAACCCTTTTATTGCTGCTGTCCCCAAATAAATTCAATTCATTTAGTCTGGGGGAGTGGGGGCGCTGGTGCCTATCTCCAGCAGTCATTGGGGGAGAGGCAGAGTACACCTTGAACGGGTCGCCAGTCCATCACAGGGACAAACACACTTGGTTCTATAGGCAATTTAGAGCGGTTGAGTGCCTGGAAAGAACCCTGACATGCAGGAGGAGAACAAACGCCATGTACTGGAAAAGGCCCTGGTCAGGATTTGAACCCAGGACCTTCTTGCTCTATGGCTGTGGTGGAAACAACTGCTCCACAATGCAGCCCAGCAGGAAAACTAGAGGGACCTAAACTCATCTTTAAGAGTATGCATGGACCAGAGCAGTGATTGCTATAACAACTCTGCTCAAAATGATCTCTTCACACACTGCTCCCACTTGTTGATTTGGTCATCAAATAATCTGATGATCTACGCAATGCATTGAGGAATAAATCAGGGAAATTCATTTCTAGGTTTGAGTTTTTCTTTTGAATGTTTTTTTTTTTTGTTCTGTTTTAGGACTCAAGAAAGCCCGGGTCTACATTGGTGAGCTTTATTTGGAAATTTGTGTTTTTAGGATTTTGTTACATTATAATTCAATGTTTCCATGTGTTACCTAATGGCTAGAGGGCACAGATATTCCCTGTTGTTATCAGAGTTCAGACATTACTGTTCCTTTGTATTCAGTCAAAAACCTTTGACGTCAAGCAGAGACCTGAATGGTCCTGAATGCATTATCACAGTAGCGATGCCTACAGAACATCTTGCTGTATCATCTTATGCTTCTGTAGAGGATGTGACGCTGAACCCAGTGACGGCGTACCCATTCCTGATCCTGTCAGAAGACAGGAAGCAGGTGAAGAGAGGAGAGAAGCTGCAGTTTTTCAGAAACAGCCATCAGAGGTTCGACGTCTGGTCTTGTGTGATCGCGAAGGAGGGGTTTAACTCTGGACGTCACTACTGGGAGGTGAGGAGCAGAATCCTCAAAGTCAACCTCATCAGGGTCTGACTGGACCCTGATGAGAAGATCAGATCAATCTGGATGTGGACTAGACTGATGGGGTCAAATCCAGTACCAGGCTCAAATCTCTATATGTTGTGAATCTGTGTACAGATCAGATTTTCACTGAAGGCATCAAAACTCGTATGGAATTATGTAGCAAATAAAAAATTTTAAAATAACTATAAATATGTTTTATATTTTAGATTCCTTAAAGTAGCCGCCCTTTGCTGTGACGACTGAAATATTAACCTTTGACCTTCTCTCAATGAACCTCTGGGAGGTTCTTTCAAGACTCTTTGGTAAACCATCTCAGGTGACCTCCTCATGAAGCTCATGGAGAAAATGTTAAGAGAACAGCAGTAATCGGAGCAAAGGGAGGCTGTTTGGAAGAATCTAAAATCTAAAAATGTTTCGAGTTATTTCACACGTTTTGTTTACTGTATAACTCCTTGTGTTCATTCTGGTGAGAATCTACAATGTAGTCATGAACAAAGTGTATCTAAACCTCCTGACTAGTAATTTGTGTTCATTGTTTAAGATCGAGGTAAGGCTGTTCAAACTGGTTGTGGTTTTGTTCTCCTGTTGAGAATTGAGGTGAGGGTCGAAATCCTTGTGAGGAAAGATCATGTCCTGAATAAAGCTTGTTCTGCAGGTAAAGATCTCAGGGAGGTTAAGAAGCCTGCCCTGTACACCAATGTAAGGCTCCTGAAGCAGGTTAGGACCTTCTTAGTCAGGATCTTGTCTTGTAGAATCCAAGTGGTGCTT
Source organism: Girardinichthys multiradiatus (assembly GCF_021462225.1). Lineage (NCBI taxonomy): Eukaryota > Metazoa > Chordata > Actinopteri > Cyprinodontiformes > Goodeidae > Girardinichthys > Girardinichthys multiradiatus. Next base: position 39,324,776 of record NC_061817.1, read on the forward strand.
GCATACAATTGTCGTCACCGGTCCAGTTCTTGTTCAGGATTGGATCTAGATGTTGAGTGGCCTCTTGTTTCCCATAAGAACTGCTCCAGAGTCAGGATGGTGTAAAAGCCATCAGAAGATCCGAGTCTACATGGCTTGTCCTATATTGGGATCTTTTCATGGGCTGAGAGATGGTTGGAGATAAATATCTTGTCTGACTGTGCATCAGGGTGAGGGTCAGCCTCCTGCAGTGAGTCAGGTTCTTGTTTGATTGAACTTTATTTCCGAGTCAGAATCTCTCTGAGGATCAGAATGACTGCGGCTTCTGGGGAGGAGTCTGTGTGGACTAGTTGGAACCAGGACAACGATGTAAAAGTCAGATGTGTTATCTCATCGGTAGGTGAGGGTTACACTCTTGTTGTGGCTCCAACTGTAGTCATGGATAATGGATCTGGTCAAAAACAAAAAAGGCCCGAGTCTACTGGGGTTGTTAAATGCTGAGATCTCATTGTAGATGATTCTTGTCGAGATCCAGTGGAATACTGGATCAGGGTGAGGGTCGGACCCTGAACCTCACCCTGAGTCAGGATCTCTTAGTGTAAAAATGTTAGCTTATAGGAGATCATTTTCAGCCTGCTGGGACCTTGTTGATCCTATTTAGGATCAGGTTTATGTGGTGTTGTATGTTTGGATCTGGTTGAAGATCTGAGTCTCACCGAAGGTTTTATCTTATTTGGAATCTGGGTCAGAATCTGCTTGCAGATCATAATCTTGTCACATGTTTGCATCTTCTTGTGTGCTTTGAATTTGTGGAAGATCAGAATCTGTAAACAGAACCAGAAACGTTTCTCTAAGAGACATTCCTTCACCCTGCGTTTTGTCTTGCAGGTTTCTGTTGGGGAGAACAAGGACTGGAAACTGGGTGTGGTCAGTGAGTCGGCCCAGAAGAAAGGCCTGTTTGACATGAGTCCCGCGAACGGGTACTACGCCATCTGGTGGAGCGGCAGCCAGTTGAAGGCACTGACGGCACCGCCTTTGACCAAGGTCCAGTTATAAGCGAACAATTTAGCTGATAAAATAAAAACTAGATGTTAAAAAAAACAAAACATTTTCTTATCAGATTCCAAGGAAAATACAAACCCTGGATATTTCTGGTTTATATTTGACTATTAAGGCTAAAATTAACATTTTATAATGTATAGAAGCTGTAATAAATAAAAACCTGAATGTTTGACAGCTGAGGACATAAACTCACACTGCTACCTGTTGCTCTCCGTCTCCACCCTGCAGGTGAAAGGTCACCATCCGAAGCTGCGACAGGTGGGCATCTTCCTGGATGTGGAGATGGGTCAGGTCTCCTTCTACAACGTGAAGTCGGGCACAGAGATTTACAGCTTCCACACAAACACCGAGTTCACAGAGAGGATGTTTCCTCTGCTCGGCACCGGAGACAAAGAGGTCCCTCTGATCCTCGCCACCACCCAGCAGCATCCCGCCTGAGGGGAATCAAACCAGGACCAGGTCTAGGACTGAAATGAGGCCCAGATTCAGACCTTTGGGAAGAGGAAAAGAGGTGGTGTGGCACTCCTGCAAAACATTTACTGTGAGGAACACCACTGATGACAGGACCCTCAATTATATGTTGCAAGGGAATCATTGTCTCCTTTCAGATGATGTAAAAAAATGTCCTGGATTGGATCGCTTTGATGAAACACGTCTAGAAATGGATATAAAACAAATAATAAAATCTAAACACTGACATGAATTTAACCAGTGAGAGAAGAACAAGCAGCGAGGATTTTCTTTTTAGTGCCCAAGAAGAACTGATGGCTATTTTTATTTGACATCATAAACACACTAAGAACTGCTGTTCTGTTTAAACCACTAATGCAGTGATTTAAAAGTCAGAGTTTATAGACATAGTTATCATGTAGTTGATGGAAGCTTTTTTGTGCTGAGAAGATGTAAAGATCTTTAGTTTGGAACAAATAGAACTACTTCTGTTGAGTGGATGTTATTTGGGTGGAAATGTGGACTTTTTCTTGCTAAATTAATAAAATATGGAAAGAAAACCAGTGGGGATGTCAAATATTTCTTTAAAACCTTGTTTTAAATTCTTTGCCATATTTTCTGGTTTCATCTACATATTTCTATGAATGAATTTAATCACATATCATTGATAGACTGAAGGAACCAGTTTTTGCAGTAGAGCTGATTTAGGAAACGGATGGATAAAAAGAAAATGAAGCTCAGAGAAGAACTGCTGGAATGGACTCCAGGCTGTTTTACTGCAGTTGACCTGAAGAAAACCTTCATGCACCCCCAGTACTTGCATATAATGTGTCCAACGGTTCCTCAGGGGATCATGAGGGCTTGATTGTTCTTTCCAGGTGTGTTTTCTGAATCAGGTTTCCCACTGTTTAACCAGGACATGTTCTGTTGGTGGTACCAGAGATGCTGTTACACACTACCTGTCCCTGAACCACTGAAGGAAGATCTTTGTTCCTCACACAAAGTTAATGTACAGTCTTTGATTTAAAATGCCACCTTTTTGTGGTCAAATTCCAATCAGAAAGTTAAATTTAATTTGATTTTCTTTCCATTTTTCTATGGAAGCCCATTTTCACCACTCTGAGGAAAAAACCACTTGTATCTTATAATTATGATACAAGTGTTTTTTTTTTTTTTTCATGGGCTTTCATATATTTCAATCTAAAAGACAAACAGAAAATGTTATTTTTGTCATCTAGTTTAACTACTGTAGGTGGCACTGTTTCTACTGTACACTTCAACGCAAAGGCCTGACGTTTATTTTCAGCACAAAACAAACATAAAAAAGAACATAAACACAACTAAAATTTGGAATAGTTTGGATGCAGGCAAATATTTTTTTTATTCATATTGTGAGCCCGATGTAAAAAAAGCTCCATATGTGTGCAGTGACATCATGAGATGAAGCAAAACAGGAAACCTTTTTATTTTCCCATTAAAAAATAAAGCATATTTAAATTTTTGCTCACTCATTTTTGAGCACAAAAATGACTTAACTTTCAGTTTGAAATTTTAAAATGAATATCAAGGAGAAAAGGGATGGAAAATGGCAAACATTTCCAAAACATACACACATATGAAGGTCTGCGTCTAATTTTTTTAGGATTTCATTTGTAACAGAAACGCAACAAATATGATAAATATGTTAATATATCCTTCAGTGACAAACCAGTATTCACTGATTTTATGTATTAAATAATAAGGTTAACAAAATAAGCTTAGATATTTTCTATCTGAAACCTTTCAAAAGAAACATTACATATAATATTGAATAAATTATGAATGTAAACACAAGGAATGTGAGCAGCTTAACCTGACCAGTTACTGGGACCAGACCTGCATTAGGTCCATCCACTGGTTTTGATGGTTGGCAGAACAAATCAATTCATGACTTGTTCCAGCAACAAAACCAGGAAATAACTCAGCAATGTAAGATCTGTTTCCTATGAATAAACTGAAGATATTTTAATGAATAAAGCATTTAATTATGCATTAAAAAAAATATTTATGCATTTATTTCCAAATGAATAAAACCTTTGAAGAATAATTTGACCAGTTATTGAATTGTGTTACTGCAGATCTGCTCTGCGAGGAAATCACAGCTAAGATGAACCGGTTATGAACGCCCGTCATGTTGAAGTTCATGAAGGCTCTTATGACCCTGCTGGGTGGAAAACCTCTGCAGAGAAATAAAAACATCTCAGAGCTGATTTTAGAAGAGATTTAAATGTGGCTATTTTGTGAGTCTGGTAGTAAACCTGAAACAAACTAGTAATTCGTTTAAAGTATCAACTTATAAAGACCACCCTGTAAATATTATTGTAATTAGGTAGTTTCTTTTATCAATTCATTTTTAAACATGTTTTCATGCGTTGGTAAAGCAAACATGGAAATTTGACTCATCTCACAGAAAGAAAGCAATGCCAGTGAATTCCTGAACCCTTTTGACCCTAGAAGCTTTTATCCTGAAAGCAGAGATCAATCCAGACAGATCAGACCCATGATACCCCAACCCTGCCGACATGTTCTTAGCGTGTTTGTGTCGTCCAAAGACACAGTTCAAGTTTTCTCGTCATTCAAGTTCATATTTTATTTAACATAAATCATATTGCAGTCAAAGTGAACAGCTGGGGTTTCAATATACACAATAGAATCGTAACATTTTAAGCGCCTGCCCCTGACCCTACCCTAAAATGAAAATCAAAAAGCCCCCCGAACCCCCCCTCATTTAAACAAGCAGCCACCCTCACTAAGCTATGACCCCACCCACATCATATTATGCCCCGCCCACCAGCGTTTCATGGGATTTATTCAGCAGCAAACTCCAAACAGATCAACTCCTTCATGTCCGTCATGTCGTCTGTTGTCAACTTCCTGCAGGAATAAGCTCCTCCCACCCTGATCGACTTGCCATTCAACAGCTACAAAGACTTTAAGGCATGTTTCCTCCTCCACCAGCTACTCCACCTTTACAAGCCCGTCCCACCTGCTACTTAAATCTACTCTATCAAACCCTCCCCTTAAAACTAGCTCCTCCCCTTTACTGAGATGCCCAGCCTCCCCTCAGTACACCTGTAGGGGGCGTTGCAGCCACTTTAAGCTAAAAAACTAAAATTTTTTAAGAAAAAAACTTAAGGCGCATCTGCTCACTGATGTAAAAGCTTTGCCCCTGTTAGACTTCCTGCAAGAGTAAAGTGAAAAGCTCCACCCCCTTTAAGACCTTCTCACAGGTATAAAGCGAAAAGCTCCACCCTCTTTCTGACTTCATTTAGGAACAAAGTGAGAAACTCCGCCTTCAGACTTCCTTCATGAAGAAAGAGAAACTTTGCTCCTCCATAGGCTTCCAGAGAGAAGATCCAACCCATCAGAGACTTCCTGCAGGAAATAAGTGAGAAGCCCCGCCCCTCTGATTGACTTCCTGTCATTACAAAACAAGAAGCTCCGCCCCCCTCAGAACCTTACTGCAGGAACGAAGCGAGTAGTTTGGAATTTGCTGCTTTCTTTCTGATCTTTAACCAATGAATGAAGGCGGTGACAGGGAAGGGGCGTGTCTTTCTGATCACCTGTGTGATGTCAGGCGTCCTGCCACACACGCAAAATAAAAACAGATAATCTGGTGAGCATCATTTTCATCAGTGCTGTGAAGTTGACCACAGCAACATTCACAAACACACTCCCCCCCCAAATCTGTCCATCCACAGTCCTCCTCCATCTTCATCTTCATCCCCCTCCAGATGTGTGTCGTTTGTTGGTGTCCTCCTGTGGTGTCTAAATGGTGGAACTGAAACAGAAATGTGGAAGGAGAAAGAGGAGATGGGAGGGGACAAGTGAGGAAGAGGAGGAGTGGGAGGTGAAGCTTCTTCTTTTGTGTTAAAACAGGAAAGCGTGTTGCGTCGTGCTGCTTTCCGTCGCTGCGGCTCCTGCGAGCAGAACCAAAGACGAGCTGGAGGAGGAAGGAGAGATCAGGAAGAAGGGGTAAAGGGGAGAAGTGGGAGGAGCTTGGAGGACGGTGGGATGGTGAGCTACTTCAGACATCTCTCAAAGTAGGTGGCGCCCACATAGCCGCCCCTCAGAGAGCGATGGACGTTCTGCTCGAAGAGCCGGCGGTTTGTCTGGAGGACCTCTGCTGCCTCCTTGTTCAACGGGTCCTCTGGGTTTGGCTCCTGCAGTGGGGTGGGGGAAACAGGGATAGGTCTGATTACAACACTGAATGGAGTCAGGTAGGACACCACCTGTAGGCTCAGTGAGCAGCCAACTGGAAGCTGAGGATGCTGCACTGGTTTAACCATGCTTCTGTGCTAAGAAGCTGGATGCTCGTTTGGGCCCCAACTGCTCTGTTCTTGCACTGAATGGGCCTGATGGAACCCATTTCATGACTGTCTCTGTCACCTTTAAGTGAACTACGTTATTGAGCAGGGTGCTGACCTGGAACCTGAGAGGTGCTTCATTCTTTAACTGATTGTTTACTGCAGTAATGACAAGTAGCACCTCAGTAAGGTGTAGGAGGACCTCACCTGCTTCAAATTTAACTTATACTACTAAATGCAGCCCATGTACCATCAGTGGTTCTCGTACCACAGTTTGAGAACCATGGATATACTGTAGGTCAGGCTTTCAGATGACTGGACTGGGTCAGGTTCAAGGACTGGAGTGAGAAAGCAATCTGTAAAGACCAGCAGAACCAAATCTGCCTCCCTGAGCCTGCAGGTTTAAAAAACACAAACACTCAAAGAGTCAGAGCTGAACTCACTAGAAATAGATACTGTAGACCGTAGATGATGGAGTTTACTGTCAAAACAGGCTTCCAGTCCTCTCTGTGGACAAGAGACAACAGTTAAACCAGCGTCTGCACTGAGGAGAAGGTTTCATTTAGGACTTTCAGACTGTTTTAAAGCCATTATGGTTTGTTCTACATGAACTGCAAAGTTTCAGCAGCTAAATGAGATGGTTGAGTTTTTAAGACCCAACAGAACCACTGTATGTGTTAAAATCATATTGGTCCAGTTAGTTTAATCATTTAATGGCTTCTGATCCACATCCACCATGATTTTAAGGTCGGGTTTTGGTCAGAACCTCGAAGCTGGTGACTGACCTTAAAATATTAAGGCAGACGTTTCCCTCAAGGTCGATGTTGGGGTGATAAACCATCGTCTCACACTTTACCTTCGGGGGATCGTGGGGGTAACCCTGTCCCACCTGAAACACACAGACTACATGAAAACATCTGGAAGAACAAAGTTCACAGAATCTGAAGGAAAAAGTCCAGAAGAGTAGAAAATAAATCCAGGCGTGTCCTGATTTACCAGGCAGGTAAACGATCCTGAATGACCTGCGCAGCTCTTCAGCCGCTCGACTCATGGAAACACAACAGCTAAAAAAATCCGTCAACCTACAGGAACATCTCAGAAAATGAGAATACCCTGAAAACGTTCAGCATTTTCCGCCCCTCTTTTCAGAAACAGAAACATTATACAGATTCATTTTACATGGAGGAAAATATTTCAACCATAATGTTTATTTATTGGGATTTTGATGATTCTGGTTTATAGAGAATGAAAAGCACAAAAATCTGTGCCTCAGAAAGTGAGAATATTACATAATATCTATAAGAAGCAGATTTAAAAAATGTCAGACTTCTAGAAACTATATTGAGTTCAATGCACTCAGTTCTGGGTCTGGGCTCAGGGGGGGCGTGGCATGGAGGAGATCAGCCTGAGGTTCTGCTGAAGTGGTTGGGAAGCCCAGGTTGCTTTAATAGCTGCATTGTTGGTTCTGGTGTCTCTCATCTTCCTCTCGACAGAACTTCACAGAGAGGTGGTTGAAGTTAATTAGCTGATTAGGGTTCTGACACCAGGAGTTTTCATTCTCTGTAAACCAAAATCATCAAACTTACAAGAAATAAATGCTTGAAATGTTTCACGCTCTATGTGTGATGATCTATAGAATATAAGACTTTCTCATTCTAAAACGAAGGACGAAAATATTGAACTTTTAAACATATTGGAATCTTTTTGAGTTGCTCCTGTAAGAATTGAAGTATTTCTGGGATATTTCAGGAGTTCAACCACTAAGGAAAAGAAGAATGAGGAACTGTTACCTTAAAGCTGAAGACAAACTTTCCTCCTTTGTAAAAACCCTGAAAGAGACAAAAACAATGAATCTTCAGCATGAGACTCAGTCTGGAAGCTGAACTTCCTCCTATTCATCTGATCCACACTTTCCCTGCTGATCTTCTCTCTACCTGCATCTTAACAATGGAATGGGCACAGCTCTGCTTTGACTTCTCACCTGATGGACTGACATGTTCTACCTGCTGAATTCATGGTTCTGACTCATGTTTGTTGCAGAACCCAGATTTCCAGCAGATAGTTGGACTGTGGTTGTGCTTTTTAAATGTTTTCTGAACATCCCACAAAGAGCTAATCTGACTTCTTGTTTATGCTGAACTTCAGAGTTTTCGTCCCAAACTAAGCAGATTAAAAACAAACTTCAATTATTCAAGGAAGCCAAAAATCTTTGGATCATATTTGAAGGAAAGAATTTCAGGTTTTAAATAAATGATCAAACAGCAACTTTAAGACTACCGTATTTTCTGCACTATAAGGCGCACTTAAAAACCATTAATTTTTTCAAAAATGACAGTGCGCCTTGTAATCCGGAGCGCCTTATATATGGATCAATTGGTTAATTGGTTGATCCATACTGGTTGTACACGGCGCTCTGTCAAAATGTTTCAGTACGACTGGTAAACTACAAAGCCGCACCGCTTGCAGCATTACGGCTACCGTAGTCAGGGGCGTCGCCGAAGTAATAGCGGTAAACACCTGTACTGTGCTTACTCCTAGTACAACACCACTTGTGTGTGTATAACGTTTGAATGTACTGTTGCAGGAATTGCCCCTGAACTATATGTGATTAGAAGCTCAGTGTGTGGGGTGTATGTTTCGTGTGTGTGTATGGAAGATGTTGACATTACTCCTCCGGACAGAGGTGGCGCTGTGTGCTGCCGTAGCTGAGAATCAAGAGTGAAGGAGTGACGTCGGTATTATTGTGTGTGTGGGGTGGGTAGAGACGGCGACCGGAGCAGCGGTGTATGAGTCTGTAAGCCCTGTGTTTTACGTGCTGCAAAGTCATTAAAAAGAACCCCGAATCTCGTCAACAACTCAGTGTTTTGATGCTGTTTCTTCATGTTCAACTCAGCAACGTATGAGTGAGGGAGTTAACCCCGAGGAAACTAGTAACTTCGGCCCTGGAGAAAGCGTCTCCCCTGTGTCATCAGACTACGGTCAGGGGACAGAAACAGGAAAGGTTAACAGTACTAACGTTTGATTTAGTGCATCAAACTGTTTCTTTTACGTGTTTACTGAATCAGGGAAAAGTTCCCTTTCACGTTTTAACTAACGTTTGATTTCAACTTCAACTTCATAGACTCCAATGCATTCCTAACGTGCGGTTGGTTCTATTCAATAGATTTCTATGTAGAGGAGACCTTACCATGAGAGTGAATGGAGTTATCAGAACGCTGGTTTGTAGTGTATTAATAAAGTTTGACTGACTTATCTGACTGTTTTGTTGACATTCTCTTTAACACAGCTCCATCTAGTGGATGCATAACGCAACCCCAGTCAAACGTTTGACTGCAGTAGCTTCTATTCTATGCGCCTTATAATCCGGTGCGCCCTATATATGAAAAAAGTTCTAAAATAGGCCATTCATTGAAGGTGCGCCTTATAATCCGGTGCACCTTATAGTGCGGAAAATACGGTAGTTCCATGTCATTAAAAGGGAACTTGGGTGATGAGATAGAACCGGGTTTACAGTGGTACCGTCACTCATCTACAGCAGGTAAACTTCAAGAACATATTCTTTACTTTATTAGACTCAGTAACAACCCGGAATATTCTGCATTAGTATCAACCTCAGAGCTGCCAGCTTTTCTTCTCCTTAATCCAGAAGAATTGAACATAACACTCCAACGTGCATTGAATGCAGCAGTGTCACTGAGATGCTAGAGTTAAACCTCCTCCTGACCCGAAGGTCTTCCGGAAAAGGGTTCATCATCAGGATCCAAATCAAATCCAGAGCAACCAGAAGGTATCCGACTATAGTTTTCTCTAAACAGCGGCAAAGTGAAAACATGATTTCAGCCATTGTTGCGACTCTAAAAACTGAGTTCAGGTGCATCATGTTTCCACTGATCATCCATCAGATGTTTCTTCAACATGTTTGGGGTCCACCTGTGGTTGGAAAGGAACACAGTTGTCTATAAAAGGTCTCACAGCTGACAGAGCAGAGCAGAAACCAAGGAATGAAGTCAAAGGACTGTGTCAAAGCTCTAATCTGAGGAAGGTCACAAAGATTTTGGCATCAATGAACGTCCTAAAAAGCTGTGTGGTCTCCTGGGAATGGAAGAAGCTTGGAACCACCAGAACCCGTCCTAAATCTGGCTGCCCGACCAAACTGGGTAATCAGAAGAAGGGCCTTGGTCTAAGAGGTGACAGAGAACCCAATGTCTCTAAGGTGGAGCTCTTGTGTTTATTTGTGGACATAGGAGACCCACCCAGAAGGTCAACCACTGTAATGCACTCCACCAATCAGGCCTTATGGTAGAGTGGTCAGAACAAAATGGCAGCTTGCTTGAATTATGCCAAGAAGCTCCTTGAAGATCATCAGAGCAGGAGAAACAAAAACCCTTGGACCAGATGGAACCATAGTAGAAGGTTTTGGTCTGAACTTCAAGTGTCATGTCAGGAGACAACCAGGCACTGCTCATCACCTGGTGAACACCATCCGTACTCTGAAGCATGGGGGTGGCAGCATCATGCTGTGAGGAAGTGGGTGACCAGTTCATACAGAAGGTAAGATGAGAACAACAAGCGTAGTGAGATTCTTCTAGAAAACCTGCTCCAGAGCGCTCTGGACCTCAGGCTGAGGTGAAGATTCATCTTCCAACATGACAATGAGATGAAGTACAAAGCCAAGAAGACCAAGGAGTTGCTTCAGGAGCATTCTGAATGTTCCTGAGCCAGAGATCCTGGCTCTAAATCCAGCTGAACATCGCTGGAAAGACCTAAAGTGTCTGCCTAACAACAAGCCATCCAACCTGACCGAGCCTGAGAAGATCTCCAGAACATCTGCACACAAAACAGGTAAGCCAAGCTTGTAGAGACGAATGCAGAAGATCAGAGGCTGAGACTGTGCTGAGCGAAGGCTGTGGATTCCTCTGTTCAGGTGATTTTTTTCTGTAGTTTTAGTTTTTAATAAACTTGCAAACACTTTAAAGGTCTTTCACTTTGTTATTATGGGATGTTATGAGAAGAATGTGAGGAAAAATTTAAATTTAACCCAGTCAAGAAAAATGCTGTAATATAACAAAATAAGGAAGAAGTGAACCACTGCAGAAACGTCTGGATTCGCTGAAAAAACTACGGATGCACCAAAGGAAAGGTGTCTTATAATAATCTAATAATTTTATTATATAATCAAAAACACAAAGAAACACAGAAAGCATAAAAGCCATTCCTAAGGAGAAATGAGAATATGCAGGTGAGAGCTTTCCTGAACTCCTCTCACCTCATCAGGTGAGATGATGAGTCTAAAGTTGAGGAGGTCGTCGTCATCTGGGAAGCTGATTTCACAAGTCTTTGGCAAGTTTAGTTCATTGATGTCTGCAACACAAACACATCATCATCATCCTGAGTCAGCTGGGACAAACCATTGGATATAAACTGCCGTTTATCATCGCCATGGTTACAGCCTCGCTAATTTAAATGTGTCATAAGGTGTGAGGAGGTAAACACTGTCCTGAGGGAACCCTGCCTTAGAGATGTTTTCAAGAAGCTCCGGAACCACTTCAAGAAGAACCAGCAGGCAGTGGGAACCTGGTGGAACTAAACGTAGCTCAGAGTGAGAGCTCTGAAATGTTGGTAGTCTCAGGACTTGGATGTCATTTTTGGTTTTACAAAAACAACCTCCATAACCTCTGATTACAGAAGGTTAGCTGGTTAAGATCCCCCTTAGCAGGTTAGCTGGTTAAACCTCTGATTACAGAAGGTTAGCTGGTTGAAACCTGTGATTACAGCTGGTTAAGATCCCCCTTAGCAGGATAGCTGGTTAAGAGCCCCCTTAGCAGGATAGCTGGTTGAAACCTCTGATTACAGAAGGTTAGCTGGTTAAGATCCCCCTTAGCAGGTTAGCTGGTTAAGAGCCCCCTTAGCAGGATAGCTGGTTAAGAGCCCCCTTAGCAGGATAGCTGGTTGAAACCTCTGATTACAGAAGGTTAGCTGGTTAAGATCCCCCTTAGCAGGTTAGCTGGTTAAGAGCCCCCTTAGCAGGATAGCTGGTTAAGAGCCCCCTTAGCAGGATAGCTGGTTGAAACCTCTGATTACAGAAGGTTAGCTGGTTAAGACCCCCCTTAGCAGGTTAGCTGGTTGAAACCTCTGATTACAGAAGGTTAGCTGGTTAAGATCCCCCTTAGCAGGATAGCTGGTTGAAACCTCTGATTACAGAAGGATAGCTGGTTGAAACCTGTGATTACAGCTGGTTAAGATCCCCCTTAGCAGGTTAGCTGGTTAAACCTCTGATTACAGAAGGTTAGCTGGTTGAAACCTGTGATTACAGCTGGTTAAGATCCCCCTTAGCAGGTTAGCTGGTTAAGATCCCCCTTAGCAGGTTAGCTGGTTAAGAGCCCCCTTAGCAGGATAGCTGGTTAAGAGCCCCCTTAGCAGGATAGCTGGTTGAAACCTCTGATTACAGAAGGTTAGCCGGTTAAGATCCCCCTTAGCAGGATAGCTGGTTGAAACCTCTGATTACAGAAGGTTAGCTGGTTAAGACCCCCCTTAGCAGGTTAGCTGGTTGAAACCTCTGATTACAGAAGGTTAGATGGTTAAGACCCCCCTTAGCAGGTTAACTGTTTGAAACCTCTGATTACAGCATGTTGGTTGGTTAAGACCCCCCTTAGCAGGTTGAAACATCTGATTACACCAGGTTAAGACCCCCCTTAGCAGGTTAGCTGGTTAAAACATCTGATTACAGAAGGTTAGCTGGTTAAGATCCCCCTTAGCAGGTTAGCTGGTTGAAACCTGTGATTACAGCTGGTTAAGAGCCCCCTTAGCAGGTTAAAACATATTATTACAGAAGGTTAGCTGGTTAAGATCCCCCTTAGCAGGTTAGCTGGTTGAAACATCTGATTACACCAGGTTAAGACCCCCCTTAGCAGATTAAAACATCTTATTACAGAAGGTTAGCTGGTTAAGATCCCCCTTAGCAGGTTAGCTGGTTGAAACTTCTGATTACAGAAGGTTAGCTGGTTAAGATCCCCCTTAGCAGGTTAGCTGGGTGAAACATCTGATTACAGCAGGTTAAGAGCCACCTTAGCAAGTTAGCTGGTTAAAACCTCTGATTACAGAAGGTTAGCTGGTTAAGATCCCCTTTAGCAAGTTAGCTGGTTAAAACCTCTGATTACAGCAGGTTGGATGGTTAAGACCCCCCTTAGCAGGTTAGCTAGTTGAAACATCTGATTACAGCAGGTTAAGACCCCCCCCTTAGCAAGTTAGCTGGTTAAAACCTCTGATTACAGAAAGTTAGCTGGTTAAGATCCCCCTTAGCAGGTTAGCTGGTTGAAACCTCTGATTACAGCAGGTTGGATGGTTAAGATCCCCCTTAGCAGGTTATCTGGTTGAAACCTCTGATTACAGAAGGTTAGCTGGTTGAAACCTGTGATTACAGCTGGTTAAGATCCCCCTTAACAGGTTAGCTGGTTGAAACATCTGATTACACCAGCTTAAGACCCCCCTTAGCAGGTTAGCTGGTTAAAACATCTGATTACAGAAGGTTAGCTGGTTGAAACCTGTAATTATAGCAGGTTAGTTGTTTGAGATCCCTCTTAGCAGGTTAGTTGGTTAAAGATCTGATGACAGCAAGTTAAAATGTATCCAGTTCTTAACAGCTGGTTAAAATCTCTGATTGCAGAAGGTTACCTGGTTGAAACTCTGACTAAAGCAGGTTACCTGGTTGAAACATCTGATTACAGCAGGTTAGCTGGTTGAAACCTGTAATTATAGAAGGTTACTCTGGTAACTGGAATTAGGCAGGTTGTGGTTATAGTTATATCTGTGTGTTAACATTTTAGCTCCGGTTCAGTTTGTTTTTAACTGTGACAGTAGGAGCTAGCCGCCGTTAGCTCCTAGCTGTGGCGCTAACTGTTAGCCTCATTGGGTAACAACAGCCGGCCTGAACGCACTGATCCCCAGGCTGAACTGTTGTTTTTTTTACCCTGTGTTTACTATTCGGTGCCCGGAAAACAAGCCCCGCTGTGGGGCAGGGCAGCTGGGCGAGCCCTGGTAGGGTAACTGACCCACCTTTCTGTATTCGAAGCTGGGCCGCGCTGGCTTTCTTCCCCCCGGCTCCGGCTCTGTTTCCTCCAGCAGATTCCTCGTCTTTTTTCTGCTGCTTCAGGGAGAACAGCTTAATCATCTTCACCTGTTTGTAAGCTGATATCCAAACTCGGCGTCCCTTTACCGGGCGTGAACTTTCAGTTTGGTCGCTCGGAACTGCACCGTACTGTGGATGGAGCCGGTGCGTCTCAAACTAACTAACCACACCGAGAGAACCTGCGAGCCGCCGAGCCAGCTTAGCCTGTTAGCTGCGCAGAGGCCGGGCAAGGAGGAGCCATGGATGCTGATGCGGCGCGTCAGCGCGGCCGCCATATTGGTAGGGTAAATTGGAACCTGGAAAGGTGTTAAAAGAAGAGGGGAGCTGCAGTTTTGTCAGAATTAAAAACTATGAAGGGGTTTATATTGTTTTAACATTGTTGGATGCATTATGTATTTCCGTCCAATTTCCGTGAGAATGGAGGATGAGGAGAGTGAGGTGAATTCAATTTATTTTGGCGATTAATTATTGCTTTGTCCAAAAAATAGAAAATGTCCAAGTTTCATGATGAAGAAATGACCAAAAGTTAATTAAACTCAGGATTACAACTGGGTTTTCTCACCAACCCCAACCTTACAATCAAATATGGCCGCCATGCATTTGAAAAGCATTATATGATATTATTTGCTGTAAAAACTATTTACCTGCATTTCTAGTTGTTTGTGACAAATATATGACAAATATATGTAGAACCTTTCTTTGTGAACATGTTCCTTTAGTGTTTGAATGCAAAACATTCTGAGACAATCATCGTTACTACATCGTATTTCTAACACTATTTAGCATGGTTATTAAGTATAACAATTGGTAAATTCCACTGATTTTACTCTTCACCAGAATATGGTTAATTCTGGTTTCATTTTTCAAATTTTCTTTTCAAAACAATATAAGTTTACACCAGGAATTGTTCTCGTTGGTTCTTGAAATATTTTCACTGAACTTCACCTTTGAGTCGTATCTATTTAAAGCAAGGATCAATGTGCTTGGACTACTTATCCTTTTGGCTGTTTGGACTCATTAACTCTACATAACAGTTAATTTGCTTTGGACAAACATTGTAAATAGTTGATACCAACATTGCCTCTGGGTACCACTCAAGGCAGTCCATGTACCACCAATAGTTCTTGTACCACAGTTTGAGAACCGTCGTTTTATTTTTATTTTTATGTTTATTTTTGTTTGGCTGTTTTGTGTGTACAGTGCCCTTGGGTGTTGTGAAAGACGTAAGATAAAACGTCTAATAAAATTATTTATAACGGGTTTTATAGAATCAATTTATTTCTATTAATGTGGATTGTTTTAAATGTATAATTAGTGACAGACTACCGCATCCTAGTGGCACAAAGAAGCGGTATCCCAGCTCCTTCCTCCCAGCAACAGTTAGACTTTATAACCACCGCTGCTCCCAAAAAGCCCATGAAATGTTTACATCCCTGCTGCTATTTTCCGTTTTTCAATTTTTTCTAAATAGTCTATCGTTGTTTTCATGCACAATTATATATGCATATTTTGTACATTTTTAAAATCACTCAGCTGCACACAATCTAAATATGCCATTTGTAATCACTGTATAGTTTTTCTTTTTTTATGTAGTAAAAACGTCCCTTACTGTTCAGTCTACTCTTACTTTTAGATTATTTTTTTTTACCTGTGTAAGTACCTGCATGCTTCCATTTGCCTTTTACTTTGCTGCTGACACACTTGAATTTCCCGACGGAGGCACAATTGAGGCTAATTTCTCTTCTCTTCTATTCTCTTCTCATTTTGAATCATATTGTTTTGTCAATTAAAAAAAAAAATGTCTTTTTTATCATAATTATAACTTTTGAGTTAAACGTATTTATTTATTGTAAACTGTCTGGTTATGTTTGGGTATATTCTAAAAATTACTCAGCCATAAAAATGTACATCAGTTGTGACGTCATTACGCAAAGGTGCGCAGTTTTCCTGCCCATATTTTATTTACTACATTTGTTCCTTCTCTTATTTATTTATTTTAATCGCTCCAAGAGTGAAGAGGCGCGCTGCATCACCTGTGTGATGGAATCAATGCGGCGGTTAGAAACGTGTCACAGATGACAAGCAGGCTGACAACAACCACGCACGACCCGCAACAAGCAGGCACAATAGACACCAGAACAAAAGCCGTGCTCTGCGCTTCAACTGAGTCATGTTAATGCGCGAGGACTAGTTTTTTGGCGGAGGGTTACACGGGGTTAAGGAAGGCAGCGCCTGGTGAGACCGAGGCGCTAGTGTGTGTGTTTTTGTGTTTTTTGGAGCCTCACAGGAGGAAGAGAAGCAGAGTGTGTTTGGAGTAGAGCGAGGCGGACTCACATTGCGGAGAAAGAGAGAGAGGAGTGAATGGGCTAGTTCCTCAGCAGCGCTGCGCCCTTCACTTTATTCACATTAATCGATTCGCTAATTGAGACACTTCGACCCCCGCGCGGGTCAGTGAGGCTGGCCCGGCTCAGGAGCTCGGCGGAGCGGCGGAACCAGCGTGATGGGACGTGAATGAGGCAGCAGCCTGGAGCACAGAGCAGCTGCAGCAGCCCGGCGGAGGAATAAACAAGGAAGCGCTGAGCTGAAGCTAACGGCTAATAGCTGAAGCTAACGGCTAACTGTTGGCTAATATCGATTCTAATGAGCCAGCGAGGAGCATGCGGGCTAGCAGGAAGAGGTAAGAGGCCGCCGTGTGTATGTATGTGTTCGCACCCGGGGGTTCTCCCCTCTCTACCTGCCCCGCTGCAGGTGATCAATGACGGGTTACTGAAGGAGGAAGCAGCCGCAGGGGGTAAACAACCTGCTAACACGTTAGCATGCCTGTCGTCGGGTTTTCTTGCAGGTATGAGGGGGGTGGGGTCGAACTTTGTGTCAGTACAGGTGTGTTTATAGTTTAATGAACATGACAAAGACGCGTGTAGTCGCTGCAGGTGGCTGAATGGAAGCTGCTGTAAATCGCTAGCGGTTAGCTGGCAACATGGAGCTAGCAGGCTTCCAGATCAATATTCCTTTTATTGGATCAGATCCGGTAATCATTAACGCCCTATTTAAGTAAATCAGAGGAACTGGTTGAAGAAAGACAAAAAAAAAATAACTAATATCGTCAATTTAGTTTTTTACACGACCACTCTGAAGCTGCAGGTTTTTATTACTGTCACTATCAGACATTTTGAAATTAAAACCAGTTTGGCAATGAATAGGTTTGTGAAACAAATGAGACATCAAGGAACATTAAGACATTTCAGAATACACCAAAACCATGCTACAGAGTGATCCAATGTTAAAACATGTTTAAAGGCAGATATTCTGAGCTAATTTACATCCCTCAGTTTTCAATGCTAAAAGTTGTGACCCGAAACCAGAAATTGCTTCATTTCACTTTTCTTTTTAAATAGTGTCATGGCATGTTCACCAAATCATCTCTGAATGTCCTGCATTTTAGTGGTTAAAATAAAGTGCATTAAATGAAAGAAGTCTTATTTAGCAAAAACAATCACGTTTGCATCTACATAAAGCTGTAAAATGAATCAGATTGCAGTCGCCATCATAATTTCAGTGTGTGAAATATGGCAGTCAAAAGGGTCTGCTTAGAGGCAATGTTTGGTAGGCCATAATATTTCAGGGACCAAGCATTTAAATAACTACGTTTTAATATCAAAGATAAAAACTGAGTAAAAACAAAAGGCAGTTTTTAAAGGATGATTTCATGTATCAAAGGAAAGAAAATATATCCAGAACAACCTGGCTCTGTGTGCAAAAAGTAATTCCCCCAAAACCTGATAACTGGTTGTTTCAGCTTTAAGCGTTCATGATAACTAGCAGCAGGTGTTTTATGTGTGGAGGAAATTTGACCCACTTTTTTATTCAGCCACAGTTGAAGGTTTTCCAGCATGAACAGCATTATTAAGGTCATGCCACAGCATCTCAACCGAATTTAAGCTCAGAATCGGACTATCATTGTTCCACTGGAGAACCCAGGTGTGCTTGAGTATAAGGTAACTAACTGATGGCCCGACTTCAGGATCTGCTGCTGGAGACCAGAATTCATGGTTGCATCAATTATAACAAGTGGTCCAGGTCCTCGAGCTGTAAATCAGTACGGATTATCTTACTGCCACCACTGTGATTGACTGCAGGTATGAGGGAATTTTCGGAAATGCTGTTAGTTTTACACCAGATGTAACTGAGCGCACGTCTTCCAGAAAGGTCCACTTTGGTCTTGTCATTCCACAGAAGATGTTTTATTGTGCGCCTGGTCCACCTTGGCAGGTAGTCATCCACTGGTAATGACTATGAACTCTAAGGAGTGTGTCTGCTGACCAGAGACGTCATATCATTCTCTAAAGTCCATCTGATCTGTTATAAAATATGGTTATTAGCAGAATCTGATGAAGATAACATGCAGCACAGCTGCTTTGGCTGCCTTTAAAGCACTGAATGCATGTGGACAGCATGCATCAGGGTCAGAATACACAGAATGATGTTATCAGAGGTCACAGCCTGCATTTGAGGAATGTACTTTTGGTGTAGGCTCATCCAGCCTGGATAGTGTTAGAGATTTTGAAATGGAGCTGTTTTCATTAGGCCCACTAGAAGTTCAAAACTTTCTGGTTCAGCTACGGTTCTTATTTTTGTAGGAAAATCTGAACAAGCAGACTGGTTGCTGGGAAAGGAATGTTGTCCCAGTCCGGTCTGACTGGATTCTGGCTGATCAAAAGTCCAGGGTCTGCATCTTTTTTATTTTGCGTTTAATAAGCAGTTCTGCAGCCAGGTCAATGCGTCACCCTGAATTTGAGATGTTGTGTCAAGATCTCCACGTGAATTAAAGGTTGATTTACCTGTCGAGAGCAGTTTGCTCTTCCACTGTTTAACCAAGCTGTGGTTCAGAGAAGACATTCAGGTCTCTGGTTCAGGCTCAGAGATGTTTTGCTACATGAATCTCAGAGCTTTGGCATTTCCTCACGGTGACTGGTGCTGGTGGTGGTTCCACAGGAGGTTGGGCTGTACCCAACCAGTCTCAATGGATGAAGACCTGGGGCCTCATGTACGAAGCGCACTTACGCACAAAGATCTTCTGGCGCAATGTTTTACGCACAACACAGCATGTACTAAAATGAACATTTCATGAAAATGTGCAGAAGCCATGCAAACGTTTTAAATCGGCAATAATAAACAACAACAAACCAACACTCATCCAAATACACTGAAATATGACTTCATTCAGTTTATTTAATTGATGAAGCATCAAACCTGATGTTTCTTCATGAGTTTGAGCTTTTATGGTTTAAATCAGAGCGATGAAACTGAATCACATTCAGCCTCAATAACGTAACACATCTGAGAAAATGATGGAAACTGAAACTTCCTCTGTTTCTGTCACCTGTAGATGAAAATGCTCACCAGTCTGAGCGCTGAGGAGCAGAAAATGCATGAGAATCATCTGAGGGACACTTTCATTCTCACTGAGAATAAAACGGTGTCGGATCAGCAGATGAACTCCTAACAAGTCAGGTTTGATGGTTCCTAAGGTGGACCAGCTGGAGATAATCACACATGTCCATAAATAGCTGCTAAAGTTGCTCCTAACTGTGGAACGATGGCAGCTTTGGTTCAGCTGGAGGACATCACCAATGGAAGAGGTCAGAGATCCTCCTGACCTGCTGGGACATGATGATGCATGGCTCATCAGCTGGATCAGATTGTCCAGGACAATCATGTTGGAGCTCTGCATGGAGCTGACCTCAGTGGTCCAGAGGGAAACCAGGAGGAACCGTGGGTCTCCGGTACCAGTTCCAGTTCTCACTACCCTGCGGTCCTTTCAACCAGAGCTTCTCAGAGGGAGCTGTCTGAGAGGTCGGGTATTTAACAGTCATCCCAGAACAGGGCCGTGTCAGCCATATGGGTCGGCCTCATCCAGGTGTTGCTCAGATATAGAAAGTTCTCCTAAACTGTGGCTCTCATTGCAGCCAGGAGCTGATTTCTGAATGTAATCAGAGCTACGGACTGGACCCATACTGCTATAAGGGCCCCATCTGGAAGTCGGTGTGCTTTAGAAATTGAATTCAGTATATGTGCAACCTATTTGTGATGCACAGATGCAACTCATGATTCTTTTATACTATCAAAATAATTATAATTAATCTAATAATATTAGTTGTGTTGGGAACAAACCACCTTGTGTGATGGAGGCTTCTCTGTAATTTTCAATGGTTGTAAAGATTTAAAGTTCTTCAAACAGTGTGTGGTGACAGTCTTTCTAATAGAAACAAAGAAGGCATATTAACATCATTATAAAGATTAGCATTTAGCTATGAATGAGCTCAGTGCAGCTGCTAGATGGCGCTGTTTGGTTTAGATACATTGTAGAACTAAACGGGTTCGACCCGACAAACATCTTATTTTCAGTCAGGTTTGAGTCTGATGTCATTGAAGAAGTTCTTGGTTTGCTGTAATTCACTACACACATCCCTCATGGTGTGCAGACGCAGTCTTCCTTAGCGTTTTTCCACCGAAAGGAACCGGTTCTTTGACTGTCACAGCACCGCTGCCACAGTTATTCGGACACGTGATGGGTGCCTTCCGGTTCCTGATACTACTTTGCCTATGTATTTAGGGGCGGGGACTGGGCGGTCCACATGCAGCTACGTCTAATCCACCGCAAATTGAGGTGAATGAAGGCTATGTGTGCGGAGACGTGTCTGTGCAAGGTTTTGTACATCAGATTTTTTTGTGCACTGAAGTTTCAGAATTTCTTTCTACCACAAACCTTTAGTATGAAAGCCGTGCACTCTTTTGTACATGAGGCCCCTGGCCACCAGGCACTCCTTGGCTGACTCCCCCAGGCCTGGCTCCAGGATGAGGCCCCCTCTACTGTGGGGGAGTTGACCACGAACACCTTACCAGGGACATAGATGCAGCGGCAAACATGGTTTCTGAGGACGTTCAGACCATAAAACCTTCTCTGAAGTTCTGAAGTCAGGACAAAGTTAGCTTACAGTGCCTTCAGTAAGTACCGTATTTTCCGCACTATAAGGCGCACCGGATTATAAGGCGCATAGAATAGACGCTACTGCAGTCAAACGTTTGACTGGGGTTGCGTTATGCATCCACTAGATGGAGCTGTGTTAAAGAGAATGTCAACAAAACAGTCAGATAAGTCAGTCAAACTTTATTAATAAACTACAAACCAGCGTTCTGATAACTCCATTCACTCTCATGGTAAGGTCTCCTCTACATAGAATTATATTGAATAGAACCAACCGCACGTTAGGAATGCATTGGAGTCTATGAAGTTGAAGTTGAAATCAAACGTTAGTTAAAACGTGAAATTCAGTAAACACGTAAAAGAAACAGTTTGATGCACTAAATCAAACGTTAGTACTGTTAACCTTTCCTGTTTCTGTCCCCTGACCGTAGTCTGATGACACAGGGGCCGAAGTTACTAGTTTCCTCGGGGTTAACTCCCTCACTCATACGTTGCTGAGTTGAGCATGAAGAAACAGCATCAAAACACTGAGTTGTTGACGAGATTCGGGGTTCTTTTTAATGACTTTGCAGCACGTAAAAACACAGGGCTTACAGACTCATACACCGCTGCTCCGGTCGCCGTCTCTACCCACCCCACACACACAATAATACCGACGTCACTCCTTCACTCTTGATTCTCAGCTACGGCAGCACACAGCGCCACCTCTGTCCGGAGGAGTAATGTCAACATCTTCCATACACACACACGAAACATACACCCCACACACTGAGCTTCTAATCACATATAGTTCAGGCAATTCCTGCAACAGTACATTCAAACATTATACACACACAAGTGGTGTTGGACTAGGAGTAAGCACAGTACAGGTGTTTATCGCTATTACTTCGGCGACGCCCCTGACTACGGTAGCCGTAATGCTGCAAGCGGTGCGGCTTTGTAGTTTACCAGTCGTACTGAAACATTTTGACAGAGCGCCGTGTACAACCAGTATGGATCAACCAATTAACCAATTGATCCATATATAAGGCGCTCCGGATTACAAGGCGCACTGTCATTTTTTGAGAAAATTAATGGTTTTTAAGTGCGCCTTTATAGTGCGACAAATACAGTAAGTAAAAGTTTTATTTAGCACTTTTCACAGACAAGGGATGGTCACAGAGTGTTTTACAGAAAGTAGACAAAAATACATGTTGGTCATACAACCCTGTCACTGCTGCAGTTAAAATGCTTGGAGAAACAAGTGTGTCTTAAGTTTGCTCAACACAGTCAAGGGAACATAATGGAAACAGGAGAGCCTCGGAGCAACGGCCTGGAAGGAGCAATCTCCTCGGGACTTAAAACAGTTGCGAGGGACCGTGAGAAGGTTCTGATCCAATGACCTCAGCCTCTGAGAGGGAGTATAGAGTATAAGATAACATTTGTTCTGATTATGGAGTTTTGATCAAAGGTAAATCAACCTGTCCAGAACACACTTGATCCAAACACTTTAGAGATGAACCTTTATGAACTGGGAGCATCTCCCATGTTCAATTTCTGATCTGATCTCTGAGCTTCATCAGGGGCCACAGTCCTGCAGGTTTTATGTTTCCCTGCTGCTGCACACTTGAATAAATGGGTGATAGTCGGGCTCCTGCAGCACCTGATGGAGGTGAGGCGTGCTGGAGCAGAAACAAGTCTTAGACGTGAAGGTCAGATGGTCCTGAGAAACACTGAGGCAGATCTTCATGACATATGCTGACTTGTCCAATCAGTGATGTTAAAATGAGCTTTTGATGATGTATTTTCTACAGTTTGACAGTGAAGATGTTGTGATTGGTCTGTTAAGTTTGTTCTATCTGATCATGTGTTCTTAAGAAAACCAGGACATGAAGCCAGAGAGGCACACGGTGACAGAGTAGCAACATGTGCAGACCTGCAGAGATCCAGTCTGATCATCTGTGTGTCAGAATGATCTGCATTCACTCATCTATTGGCTCAGTTCAATGCAACGCCAGGAAATCCAGTTTTATTTTAGGTTCTGGGATGTGGGTTTAATTTGCCAGAAGAGTTGGGTTCTGGGAGGCTGAGGAGTGTGATCCCCCTGTAGTTGGAACACACCCTCCGGTCACCCTTCTTATAAAGGGGACCACCACCCCAGTCTGCCAGTCCAGAGGCACTGTCCACGACCGCCACGCAATGTTGAAGAGGCGTGTCAACCATGACAGCCCTACAACATCCAGAGACTTGAGGTACTCAGGGCGGATCTCATCCACCCCCAAAGCCCTGCCACCGCAAAGCTTTTTAACCACCTCGGTGACTTCAGCCTGGGTGATGAAAGAGTCCAACCCCGAGTCCCCAGCCTCTGTTTCCACCAGGGAATGCGTGATGGCAGGATTGAGGAGATCCTCAAAGTACTCCTTCCACCGGCCGATAATGCCTTCAGTCGAGGTCGGCAGTCTCCCACCCCACTATAAACGGTGTTGGCGAAGCACTGCTTCCCCCTCCTGAGGCGCCGGACGGTTTGCCAGAATCGCTTCGAGGCCAACCGGTAGTCCTTCTCCATGGCCTCACCGAACTCCTCCCAGGCCCGAGTTTTTGCCTCTGCCACAGCTCCTCCTCCAGCGGATCCAACTCACCACCAGGTGGTGATCAGTGGACAGCTCAGCCGCTCTCTTCACCCGAGTGTCCAAAACATGCGGCCGAAGGTCTGATGATACGACAACAAAGTCATTCAATGACCTCCTGCCTAGGGTATCCTGGTGCCAAGTGCACTGATGGACACTCTTATGTTTGAACATGGTGTTCATTATGGACAATCCGTGACTAGCACAGAAGTCCAATAACGAAACACCACTCAGATTCAGATCGGGAAGGCCATTCCTCCCGATCACGCCTCTCCAGGTGTCACTGTTGTTTCCCACGTGGGCGTTGAAGTCCCCAGCAGAATAATGGAGTCCCCGGGAGGGGCACTATCCAGCACCCCTGACAGGGATGGCAAGAAGGCCGGGTACTCCACACTACTGCTCGGCCAAAACGACAGTCAGAGACCTATCCCCAACCCGAAGGCGCAGGGATGCGACCCTCTCATCCACTGGGGTAAACCCCAACACGAGACGGCTGAGCTGGGGGGCAACAAGCAAACATGAGCTGCACCAGTAATGACTAGCTCCAACACCAGTAATGACTCTCTCTAACTCCGGTAACGACTCTCTCTAACTCCAGTCTGAGCTGAAGTGTTGATAGTTGTTAAAGAAAACCACCAAAAACAAGTTCAGAAGATAAAACCAGGACTCTGCTCCTCTTTCAGACAAGTCAGATCTTTTCATCTCCGACTGACTGCCTATGTTTTATTACCTTCACCATCCTAAAAAGTAGCACAGAGGTGGGAGTGTCATGATGTGGGTCTGCAGGGTAACCTTTAGAATAAGGTGATTGTTTTGGAAATCTTTAACATCTGAGTCAGCAGTGTGGTGTGACATCCAGGTTTTTCCTGTGGTGGTTCAGCAGGTGAGAGTTTAGATCAGGTGAGCTGCTGCTGACTTTCATCAGCGCTCCACAGCTTGATGCTGGTGCATCTCCAGCTGTGTCAGTAATTTACAGACATGTTGAATTTGTTCAAACAGCAAAAGGTGCAAATGGAGCTCCAAATGCGTCCATGGATGCTTGGACGGTGGTACCTGTTACTTCAGAACCAAGGCTCCAGGTGCTTTGTCTGTGATATATTTTGTGATGCCTGTTGTTTCATTCAGCATAAAAAGTTTTAGAAGGTAAAGAGGTGGTGAAGTCATTAAGAAACTAGAACCAAGTTAATTAGAAGATGGAGATAATGATTTCTTTTCCAGGATCTGGACAGATGTATCATCACCTGAGGTCTATGTTTGCAATGAACCCAAAGCGGAAAGTCAATAAAGACGTTTATATTGTTTTTCACAAGTTATGATTATCATGCAGTAACCAATATTTTATGGAAGCAAATCGTTACCATATTTCAAATGAAAAAGCATTTCCAGAAATGCATTTTCATTTTCAGATTTTACATTTCAAATTGAATTTTTGTATCTATTTGCTGGGGTACATTTTGAAAAATAAATCTCAAATGTCTTTTTCTTTTTAATTTAGTGAAGGAATGAAGAAGTCTTGAAGAAGCAAATGCAAATAGGATGATTGATTACTAATTTCATTTATGAGTCAAACAATGCAGCCACATTCTTAAAATGAAAAAGCATTTCTGGAAATGCTTTTTCATTTGAAATATGGTAACAATTTGCTTCCATAATATTTTTGCGTAACACATTTGTTTCCAATATTGTGCAGCCTCAATGCAGAGGAGGAATCTTCCATTACAATAATGATTTAAAGCAAGCCACAAACAAGAGGTTCTAAGAACCACAAAGCTTTGACCTGAATAAGTTAATCACCTGACTTTACGTCGGTGGAGGGTTTCTTGATGTCTTTGAAGCCAAAAGCAGCAAGAAGCAACCTCTGAGGAATATCACTTCAGAACGCTGCATGAGCAATAAGCAGATCTCATGGTGTGGATGGTAACCTGTGTCTCTGTCTGTGTCCAGCTGACTTGTTCGGGGATGTCGGGCAGTAAGGCGCTGGGCGGAGGGGCTGGCAGCGGGGCAAGGCGCAGGCGGACCCGGTGCCGGCGCTGTCAGGCCTGCATGAGGACGGAGTGTGGAGAGTGTCACTTCTGTAAGGACATGAAGAAGTTTGGAGGGCCAGGGAGGATGAAGCAGTCCTGCCTCCAGAGACAGTGCACGGCGGTGAGAAACACACACACACACACAGCAGGGTGATTTTTCAGGTTGGTCTGTGGTCTTTGTAGTCACCTCGTAGAAGAGGAAATCGGGTAACGTTTAGGGATGAACCAGAGTGGTCCTGACTGAACAACTAATTCCCCAAGAAGCTTTTGGACTTTTAGGGTCTTTTATTTTAACCAGTAGCCTGTCAGGGAGACCCAGTTGGTCCCATCCTTCAGCTGTTTGATAAAGCCTCATCAATGAAGGAGTGGCTGTAAGACATATTCCCAGTGATGGGAGGAGAAGCCATGTTATGACATGGTTTTGTCTGGGCTTCAGGACAGAGGTGCATCTTCATTTCTGATAGAGAACAAGAACCAGGTCTAGGTTCTGATTTAAACCTGCTTTTAGCATCACTGGAATCTCTTGATAAGCATTTAATCAGAACTGTGGTGCTGAACAGCTCATATCTACATGATGACCCAGTCCTCCACTACACCTGCCTCTTGTTTCTGATGTCCCCGGCTGGTTCCGTCCAAAAGTCAGGACCGAACTCAACATCCTCGCAAACATGAAGAATCACTTCCACTCTTTTGCTTTCTGTGTGGAGCTTCTTCAAATAGCATCAGTACGAGCCCGAGCCCAGCAGGTGATGCTGGGTTTCCGTGGCAACCGCAGATGGTTTCTGGCTCCAAGAGTGAGCGAGCGCTGGCTTTGGTCCATCTGTTTTTTTAACACTGAAGAAGGTGCTGGTGCTTGTTTTGTTCTGGAGCTGATTGGGTTATTTGGACCGAGGACACAATGCTGTTGGAGAGGAGGGGTGGCAGCAGAGATGCCCTCTACAGGCTGCTGAGAGGAGTTGCAGGCGCGTGTTCCAGGTTTTTCTGCTTCAGCTCCAGCTTGATTTTTAGGTTCTGTTGGCACCTTAAAACCAGTGTTCCCACCTTAAAACCAGTGTTCCCACCTTAAAGCCAGTGTTCCCACCTTAAAACCAGTGTTCCCACCTTAAAACCAGTGTTAAAACCAGTGTTCCCACCTTAAAGCCAGTGTTCCCACCTTAAAACCAGTGTTCCCACCTTAAAACCAGTGTTAAAACCAGTGTTCCCACCTTAAAACCAGTGTTAAAACCAGTGTTCCCACCTTAAAACCAGTGTTAAAACCAGTGTTCCCACCTTAAAGCCAGTGTTCCCACCTTAAAACCAGTGTTCCCACCTTAAAACCAGTGTTCCCACCTTAAAACCAGTGTTCCCACCTTAAAACCAGTGTTAAAACCAGTGTTCCCACCTTAAAGCCAGTGTTCCCACCTTAAAACCAGTGTTCCCACCTTAAAACCAGTGTTCCCACCTTAAAACCAGTGTTAAAGCCAGTGTTCCCACCTTAAAGCCAGTGTTCCCACCTTAAAACCAGTGTTCCCACCTTAAAACCAGTGTTCCCACCTTAAAGCCAGTGTTCCCACCTTAAAACCAGTGTTCCCACCTTAAAACCAGTGTTCCCACCTTAAAACCAGTGTTCCCACCTTAAAACCAGTGTTCCCACCTTAAAGCCAGTGTTCCCACCTTAAAGCCAGTGTTCCCACCTTAAAGCCAGTGTTCCCACCTTAAAGCCAGTGTTCCCACCTTAAAACCAGTGTTCCCACCTTAAAACCAGTGTTCCCACCTTAAAACCAGTGTTCCCACCTTAAAGCCAGTGTTCCCACCTTAAAACCAGTCAATTGGTGTTGCCGTATTTCAGAGTTGGATGCAGACTAGGATAGATGGAAATGTTGCTTCATGGTTTTACCTAGCAGCTCAAAACTGCTGTTTTAAATAAAATTCTGAAGAATTGGACCCTTTTCTTGAAGCCTTTTAAAAAAGTTTAGATTTTTTTATTTATTTTTTATTTGTAGTTTAAATTTTTGCTCATTTAAATGAATTCAGATGTTTTTTATCCAGGTTTTTGTTTCTCAGGGATTTGTTTTTATTATATTAAATTATTTTAACTATGTGGTTATTTTTACTTTTGCCGTTTATGTTTCATGTCTTCTTTTTAAGAAAGATTATTTATTTTAATTGCTTTTTACATTTCTTTGATCTTATATACATTTTTTTTATTTTAGCCATTTTTGACACTTTATGACACTTGGGTCAATAATATCTACCAACAAATATTTGGCTAGATTTTAATTCATTAGTTAAAGTTTAAAACCTTTGAAATTATTGTTTTGGAACAATTTTAGTTATATTTAAAATTTTTCGCCACAATTTAGTCTACTGGAGCATTTTCTTTCTATATAATTTTTCAGTGCTTTAGTTATATTTATTTTATCGTTTCAATTTAAAGACAAGAATTCATAGGACTTTAAATTCTTTAAATATTCTTTAACTGGACATTAAATGCATGTTGCTTTAAAGCTTTTTTAATCACATATTGGTTTATTTTGATGGGGTTTTCCTAAAGCCACAAGGAATTATTTTACACTGTTTCTTGGGCATATTTAGTGATTATTCATGGATCACGTCCTTTGAACTGATTGAAATATTAAATCTTTCCTGAAGTCTGGAGCCAAGAGGAGTAAAAGAGATAAAATGGTCGTCAGTTTTGTTTAAAATCTGATGTTTGGTTTAAGGAGCAGAGAAGCCTACCAACATCATGTCCTCACACCTGATCCATCTGTTACCAACTGCCAGACTTACTGTGTTTGTGTCTGCAGCCCGTGTTGCCTCACACTGCGGTGTGTTTTGCGTGTGGAGAGGCAGGGAAGGAGGACACGGTGGACTCTGAAGAGGAGAAGTTCAGCCTCTGTCTGATGGAGTGTACCATCTGTAATGAGATCATCCACCCCAGCTGCCTCAAGGTAAGTCAGTAGATCTGATTTGGTGCCTGTGACAAACATAGAAAGAAAAGTGAAACATTAATGGTTATAGCTCCTATAGAGGCTTCATCTAGGAGATAAAGACAGCCAAGCAGATAAACTCTGAACCAGTTTTCAAGGTTAGAGTCTGAAAGAGAGAACATAGAGTTAGTTACAGTAGAAGCTCAGTCAGTAGCCATGTCTAGGAGAGAGAAAGGGTTAAACACTGAAAGACAGGACCATGTGGATCATCTGTAGAAGGTGAGCATTAAGTTGTTGCCAGCAGAAGCTCGGATGATGCCCCTCTCCAGAAAGGTGTCACAGGTAGACACAGAGCCAGGCCAGGTGTAGCTTCTAGGAAGAGAAAAGAGAGAACAAAGTTAAAAGCTGAAATAACAGCAAATAATGCAAAATTAGCAAGTAGTATGAGAATGTACAGGTCCTTCTCAAAATATTAGCATATTGTGATAAAGTTCATTATTTTCCATAATGTCATGATGAAAATGTATCATTTATATATTTTAGATTCATTGCACACTAACTGAAATATTTCAGGTCTTTTATTGTCTTAATACAGATGATTTTGGCATACAGCTCATGAAAACCCAAAATTCCTATCTCACAAAATTAGCATATCATTAAAAGGGTCTCTAAACGAGCTATGAACCTAATCATCTGAATCAACGAGTTAACTCTAAACACCTGCAAAAGATTCCTGAGGCCTTTAAAACTCCCAGCCTGGTTCATCACTCAAAACCCCAATCATGGGTAAGACTGCCGACCTGACTGCTGTCCAGAAGGCCACTATTGACACCCTCAAGCAAGAGGGTAAGACACAGAAAGACATTTCTGAACAAATAGGCTGTTCCTAGAGTGCTGTATCAAGGCACCTCAGTGGGAAGTCTGTGGGAAGGAAAAAGTGTGGCAGAAAACGCTGCACAACGAGAAGAGGTGACCGGACCCTGAGGAAGATTGTGGAGAAGGGCCGATTCCAGACCTTGGGGGACCTGCGGAAGCAGTGGACTGAGTCTGGAGTAGAAACATCCAGAGCCACCGTGCACAGGCGTGTGCAGGAAATGGGCTACAGGTGCCGCATTCCCCAGGTCAAGCCACTTTTGAACCAGAAACAGCGGCAGAAGCGCCTGACCTGGGCTACAGAGAAGCAGCACTGGACTGTTGCTCAGTGGTCCAAAGTACTTTTTTCAGATGAAAGCAAATTCTGCATGTCATTCAGAAATCAAGGTGCCAGAGTCTGGAGGAAGACTGGGGAGAAGGAAATGCCAAAATGCCAGAAGTCCAGTGTCAAGTACCCACAGTCAGTGATGGTCTGGGGTGCCGTGTCAGCTGCTGGTGTTGGTCCACTGTGTTTTATCAAGGGCAGGGTCAATGCAGCTAGCTATCAGGAGATTTTGGAGCACTTCATGCTTCCATCTGCTGAAAAGCTTTATGGAGATGAAGATTTCATTTTTCAACACGACCTGGCACCTGCTCACAGTGCCAAAACCACTGGTAAATGGTTTACTGACCATGGTATCACTGTGCTCAATTGGCCTGCCAACTCTCCTGACCTGAACCCCATAGAGAATCTGTGGGATATTGTGAAGAGAACGTTGAGAGACTCAAGACCCAACACTCTGGATGAGCTAAAGGCCGCTATCGAAGCATCCTGTGCCTCCATAAGACCTCAGCAGTGCCACAGGCTGATTGCCTCCATGCCACGCCGCATTGAAGCAGTCATTTCTGCCAAAGGATTCCTGACCAAGTATTGAGTGCATAACTGTACATGATTATTTGAAGGTTGACGTTTTTTGTATTAAAAACACTTTTCTTTTATTGGTCGGATGAAATATGCTAATTTTGTGAGATAGGAATTTTGGGTTTTCATGAGCTGTATGCCAAAATCATCCGTATTAAGACAATAAAAGACCTGAAATATTTCAGTTAGTGTGCAATGAATCTAAAATATATGAATGTTAAATTTTCATCATGACATTATAGAAAATAATGAACTTTATCACAATATGCTAATATTTTGAGAAGGACCTGTAGCAGAGAGGGTGAAAGTGGTCATTATGTCCTCCAGCAGCCTAAGCCTATAGCAGCATAACTACACAGATAGCTCAGGATAACCTAAGCCACTCTAACTATAAGCTTTATCCAAAAGGAAAGTTTTAAGCCTAGCCTTAAAAGTAGACAGGGTGTCTGCTTCACGGACTAAAACTGGGAGCTGGTTCCACAGGAGAGGAGCCTGATAACTAAAGGATCTGGGAACCAGCAGTACTCTGGGAGTGAAGGGTTCTGTTCAACATGAAACTGGGACATTTTTTACTTTTTACTAACATGTATTTTTTGACAGAAGAAGACACTGAGAAAATGTCCAACTCCTGCTGATTTAATGCTTTAGAATGTCTGACAATATGGTGGAACCATTGTTCTGTGGGGTTCAGGTCAGACCAGTTTGCTGTTGTTACCATGGTGATTAAAGCAGGTATTGGTACCTTTGGTAGCGTGGGCCGGTACCAGCGCCTCAATAAAGCTTGGGAGCATGAAGTGCTCTAAAATGTTCTGGTAGATGGCTGTGTTGACTTTGGACCCAAACCCTGAGTCGGTTGCAGCAGATGACCGCTCACATAAAGCCATATAATTCTGGTTCTGTTGGAGAACCCCACATTTGTTGAGAATCGGCGCTATTTAATTAAACTGAAGTGAGATAACTCTTAACTAAAAAGAGGACTTTGGACCGCTGAGTAGTAGTGCGGTTCTTTTTCTGCTTAGCCCAGGTAGGATGGTTATGATGTTGTCTCTGGTACAGGAGTGTCTAAATGCCAGGATGTTTAGGATACATCTGTGTGGCGGATCTTAAAGTTCTGACTCCAGCTGCAGTCCAACCCTTGTAATTCTCTAATCGCAGCTGCTTCGGCACCTTTGCTTACAGGACTTTTTCCTTCTACTCAACTTTCTGTTAGTGTCCCTGAACAAACAGCATCTTTAGCATGACCTGTTATCTCCTCCCCTCCCGACTGAGGGAGTCAGTTACTGCCTGCTGGACATCTGTCGGGTCAGCGCTCAGCCAGGATGTGACCAGAACAGAACATTTCTTTTTAGAAATCTTTTTATTTGTCTGATATATATTCACATTTTGTAAGAAACTAAAATGTCTTTAGTAGTTTATCGGTCTCTGTGCTACTTATTAGTTTCAGTTTGAAATGGTTTACCTTTCTGATGATGTTCTAGATGATTGAGGCGAACCTGTAAATGTTCTGCAGCATCAGATGTGAATTGGTTCCCTGCTCAGTCCAGAAATCAGGACAGCTGTGCTTTCAGTGGCTGAGGTGAACCAGTTGCTGATTCTTCCAGCTGCTTGTTGACCATAAAATCCTCCTGATGTCAGGTTGATATGATTAGAACCACAGTGGTTCTGTCTGTGTAGACTAAAACCTGTGATTGGGTCTAGAGTACTTCAGATGCTCCTCTCAGAGGAACCTGCTGACAGCTGATGTGTTTTCTTTTATCTTCAGATGGGAAAAGCTGATGGAATCATCAACGATGAGATCCCAAACTGCTGGGAGTGTCCAAAGTGCCACAAGGAGGGTAAAACCAGTAAGGTGAGTCGGACCAGTACCGTCAGGAGGACTCTGAGGTTTCTACAATCTGATTGGCCTCAGGGAGACGGTGTTGGTTCTAGTTGGAGATGTTTGATTTGTTTTTACATTGGCGTTCATTTATTAAACCAAAACTCTCTCAGGGGTTTAACTTCCTGTTTGTATTTTAAAGGAAGCCCTATAGATGTCCTGAAAGGACACGTCGGCATGAGTAGGACAATTTCTGACCCTGTTCTGTCTTTTGGACCAGGACCAGGCGGACGGATCGGGGAAACGCAGGCTGGATAATGGGGAGGTAGGCCGTTGGAAGCTCACGGACGACCCTCCTCCTAAAAAGAAAGCCCCTCCCTCATTGGAGGAGGCAGCCAGGGGGGAGGGGGGGCACAAGAGGAAGAAGGAAAAGGAGCAGCCTCTGGACAGCGGGCCGAAGAAGAAGGTGAGCCCAGTCAGGAACAGCGGTTCCGTTGCTTTCTCCTCATCCTGTTTGTTCTTAATGACCCACTGATGATGGTTCTGATGATGATCTGCTCTGTTCTGCAGGTTAAAGGCGCGCACGAGAAACGCCTCAAAAAGGTGCGTCACACCTTCATGTCTCTGAAAACTTGATGCTGTTTGAAAATGTTTTATGTTTATAAATAATTTAAGAAAATAATTTAACATTAGTCCATGATGTAAAGATGTCGATTAAAACCATTCAGCTCAGGAGAAACAAGACTCACACAGACCCACTACAGGTTCTGTTCTGATTGTGATGAGTGACCAGCGAAAACTTAAGCCCAGGTTCATAATGTTGGTTCGGTCATTCCAGCTTCAGCTTATTGAGGGTTCTCCTCAGCGTTCTGAACATCCCACCACAGCATTTCAGTCAGGCTGGCCTCTGGCCTTTGACTAGACCATTTTAACGCCTTGATGCTAGCTATTCTATTGTAGATTTGCAGCTGTGTTCGGGATCAATGTTCTGTTGATGACACAGTTTGGACCTAGCTTCAGCTGTTGGACAGATTGGCTCTAGAATACTTGAGGAGTTCACGGTCCCCTCCCAGGTCATCAGCCCTCCACCACCGTGCTCAGCAGCTAGAATGACGTGTTGGTTTTCTCCGACTGCTCTTCACATTAAGCCACAGATGCACCATGACCAAACATCTCTACTTTGGTCTCTTCGGCCCAGAGGACATGACTCTAGAAGTCATGAGCTAAAAGTCCTGCTGCTATCTTGTTTTTAAAGAGAAGACACATTCTCCTTCAAACCGTCCAAACAGCCATACTGGTTCAGTGTTTTTCTAATATTCCTGCCATGACCTTTAACCTGCCAACCAAAGCCTGTAGAGTTTCAGATGTCTAACCCTAGGAAACGTTTTCCACTTGGGAATAGGCTTTCTCTCTGAAGAATCATGGACTTCAGATAGTTTAGACATGGACTTAAAACCATTCCCAGATTAACGGGCAGCTTCAGCTTCCTTTAAGGTCATTGCTGATGTCTTTCCAACTTGGCGTTGTGTTAATTCACAGGAAGAAGAAAAAAGTTTCTGTATGTAAAAGGTATTATTGCCAAGAATAGAAATGTGAAATGCTGCCCTAAATATCAGCTACCTATGTTCAACCTTCAGAGGTCCTCCGTCCATCATGTGACTTTTAAATAAAGATAAATTAATCTGTGACTCCAGGTCCGTTCTACTACTTCTTACCTCAATGCTACCTCTGTGCAGCCATAGTAATAAAGTACGTTTCTGTTCTCTGATCAGAAACCCAAACAGGAAGTGGGGGAGTCAAATGGACCCACTTCTTCCTCTGGAGGAGCTGCTGGAGGTCAGCAGGGCTCCTCCTCCTCCTCTCAACCTGTAGGGGGCAGCGCAGGATCAGCAGGAGCGCCATCCAGTGCAGAACAGCGCTCCCATCACAGAGAGAAACTGGAACGATTTAAGAGGATGTGTCTGCTGGAGCGCCGGCCCGAGTCGTCCTCCTCCTCTTCCTCCAGTTCCGAGTCCGACTCGGAGTCTGATTCGGACGACTCAATAAGGGGGGAGCATGGGGGAGGGTCCTCTCCTTCATCATCCTCCCCAGCTCCGCCTCCTCCTGTCGTCTATGGCAACAGCAGCGGGAGCCGGGTGGACAGAGAGCGGAGTCGCAGCGAGCGAGAGAGGGCACGGCGGCTGGCCGAGCTCGGATTCAGCGCCAGCGAGGAGTCGGAGGGCGAGGGAGGCAGGGGGGAGGAGGACAGGGAGGAGGAGCAGGCTGGGGGAGCTGGGGACAAGCCCCGGAAACGTGGAGGAGGAGACGTTTCTTCACGAGGACGGAAATCAGGTCTGATGGACACAGAGGAGGAGGACGTGCCTACTTCAGAAAGGACCAGGAAGACCTCTACCTCCCTCCCTCCGCCCTCACCCCTTTCCTCCAATCAGATCCCTCCGTCCTCGCTACACGACGGCTTCACGGGGAAGCAGCGCAGCAACGGACAGGAGGCGCGCAACGGACGGACCCGGGGAGGGACAGGAGGCGGGGAGAAGGAGAACGCCAGTGGACTTCTGACCAATCACAGACACGGTGGAGGGGGCGGGGTCAAAGGCAGCCGTGGCAACAAAGTCCGCAACAACAGCAAGAACCAGAATCAGAGAAACAGCGTCTCCTCCTCCTCTACCCCCACCTCTAACGGGGGAGGGGTAGCCAGCAGCGGCCTCTTGATGTCAGCCATGGCGGCGTCCCCCTGCTCGCAGCCATCCCGTCTGGCTCCGCGCTCTCAGATGATGAAACGCAGCCCGCCGGCTGTCCCCTCGCCTCCTCGGCCCGTCCAGATGGAGAGGCACTTGGTGCGGCCCCCTCCTGCCTGCCCTGAGCCCAGCTGCCTCCTTCTGGACTGCGGCTCTGCCCACATTATGACCCGTGATGTCTGGCTGCGAGTCTTTACCTACCTGAGTCAACGGGAGCTCTGTCTCTGCATGAGGGTGTGTCGCACCTGGAGCCGCTGGTCAGTGACGGGGTTATTGGTCAGATTAGCCGACTTCCTGTTTTCCTGCTGCGCTTCCCACTGATCACCTGTTCCCTCGTTTCCGTCCAGGTGCTGCGACAAGAGGCTGTGGACACAGATCGACCTGAGCCGCCAGCGCTCCATCACCCCGCCCATGCTTAGTGGGATCATCCGCCGACTGCCCGTCTCCCTTAACCTGGGTTACACCAACATCTCCAAGAAGCAGCTCATGTGGCTCATCAACCGTTTACCAGGTGAGACTGAGTGACAGACTCACCTCCCTGCCCCTCTGTCTACCCCTTCTCTCATCCATCTCACTCCTCTCTCTCACCCCCTCAGGTCTGCTGGAGCTCAACGTGTCTGGCTGCGTGTGGCCGGCGGTCTCGGCTCTCTGTCAGGCTGTCTGTCCCTGTCTGAAGCTGCTGGACCTCAGCAGAGTGGAAGACCTTAAAGATTCACACCTGAGGGAGCTGCTGGCTCCCCCACCTGAATCCCGGACAGGTGAGGCACCCACCCACACACACAAAACCTTTATCCCACAGTTTAGAGTGGACTCTGGGTGACTGTGCTCTGATTGGTCCATCAGCTCACAGCGAGAGCAGAGCAGGGCGTTTCCAGAATGTGACAGAGCTGCGATTGGCGGGTTTGGACCTGACGGACACGTCGTCCCGGCTTCTGGTGCGCCACACCCCCCACCTGACCCGTCTGGACCTGAACCACTGCGTGAACATCACCGACCAGACGGTGCGGAACCTAACGGTCTCCCCCCTGAGGGAGAGCCTCACCCACATCAACCTAGCAGGTAAGGAGGGGTCTGAGCACGCTCCTCCTCCTCTTTGCTTACTGTCAATCACACTGTGTGTGTGTGTGTGTGTGTGTGTGTGTGTGTGTGTGTGTGTGTGTGTTCGTTCGTTCTGCAGGTTGTGTGAAGCTGACCGAGCAGTGCGTCCAGCTGTTACAATGCTGCTCTGCCCTGCAAACGGTTGACCTCCGCTTCTGCTCCCTCCTCCCTGCTGAGTCTGGACAGCTGCTCTCCTTCCCCTTCCACTCCTCTTCCTCCACCATCTCCTCTTGTACGACCTCTTCTTCCTCTGCCAGCACCACCACCATCGCTGCTCTCTCCTCCTCCTCCGTTATTCCTGAAGACAGAACTCTGCTGAAGAACAGCTAAGCCCTCTGGGTCGTTTGACACCTGAGTCCAGCCTCTGAGTCCCACCTCCGTCCTTATTACACTACAAAGAGGTGAGGAAGAGGAGGAGCAGCTCTCCTCCTGCTGCAGAGGAGGAAGAGGAGGATACCTTTTGGTGATAGTGAAACATAGCAACCCTGAGCATGTACATATTTGTTCTCTGTACATTTATGGGTGTGTGTATATATCTGTAGTTTACTGTAAATGACCTTTCACCTCCCTGAACACTTTCCCTTCTCTCCTGTCCTTCCTCCCTTCGACCAATCATGGCGCCACATTGGCCCACCTGTCAGCTGCTGTTGAATGATGAAAAGAAAGATGTCGATGTTCACCTGCTGCCAACCTCTCTCACACACACTGCAGCATCACACACTCCTCACACTGACCTGACGTCAGTCTGCTCCGGTGGCAGTAAAGCTCTCACCCAGAACATCAGAAAGCTCCAGAATCCTGAGCTGCATCCTAAAATGTTCCATCTGCAACTCCAGGACCTGTTCCTGCTCCCAGTATTCCTCCCATGTTCCCATCGCAACATCTGCAGATGAGTCCAGATTCAGGACAAGAATCTGGAAGCGGCAAAATGGGGATTATTAGTCAGGTCAGCAGGTTGTTTTCCTGATCCTGACTCTGTCCTTCGTTCCAGGTTTCAGATTTCGATGTTTGACCTGAACACCTGATTGCTGTGCTTCAGGTGTTTATGTCCCCTGTGTGTGTGTGTGTGTGTGTGTGTGTGTGTGTGTGTGTGTGTGTGTGTGTGTGTGTGTGTGTGTTAATCTGAACCTCATCAGCCCTTCTTCTTTGCTTTGGTGTCCCAGACTCACTGATCACGTGTTTTTCTCAGGAGTATTTTTTGTTGACTTTTATTTATTCGGCGCCACAGCAGCACTTCCCGACCCGGCCTGAGTTGAGCCGATCCTGTCGGAGTCCTCTCCTCTCCGTCCTATGCGACACTTCCTGTCTCCGCTGCCATGTTCTGGTCCGATTCAGATTTCTTCTGCGGCATGTTTCAGGAGAAAGAGAACAGAGAAAGTCCACAGAGTGACTCATCGGCTTTGTTTAGGGGATCTCTGTTTCACATATCGCTGCTTAGCCATGTGACTTTGGGTCAGTGTTCCAGACAGGTTCTTTGGATATTAAAGGAGATCCAGATCTGATTTATAATCTGGATTTATTTTGTGAAAATATTGAAATGTTTGTCACTTCAAACCTTTATCTTGTTTAGATCATATCAGAATCTTGATGTCTTTATTTTACATTTTTTCAGTTTTCAGTATCTGGAAAAAAGAAAAAACTGCATTTTATTACGGCACCGAACGGACCCGGCCACCCACATTGTGCTTGATCTCTCAGTGGTTCTGGTCAGTATTTCTCCAGGCTAAAAAACAACCTTGAACATGATTCTTGAATCTGAACAGATTAGTGATCCAGACCTAAAACCATTTTCAGATTCTGGATGGATTCTTGGTTCTGAACTCCTTCCTACCTTTAAACAGACGAGTGTCTCTGTTTAAAGGTCTATAAATCTCAATGAGACATTTTCCACCTGGATAAATAAGCGACATATTGAAAAATAAAAATCATTCATTTTCTGAACAGATTTGTTTCTCTGTTGAAACTGAATGAAAAAGCAGAAAAACATTCAGAAAGACCTTTAGAGAGGAACTGCTGATCAGAACCACTTTAGAAGCTGGATCTCAGGGCGGAGAACTGAAAGGACCTGGATCTGCATCAGGAAGCATTTACCGGTCTTTAGAAACTCTGATCCTGAAGCTGATCTCTGGGTGTTGGAACCAGAGCTGCTGCCTTCACTCACATTTATGTACTTTACAAACAGATCAGTTAATGATCTTGTCGGGTTTTGGTTCTGCTAGTTTTTAATTGAGGTTCTCCTGGTTCAGTGGAACTCCCTAGTGGTTTTGGGTAGGACCAGTTTATGTGTTGTTTTCTGGAGACCTGCCTTCAGCCAGGTTTTAGTCTTTAATGCAGTTTAGAACCAGAACCTCCTTGTTTCTGATAGCTTCAGGTGTTTGAAGAAGATTCTGATGCTTTTGAAACCTGAAACCTTCAAAGCAAAAGCTTCGGTTCTTCCTCTGCTCCTCCAACTTCATGTTTTCATCAGAACTTGTATTCCCTCCAGGAAAAGTGGAAATTACTGGACTTTACAAACATATTGGACTGAAGTAGAACTCCCATCATCTCAGGTTCTCCCTTTTTATCCTGAGATTTTATCTGATATATGTTCTGATCCAGTAACTGTGCTCCTGTGGTTTAATGAACCAGGAGCAGATATGTGTTTGCAAAGGTACTACATGTTCTGACTCCACCTGTCCACCAGGTGGCATCTTTGACTGCAGGTTCAGGTTCACTTTCTCTTCACTCATTTGCCCGATGCTGTTCTTCTGGGCTGAAACGGGCCTCCTGTGGTGCGTTCAGGGTCCGCTCAGGCTGTGGGAGCTTTGTGCTTCGTCTTGTTCGGCTGCCGGTCAGGTGAGGTAGCAGCACTGAAGGGTGGGGTTTGTCAGATTTTAATGTTTCATGTTTAAAAACGAGTGCAAACAGCCGAACCTTAATCCTGAGAGAAAATGAAAACCGGCCTGGTGGTTCTGATTCTGCTGCTTCTCTTTGTGAACAGAAACGTGCCGGCTGCTCGGCCCGGCTCTGCAGGGTTGTGAATGAATGTTGGTGCCGCCGCACTCGTTGTGCCATAAACGCAGCAGCTCAGCTCACTTTTTAGAGCTGCGTTTTAAGTTGTTTTTACAATGGTAGGGGGGGGGGGGCACTTTGTGGGCTTCACCTAGCAACAGGTGAGCAGATCAAAGCTGATTGGATGAACGTATCAGTTTTGGGTCTTGGTATAATCTCGATGCACTGGATCAACCCCAACGTTCCTATTTCACATTTTCTTGTTTATTTCTTTGTGTTTTTATATTTTGTCCATGACTCTTCCAATGTGTTGATGGAAAATGAGGAAGAAGTTGGAATAAACAGTGAAAACAGACAAAAACAAAATACCAACTCAAGGCAGCTACGTATGAATGACTACTGTACAATGACAAATAAAGAAGCAATCGGTTTGTTTTTACATCATTTCTGTCTCTTTGTGCTTTTTTTCTGAAGATCTAAGTTTTATCATTAAAGTGCTGGAAAAAAAAGTAGGTTCCCATCACTCCAGAGGTCTGGATCTGTCACATGGTCTCCTTCCCATGGGATGGACCCAGAAAACCTTCACAGGGAGGGATCCTGATCAGATGAAACCTCTTTGTTGACTTGTCTGAATGCAGAGGATCAGCTCTACTACAACCCCCCCCTGATGATGGCAGTCGGATCTCCTTTCAGTCTTGAAAAAAGATCCAGATCATCACCTTTCTACTCAGCTCCTTCTGGATCACCTGGACTACAGCAGAGGATGCACCAAACCCCACACCCGATCGCTCCGTAGTCACCTAAAATGGTTTTCCAACAGTCTTGAAGGAGTTCCCAGAGATGCTTAGCACTTGTTGGCCCTTTTGCCTTCACTCTGCGGTCCAGCTCACCCCAAACCATCTCGATTGGGTTCAGATCTGGTGACTGTG
Source organism: Girardinichthys multiradiatus (assembly GCF_021462225.1). Classification (NCBI taxonomy): domain Eukaryota; kingdom Metazoa; phylum Chordata; class Actinopteri; order Cyprinodontiformes; family Goodeidae; genus Girardinichthys; species Girardinichthys multiradiatus. The sequence continues at coordinate 39,364,605 of NC_061817.1, forward strand.
TAGGCCAGGTCGTCTGACGCAGCACCCCATCACTTTCAAAGTTTTCCCAATTGTTTGGACTGACTGACCTTCATTTCTTAAAGTAATGATGGCCACTCGTTTTTCTTTACTTAGCTGCTTTTTTCTTGCCATAATACAAATTCTAACAGTCTATTCAGTAGGACTATCAGCTGTGTACTGTATCCACCTCCTGCACAACACAACTGATGGTCCCAACCCCATTTATAAGGCTTGAAATCCCACTTATTAAACCTGACAGGGCACACCTGTGAAGTGAAAACCATTTCAGGTGATGACCTCTTGAAGCTCATCAACAGAATGCCAAGAGTGTGTGGAGCAGTAATCAAAGCAAAAGGTGGCTACTTTGAAGAACCTAGAACATAAGACATATTTTCAGTTGTTTCACACTTTTTTGTTCAGTATATAATTCCACATGATTTAATTCACAGTTTTGATGCCTTCAGTGTGAAGCTAGAATATTCATAGTCATGAAAATAAAGAAAACTCTTTGAATGAGAAGGTGTGTCCAAACTTTTGGTCTGTACTGTATATATATATATATACATACAAGACAGACTCCTGTCATCTGCAGAAATATTCGGATGATTCTGCAGTCGTTGGTGGATCAGAGATGGACAAGAAGCTGAGTACAGGAAGGTGGTGGACCACATTGTGGCATGGTGTGGAAACAATCATCTCATCTTGAACGTGACTAAAACAAAGGAGATGATTATAGATTTTAAGAGAAACAGGAATAAGTCAAAAACTATTTCCATCATGGGAGACGAAGTGGAGGTGGTGGAGGAGTATAAATACCTCGGTGTTCACCTGGACAACAGACTAGAGTGGAGATGCAACTGTGAAGCCATCTACAAGAAGGGACAGAGCAGACTGTACTTCTTGAGGAAGCTTAGGTCCTTTGGTGTTTGCAGCAAGATGCTGCATATCTTCTATAAGTCTGTTGTGGAGAGTGTGATCTCTTCTACCATCATCTGCTGGGGAAGCAGCATCAGAGCCAGGGACTTAAAAAAGCTCAACAAGCTGATAAAGAAGGTTGGCTCTGTTCTGGAGACTCCTCTGGAACCTCTGGAGATCATTGTGGAAAGAAGGATTTTTCATAAAATGAAGAACATTATGGAGAACCCTGAGCATCCTCTTCATCAGACTGTCCTACAACAACAGAGTGTCTTCAGTCAGAGGCTTCTTCAGATCTGCTGTAAGACGGAGCTCTACAGGAGATCCTTCCTGCCCACAGCCATCAGCATCTACAACGACTCTTTGAAGAAACCTTCATAATATGAGCTACAACAACATTTAATTTCCCTTTGGGATTAATAAAGTAGTTTTGAATTGAATTGAATATATATAGTTATTTCCTTGTTAACAGATGGTAAATGACCACAGGGTTGTGTTCTCTCTCCCTTATTGGAACAGCCTGTACACCAACAGCTGCAGCAATCACTATACAGGATGGCATATTTTAAAGTTTGCACATGACACAGTTATTGACAGCCTGTTACAGGAAGAGGATGACTCACCTGCTCAGGTAGTGGAGGATTTGTGGTGTGACAACTCCTATTACCAAAGATCTGTATATAGATTTTAGGAAAAAGTCCAGTCCCACCACCTTTAGTTCTTATTAACGGAGTGGTGTGTGTTCAGGGCTCTAAGTACCTGGGTGGTGTCATCGGTAATAAGCTGATATTCAGTGACAAGTCATCAAAAAAGCACATAAAAGACTGCTCCTACTTCCTAAGTGAAATCAATTTAGTATTTGTAAAAAGTTGAGGACCATCTTTTATAGCTCTACGATACAATCTGGCCTTACATTGTCCTTCATCACTTGGTTCGGCAGCTTATCAGTATGAAACAAAAACAGCATGAAGCAAGTAATAAAATCGGCTGGTAAAATGATTGGCTCTAAATTACCTGATCTAACAGAAACATTTTTATAAAGGGTTAGACAATAGGCAAAAGCTATTCTTCACTGTCCTCGTCATCCGCTTCATGATGTACCTGAGCTCCTACCATCTGGAAACAGATTCAGGCAGCCTAAATCTAGGACCAACAGAAGGAAAAACTCTTATTACTCAGGCCATTGTTTAGACAAATTTAAAAAGTGATGGTTGTGTTATTCTTAGTTGGATTGTTAGTTGTGAAGTTGTAGAGTGACCATGTCCGTGTTTTGTTTTCTATGGTTTCCACCAGGCCGCTTCACTGCTTCTGTACCTGGACGATATGATGTACTTAAAGAAACCATGAGTTCTGCTCTCTGGCAGAAGATCCTGCACGTTTTAAGACATAAAATCACAAAGTGTTTCAAAATAAACTAATACGCCACAAAAAGCAACAATGGATAAAAAACTAAAGAAATGAATAAAAGCATATTTTAAAAGATATGTTCTTAATTGACGTTTAATAGAAACCAATAAGTCCACCGAGTCTGGGCTGAACAGAAAGTTTTGTCTCCTTTTATTTTTATATTAGTATGGGGAACCATCAGCAGGCCCTGGTCACAGGACCTCTGGGACCTGCCAGAGACATGTGGGTGAAGAGGCCTGCTTACATAACCTGGTGCCTATCCTTGAAGCCCTCTCCAAGTCAGTAGAAGAATCTTAACTTGCACTCTAAAATAAACCTGACGCCAGCGTAACTACATCAAGATTGGAGCCACATGTGAAAACTTGGAGGATTTTGTCAGAAGCCTGGCAGCAGCATGTTAAACGATTGTTGACCTTAGATTCAAGCTCAGTGGGGTTATGCTGCAGAACAATGATTCGAAGCACATTGTCATCTTGGAATGGTTTAAAAATAAAATAAAAACAAAATGAAGGTGGTGCAGTTAGTAGCACTGTTGCCTTGCAGCAAGAAGGTCCTGAGTTTGACTCCTGACTTGGGAGTTTGCATGTTCTCAGGGTACTCTAGCTTCCTCCAATAATCCAAAAATATGAGTGTTAGGTTAACTGGTCTCTCTGGATGGGTTTTGCACATGGTTGTTTGTCCTGTGTGTCTCTATGTTGCCCTGCGATGGATTGGCGACTTGTCTAGGATGCACCTCACGTCTCGCCCATAGACTGCTGGAGATAGGCACCAGCTTCCCTGCTGGTGCCTATCTCCTAAAATCCTAAAATGGATGGATGAAGTTTTTGGAGAGGCCTAGTCAAAGTCTGGACATCCATTTGATAGAGATGCTGTGGCATGACCTTAAACAGGTCGTTTATGCACGAAAACCCTCCAGTGATGCTGAATTAAAACAATTCTTCAAAGCAGAGTTGGTCAGAATTCCTCCACAGTAATAGAAAAGACTCATAAATAACTAGTTATTATGGTTAGGGAACAGTTACTTTTTCACATAGGGTCATGTTGGTCTGGATTGAGTTTTTAAATGAAATTTTTTTTTTTGTATCTACTCAGATTATCTGACAATAGTTTCAGGAAAATTTATCTTCTTCAAATTTCCGTTTGTATCTTGTCAAATCTTTCTCACTCTAACACACAGACTACATATATACTACTAAACAGACTCATTTAATCAGCAGGTAGCTGCAGTGTTTGAAAGCACAAAATACAGAAACATGTGTGATTAGCTTGTTTTAGTATAGCATATATCTGAGTACAGATCAATGATCAAGAGCTCCACACGGCAGTCCCAGTGATACCACTTCTGTTGGATGATACACCCTCCGCAGCGGGAGGTGGCGCTAATGTTCTCATCCTGCTATATGAGTCCGCGACTAAAGAAGTGATTGTGACGCCGTACTTACGTCAGTGCGTGATATCCCTCCGCGTGAGAGAACCGCGCGCTCCTTTCCCTCGCGAACGGGCGGCGTTTCTGCGAGCTGCGGCCGTCAACGTTTCCTGCATCGTCCGAGTAAATCCCAAACGAATCTAACCGAGCCCAGCCGAACCTGCTCTGTGGCTGCCTCAGACTGGGCTCCAAGGAACCAGATCCTTCGTTGTTATCAAACCTGACGAAGTGAAGAGCGTCGGCAGCAGCAGCAGTAGGAGCAGCCGGGCCACAGGATGGAGCTCATCACTATCCTGGAAAAAACCGTCTCTCCGGGTAAGTACCAGGTTGGATCGGTTTATCCAGTCGGCCCTGGGGCTCTCTGTTCGGTACCGACGGAGGGGTGGTGGTGGAGTAGCGAGAGAAGGCTTATCTAAGGGCGGAAGGAGCTATTAGCTCCTAATGCTAAGTGAGCTAACTGAGGCCTGTCGCGGCGAGTGACTCCGCACTCTGGTCGGACTTTAGGCACTATCTTAGGATAATATAAACCAACCAGGGTGTTCTGACCCAGTCTGAAAATAACAAGAGAGCATAATTATGGTGTCCAGGTCACTCGAGGGGTGATGTGGCAGGTGGGGGAGGCTGAACCGGACCCCGACCCTGCCCATGCCCAGTGCAGCCTCTCTGTTAGCCTATTAGCGCGGCTGACTTACACCGTCGGCCTCCTTCTCCGGTTCAGTGTCCAGAACTGAAACAGAAAGGAAGAACTGTTCTAGGTTAATGTGTTGGATGTTCTGGGTTGTTAACGCTAAACTTAGAGCCGTTTTTTCCAGTTGTACCGACTCCCGTCCCCGGAACCGTTCGTGTTCCGGTCAGCGGCTAGCTTTAGCAGCTAACACACATGTTAGATCCTCGGCGGGTTTCTACTGCAGAGCGGGCTGTTCCTGCGTGGAAACGTGACGGCGTGGAAATGGACCACTCAAATGTGGATCCGCTGCTGAGCCGTTTCACGAGAGTTTAGACTGCATCGAAGCTGGCATCTGATTCTTAACTGCGGATTAAAAGGCTGTTTGACTGTTTTTAGGGAGTCTGCACAAACTTAGAGTAGCTTTGGCTCCAAATCCACAAGAAATTAATCAAATCTGGACTGAGTTATTGTACAATAAATGTTTTTTAAAACACAGCTTCTCAGCTGCAGCTGTAAAGGCTTTAACTAGACCACCTTGGGTCAGGTAAGAAGTAAATACATGAACCTTGGGCTGGTCCATTCCAAACAAACACATCAGGTAGAAATCAGTTTGTTAGAATGTTAACTCCGTGTACCACATTCTAGTCTCAGTTTTTTCTTTGTAAACTTTTAATAAGTTTGAATTCTGTGTTGTTGTGTTTTTGCATTCAAACCAGAAGTCCATTTAGATGGCGTCCATCTTGAAAAAAGAAATATTTAAACTGATCAAACCTAGACTCAATTATTAAATCAATGACCTGTAAAACTGCTGAGAATGGTAACTTCATCACTTGTTTGGCATGTAGACCACCTTGGATCATGTCACATGTGAAAACGTTGCACTGTTCAGAACCTTTTGACATTATGGGCAGATTCTGGAAAACTCAGTTCTGTAGTATTTTAGAGGCTGTTAATTCACCATAAAACAATCCAATCTAGAGATACGATTAATAAACCCTTTATGCTCTTTGCAAAATGAGAGATGGCGTGTATTTTTTCTCCATGGGGTCTGAAAATTACATCACTGAAACGGATCAAACCTGGGCTAAAGTATTGTTTTACACTGATTATCACAGATTTATTGTTATTACAACATGACTACATATTATATTAGTATTGCACAGAACTGCTTGAGCTGCAATTAATATTAGCAGCCATGCATTTAAGCTCTAATGCCATCAGACTGTAGTTAAACAGTTTGTGTTGAGATGGAAATGAGTTCTTCCAGTAGCTGAATAAATCAAACGCTATCTGGGGTCTGTGTTTGCATTGAACTCAAAGCAAAAAGATGTTAACACTGTTTTATGTATGCGTATATTTATTGTAAATCACATTGTTCTTACATTTGCATTATTGCATTTCTCTAAAAGGTTATGAGCCTATTTTACACCGAATAGATGCTTTTGTTTCAGGGTTTGTGTCAACTTTACTGGTGAAAACACAGAAGTGTAACTTCAGTTCACATAATACAAAAATCTCCTTTCATCAATCATCTTCCACTAATATAAGGCAGGGTCACATGTCAAGGAGGGAAATCCAGAATCTGCACTGCTTGGCCCACATGTCCCTCTCTGCTACTGCTTCTCCATGTTTTCCTCACCACTCAGTGAACATTAGCACCTCTCTGGTCTTCAGTTGGGCAGCATCTCCAAACGATGAACCCGATCTGAACCTGTCTACAAGGACCTGCTACGGTCCAAGAGCACAGTTAGATATCAACTGCTCCTCAAGAATAACTTCTTCCTCTCTGTCCTCAGATCGGCATGAACTGGAGGCGGCGCAGAAGTTTCTGGAGCAGGCGGCGATAGAGAACCTGGTTAGTACTAGGGCGCTTTGTGGAGGAGGTGGAGGTCCTGCAGGTAGAGGGCGAGGAGCTCTGGGAAGCTGAAACTAGACCTGCATCTCTCTCTCCTGTAACACACATCTACACACTCATTTAGCCACAGTGAGCCCAGTTACACTAACAGGGACCAGCATCTTATTACACACACTGTTTGAAAGTCAATTAGTGGGTTTCGATCATTCTAAAGAATCATCCAACAAATCCCAGCGGATTAAAAACAGGTTTGTGAATGATCTTAGCAATCTCTCCTAACAATTACACCAGGTTTCTTCACAGTCTCAAAGTACAGGAAAAACATGGAATTTGCTTTAATTGGTCCAAGTTTTACATATGAGAATCCAGGTTCCTCGTCTTATCTTCTTGAAGCTAAAAATAAACCTTCCGTAGGTCCAGAAGGTTATCAGGCTCTGCTAGTAAGTTTGTTGTCTAAGTGAATAATTTAACAGCAAAAGTAACTCCAATAGAACTATTATTAGTATCTCATGGATGTGATGATGGAGGAGGTGACATAACTCTGCTCTTAGCTGGTCCAGAACCCTGCACAGATCTAAATGGATCACTGAAATCTTTAGTCACACTGAGACGTTTACAGTGAGATGATTGGGTGGCCTGATTGGCTCTATTGTCCAGGCTGTGACTTTATTCATCTTAAATTGGCACCGTTTCCTTTTAGTGTGCTTCCTTTGGCCAGCAGGTGGCGCCTCCTGCAGAGAAAGTAAAGTTCAGTCCCAGAATGCTGCTGGGATATTTGAGTTTATATGCGGTGTGCATTATGACAGGAGATAAAGCATGTGGGGATTTATGGCTTAATGCTCACTGACTGCTTTTCTTCATGTGTCGCCTGCTTCGTGTAGTCTACAGCAGTAAGGACTCCATCAGGCTTCAATCATGTTCTGACCAGCAGACGTTTAGTTTCTGTGTGAATAGTTGAAGGTTACCAGTCGTCTTACTGACTAAACGCTACAAATGTACGTTATGTTTATAGAGTGGAGGACTTCAGGTAGTTGGGATCAGAAATCCTAACATCTCCAGCAGCTTCAGAGTTGATTCGTGGAAGAAAATCACACAAAATCTGGCTTATTGGATGAAACCTGCCAGCAGTCACTACAGACCTGATTAAAACAAAGCTGCAAATATGCTGCCCTCTGGTGCTGATAATCAGGGCTAAAGATCTCTGTCTCCATCCTGCTGTTTGAACATTAAAGGTTTTAGTTTCTGCTTCAGGCTCCTGTGGACTCATTGATTTCAGTTTCTGGTGTTTAGAACAAGACTCGACCTCCAGTTGGGTCACACTGTTGAACTGTTGTATGATCTGAGGGTGTGGAGCAGATTCAGGAAGGATTAGGACTGCTTGACATGCTAGCACAAACATGAAGTCAGAAATTCCCAGTGCATTGTGGGTCACTGAGTATTTTCAAAGCACAGTTGGCCAGAGATCAGAGTCTACCAACTTTCCAAGGATCAACTTTGATCAGTGATAAGCAGGTTAGATGCTTTCCTCGCTGTTCATTAAACTATCATTGATCTATGAACTCCCACCATCTTCTGGCTGTAAACGCACCAACCAGCAGCATGCAGTGTGATGCACTTCACAGTTCAATAAAAATCAGGCTAAACTACTCTATTTTTGGCAGAACCTGCAGCTGTACATTGTTGAACTCATAATCGGTGCAGATCAGACCTCAGAGAAAACCAGAAACTCTCTGCTTAACTCTGACTAAAGTTTTAAATAATCACAGATTATATACTAGAGTAAAAGGAAGGTGCTGAATTGTTCTATTTCAGTGGTTTATTTGCAAAAAAAAAAAAAAAGTCTTAAGAATGTGTTCAAATTCACGTCTTAAAACGTTCGACGTTATTTAGGGAAGGCCTTTTTGCATTTTGAACACAGAATAAAAACCAACATGAGTGAAACACTCATTCTGACAAACTGACCCAGCGGGTTAACATGCTGTGACACATTTATTCAAGGATATTTTCCTTGCTCTGACATTTAAAGGTCATTTAGGAAGCAGAACATGTTGACTCAGCTGGTTCCCTCTGTTTCTCCTCCAGCCCACCTTCCTGGTGGAGCTGTCCAAGGTGCTAGCAAACCCCGGCAACACGCAGGTGGCTCGAGTGGCTGCAGGTCTGCAGGTGAAGAACTCTCTGACCTCCAAAGACCCTGATGTGAAATCGCAGTACCAGCAGAGATGGCTGGCTATAGACACCAACGCTCGCCGCGAGATCAAGAACTACGTAAGTACTCGCCGACCCTCTTCAGATCTGCTGGAAGTTCTCCCACTAACCCTGATCTATGTCCGGCAGGTTCTACAAACTCTGGGCACAGAGACGTACCGGCCCAGCTCGGCTTCGCAGTGTGTTGCTGGCATCGCCTGTGCAGAGATTCCCGTAAACCAGTGGCCCGAGCTGATCCCGCAGCTGGTAGCCAACGTCACGGACCCATCCAGCACCGAGCACATGAAGGAGTCCACGCTGGAGGCCATTGGATACATCTGCCAGGACATTGTGAGTGGTAGCACACATTGAGATCACATCAGGCAGCTGTTGGTTCCTGGTGGTCTTTTCCTTACTGGCACTAACTGGATCCCACCATCATGTTGCTTCAAGGAAACATCATTTCCATGACTGCAATGTTTTATTAATGAAGCTGTTTTTGGCATAATAAAACTTGACCACCTCTTTACCTTCTCAGGTTAATGTGTTACAGGTACAGAGACCCTGAAGGCAGGACCTTTCAATAACTGAGCTGACCCAGAAGAGAAGCTAGATGCGTTAGCAACATCTTTTCTGCAGAACCAGTTTCCTCAGGTTTAGGGAGTGTTTGATGGGTCCACTGTGATTATGTAGATGATTGGTTTATATCTGCAATCCTCTAAGATTGAGGATGCACCGCCGTCACCTGAAGGTCACGGTTTCTGCAACGTCTCAAACTGTTGAGGTTTTAGGCCTTAAAAATGAGAGTCACAGAAACCTTGGTGATGTATTTGAAAGTTGAATCTGGGTTTGTGCTGTTTGGTGGCATATGTCAGACTGAGGTCAGAAGCAGCCATCCGGTCCTGATCGTTCTGGCGGTTCTGAACGGATCCAATGTCTGAATGTTGCTGTGATGTATTTCCGTAGGATCCCGAGCAGCTGCAGGAGACCGCCAATCAGATCCTGACGGCCATCATCCAGGGCATGAGGAAGGAGGAGCCCAGCAACAATGTGAAGCTGGCCGCCACCAACGCGCTGCTCAACTCGCTGGAGTTCACCAGAGCCAACTTCGACAAAGAGGTGCAGAACCAGAACCAGCGATCAGGGACACGGCTGATTTTCAGTGTAGAGGTGTATGAGCAGCAAAGCAGGATGCTGAGTTGACCTGTGTGTGTTTTCAGACGGAGAGACACTTCATCATGCAGGTGGTCTGTGAAGCGACCCAGTGTCCCGACACCAGAGTGAGTCCTATCACGACCCGGTAAAGCTCCTGTTCAGCTGATCCGTCTTTAACTCCTCCCATCTCCTCTTCCTGTACTCAGGTGCGCGTGGCAGCCCTGCAGAACCTGGTGAAGATCATGTCCCTGTATTATCAGTACATGGAGACGTACATGGGCCCCGCCTTGTTTGCGGTAAGAAACCTCGACAGATCTGGTCCGAAACTCTTCGTCCTCTGGCTTTTTAAAACAGGCGCTGATTAAGAGAGGAACTAGAATAAACCAAATACAAGGATTGATTGGTTTGGGTCAAACTTCAGGATTATGTTGTTAAGCGTTAACTGGACAGGATGAGAGATCGGATCTGGATGAGAAAGCAGCAGCCAGACTGAAACAGTAACATCCCTGCAGGATGCCTCCATCCAACCACAAACTTCAGGGTGTTTGATTAAGATTTCATGTCCAACACAAAGTAGTGGAAGGAGAAAGATTCCTAGTTGTCCTGCTGGAAGGTCCACTCCAGTCGGAGGTCTTCTGCAGCCTCTAACAGGGTTTCCTCCAGGATTGACCAGGATTTGGCTCCATCCATCGTCCTCTGACTAGATTTTCTGTCCCACATCATGATGCTGCCACCACCATGGTTCACTGTAGGACTGATGTATTCAGGTCTGTTGTTCATAGTTCAGAACCTTTCATCATATCTGGTTTTTGTAGAATTCAGCAACATTACATGTTTCTTTCAGGAATGTGCAGATTTGACTTTTGACATCCCTCAGCTCTGTTCTTTAGTTTGACCTGAGCTTTAATTGAAGGACACTGACTCATGACTGTCCCCTGCTGAGAGGGATGATCTGGGTTCACGTGACCACTCAGGAGATGGAGATGTGTGGGCTTCTGCTGGAGAACCTTTGAGTAATCTGCTGGTTACTGTGTTGAAGAGTCCTGGTAAATAATTATGGATAATCGGGTGTCTCCAAAAACATTGGAGCTGATTTAGGAAGCATGAACTTCTGCCTGGCGTTACCAGAATAAGGTCCAGTCTACAGCTCTGTCTGCTCATTAAATATTACAGTAAATGAGAGAAATTATTACCTCTGGTTTAGTCCTTCAGCGTTGAACCTGTGGCTGAGTTCTGGATCTGCCAACTCCTCCTGGTGTGAACCCATGTTTCCACTAGGGGTGCTGTTTTTGACATACTGAAGACCTGCTTTTATCAATAAAAATAAACCTTGTTGGCATCACAGATGAGGCCCCCTGCAGTCTGGAGAACTCTGGAGTTTCATTTCAGTATTTATCGGGTCCAGATAAATTGGAAAAGGAAATATCGGACTGTATTACTGGACTTAATATTGTCTAAACATCATCTCCTTCCTGTCCCTCCAGCTTATATATTTAAAGTCTGACCACTGCAGAAACATCTCCCATAAACTCATAATGATGGTTTGAATTTGACAAAAGTCTGAGAACAGAGAAAATCTGTTGTCTTTGCAACATTGTGGACGCCTGCTAGATGTGTTTAAGTTGGAAGAAAATTCAGGATCTGTCGGTCAGACATTATTCAAGTAATTCGTTGTTTGCTCCTGAGATGGTTGACGCCCCTCCTCAGGTTTAATGTTGGAGCCACAGCAGCAGTTAGCTCTGGTGGTTCGGAGCAGAAACATTTCTAAATGAGGTTAAGTTGACCTCTGATGTGCTCTTCTGGTTCAGATCACCATCGAGGCGATGAAGAGCGACATCGATGAGGTGGCTCTGCAGGGTATCGAGTTCTGGTCGAACGTCTGTGATGAGGAGATGGACCTGGCCATCGAGGCCTCAGAGGTGTGTTTCAGGTCTTTTTTGGACACTCTGTCAATTTCCGTTTCTCTGATCATCTCTTCCTGTTTCCTCTTGGCCAATGGCAGGCCTCGGAGCAGGGACGCCCCCCTGAGCACACCAGTAAGTTCTACGCGAAAGGAGCGCTGCAGTACCTAGTCCCCATCCTGACCCAGACCCTGGCCAAACAGGTGCTGTACCCGTTGCTCTGTCTGCACGCGCTCAGTGCGAGTCTGTGTGTGACCGTTCATGTGTCTGCAGGACGAGAACGATGACGACGATGACTGGAACCCCTGCAAGGCTGCAGGCGTGTGTCTGATGCTGCTGGCCACCTGTTGCGAAGACGATGTGGTTCCCCACGTTCTGCCCTTCATCAAGGAGAACATCAAAAACCCAGACTGGCGGTACCGAGACGCCTCCATCATGGCCTTTGGCTCCATTCTGGAAGGGCCCGACCTGAATCAGCTCAAACCACTTGTCATACAGGTGAGCCGCTGTTGCAAGAAGTTCACCTGATCTTGTAGAAGCGAGTCTCTGACCACGCTGCTCCCTACAGGCTATGCCCACACTGATTGAGCTGATGAAAGACCCCAGCGTGGTGGTGAGGGACACCACGGCGTGGACCATGGGCCGGATCTGCGAGCTGCAGCCAGAAGCTGCCATCAACGAAGTCTACCTGGCCCCCCTGCTGCAGTGTCTGATTGAGGGCCTGGGTGCCGAGCCCAGGGTGGCCTCCAACGTCTGCTGGGTGAGGTGAAGGGCCTGTGCACGGGCGGGTTCTGATCCAATCTCCAAGCTAACATGTTTTTCTTTAACAGCGGTCCAACAGTGTGGTTCAGGGAAAAATAATTTACATACATTCCCACAGAGAGCTGCAGACCCTACAGGGTTGCTGGGAACCTTTTAGTTTCTGTGCTGCTGATCCGAAATCGGGACCAGAATCTTTATTTGATTAAAAACTGAGCTGACAAACCTTTTGGTTCTGGACCTGCTGGAGGTTCTGATGGTGGAATAATCTGCAGTAAAAGTCCCACCGTACAGCATTAACACAGATGTTCAAAATAATCTTAATTAGTTTGCTTTAAACCAGAAAAGCAACATTCCTTGTGAGAGCCGGGAATCAGGGACTATTTAACAGTTTAATATCAACCTAAAATCATTTTTGGAATAAATTCATCTAAAAAATAAAACGTTCCCTTCATCAAACGGCCAGTTTCAGTCCACCAGTTACATTCAGCAGAGCCGTTCTGTCTGGCTTCAGAGACCAGTGGATCATCAGCAGCGCAGTGGGAGGATAACTGGTGCTGAGCTACAACAGCTCCAAGCTGCAACAAATAGAGAAACTAAAGGAGGGGACAAGAATCGAGCCTTGCTGGACCCCACATGACAGAGGAGCACTAGAAAAGATAAAAAGAGAAAGTTCTGCCCGATGAGAAGGGAAGGTCCACACAGCTAGAAGACAACTCGAGTCACTCTGGCATTTCATCTGGAAACTTCAGCAGTAGGAACAGGAAACACCTGGAAAAGCACCACATGCTTGGTTCACACAGAAATGATTATTCAGCTTGAAGCTGAAGCAGGAGGACAAAGCTTCTTCAGAAGACCTGATGCTGGGTTTATCTTCTGCCATGAACACTCCATAATTAACTGAAACACACTGTCCTCCATCAGGCCTTCTCGTCTCTGGCTGAGGCGGCGTATGAAGCAACCGATGCTGCAGAGGACCAGGAGGAGCCCAGCACCTACTGCCTGTCCTCGTCCTTTGAAATCATTGTCCAGAAGCTCCTGGAGACCACCGACAGGTAGGAACCGGCTCTGCTCCAGGTTTCAGCTGACTGTATATCTGCTCTGTGGCCACTTCCTGTTTCTGAAGATACAGTAAGTTTTATCTTACTGCCTTTAGTTCTGAGAACCTGAACAGAACTGTGGGTTCAGAGCTTCAGCAGAATGAAGAAGTGTGGGAATACAGACAGTCCATGGAATCTGGGGTGTTTTCAGTCTGAAGACACATCTTCTAGCGTTCTGATGATATATGGAGCAGGACAGGACTGACAGCATCCATCCCTGGTTGGGTTTGGGTTCTTTAATGCAGGAAATGTGACTGAATTTGTTCTATAGATTAATTCTCCATGGAGACTTTCTGCAGCAGAAAGTCCACATGAAGCCTGTCAGAGCAGCTAAGCTCACAAGTTTAGAAGGGGATTCTCCTTTAAGGTGTCTCTCTGCCGTGCTTCCGCCCCCTCAGGCCCGACGGCCACCAGAACAACCTGCGTTCAGCTGCCTATGAAGCTCTGATGGAGATCGTGAAGAACAGTGCCAAAGACTGCTACCCTGCAGTCCAGAAGACCACGCTGGTGATCATGGAGCGGCTGCAGCAGGTCCTGCAGATGGAGGTGAGTCACCATGATTGGAACACCAGAGGCATTCAACACTGCAGCTTTTAATTTGAAAGGATGTCCTGGGTGATGCTGTCTTCCTGTGTGCAGTCTCATATCCAGAGCACCTCGGACCGGATCCAGTTCAATGACCTGCAGTCGCTGCTTTGCGCCACACTTCAGGTGAGACTTCACCCCTGAACTCATACAGTCACGCTTTTATTTTGAAGGTCTACTGAACATTTCCGGTTCCCCTGCAGAACGTTCTCCGGAAGGTTCAGCACCAGGACGCCCTGCAGATCTCGGATGTGGTGATGGCATCTCTGCTGAGGATGTTCCAGAGCACCGCGGGGTCCGGAGGCGTTCAGGAGGACGCTCTGATGGCCGTCTCCACGCTGGTAGAAGGTACGAACCCGCTGGGTCGTTGCAGCGTCTTGTTTTTCCAGGTGGCTTTGGTTGGAGCTCACCGTGTCTCTGATGCTCGTTTCAGTTCTGGGAAGCGACTTCCAGAAATACATGGATGCCTTCAAGCCTTTCCTGGCCATCGGACTGAAGAACTACGCCGAGTATCAGGTCTGTTTTTATTTTCCCATCTGGGTGGAGACTTTATAAAGTCATAAAGATTAGATTTAATTACATCCTTTATTTGATGCGTCACATTTTACCCTCCGAGATGTTTAAAACTGGACCTGCTGTGTCTATAAAGCGCTAATCTAAATGAAGAACTCAGACACGAACAAAAATGAGTAGATCCATCAGAACATGAAGGAATTGGCAGATTGTCTCCATTTATGCATCAAAGCTTTTGTCTCCAAGTTTTACTGAACTCAAAGTAAATTCTGATGGTTTAATTCATACGTTGTTAATTAATTGTTTTCTTAGTCTTGATGCATTTAATGACTGGGAAGAAAATTGGGTTTTCCAGGATCTGAAACCAGTTGCTTTCAGTCTCTGGTTGATTGACGCGGTGTGGAAACAGTTGTTGAATTGTTACAATGTGTGTGTGTTGCTGCAGGTGTGTCTCGCTGCGGTGGGTCTGGTGTGTGACCTCTGCAGAGCTCTTCAATCCAACATCCTGCCTTACTGTGACGAGATCATGCAGCTTCTCCTGGAGAACCTGGGGGTGAGGAACACCAGGATCTTCCTGGTTTTTTACTGATGCACTGATAGCTGGTCTGTGATGATAAACCATGCACCACTCTGACTGTGATGTAAACCTACCACATTTATCTGAGACCTCCACACTGTTCCTGCAGCTCCTGCATCAACAGAACTTCCTCAAAGGTCTGTTTTTTTTACGGGTTTTAGATTGAAACCTGCAGCTTGTTGATGCTCGAAGCTGAAGATCATTTTCAGATGATCTTACAGACCTGGTCTAACTGGGTATTTTCAGCACACACCATGTGGTCTGCTCTCTGTGCTCTCTCATTGCTGTAAAACCTTCTCTGTCCTGAAGAACCCGGCTCATTCCATGTGTCTGTTTTCAGAACGAGAACGTCCACCGCTCAGTGAAGCCTCAGATCCTCTGTGCGTTCGGAGATATCGCTCTGGCCATTGGAGGAGAGTTTAAGAAGTACCTGGACATTGTTCTGGACACCCTGCAGCAGGCCTCCCAGGCTCAGGTGGACAAGGTAAGCTCAGGAGGTTCTTCCTCACAAGTGACCCTGTCTCAGATTGTGAGTTCATACCTGCAGGACCACGGTGAAGTGGAACTCTTCTTTAAACCCAAGTCTCTACTGGGTCCATCACTATTCTGCCTTCAACATGTCCTCCAGCAGCTTTTATTTAGTCTTTCTATGGCGTCTCCTACAGCTGGTTTATGCTGATGACATTCAGTGGTTTAATTGCTGCACTCGTGGTAACATGAGACGGACTCTACAACCCACACAAGTGGCTCAGGTAGTGCAGCTCATCCAGGATGGCACATCAATGCCAGCTGTGGCAAGAAGGTTTGCTGTGTCTGTCAGCGTAGTGTCCAGAGCCTGGAGGCGCTACCAGGAGACAGGCCAGTACACCAGGAGACGTGGAGGAGGCCGTAGGAGGGCAACAACCCAGCAGCAGGACCGCTACCTCCACCTTTGTGCAAGGAGGATCAGGAGGAGTACTGCCAGAGCCCTGCAAAATGACCTCCAGCAGGCCACAAATGTGCATGTGTCTGCACAAACGGTTAGAAACCGACTCCATGAGGATGGTATGAGGGCCTGACGTCCACAAATGGGGGTTGTGTTCACAGCCCAACACCGTGCAGGACGCTTGGCATTTGCCAGAGAACACCAGGATTGGTAAATTCTCCACTGGCGCCCTGTGGTCTTCACAGATGAAAGCAGGTTCACACTGAGCACATGTGACAGACATGACAGAGTCTGGAGACACCGTGGAGAGAGATCTGCTGCCTGCAACATCCTTCAGCATGACTGGTTTGGTAGTGGGTCAGTAATGGTGTGGGGTGACATTTCTTTGGAGGGCCAGGTCTGGGAGGAGATCCCTCAGGAGACCATCCACCGTCTCATCAGGAGCATCTCCAGATGTTGTAGGGAGGTCATACAGACACATGGAGGTCACACACAATACTGAGCCTCATTTTGACTTGTTTTAAGGACATTACATCAAAGTTGGATCAGCCTGTAGTGAGTTTTTACACTTTAATTTTGTGTGTGACTCCAAATCCAGGTCTCCTTTGGTTCATAAATTTGATTTCCATTGATGATTTTTGTGTGATTTTGTTGTCAGAACATTTAACTTTATACAGAACAAAGTATTTAATGAGAATATTTCATTCATTCAGATCTAGGATGTTATTTGAGTGTTTCCTTTAGTTTTTAGAGCAGTGTATTTTATACTGACGTGTTTTTGTCTGCGGTGTTGTGGCTGAATGTGAAGAGCTCTTTCTTAAAATAATCTGAAAGACTCAGACCGGGTGGTTCTGTGAACTCTTCCAGACAGACTACGACATGGTGGACTACCTGAACGAGCTGAGAGAAGGCTGCCTGGAGGCCTACACCGGGATCATCCAGGGTCTGAAGGGAGACCAGGAGAACGTCCACCGTAAGACAAACACTTCCTCTGTCTCTGATCAGTGGCGACGTCGGTTCCTCCTCCTGTCTGCAGGCCAACAGGAGGATTTTACGACGTCGCAGAGAAACCTGGGTCTTTATCACCCAGGAAGCTTCTGGCTCCGGCCAAAATAAAACGGCTTCCTGGTTTTGCGGGACCCAACAGACGAATTTTAACCTGAGTTTAACTTTGAAAACCCAGTCTGCCTCCTCATGCTTACCTGTTTCTCCTCTACAGCTGATGTGATGCTGGTCCAGCCTCGCGTGGAGTTCATCCTCTCTTTCATCCACCACATCGCTGAGGATGAGGACCACTCTGATGGAGTGGTGGCCAACGCTGCTGGACTCATCGGGTAAGAATGGCCCTGCTTCAGGTTTCTCACAGCTAGAGCAGAAAAACGACATGATCCTCCTAATGTGTGAGTTTGGTCCATGAGGAGAAATCATGCACCACGCTGACTTTGTGATGCACAACTTAACCACAGCTTCTGAGACCAGTAACCTTCTGCAGCTCAGGCCCACTGCTCCTGCTTTCAGTGTGTTTATGTGTGTTCATATGTGTCTGCAGAGACCTTTGCACCGCCTTCGGTAAGGATATGAATCAGCTGGTGGAGATGCGTCCGCTCATTAACGATCTTCTGACAGAGGGCAGACGCTCCAAAATCGTCAAGACCAAGACGCTGGCCACCTGGGCAACCAAGGAGCTGCGCAAGCTCAAGAGCCAAGCCTGGTGAGGTCCAACACCCTGATCTCTGAGCGATGTCAAACCCTAACCCTAACCCTCAGCACATAGGAACAGTTGGACCATTCTGCAGGGACATGTTGGAAAGATCTCAGTCACCTTTTAACTATCTGCCATGAAGCTGGAAGTCTCGTTGTTTAAATGGGCCGACTAACTAAAGATCGGCCCAAACTATTTACTCCTGTTGTTGAGTCAATCTATCTGCAGTTGCTGCTGTATCTAAAACAGCTGTAAAAAGATTTCAGAACCGCTCTTCAAGCCTAAAGTTCTGACAATGCCCAGATACTCTGCACCAGCATCTTACATCTCTACTTTGGTTCATTTTTTTCAATCTTCATTAATTCACTGGCAGCTTTTGTCCTGCTTGAGGAATTCTGGTTTTATTGAGACAAAACTACAAGGCCCATGATGCACTGCAGCAAGAAATTGCTAAAGTGCCAACTGCATTTGTTCAGGGAATTAAGATCCAAATGTTCTGCTTAGATGGTCCACAACCATCTCTGTCCTCTGTGGGTGCAGTTCATTACTGTTACCACAGGGGGAGCCAGACGGAATAGAATATGACAACAGATTCTGACCCGTGAACCAGAAGAACCACGTTTCTATACAGCAGTCTAAGTTCAGGGGAACTGGTCCAAACAGGGATGTGGTGTGATAAAACCAACAGAATAAAATCCACGTTGAAATTAGGCTCCATGTTTATTTTTCTACTACTGTGATGTGCTGGGGTCAAAGTTCATGGTGACTGAAGTTGAAAGGGGTGTTCTGAGTTCAGCTGTGTTTCTATTGGACCTCTGGCCTGATTGGCTGCACATCATGGACCAGCCTGTCCTCTTGTTTCCTGATTCTGGTTTTGTTGTTTGCAGATCGCTGCGGTCCGGACTCAGAGCGACGTGAGATCAGTGAATCGTCTGGAATGAACTCTTCTGTCTGTCGCGGCGTTGGCTGTAGCAGAAGAAGTGAAGTGAGATGAGTGTCTGTGTGAGCGCGAGAGATGATGACATCACACCACCTTCAGTTCCAGCTGGCGACCCCCTCTTCCTCCTCCTCCTCCTCCTCCTTCCTCCTGGACGCCTGTGGACTAGACTGACTCCCCCTTAAAGAAACAAACCCCTTCTTCACCCTCTCGCCGTATAGCTGGCCCCTCGTATGACATCACGATGACGTCACAGACCCTCCACCTCCCCCAACATTTGGGGAGGGGGAGGGGGGGAATCTGAAGACTTTTGTGGAATCAGATTAACGAGCGACTTTGTGGACTTCTTCTGTGGAAAACTTTAGATTTTTGTTGCTCTTATTTTTCTTCTTCCGAGCACTAAAACGGAGACACGCCGGCCGAACGGCTCCGCCCGCTCCGGCAGCAGCAGCACTGAAGCCCTTCAGAGTAAAAGCTCGGTGCTGCGGAGCGAGTGCCAAATGGGAATAGTTATAGCTGAAGGTCTGGAAGCGCGTGCTGTGAGCTGCTTCACGTTGATTTCCCCGCTGCACTTGGGTTGGGAACGGGTCACTCACCGTTTTTGCTTGTTTCAAAGATTTCAGGAAATTGAAGACGTTTGTAAAAGGTTCTATTTTTCCATTACTATGATGAGAAAATAAAGTTAAAAACAATAAAATGATATGAAACATTCCCCGAGCAGTTCTGGTGATTTCGCTCTTCTTCTGGACTCAAATCGTTCTGGACTCTGATAGGAATGAACTCTGGCGCCTCCTGCTGTCTGTCTGTTTACTCAACACCACAAAGAACCATGATTTCTCCTGTTTTTTTTGTTTTTTTTTGTAAGTTCACGGCTTGGTGTGCGTTCTGGGTTCGTTGGCTGCTGTGAGCGCGCTCAGTGCAGCCTGACTGCATCACATCGCTTTCAGCCCGATAATCAACGCTGAGAGGGAGTTTCCAGCTCTTATTTTGTAAAGATGCAGCAGCTGTAGGGAGGATGGACTTCCTGTGTTAAATGATGAACCTGGAATATCGATTATTACTGAATTGTGAATGATTTAAAGCCAATCTGCTTTTTATTTCATATTAAACTTTAGTGAACTAATAAAGTCTATATTGTACTGAACCTGCTGCTTGTTCTGATGATGAAATCTGATCTGAGAGCAGCTGCAGATTTCAAAACCTCCACAGAAGAGAGCCGGGGAGGAAGAGAAAGTCCTGCAGTGGTAAGAAGTTACCAGTGAACAGTTGGGTTTGGTCTGAGCTTTAGTCCAGAACCTCCTGCTGTCAGATGGATCAACATGGCTCCCAGATTAAACCTACAGTAGATGTCTGCAGCGCTTCATTTTATCTGCAGCTACTGGGAAGTGTTGAAACCAGCTATTGTATGTCTAATGCTTTGGTGCTCAGGCTCATCCTGTCATGAATTGGTGAAGATCTGTCCACATGTAGGGATGTTGAGGTCCAGTCTTCTTGAGCTGCCACCCTGCAGATTTTAGATGCATCCCTTCATCTTCACCTCCTCAGCACACCATCAGCTCTGCAGAAGCCTGTAATCAAGGCATTCATCTGACTCAGGTGTTGGAGAACACTTTGCTGTCATAAAGAGTCTTAATTATTTTAGTTTTTAAGTCTTGTATTAAGTTTTAGTTGTGCTGCCTGGATGTTTACAGGCGAAGATTTCTCTGCTTTTATTGTCGTTGGTCCATCAGGGCAATTTTAAATATTTTATTTATAATTCCCTTTTCTCAAAGGTCTATAAATGGGCCAAGCAGTTAAGATTTAAGGAGATGTGTTGCTGAGTGAAGCAGAAATGTTGGTAAAAAGAAAAGGACATCAGAAACTGACACGTTGACCTTCAGTCGAACATCAGAAACTGACACGTTGACCTTCAGTCGAACCTGCTAACAGATGGGCGCTGATTGACTGGTTGAAGGAGTCGTTTTTAATTTGTGGCTCATGGAGTAAAGAACAGAACAGTTTCAGGTTGGAAAATGTGAGATTTCTCATCTGTTCTGATGGTTTATTTCATCAAATGTTGGAGACCTCATGCTGATGGACCAGAAAATAAATTTAAACAGCTGAGTCATGAAGGGCTGGTTAGTAGGATTAATGAGATCATATCTAATAAACAGGAGAAAGTGGCTCATTATAATATGAAATACCGCTTCATGGTACTATGAGGTATTGTCCAATTAGAAAGTAGCTCATAATGAGCTACTGTCTCATAATACTATAAGAAAGTAACTCAAGTAATTTTCATCGGGTGAAAATATTCTAAAGGTTTGAATATGAGGATAAAAACAGCTTTCTGTGTTTACTCAGGTCTTTTCTGATCTGATGAAAACAAACTAGATTCATCTGGAAGGGAGCACATACTTATTTACAGCACAGTAAGCAATAAAGTCACATGTTAAATAAAACCAGTATTTTATGCATTATTCACTAACTTAATTAAGGGGCCATTAGTCACTTCTAAAAGGTGTTAATTGAACTTCCTGAAACTGAGAAATCATGAATATAATTCCACTGCTAGTGTTTTTATAAAGTCTAAAGGTCTCATGTTAACAGATTTATTTGTATATTTACACCATTTTGCATGACCATAAATTATGAACACACTGGAAGTAGATCAGAAGACCACCATAACAACTGGGCTCATTGATGGGTCTGTGTGCACAATAAGGCAACATTGAGCTCGCTGATGCCTCCTGGCATGGAGGAAATGTTAACCTAGATCTGCTCTTATTCATCATATTCAAGATTTCACCTTTGGGTCAAGCAGCACACAAGAACCTCAGTCCAGAATGTCAAATTCTGACGGATAAAAAGTCGACATCAATCAGTTTGTTTCTGATCGCACTGTTAGGAACTCTAAACTGATTCTGACTGACAGAATCCAGAGACTCCAGAAATGTAGGGCCAGTGGTTGCTACGGCGCTGGGGTGTGGTGAGCCCACAGCACCACAGACAAAAAACAGACATCAGAACCAACTGTGCAGATGACCTGAACAAAAGCAACCTGGGTGTACTGACCACCTCAGCAGAACCACAAGCTGATCTCTTCCATGCCATGCTGCACTGATGCAGAAAGTAATGCAAAAGGAGCCCAGACCAAGTACTGGGTGCAGATACTGTCCAGAACGTGGGCAGCTTCATTGTTCTGATCCAACAACGGATGAATGGATTCATGTGGTTCCTCTTGGACCAGCAAAGTGATTTATAATTTCTGAAAGTTGACAGGAGACATGTCTCCACTCATGGCTCCGTTCATCTAGACAAGAATCATGAGTTAAGAAGGTTGGAAAGTTGAGAGACATAATCTAACTCTGAAACTCGTTGATTTAATACAGATGAAAACCTAAAGTCAGAATAGACTAACCCTACAGTGCAGCTGTTGAGGTCTACCTCCACACACACTCTAAAAGCCTGGTATGCAGACACCTGAGACAGAACCCGTCCCTGACGTCCCATTAGCTGCAGAGTATCTCCTGAATTATCAATCATCTCTTCATATCTGCTCTCTGGATCTGAGATTTGTCTCCCTCTGGTGGAGACGTGCTTAAGTTACAACATTGTTGAAAGCAGCAGCCAGACGTTTTCAGCGCTGAACAGGACTAAATATGAACGACTGTTAATCAAATAAAAAATCTTTATAGCGATGAATTAGTAAAACACTGACCTCTCCAGTGGACGTTACAACTAATAAGTAGACCACGTGACCCATTTAGTGTTACGCGGCTGTGATGGCCGAGTGGTTAAGGCGTTGGACTTGAAATCCAATGGGGTCTCCCCGCGCAGGTTCGAACCCTGCTCACAGCGAAGCTTTATTTATTTATTAATTTATTTATTATTATCTGTGAATATTCTGCCTTTTGGATGAACACATCTGTGTTTAATTTCACTGCATTTTTGATCATTTAATAATGAAACGAACTCACCATAAAAGGGAACACGGAAGCGGAACTTGTTCTGAGTTCCCGCAGTAAACCAAAGCTATCGTGAGAATAAACCTGGATCCACAGCTATGAATGAACCAAAACACAACTTGATCTCATATCTTTATTCTTTAAGAAACCGAAAACTATCCCACAGGGAACCGAGTTGGAACTCAAGATGATCTGGATGGATGGATCATCAACAGGTCAATTATTATTCCTAACAAATTCGTAACATGGTCCTAACATATCCTCTCAAAGTCCTAACATATCCTAACAAAGTCCTACCGATTCCTAACAAAGTCCTAACATATCCTAACAAAGTCCTAACATATCCTAACAAAGTCCTACCGATTCCTAACAAAGTCCTAACATATCCTCTCAAAGTCCTAACATATCCTAACAAAGTCCTAACATATCCTAACAAAGTCCTAACATATCCTAACAAAGTCCTAACATATCCTAACAAAGTCCTAACATATCCTAACAAAGTCCTAACATATCCTAACAAAGTCCTAACATATCCTAACAAAGTCCTAACATATCCTAACAAAGTCCTAACATATCCTAACAAAGTCCTAACATATCCTCTCAAAGTCCTAACATATCCTCTCAAAGTCCTAACATATCCTAACAAAGTCCTAACATATCCTCTCAAAGTCCTAACATATCCTAACAAAGTCCTAACATATCCTAACAAAGTCCTAACATATCCTCTCAAAGTCCTAACATATCCTAACAAAGTCCTAACATATCCTAACAAAGTCCTAACATATCCTAACAAAGTCCTAACATATCCTCTCAAAGTCCTAACATATCCTAACAAAGTCCTAACATATCCTAACAAAGTCCTAACATATCCTAACAAAGTCCTAACATATCCTAACAAAGTCCTAACATATCCTAACAAAGTCCTAACATATCCTAACAAAGTCCTAACATATCCTCTCAAAGTCCTAACATATCCTAACAAAGTCCTAACATATCCTAACAAAGTCCTAACATATCCTAACAAAGTCCTAACATATCCTAACAAAGTCCTAACATATCCTAACAAAGTCCTAACATATCCTCTCAAAGTCCTAACATATCCTAACAAAGTCCTAACATATCCTAACAAAGTCCTAACATATCCTAACAAAGTCCTAACATATCCTAACAAAGTCCTAACATATCCTAACAAAGTCCTAACATATCCTAACAAAGTCCTAACATATCCTAACAAAGTCCTAACATATCCTAACAAAGTCCTAACATATCCTAACAAAGTCCTAACATATCCTAACAAAGTCCTAACATATCCTAACAAAGTCCTAACATATCCTAACAAAGTCCTAACATATCCTAACAAAGTCCTACCGATTCCTAACATATCCTAACAAAGTCCTACCGATTCCTAACAAAGTCCTAACATATCCTAACAAAGTCCTAACATATCCTAACAAAGTCCTAACATATCCTAACAAAGTCCTAACATATCCTCTCAAAGTCCTAACATATCCTAACAAAGTCCTAACATATCCTAACAAAGTCCTAACATATCCTAACAAAGTCCTAACATATCCTCTCAAAGTCCTAACATATCCTCTCAAAGTCCTAACATATCCTAACAAAGTCCTAACATATCCTAACAAAGTCCTAACATATCCTAACAAAGTCCTAACATATCCTCTCAAAGTCCTAACATATCCTCTCAAAGTCCTAACATATCCTAACAAAGTCCTAACATATCCTAACAAAGTCCTAACATATCCTAACAAAGTCCTAACATATCCTAACAAAGTCCTAACATATCCTCTCAAAGTCCTAACATATCCTAACAAAGTCCTAACATATCCTAACAAAGTCCTAACATATCCTAACAAAGTCCTACCGATTCCTAACAAAGTCCTAACATCTTACGTTTTACGTATCACGTAGGTCATGCGCAGTGGGTGGAAAACTCCCCCGTTCTCTTTTTGTTTTGGCTCCTTTTTTAAAGTCGTGAAAAAATTGGTATGTATGATCGATAGTTTATCAGTTTGACGTGGGTCTGCTACAAATAAACATCTCACTTTACATTATTATTTTTTACGTATTGTTCATTGTATCATTCAGGTAAGGAGCGACTTTTGCTTGAAATATTATGATATATGTGGCATCTGCTGTGATATTAAAGGTTTAATAGTAACTAGGTATTTTTTAAGTCATTCATTATTGACACACCTGCCTGACTTATTATTGTAAATTTAAAAATGGTCTTCGGATAATAATTTATGAAAACTAACTCTTCTTTGTATTTACTATTCAGAATTTTTTATCTATAATTTCTGAAAAGAAATGCAAACAAAGAAGAGTTAGTTTTATCATTTCATAAATGCACCCAATCTTTGTAATGCCTTTTAAACATTGTTTTTTAAGGATGGAGAAGCAATGCTGTGCACACTCAAATGTATATACTTGAGGGTGGATTCAGATGGAACATGAAAAGAGCTCAAGATGCTTTACATATGAGTTGTAGATCACACACTAAACTCTATGATGTTCGTCTGATGTCCAACATCAACACCCTTAGCAACAGAGTGCTGGGTCATGCAGTTTTGCCAGAGATGCAAGCTGAAGTTCTGGAGGAGGAAAGTCCTGATGTCACCATCAGTGAGGTCACTGACATCCTCATCAACAGCCCTCTGAAGGTGCCACAGTATGATGACCAGTTGGAGATGTCACCCCCTAATACTCCTTTTCTCCAGGAAGGGTCATCTTCCACTTCATCTCAGGTAATGTGATCATTTCATTATAATGAGTTGATTTATTTTTAAAGACAAAGGTTCATTTGTATGTATTGTGACTAATTTGGGATTTTCATATTAACAGAACCAATTAAACTCATTTGTTGGATGCTTATACATGAATGTTTCCCCTTCCAATGTATTTGTCTAATTAACCAGATTATGATAATTGGATACGCTATCATCAGGCACTGAATATGGCTATTGATGGACAGTTTGATGATCTGAAACTTTTATGTTAGAAAGGCCTTGGCATCAGGGACTAAAACATAAATGGAGATCATGAATATGGAGGATAAGCTTCTTTCCTATCCAAGCATATGTTACCTCTGCTGTCTCTCCTGCACAATTCTCAGGAAACCAGTTTTGATGCAAGCCCTGTCTCTCACACTCATACTGTTGGTCCAGTCAGAGGTGCGCTTACTGATGACAACTCCTTTAGTGGACCAAGCAGTGCTTCAACCCAGGTAATATGTGACCCCTGTGGGTTTGGAGCGTGCACCACTTCGTAGCTGACTTATGTTGTATGCAAAATGTGGGGATGAGGTTTGTCTTGTTATGAAATCACATTTCCATCTTAGCCTCTGTTTTGGCTCTATCCACAGGTACAGTATTCTGCCTCTTTTATGTGCTGGGTTAGTGTTGGTTGGTTTGCTTACATTTCTCAATATATACCCCTGCATACTTCATTCATACACAGCATGAATAAATCAGAAACAGATTTCAGTGCCTGATGTTATGCTTTAATTTGGTTTATTAAGACTAAACAAGTTAATTCTTTATTTTTTTCCTGTGGTATGTGGGCATTTTTCCTTGGTACAAATGTGGATTATCCAGTCTGAGACCAGCGGGGAACTTACAGAAGATGACACCTCCAGCAGTCCAAGGAAAATGTTTCAGGTAACGTAAATAAATGCTTAATTTTATATGATTTAGTGTGTATGTATGTCTGTATATCAATTGTTTTTATTCTTTTAAGGATACTACCCGGTGTGATTCCAGAGGTTTTCCTGGATGGGAGGCTATTGACAATTTGGCGGAGTATCTTTTAAGCCTCAATCGTACGATAACTGCGCTGTCAACCACAGAGTTGGCAGAAATCATGCAACTGTATTCTGCTTTACATGCCATGGACAAGCGGCCCTCCAAATACACCCTAAAAAGTAAGGAGAACATTGCCAGGACCATGGAGAGCTTCCCGGAAACGCAGTGGCTCTGCACCGGGTCAACAGGCAGCTGAAAGGTGACATGTTATTTGACACAATGCAAAATTTGCTTGCATATTAACTAAAGAAAGCCAAGTCATGTTTTGCAAATCCTATTTGTAATTTAAAGTTTTAAGACTAGAAGATTAAGCTGATCAAACTGAGGAGAGTAATTCAATTACATTTCATTACTGCTTCATTCAAATAACTGTTAATGAATTTGCAATTTTTCTGCAACTTTAATAACCTGTTTTCCACACAGGCTGTTCATGACCCATGGCCAGGCTGCCCAGAGACCTGACACCACTAGAATCACTGAGTGCATTTGCCTCAAGCTACTAAAAGAATACCAACAAGCGAGGAACCGACCAAAAGACTGCAAGGGAAAAGTTCTGCCCATTCCACAGTCAATTGTGCAAACCTACTGCCATGTTAAACAGCTGCTTGAAGACTGCCAGCCCATACAAGATAAGACCAACTTGTTGTTAGTCACCATCAACAACACCACAGTATGTGCCTGGTAAGATGACTTTTATTTCTAAGAAATATTGCCGTTTAGAGATGTGCTTGTCCTAAAAAGTCAACAATTTGTATTGTACTATTTTTCAGGCTACATGGGCGACAGAAAAGAACAGACCGAGACACTCTCCTGCGAGGAGTACAGCTTCCACAGAAGGTGTCTGTGGCTGAAAATTCCCTGCCAGATCCAAGACAGCTCCCCTCTATTCCTGTTGAACATGGACATAAATGCATGGAGTTTCAGGAACCTGAAAATTGTGAAGGCGAGGCAGTGATACGTCCACGCGTTGGTGGTAAAACTGGCTCTTCAAAGCATTGTCCTCCTTATTCTAAGACTGCTTTGTCATTATCATGCCAGCAAGGTCACTCTTCACCAGGCCCAGCTCCTACCTGCTTCTTGTATGCACAGAGTCAGCAGCCACAATCACCTGCTTGGCCTTATTATGAGCAGAATCAGATGCCAAAACCCCAATCTGCTTCCAGTTTCTGCTACAGTCCATCAGGCCCAGTGTGGACCTCATCTGGACAAGGACAGTTCCCACCGCTGGCTATTCCTCTATCTTCATTGCATCAGTGCTGTACACCACCACTTCATGCATCAGCTCTGGCACCTGCTGCTGATGTAGCAGCATCTTCATCATCAAATCAGCTTTCAGCAAACATAAATCGTCACAGGAGATGGAGACAGAATAGGGCAGAACTAGAAGACCAGGAACGTCTGGCAAGGGGGGAACCTCCCAAAAAGCGGCAATGGAAACAGGACTACCACTATCAATGTTCAGTTTGTGGTCAGGCCAAAAACAAAACGACTGGTCATACACAGATTAGGGGAAAGTGGTACTGTCCAGTCTCTGGACAGACTATTTTGCAATGGAAGGAAACTTTCAGCAAGCAGTGAAAGCTAAGAAAGATTTTCTTTGTATAATGGTTAGTTTGTTACTCTGATGTTCTGATGCAAAATGTTTTTAGGCATTTGATTGACACTGTCTTTTGTTTAAACAATTTTATTTACGCTTGATGTGCTCAGTCTAGTGCTGAAAATGTGTGAAATCTAGAATAATTTCACAGTTGGGCCTGTATGTTTTAGTCAGCCTTTGGACAGTGCTTAACACATGTCCAGTTATAGTGACAGATCAGTGTACGTGGTTGTGTAAGAACAGGTTTAATAAATGTCGCTGATCATAATTTGATTGTGTGTTGTGTGACCTAAATGATGTTGGACCTCAATAGTAGTAGTGACAGAAAACAACCAAAATAGAGATAATTCCAATGGTTTACCAGATAGAACAAAATCTTGAGGGTAAAAAATGTTGAACAGATAGTTTTAACAATAGTAGTTAGAAATGAAAAGTCTGATTATATTATATTATCATTTTTCCTTTCCCCCCTTCTAGCAGTCCCTTGCCCCCATAAGTGGTTAAGGCGTTGGACTTGAAATCCAATGGGGTCTCCCCGCGCAGGTTCGAACCCTGCTCACAGCGAAGCTTTATTTATTAATTTATTATTATCTGTGAATATTCTGCCTTTTGGATGAACACATCTGTGTTTAATTTCACTGCATTTTTGATCATTTAATAATGAAACGAACTCACCATAAAAGGGAACACGGAAGCGGAACTTGTTCTGAGTTCCCGCAGTAAACCAAAGCTATCGTGAGAATAAACCTGGATCCACAGCTATGAATGAACCAAAACACAACTTGATCTCATATCTTTATTCTTTAAGAAACCGAAAACTATCCCACAGGGAACCGAGTTGGAACTCAAGATGATCTGGATGGATGGATCATCAACAGGTCAATTATTACTGCGGTCAGAGAAAGTTCCAACAGAGCCTTCAGTAAAACTTAATTTTTATAATAAAGTTCCATCTGAAATGTATCAAATTATTAAAATAAAAACCAATTAGACAAAATACTGTTTATGAATTATTTTATTGGTGGTGATCCTACACACCCCTGTCCACAGCTCCTCCAGGAGGATTTACAGTCCCACAGAGTTCTGGGTCTGAAGGGGTCTCCTCCCAGTGGGATGTTCCTATAACCTCCAGAAGTCTGATCCACTTCACCTGCCTTCTAGTTTTCTACTGGTAAATAATTTATATCTTCAACATATTTAACCCATCAATAAAGACATTTAGTAAACCAGTGCAATGTAAAGAAAAAAAAAAGGTGAGAAAATCAAATTAAAATAAAATAAAAGGGTAAAGTAAAATAAATAAAATCCAGTTTTACTTCTGTTCAGAAATTTTAAGCAAACTCCTAAAAATAATTCATATTTAAAATTTTAAATAATGTTTGTAACTTATTTAAAAACCATAAATTAATACAATGAAATGAAACAATAAAATTACGACTATGATAATAATAATTCGGTGCATTCCCTACCTAAAAATAAATAAATTTATATATATATATAATTTTTTTGTTTGAAATAAAATATACAACAGAATAATAATAATAATAATAATAATAATAACAATAATAGCAGCTGCTGATCGCGTCTTTATTTTCCGCTGATCGATCGGCTCTGATCGATCACTGAAGCCGCCTGCGCAGCTCCGCTCCCCGCCCTCCTCTTCATCATATCCCGTTGTCTCACTGGAGGATGACTCGGTTGGAGGCTAGCAGCTAACCGGGCGGGTGTCTCATGCCCCTTGTTGTTTCGTGGTGGTCCCGTGGAGCCGTTCCCGTCTCGACCCGGTCCGGACTGCAGGTGTGCGCTGCCCGGAGCGGCCCGGAGCTCGGCGCGGAGATGCAGCAGCTGTTATGTAAGAGCGGAGCCGCTAACGTTAGCCCGCCGCCATGAATGACGCGCAGCAAGAAATGTCTCCGGACTTTGTCCTGATGCGGCTCGTCTCTGCCGCGGAGTACGACCGGCTGGACGAGCCCGACGACCTGATCCGGTCCGCAGGCGGCGGGTTCGGACCGGTGAAAGCCGCGCTGGGACACCGCGGTGGCGGGTTTGATGTGGACCCCAGCGGCCCCTCTGCAGGCCTCGGATCCGCATCCCCGCACTATAGTTCGCCCCTCCCCGGGAAGGGTGAGCTGGACGGCGGCCTGGGGTTGTCGCAGGTCCCGCCGAGGTCCGAGGCGAAGCTGTCCCCGCCGCCTGAGGATTTTGCCGCAGCAGCACAGCGGTTCGTGGACAGTTCGGGTGGACACGGATCCAGGGCACAGCTGATGGTGTTGCAGAACCTGCTGCGGTCCGGATTGGAGCAGCCGCCAGCAGGGTTCCTGCAAGAGGAAACAGAGAGACAGAAGCTAGACTCGGGACCAGGGACAGGTTCTGCTAGCACAACATCTGGTCCCAGAACTGGAGGAGGGAAAGAGCAGAACTCTGGCTGTGTACCATCCCCGGAGGAAAACCTACAGTGGCACCCAGTCGTTAGACTGTCCAAAGGATCTGATGGGCCACAGAACCCTCAGCAGGTCCCATCTTTGGCCTCTGAATCCATTCCAGTCCTGTGCCACAGACACCAACTGGCAAAGTGGCCACCGGGTCTGTTGGACCAGGCTCTGCGCCTGGGTCTGTTAGAGTCTAGGAAAGATGAAGATCCAGTTCTGGTTCTGGCCCAGAAACTGGGTCAGCTGGGTGAGTGCAGAGAGGGAGTGGGAGGCAGTGGCGAAGATGTGGTACTCCCCCTTCCTCGCTGCTCCTGCCACAGCATCTTGGCCACGGGGCCAGGTGTGCCCGGTGAGGACCCGGGTGACACCAGCGATGCCCTGCTGGTTCTGGAAGGTCTGGGCTCTGAGCAGGTTGGGGAACTGTCTCAGGGGGGATGCAGAGATGGAGAGTACACTAAGAAAGAAGAGGAGGTGGGGGGAGTTGGTGCAGGGGGGACACCTGGGGGAGCGGCAACTGTCTTCTGTGCTGGGACACTGAGCGGTCTGATGCGGCAGGTCCACAGACTGGCTGAGGAGGCAGGGGTCTGCACCGAGCAGAATTGCCGCTCCACCGTGTCCCCCCCAATTAGCAGCAGCACCACTTGCCCGTACCCTGCTGTCCCCCCACAGGGCCCTCCAGATGCAGCAGTCATCAGCAGCACCCACATCCCTCCTGACCCAGGCCCTCGCCCACAGCATCAGCATCAGTCCCGATCTCAGCCGCAGAGCCGTGCCGCCACCCCAAAGCTCGGTGTGGCCTCAGGGGGACCAGGGCGACCTGCCTCACCCCTGGTGGTTCTGGAGGGGGAGGGGGAGAAGACATCACGGGGAAAGTCAAGGAAGGCAGGATCCCTTAAAGTCCGACTCAGCAAGCTGTTTAGAACCAAGAGCTCCAGTGGGGGGTCGGGTGGTCTGCTGGACAAAAGACCGTCGCTGGCGTCGTCCACCTCATCAGGGGGGAGTCTGCTGGATGTGTGGGGGTCAACCTGCAGCAGTACGGACCAGGACAGCAGCAGGTAAGATCTCTTGGATACAGGTCTAAAAGCTTGCTTCAAACCGCTGCAATCAGAATGCTTATCGCCATGACGATGGCAACTTTCAGAAATATATGGATGTTGATTGACGGTGTTGGAAATCTTTGATGTTCTGATGTTTCCTAACATCCTGACTTTAAAAGTCCTGCTGTTCCTCTGTAACTTCTTAAACACATCAGAATTTAAGAAAACACCCAGGAGCTCAGTCTCAGACTCTATAGACCTCCGTCAGCAGTTTACAGGTCAAATGTCAAGACATGACAGTTAGAAAAGCACTAACCCAGTCTGGCTGCTAAGGAGAAGGCCGGTCAGTCAGTCATCTTCTATACCATCTCTTCCATAGTGGGTCGCAGGGAAGCTGGTGCCTATCTCCAGCAGTCTATGGGTGGGAGGCGGGGTTCACCCTGAACAGGTCGCCAGTCCATCGCTGGCGACCTGTCAAGGAGAAAGCCTGTTCCTAAAAACAAGATGGCAGCAGGACTTTGCAAAAACTGAGTTTAAATGAAGGAGAAGACCTATGAGACAATGTCCTCTGAACAGATGAGACAAGATGTTGGACCATGGTGCACAGAACCATGACGCAGCAGATCAGCACAAACCCCTGATATCAGCTGTCAGTCACGGAGGTGCAGGGGGATGGTTTGGGCCTTTTTTCATTCTGCAGTCATTAAATGGACCCTGAACTCTTCTGTGTACCAAGGAACCGTCGTCCGATGTGAGTCCATCTGTTGGACAGCTAAAGTTCGGTCCAAACAGAACCCTGATCCCAAACAGCAGCATCAGATCTGCGACAGAATACTGAAGAAGACTACAATCAAGGTGCTGCAATGGTCCAGTCAAAGTCCAGATTTCCACCTTATTAAAATGGTGTGCTGGACCGGTTAGAAATTCTCATGCCGGTAAAAATACTTTGGGTTCATAAAGAGTTTTAAATGTAAAACAAGATCTGATTGGCTTTAAAACAACCTACTGCTTGTGTTTATGATGCTAGGAGTTGAATCGTAAATGTGACAGAAATTTCGTACCCTTCTTTCAGTCACCTGAGTGGCAGTGTGCAGCAACAGACAGGGAAGGATTGCTTAATCACTATATTGGAAAACCGAAGTTGCCCTGGCTTTCTGTTTGGCATTACAGGAACGTCATGACAGAACATTTCTGTGGTTCTGAAACCATAGCATTAAAAAACCTCAGTATATCCTATTATGAAACTGATTATGTCAGACAGAACCACTTCTGCTGGAGGAGGTTCTACAGGCTGCTGTATCAGGGTCAGATGAAATCCTGTTAGGTGTTTACTAACCAGAAGTTCTAAGCAGAACCGGACCATGTGAGGAAGACCTGCTGTATTCATGTTTGTTCTGTTTACATTATCAGAGTATTTATACTTCTGACCTCCTGTCTTCATCAGAAGCTGCTGCTCTCAGATCAGCTGTGAACCAACCGAACTTTATATGGCTCCCGCGCAACTTTTCCCTGCAGCTGTTGCTATGGTGATCAGCACCCTCGCTGCTCAGCAGAGAGAGGGAGAGATGGGGCGTTACCATGGCGACAGCATCCGTCTCTCAGACCTCAGATAAAACTTGTTTCCATGGCAGCAGTTTGGGGCTCCCAACAACGAGGGGTGGGGAGGGCTTGGGTTAGGAACATGCTCAGGTGTGGGCCAGGTGTGACTGTGATGTCACACCCGCAACCATGGCATTTTTAAAGATGGCGCCCCGATAGTGGCAGCTAGTCACTGTTGCTCCTTTTCTTTTCATCCCTCTCTATAACCTGCAGAATAATGGGTTCTGCCTGTTTTAACCAGTTAATGGTGGACCTCCTGATTGGATGGGTGTCAGGTTGTCCACCCTCTCCTGGGTTGCTGCTTACCTGTCTCAGTGTGTTGACAGGGGGGATCAGAAATGCAGGAGCCCAATCAGGAACCATCCTGTCTCCATTTCTCTTCACCTCAGGCTTTAAACATCTGTAGTCTGGAGTGTTTGAGTGAACAATGGACTGGAGTCTTAGTGGTCTGCTCTGGCTGGAATCATCTGCTTCTCAATATCGCCTAGACCAAGGAGGTGGTAGTGGTCCTTAGGAGGAAAAAAATCTGCATTTAAGGCCATGAACATAATGGGAGAAGTGGATCTGGTTGATGGCTACAGGTACTTGGTTCTGATCCCTAACACAGACTGGACCGGAGGACCAACACTGATGCTCTGTACAAGAAAAGGACGAGCAGACTCATCTTCGGGTCCACCAGTCTGTTTTGGCAGGTGCCATCTACTCTGCTGTGGTCTGTTGGGGGACCAGTAGATAAAATCAAGGAACAGAACCTGGAGACGTTTGAGTCTGTGAGGGACAGGAGGACAGAGAACATCATGTCCATCATGACCTCCTGTAAAGACAGTTGAGCTCTTCCCCAAGAGACTCACTCAGCTCTGCTGTCATGAAGACCACCACAGAGAATCCTTCATCTTGTTCACCATCTCACAGCTCTCTTCTGTTTAACCGCAGATCTTCATCCACTGTACTTTAGATCTGAAGGTCCAGTTTATAGATCCTGTTTATAAACATCCTGCTATTTATAATCCAACCATCTACTGTCCTGCATCGTGTACAAACGGCTTCAAACTTGTGACTAAGTCATTTCTTTGACCAGTGGTTCTGCTTGTCTCCACCAGGCTGCAGGTATCCAGACCTCACAGTGCCTTCTCCCCGGTGCCGTTCACTCCTGCTTTCACCGGTGAGTTCCCGTCTCTGCAGCAAGACCACTCTGTCATCCTGTTCCAACTCGATGCATAACAATCATGGAGGCATGCTTTTATGATTCTGTTGGACCAGATCTTTGTAGATGAGTGTTTGGGTGAAGATCAGCTAGATGTGAATGAGCTGCTGCAGCTGACAGGAAACTGTAACACAGTCAGCTGAAACAGGAGGCCAGGTGAGGCATGACGGGTTCATGTGCTCTGCAGCGTTCATGCACACACGCTCCAACATACTGGACCTAATCCAGATTTTAGGTTCTGCTTTGACAGGAATGTCTTAATTCTGACTAAGATGTCTTTAATGCCACTGCATGCAGGACAACACAGTTACTGTTAGCCTGTTACAGGGAGAAGATGATCACCTGGTCAGGTGGTGGAGGATTTTATTATGTGGTGTGGCAACTCCTAAATGTCACCAAACCCAGGGATGTGTGTACATGTTCCAGGGAGAGGTCCAGTCCACCACCTCTGGGTAGTGTCCTTGACAAGAAGCTGACATTCAGTGAGAATTCAGATAAGGTCAGCAAAGATTGAATTTCCTCCACAAATTAACCCAGTTTGGTGTGTAACAAGTTGATGACCCGTATATGATCCATTTTCTTTCATCACCTGGTTCCCAATCCTGTCAAGAGACAAAAACAGGACGAAACTAATAGTAAAAGAAGCCAGCAAAATTATTGGGAGTAAATTCTGCTATATTAGCAGAAACTTGTGTGACAGAGAGTCACACAAACAGCCAAAGGCATTCATCCACTCCTCTTCATCACCCACTTCATGGCAAAACTGAGCTCCTAGTGTCTGGAAGAAGATCCAGATCCTAAATCAGGGACCAACAGATGGAAAAACTATTTCATTACTTGGGTTGTGATTTTAGTCAGATTATCGTTTTTTTATTGATGTTTGTTCCAATGTTTTCCCTGGAGTGTCTTCTGTTTTTGCCAACGCTGTAGAGTGATTGTGTTTTATGTTTTTCTCCTATGTGACCTCTGTCCTTTAAGTCACTGACGGTGTGTTCGGGATTTTAATGTATCAGTATACACACACACAGTTAACACAATGTCAGTGACAGCAACCGACTGAGGTCACAGGATAACAGAAAAATAAAGCTGTGTGTTCCGAGAAGGGAGCCCTGAGGAACCCCATAAGGGATCTTTCTTTTCCTTAATTGCCAAATCACAATGGAGCCCAACTCTGCCAGATGTTATTCCTTCAACATAGTTTAGCACAGCTGGTTGGGATATATGCTGGATTTCCCCCTCAGCTGGGTCTGAGAGCAGAACCAGTGAGCTGCTAGGAATTAGCTGAAGGAAGTCATATTTAGGTCCAGAAAAGCGAAACTAGAACCTTCATGAAGAGCTATGGTCATACATGATGGAGCTGTCAGGTGAAGAAGCAGGACACATCAATGATTACCTCATCAGGAAATCACTTTGTGGAGAACGTCTGATTCCATCAGTAGAGAGAAGGTTCCTGGTGTTGTTCCTCAGGGACGGCAAAGTGGAGCAGGAGATGGATAGATGGTTTTCAGCTCCTCTGATCAGGATGTTGATCCAGTCTGTCATGTAAAGAAGGAGCTGGGCTGAAAGGTGAAGCTTTGGATTTACTGCTTCACCTGGTATGTTACATCCCTCACCTATGGTCCTGAGATATGGACCCTGGCTAAAAGAATCAGATCCTGGTTGCAAGCAGCTGAAATGAGCTTCCTCTGTTGGCCGACCAGGCTCTACCTTGGGAGGAGCTCTACCATCTGACGGGAGGTTGGAGCTGAGATGGTCCATCTCATTAGGATTCCTCCTGGACACCTCCAGCACCACCAACACACCATACTGTCTGTATCGGTGGAAGGGATCAGTATCAGTATGATGCCAGTATTAGATCAGTTCGGCTGCTTTTTCTTGTTCAAGGTATTCTGTAGGAGGTGCAGATCATCTCAATGACATGTCCAGCAGAAAGGGCCGATCTCAGTTTATTGAGAAGTTTGGAAAAACTGCTCCATGACGATGATCCATCCTGGAACGCTGATCTGTCAGCGGCTGAATGATAAAGTTCTGAGCTGACTGGGAGTATTGATTGATTGACTGGGAGGTTTATGAGTCCAGAAGTTTCTCCAGGATGTGAACTGAAGAACATCAGTTAGAACAGGTCCATCAGCTGCTTCACTGTTGGTTGTGACACCTCATCATCATCTTCATCATGAGGCTCTTCCTCTCTGCTCACTAACCCCTCCCTCCTTCCTCTAACCTTCTGTCCAGGTGAGACGGTCTCTCTGGTCGATGTGGATATCTCTCACAGGGGGGGGAGCTGTCACCACCCCCCCACCCCTCCCCCCCCACCCAGACGGAGCCTCAGCCTGCTTGGTACTTTTACTTCCTCTTCTGTCACTTTCTGTTCTGTCTCCTGCTCTGTGTGCTTGCGTTGTCATGCCTTCGCTCTCAGGTAGGATTCTTGTCTAACTGTTTTATTCAGGCCCGGTCCAGTTCTGATTAATGATTCTGGATTCTTTCTGATGTGTGGCTGAGGTTCTTTGGTTACATTCAGCATCAAAAACAAGTCTGAGCTGTAAGAATCGGGTTCTTTATTCTCTGGGTTTAAGAAGGAACCAGCAGATTCATTTCATTAGTTACTGACCCGAACTTGAGCGATGATGAGAAAGAAGCTGGAAAGTTGTGGAATCGATGTTCTCAGAGGAACCTGGGACCTTTGACTTTTGATTCTTTTAGATTCTTGACACAATTTCAGTTTGTCCCATTTTATAAAATATTTATTTATTGCTGCATTTCAGGCTGCAACCTGTTCTAAATAAGGTGCATTTATAGTGAAGCTCAGTCTGACTTTGCTCAAACTGGACCAATCAGGAGGTTCAGCTGGTGAATCCAGATGTTTCAGAACCAGTGGACCTCCTCTCAGTTGTATTGTTGTCTCTGCAGATGATTTCGGGGGTCCTCCTCAGCATCACGGACCCTTCATGGAACGGAACGTGGGAGCATCGATGCAGTCTCTGCCCCCACGACCCATGGCCCTGCACCCCACACTGAGCACCATCCAACACAGCCTGAGCCTCAACGGTAAGACACCAGCTCGCCGTGGTTCTGGTTCCAGCAGCTCAGAAACCAGCAGAGCTTTGAGGTTTTAATGAGTCCAAAGCAAAACCGTTGATGCGGACCAGTTTAAAACATCTGCATCACAGGAGGGGAAAAACCCAAAAGGTCCGATGAGCCACGAGGAGCTTCAGCTGTTTTTACTTTACAAGGTCTGGGTAAATATAGAAAACTAATTTTTACAGACTTTAGTACCTCTCACATTGTCTGAAAGCTGGATCAATCTGTCCGTTTGCAGAAACATCAGAATATTTGTGTTTTTACTTTAAGAAACTCGGAATTCTGTTTGGAAAAGAAATTTCATGAAGGAATCTTGAACCAGGTCTGATCCTAACTGATCTCTGGTTTATTCTCCTGCCCAGACACGTTCCTGCAAGGTTTACCCTGCCCAGTACCACTTCGGCCAGATGGTCAGAACCCCCCACCCCGACTCGCCCCTCGCTGCCCCCTGAGCCGACCCGACGCCGGCAGCTTCGCCACCAGCCTCAGGGAGCTGGAGAAGGTGGGTGTGTCTCTGCACTCTGATTGGATGACAGTGGTGGTGAAGGGCCGGGGCTTCACCGTTTGAGTGTGTGTTTGCAGTGTGGCTGGTACTGGGGCCCGATGAACTGGGAAGATGCTGAGATGAAGTTAAAAGGGAAACCGGACGGATCGTTTCTGGTTCGGGACAGTTCGGATCCTCGATACATCCTGAGCCTGAGCTTCCGGTCGCAGGGAGTCACACACCACACACGCATGGAGCACTATAGAGGTACCACACACACACACACACACACACACACACACACACACACACAGCTGTTCATGTGTGACCCGATGCGGCCCTGACATCTCTGTCTCCGTCCTGCAGGAACCTTCAGTCTGTGGTGCCATCCGAAGTTCGAGGACCGCTGTCACTCCGTGGTCGAGTTTATTGAGAGAGCCATCATGCACTCCAAGAATGGAAAGTTCCTCTACTTCCTGCGCTCCAGAGTCCCAGGTAGGAACTGACCAATCAGCTTGTGCTGTACGGTCTCACCTGCAGAACCTATGCATCCCGTTTTTTTCATTCAAAAAGTAGAACAAAAGTCAATGAAAAGTTTCAAAAGATGATCCGTTTTACAGACGGAGAATGAGATTTCTCCTCCAACAATCATGATTTGTAAAGAATCTGCAACCATAAACATTTTAAGGGTTCTGACCCAAATATTCCTGTCAGTTTTCTCCCAGGTTCTGTTCCATCATCTTGTGTTTGACTCTGTGTGTTTTCAGGTCTGCCTCCGACTCCGGTCCAGCTCCTGTATCCGGTCTCCAGGTTCAGCAGCGTCAAGTCTCTGCAGCATCTGTGTCGGTTCTGCATCAGACAGCTGGTCCGGATAGACCACATTCAGGAGCTGCCGCTGCCCACGTAAGTACCTGCTCCTGCTGACACACCTGGGAGAAGCCCCGCCCCCCGACTGATTAACCTGTTGCTTGATGAGACAGCCAGAATGATGGGAGACCACAGGGACAGTCAGTGAGATGACTCGGCAGGTTTCAGACCGTTTCTGCTGAAAGATTCCAGGAAACAGGAAGTGGGGGAGGAAGTAGCTGATTAGAGCAGAAAGAAGAAGTGAAAGTATCCAAACATGAGCTGTTAGCATCAGCGTTCAGCTTGGTGCTCCTGCAGTTAGAGGAAGCTGCAGATTCAGCTGCTGATTGATTTGTTGGATGAAGCATGTCTGATTGACAGCAGAACATCTAAAACTGCGTTTCCTCCTCTGTCCTCCAGGCCTCTGATCGCTTACCTGAGGAAGTTCTACTACTACGACCCTGAGGAGGAGATTAGTCCCATGCTGCAGGACGGGAAGGAGGCCAAGGAGCGAGGCTCGGAGCCTAGCAGCCAGCCGGGAGTCGAGTCCCAAACGTAGCACTGGAGCCGGGGCACATCGTGAGTCCATCCACAGGTAGAACTTGCTTGGATCACAAGGTGTCTGTTTTTGGGACATTTCTGCTGCAGGAACCTTTTTCACAAAACCAGGGTCGTTTTCTGGAGCGCCACTGCGTCTCCCAGGGTTTAAAACCAGAACTCTACCCCAGAAAACAGCCCTAATGCTATTACCCTGAACCTTTAGGGTGGAGCTTTGTGTAGCGAGCCTTAAACTGTAACAGATTTAGAAACATTGACCTCTGCTTTAGGTGGAAACAGAGAGAAGCTCCTGGGCTACTATTGTTTAGTAGCCCAGGAGCTTAGTTAAATAACTGGCTGCTTGACCCCAGCAGGCTGCTTGACCCCAGCAGGCTGCTTGACCCCAGCAGGCTACATGACCCCAGCAGGCTGCTTGACCCCAGCAGGCTACATGACCCCAGCAGGCTGCTTGACCCCAGCAGGCTGCTTGACCCCAGCAGGCTACATGACCCCAGCAGGCTGCTTGACCCCAGCAGGCTACATGACCCCAGCAGGCTGCTTGACCCCAGCAGGCTGCTTGACCCCAGCAGGCTGCTTGACCCCAGCAGGCTGCTTGACCCCAGCAGGCTACATGACCCCAGCAGGCTGCTTGACCCCAGCAGGCTGCTTGACCCCAGCAGGCTGCTTGACCCCAGCAGGCTGCTTGACCCCAGCAGGCTACATGACCCCAGCAGGCTGCTTGACCCCAGCAGGCTACATGACCCCAGCAGGCTACATGACCCCAGCAGGCTGCTTGACCCCAGCAGGCTACATGACCCCAGCAGGCTACATGACCCCAGCAGGCTACATGACCCCAGCAGGCTACATGACCCCAGCAGGCTACATGACCCCAGCAGGCTGCTTGACCCCAGCAGGCTGCTTGACCCCAGCAGGCTACATGACCCCAGCAGGCTGCTTGACCCCAGCAGGCTACATGACCCCAGCAGGCTGCATGACCCCAGCAGGCTGCTTGACCCCAGCAGGCTGCTTGACCCCAGCAGGCTACATGACCCCAGCAGGCTGCTTGACCCCAGCAGGCTACATGACCCCAGCAGGCTGCTTGACCCCAGCAGGCTGCTTGACCCCAGCAGGCTGCTTGACCCCAGCAGGCTGCTTGACCCCAGCAGGCTACATGACCCCAGCAGGCTGCTTGACCCCAGCAGGCTGCTTGACCCCAGCAGGCTGCTTGACCCCAGCAGGCTGCTTGACCCCAGCAGGCTGCTTGACCCCAGCAGGCTACATGACCCCAGCAGGCTGCTTGACCCCAGCAGGCTACATGACCCCAGCAGGCTACATGACCCCAGCAGGCTGCTTGACCCCAGCAGGCTACATGACCCCAGCAGGCTACATGACCCCAGCAGGCTACATGACCCCAGCAGGCTACATGACCCCAGCAGGCTACATGACCCCAGCAGGCTACATGACCCCAGCAGGCTGCTTGACCCCAGCAGGCTGCTTGACCCCAGCAGGCTACATGACCCCAGCAGGCTGCTTGACCCCAGCAGGCTACATGACCCCAGCAGGCTACATGACCCCAGCAGGCTACATGACCCCAGCAGGCTACATGACCCCAGCAGGCTACATGACCCCAGCAGGCTGCTTGACCCCAGCAGGCTGCTTGACCCCAGCAGGCTACATGACCCCAGCAGGCTGCTTGACCCCAGCAGGCTACATGACCCCAGCAGGCTACATGACCCCAGCAGGCTACATGACCCCAGCAGGCTACATGACCCCAGCAGGCTGCTTGACCCCAGCAGGCTGCTTGACCCCAGCAGGCTACATGACCCCAGCAGGCTACATGACCCCAGCAGGCTGCTTGACCCCAGCAGGCTGCTTGACCCCAGCAGGCTGCTTGACCCCAGCAGGCTACATGACCCCAGCAGGCTGCTTGACCCCAGCAGGCTGCTTGACCCCAGCAGGCTGCTTGACCCCAGCAGGCTGCTTGACCCCAGCAGGCTACATGACCCCAGCAGGCTGCTTGACCCCAGCAGGCTGCTTGACCCCAGCAGGCTGCTTGACCCCAGCAGGCTACATGACCCCAGCAGGCTGCTTGACCCCAGCAGGCTACATGACCCCAGCAGGCTACATGACCCCAGCAGGCTGCTTGACCCCAGCAGGCTACATGACCCCAGCAGGCTACATGACCCCAGCAGGCTACATGACCCCAGCAGGCTACATGACCCCAGCAGGCTACATGACCCCAGCAGGCTGCTTGACCCCAGCAGGCTGCTTGACCCCAGCAGGCTACATGACCCCAGCAGGCTGCTTGACCCCAGCAGGCTACATGACCCCAGCAGGCTACATGACCCCAGCAGGCTACATGACCCCAGCAGGCTACATGACCCCAGCAGGCTACATGACCCCAGCAGGCTGCTTGACCCCAGCAGGCTGCTTGACCCCAGCAGGCTACATGACCCCAGCAGGCTGCTTGACCCCAGCAGGCTACATGACCCCAGCAGGCTACATGACCCCAGCAGGCTACATGACCCCAGCAGGCTACATGACCCCAGCAGGCTGCTTGACCCCAGCAGGCTGCTTGACCCCAGCAGGCTGCTTGACCCCAGCAGGCTGCTTGACCCCAGCAGGCTACATGACCCCAGCAGGCTGCTTGACCCCAGCAGGCTGCTTGACCCCAGCAGGCTACATGACCCCAGCAGGCTACATGACCCCAGCAGGCTGCTTGACCCCAGCAGGCTGCTTGACCCCAGCAGGCTGCTTGACCCCAGCAGGCTACATGACCCCAGCAGGCTGCTTGACCCCAGCAGGCTGCTTGACCCCAGCAGGCTACATGACCCCAGCAGGCTGCTTGACCCCAGCAGGCTGCTTGACCCCAGCAGGCTATTTTACATCCTGGATCTCTTTATTGGGAGCAAAACGATGCTGAATTTGACCGAAAGGTTTTTCAGTCCACATAATGATATCTAGCAGAAGATTTGAGGTGGGCAGGAGAGCAGGAAGTCTTGGTACTGGTCGGTTCTAGCTCCAAACCATGAGTTTTCTTGCTTTAAATGGGAACTGTTCCTTTAACTGTCGCTTTTCTTCCTGCAGGTCTTTTCTTTCTCTGTTTCTGGACTCGATCACTGAAGGACGTTCAAATATTCAAACTGGACTCTGACTGCAGCCAATGGGCTCCCTTCGCTCAGTCTCGTATCCAGGCGGGTTTCAGATGATCCTCCCTCATCTGATTGGCTCACAGGGAGCTGACAGGAGAGGGACAGGGGATAAGGAGACTCCGCCTCCTTTTTGATGTCATCACTGATCAGCTGGACTGAAGCGAACGTGACGTCACCGTCGGGAAAACGCTGAAAACTCGACGAGGAGAGAAACTGTTGGTCGTCTCCAGGATCCATAAACTTCCAAAAGCCCGAGTCGGAGAACGCTGTGGAGTTTAACGTTGTGTCAGGAACCTTGGATGTTTTCATCGGTTCTACAAGAATCATCTCTGTTTACTTTTCCTTTTGCTGGAGACCTTGTTGAAGTGTCAAGGGACGTCA
The DNA here is from genome assembly GCF_021462225.1 of Girardinichthys multiradiatus. Classification (NCBI taxonomy): domain Eukaryota; kingdom Metazoa; phylum Chordata; class Actinopteri; order Cyprinodontiformes; family Goodeidae; genus Girardinichthys; species Girardinichthys multiradiatus. The sequence goes on from NC_061817.1 coordinate 39,407,325, forward strand.
GCAGGGGGCGCTGTTTTGTGGTACAACACGGTTATTTTGGGACCCATCTGAGGAGATGAAGTCCGGATCAGTGGAATCAGCTGCTCCGATAATCAATATTCAGCTTTTAAATCAAACTAATATTCACAACGCTTCATTTCAGATTTCAGTTTTTAAACTTCTCTGTTTTCAGCTGAACAAAAGAAAATAAAAAATCAGCTGCAGCTTTAAACTGTGATGATGAATTTCAGCCATCAGTACATTGGATGCAACGGTTCTAATGGATCCGGGTCCATAACATGGTTATATCGTTCATCAGTTAAGGGGGGAGGGGGAGGAGGCCGTTCTGGTTCTGGTTCTGGACCGGGTCCTTTTAGTTTTAAACGCTCCATTAATCCCACCCATGAGCAGCAGATAGTCCACTGATACCAGTTTGTAAAAGCTACCAGTACCGGTCCGTTTGGCTTCAGGAACTCTGACAGTCTGAGGTTAATGCTGGCTGGGACATTTGGGTTGTAAATGTAGAGGAAAATGACTGGTTCTGAAATTATATTCAGTCATCTGGTAAAAGTAAACGTTTAAAAGAAGACAGTTGGGTTTAGAATGATGTTCAGAACCATCTATGGGCCGGGTGTCAGTGGGAGGGAATATTATTTACACTGGAGTTTAATCACATGGAAATCCCTGCAACACAAAGGCTGCAGTTCTGACCTCTGACCTGTTCTGCCCTGATGTCTGCTCCTGGTTCTGGTAGGTCAGAACATCTGTCTGGTGTCTCCATCTTCATGCTGTTGCAATGAGTGGGTTGCCACGACAACCAGTTAATTACAGGAGCTAAGGTAGCTCACATGGGACAACAGTGATGATCTTCATCCATCATCATCATCCATCCTGATCCTGCCCAGCATTCCAGAACCATCCTACTGTTGGTAGATCCCTAAACTCAGAACTTCTGACCCGACCCAGTCCCTAAATGAACCATATGGATTGGTATTTATGGCCCGGTCCATCCCTAAGCTGAGCCTTCAGAACCCACAGTAAATGTCTTGGTGCTGGTCAGAACCGAGCTGCAGCCTTCAGGAACTCAATGGGCAGCTTTTAAAATCTGATGAATGTTTGATGTCTTGAAATGTAAGAAAATCAGATTTTTGTTCTGATCTGATGTTTAAATTATTCATTATTAATTTCATTATTAATTATTTTATGATTCAGGAATGTCAGATTCTGAAGAACTGAGTTATACTTTGGCTGATAATAGGACTGGACCTGGTGACGGAACCCAAACAGAACCTTGTATTTTTGTGTGAATGTGGACTGATGAAGGTCTGCCGCTGTTGAAGGTCAAGAAGAAAGTTTGGTCTTTTGGTGTTTCTTCATCCTGCTGTTCGTCTTCACACTGGATCATTGTTGATATTAATGAACTTTTGAATGAATGAGCGCTGATCCCATTTTTTATTGTCGGGTCTGGTTCCGGTACGAATGTGAATGACAGTTTATTGAGAACTTTGTGATGATATTTGGAATATGATTACTGTAAAAATTGCTGCAACTTTTGGTTCCAGGAACAGAACGCTGGAATGTTCCTGGGAACCAGAAGTTCCTCCTGAAGGAGAATATTTCAGAGTGACGGCTGGGTTTTCTCATTTTTCATAAAGTTTCCAGAAATGTTGTTCTGATCCGCTCAGTTTTTTAGCACTTTGTTGCAGTTTAGCTGCTTTTGGTTTAGTGGACACATTTTTAAATTTGAAATGTCTAATTTTAAATTTTTGTCAAAATCTTCTGAAAATATCTTGAATGGGAATTATTAAGGTATGAAATCTATTCTAGATATGAAATTCTAGAGGAATTCTGGTGAAAATCCAAATTTCCTTTTATTTGAAACAATTTGAGAGAAATTCCCATTTTTAGATTTGATTGGATTTTATCTGGTTTCTGTAAAAATGTTGATAAAAAGTTTTCTGGAACTTCTTGTTGAACAGAACAAATCTGGTTCTGGTCATCATGCAGAGAACAACTTTGTGTTTGGACTTGGTTCCTCCATGTAGCACCCTTCGTTAACTTGGATCATGTTAGAAAAGCTTTCTCCAGGTTCCTCTGGAGAAACGTGGAGATTTGTCTCACCTGTGGATCTTGAAGCAGCAACAGATGAATGATGTACAGCTCTTCAGAACATTTCCATCTGGGTTTTTCATTTAGTTTCTGAGATGTTTGGGATTCTACAAGTTGGGAATAACGTCCAGATCCTGGAGGCGACCGCCGCGCCACGATGGCAACCTTACCAAAAAACTTAGAGCAGGGTTACTATGACGACTACTGAGCTACAACCATGCCAACATCTTGATGTTTCACTGGAACCAGCCTGTTTGGGAGGTCAAACACTGGGAACTCTGGGAGAGCTGGAGGCGGGACCTGGGCATCCTGCAGGGACGCTTCCATGATGTCAAACCGTTGTAAATGTGCACTCTGAAGGACTGCAGACGTGCTGACATGTTGTTGTTGGTGTGGAGGAGCAGTAATGTGTCGTTGTTGTGCAGTCACCTGTTAATAAAACATGGTGGGACTGAAGTCTGTCCGTCTTTAATTGGACCAAAACGTCTCATCCAGAATCCCAACGTTTGGTTTTATTTTCTTTGAGTTTTAAGTTTGTTTATTGGATCGTAAAATACAAAATTCAACACAGACAGAGATGATTATTGACCTCAGAACTTTTAATGAGCTTACAAACAGTCCCAAACAAATTGCTCCATTATTAGAGAACCCTCCCTTCAGGTCAAAGGTCACTCTTTGCCGTAAACAGATTGGTTCCCATGTTCCTGAGTGAAGGCAGGACACAGCAGAAGATGGACCAGAGCTTCGTCTGCAGTGATGAGGGCGTTACTTCGGTCTGTGGTGGAGAAGAAGCTGAGTTGAAAGGTGAAGCTCTGGTCTTGATGGTCCATCGATGGTCCAACCCTCACCTATGGTTCTGACATCTGGATCATAACTGAAAGAACCAGATCCTGCATCCAAGCAGCTAAAAAGAGCTTGCCTTGGAGATGAGGAGAGGACCTCCGAGTGGAGCGGCTGCTCCAACTAAAATTCCCTAAAACAATATTTTATTAAACTTATTAACTGTTTGAAATTAAACTTCGTGGAATTACTCAGATATTACAGTCTATGACACTTAATTTAAGATAAAGTAACCCTCAACAAAAAAATTATTCAAAACAGCTTTAAGCTCTATTTAAATTCCAGTATTCGGTCTCATTTACAAGTTTAATATCAAATCATTAATTTTCATAATAGATTTGGAAAAATAACTAATAATCTCACTAGTTTCCTCGATGAAGATGAATCATCTGTGACGTTTCAGGATTCAGGATTATATTAAGACACACACAGCATATCGACCTTGTCACAAATATTAGAAACATGCAGAGTAAATGGCATCTGCAGCAGCTTCTAACAGAGAAATAATTTCTTATTTCTGTCTCATTTAAAGCAGGAGTGTCCAACGTTTGGCCCAGGGGCCATTTGTGGCCCTAGGAACAATTTAATTAGGACCCCGACCTCAGTTCAAGAAAGGTCCACATTGGCCATCCAGCAGATGGACTTTTCTCACCTATAAATTTCTATCTCCTGAAATGGAAAATGTTTGGTGCAAAACAAAATATTTTTGTTTCATTAATCATTATTAGCCATTATTTTAATGATAGGAAGTCGGGCCACAAACATCCAGAGACCTTTTACTCAGACGGGCTTGGGCACCACGGTTGGTCAAATAAAGGTTTAAAACACCGAAACTTTTAGAATAAAATTCTCTTTTGTTGCTGATAATAAACTAAAAATGATTTTCTAGAGCAAAAAGTTAGAAAACCTCAAACCTTCCTTTCATCAACGAATCAATTTGTTCTTTTCTAGTTTGTTTCTTTAAAATTCAGCATGTTTCATTTATGAAACACAATTTATTAAAATGATGGCCCCTGTGGTCCTTCAGCGTGGTGATTTTGGCCCATGGTGCTAAAAGTTTGGACACCCCTGGTTTAAAACTTTAAGCTACTCTGGAATTAAAATGAATTGTGAGTAAAGGAGAACGGCTCAGTGAGATTTACATCATGACTTAAATCAGTTTATTGTAACTCTTGAAGGTTTTTATCTGCAATATTACACAAATGGAGCTTAGAAGACCTGGTTCTGATTTTAATGGACTCAACAGTTTCAGGTGTTTTGCTTAGTTCTTACATGGAGTCGAAGGTTTTCTTTGAGAACCTTCAGCTTTAATGTTTCTGGCTCCAGAGAAACCTCAGGCTGAGGAAAACCTTGTCAATACTAGGAGATAAATTAACGTGCAGCGTCAGTAAATCATCCTGACAGCTGCAATAGATGTATTAGCTAACGGACATAGAACAAATTAGAACCAGAACTGTTCTGGAGCAATTCACTGTAAGTACACTAAGTCTTTTCCATTTGTTCTGATTCCTCTGTCTGATTGGTTCTTGCAAGCTGCTGTTTTAACCGCCTCGGATCATCAGAACGTGGGTCAATCTTCTTTCGGCAGAACCACCATCCTCTTCACTATCATCTGTGCAAAGATCACTTCCATCTGCAGAGGGAAGAGCAAAGGCCAGTGAGAGGGGATCTCTGATGGATTTTTGTGAAGTTTGACACAAAGTTATTTTTCAGTTTCACACACAGAGGAGCATGATGTGAAAACACTGTAAAAGTGAGAAGAAATAGCTGAAAAATCCACCTGCTGATCTATGGACTTATTTTACTCAAACCCAGAGATGACAGCCAGACAGACAAGGATGAAAGCAGCGCAGATTACCAGGGTTAAACTTTATAAGCTTGTCAAGTTGTTTTTCAAACTTGTGCTAATTCATTGTTGTGGACTAACAGGTAAAGCATGTGTTGATGAATGTAATGTGAGATCTTTGTTAAATTAAAATATATGAAGTCATTATACTGTTGGTAATGTGTCCCACAATGTCCCTCATAAGCATCCTTGTCGTCCCGCATTCAGTTTTTGATATCTAGTCACCCTATGAAGAACTGTTTCCAGCCTCTCCATCTTCAGCTGCCAGCCACTGGGTTGACCCTCACCTGAGCCTGTGCAGTCTGGATTGTTTGCTCTCCACAAGATCCAACAGGTCCTTTACATCTGAATCCTGGAGGTTGTTGTGTCTCAGGTCCAGACATTTCAGAGAAGAGGGGTTGGTCTTCAGGGCTGAGACTAGAGAAGCACAGCTGATCCCTGACAGCCTGCAGCCCCACAGACTGAAAAACAACAATGCATACAACAGGTTTTCAGATACAACTTCCATCCACCAGCTGACCTGGTGGTGGCCAGCAAGACATCAGTTTTGTCGAGAACTTTTCATCCAATCATCATCATAATGAATCTCATATTTAAACTTGGACCTTTTTCATGTTTTTCTAACTGTTCTTTTTCCAGAGTGAAAAAATGATGTAAAATACAACAAGAACATGTAGAGCTTGCTGTGCAAGGTTGAATTTATTGAGGATTTTATGGAATCCATTTTTTCATGTTAGCGAGATTCATCCATTCTAAAACCAGTTTGTTCTGTCAAACACCAGTTTCATTGTCCCCAGTAAAGCCAGTTTTACATTGCCAGGGACTGAATGGGTGCAGACCAAGAAAGAAGCCCCTGCTCCAAGATCAAGACCTTCAAGCTTGGCTGAAATGTGCAGCTGCCCACGTGGAGAAGCCAAATGACTTAAGGAAAATGTTTCATGGTTAGATTATATAAAGCTTGTGGTGTTTGACTACAAGAACAGAGAATGGCAACAAAAATGTTTGGAGGAGTCAAGATGAGGCTTTCAGACCTAAGATAACTATACCAACGGTCAAGCATGGTGTTGGCAGCATTATGATGTGGGGCCTTTCAATGACAGTAAAAAAAACACACATTCTTTTTTTCTTTCCCATTTTATCTAACAGTGGAAGTTACAACAAATGTGGAAAAAGTCTTTTATGAGCAAACGGAAATCTGATTCTTTATGGACAGAAGTTCTGTAGAACATCAGCTGTCAACATCTAGAACAATGAGAGGGTGAACTTACCTCATTTTCTCTAGTCTACAGTGAGGACTCTCCATAAAAGAACAAAGCTGCTCTACTCCTGAATCCTCGAGGTTGTTTCCACCCATGTCAAGAAATGTCAGACGGGAGGGGTTGCACTTCAGAGCTGAGGCCAAATAAGCACAGCTGATGCCTGATAAACTACATTCTAGCAATCTAAACAAACAAAAAAAAGAAAATGGTTTTCTCAGTCGAACTAGATCAGAGTTTTCAGCCTCCAATTTACAAATGACAGGATGGACAATGAAATTAATTTAACCTGAGCGTCTTGAGTCTACTCTGTGAATTTGCTAGGAACGCACAGAGCAGCTTCATGCCTGAATCCTGTAGCTTGTTGTTGAGACCCATGTCCAGATGTTTTAGATAAAAAGGATTTGACAGGAGAGCGGAAATGAGAGAATCACAGCTGATCTCTGACAGGCGGCAGCCTCTCAGTCTGGATAGAGAATAAAACTAATCAGATAACGCAACATGATTTATGGTGTGAACCTAATTATTAATATGTACCAGTATATCAGAGATTGCTGTTCACATGGACCGTGACAAACGGTTAAAAACACATCTTGGTATTTTGTAAGAAAGGATTTTATAAGTTTAACCAGGACAAAAACGACACTGATCCAACATCTAACAAAGTTCTTTCCCTCAGTTGCTGTCTGTAAAACGGCACCATGCCCAATAGATTTAAAAGTTCACAAAGGTCAAATTGTATATTTTACTCACAGTAACATGTTCAGGGAACTGACCTTAGTGTCTCCAGTTTACAGTGTGGACTTGCAAGTCCAGCACACAGATGCTTCACTCCTGGGTCGGGCAGGACGTTTCCAGTTAGGTCCAGTTTTTTCAGATGGGAGTGGCTGGACAGCAGAGCCGAGGCCACAACTTCACAGTGAGTCTCTGAGAGTCGACAGCCAACGAGTCTTTAATGTCACATACAGGATGATGCATATAATGAGATCTGGTTAGACATCCCCCATCTTATCTAGCTTAAACACATTATAAGTTGGTAGTCTGCAGAGCTCAGTAGGACAAGCTGGAACATCATGCACAGGTGCTCTTAAATCATGGTGCAGCCAGTTCTAACTCAGTGTGTTACTGCTTATGGTCCTCTGCTACTCTCCTCTGTCAAACATCTCTTGAATACATGCAACCAGTGCATCAGATCTTAAAAATGAGCCCTCATCAGGCTCTCCAACAGCTGCAGATATTAATTAGATGAACTCACCGAGCCTTTCTGCAGTTCCTCACTGCTGGAATTAGTCTCATTTTCCCTTCTTTTGATGTGTTGTACATAGCCAGGTCCAACTGATCCAGAACATCCTCCAGCATCTGCAGCATGTAGGCCAAAGCTGAGCAGTGGATCTCTGAGAGTTCCATTTCTGTTTGGTTCTCCGACCTCAGAAACTCTTGGATCTCCTGATGAATTGAGAGATCATTCATCTCCATCAGACAGTAGAAGATGTAGATGCTTCTGTCTGGAGACATTTTATTAGTGTTCATCTTCTTCAGGTTGCTGATGACTCTATAGATGTTTTCTGGACTGTTCCCTGTCTGACCAACAAGGGGTCCCAAGAGCTTCTGATTTGACTCCAGAACAAGGCCATGAAGGAAGCGAACAAACAGGTCCAGATAGCCAATTTTACTTTGGAGAGATTTCATCATGACTCTCATCAGGAAACCATCTACAGTGGAGTTACTGTCTCCCATTTTTAGGTCTTTTCTAACTTGGGTATTAGGTAAACCATCCAGGAAGTTGTCCATCACCTCTGTGTTCCTGTTGGTGAAACAGTGGAACATGTAGACTGCAGCCAGAAACTCTTGAATACTCAGATGAACAAAGCAGTAGACTGGTTTCTGGAAGATCATACTCTCCTCTTTAAAGATCTCTGTACAAACTCCAGAGTACACCAATGCCTCTCTGACATCAAGACCACACTGCTCCAGGTCCTCATCATAAAACACAATGTTCCCTTTCTCCAGATGCTCAAACGCCAGCCTCCCCAGCTTCAGGAGAACTTCCATGTCAGCTTCTATCAGCTCCTGTGGACTCATCCCATGTCCTTCATGGTACTTGTTCTTCTTTCTCTTCATCTGAACCAGCAGGAAGTGTGAGTACATGTCAGTCATGGTCTTGGGCAGTTCTCCTCTCTGCTCTGTGGTCAACATGTTCTCCAGAACTGTAGCAGTGATCCAGCAGAAGACTGGGATTCCACACATGATGTGGAGGCTCCTGGAGGTCTTGATGTGGGAGATGATTCTGCTGGACAGCTCTTCATCACTGAACCTCCTCCTGAAGTACTCCTCCTTCTGGACGTCAGTGAAACCTCGTACTTCTGTTACCCTGGCAACACATGAAGGAGGGATCTGATTGGCCGCTGCAGGTCTGGAAGTTATCCAGACGAGAGCCGAGGGCAGCAGGTTCCCCTTGATGAGGTTTGTCAGCAGAACGTTAACTGATGACTTCTGGGTGACATCAGAAACAAGCCGACTGTCGTTGAAGTCCAGAGAAAGTCTGCTTTCATCCAGGCCGTCAAAGATGAAGAGAAGTTTACAGACAGCCAGCTTCTCTGCTGGGAGCCTCTGGAGTGTTGGATGGAAAACATGGAGCAGCGTGAGAAGACTGTGCTGCTCCTCTCTGATCAAGTTCAGCTCCCTGAATGAAAGGAGAACCACCACACTGACATATTGGTTCTCCAAGCCCTCTGCCCAGTCCAGAGTGAACTTCTGCACTGAGAAGGTTTTTCCAACACCAGCGACACCGTTGGTCAGAACCACTCTGATGGCTCCATGCTGGTCAGGTAAGGGTTTGAAGATGTCGTGGCACCTGATTGGTGAGTCACTGAGAGCCATGGATGCTGTCTCCAGCTGCCGAACTTCATGCTGAGTTCTAACTTCACCCTGTCCGTCTATGATGTAGAGCTCAGTGTAGATGCTGTTGAGGAGAGTTCTGCCTCCTATTTCATCAGTTCCTTCTGTTACATATTTATATCTCCTCCTCAGTCTGATTTTATGTTTGTCTAAAACCTTCTGAAGACCAACACCTGCTGAAAACAAAAGAAAAAAGGTATTAAAGAAAAATCAGCACAGACATCAGTGATACTCCATCATTCTATAAATCCCTCTGTGGGTGTCACGTGTTGATAGCTCAGACTCTGTGGACCGAACACGCCAACAACATATAAGCCTGGATTCATCTGATACAGAACAACAAACAGTAGAACCAATGGAAGAACTGGAGACTCATCATTATCCACACCTTGACAATTCATCACTGAATGAGTTGATTGCTTTGGTGCTGTTGAAGCATGAAGAGCAGCTGTGTGTCGATCAGGTAGGTCCATGTACTCACCCTGACCCTCTACAGAGCTTCTCCAATTAGCTGTCAGCTGTCCAGTTAGGGACTGGAACCTTTCTCCACACTGGGGACAGGAGGATTGTCCTGATGAAGCAGATTGGTCCCAGTATGAGACCATGCACTGTCTGCAGGACCAGTGTCCACAGCTGGTAAAGACTGGATCCCTCAGGAGCTCGTGACAAGAGCAGCAGGACAGCTGATTCACCGCAGAAACATGGCTGCTGCTTCTCTCTCTGAGGACACAAAGAAAATGACTCATGAAACACAGCAAGCAGTAAGAGTACTGGTGTCTTACTGGACTCTTATCTTCAGCACCAGCGGACTCATTGTCTCGTACTCGTACTTGTCGTGTTCCGCTTATCCGGGACTGGATCGCAGGGGCAGCAGACTCAGCAGAGACACCCAGACGTCTCTCTCCCTAGACACCTCCTCCAGCTCCTCCAGGGGAAGTCCAAGGCGTTCCCAGGCCAGCCGAAAGACATAGTCCCTCCAGCGTGTCCTGGGCCATCCCCTGGGCCTCCTCCCGGTGGGACGTGCTTGGAACACCTCCCGAGGAAGGCGTCCAGGAGGCATCCGGTAAAGATGCCCGAGCCACCTCAACTGGCTCCTCTCGATGTGGAGGAGCAGCGGCTCTACTCCGAGCTCCTCCTGGACGGCCGAGCTCCTCACCCTATCTCTAAGGGAGTGCCCGGCCACCCTACGGAGGAAGCTCATTTCAGCCACTTGTGTCCAGGATCTCTTTTTTTCGGTCATGACCCAAACTTCATGCCCATAGGTGAGGGTAGGAACATAGACCGACCGGTAAATCGAGAGCTTCGCTTTTCGGCTCAGCTCTCTCTTCACCACAATGGACCAGCACAGCGCCCCCATTAATGCGGCAGCCGCACCGATCCGTTTGTCGATCTCCTGCTCCATTCTTCCCTCACTTGTGAACAAGATCCAGAGATACTTGAACTCCTCCACTTGAGGCAGCAACTCCCCTCCAACCTAAAGAGGACAAGCCACCTTTTTCCGGTCGGGAACCATGACCTTGGACTTGGAGGTCCTGATCTTCATCCCAGCAGATTCACACTCGGCTGTGAACCACCACAGCGCATGCTGTAGGTCTTGGCTAGAGGGGGCCAGCAGGACCACGTCATCTGCAAAAAGAAGAGACAAAATCCACTGGTCCCCAAACCAGACGCCCTTCGTCCCTTGGCTGCGCCTAGAAGTCCATAAACGTTATGAACAGGACCGGTGGCAAAGGGTAGCCTGCCGGAGTCCAACATGCATCAGGAACAGGTCCCATGTTAGTGCTGGGAATGCAGATCAAACTCCTGCTCTCCTTGTAAAGAGACCGGGTGGCCCCAAAACACATGTCCACAAAACACATGTCAACCGGTTGGGTAAACTCCCATGAACCCTCGAGCACCCTGTAGAGGGTATAGAGCTGGTCCAGTTTTCCACGACTGGGACAAAAACTACACTGCTCCTCCTGAAGCCGAGGTTCGACTATCGGTCGGACTCTCCTCTCCAATACCCTGGCGTAGGCCTTACCAGGGAGGCTGAGGAGTGTGATCCCCCTGTAGTTGGAACACACCCACCGGTCCCCCTTCTTATAAAGGGGGACCACCACCCCAGTCTGCCAGTCCAGAGGCACTGTCCCCGTCCGCCACACAATGTGTGAAGAGGCGTGTCAACCATGACAGCCCTACAACATCCAGAGATTTGAGGTACTCAGGGCGGATCTCATCCACCCCAAAGCTCTGCCACCGCTGAGCTTTTTAACCACCTCGGTGACTTCCGCCTGGGTGATGACAGAGTCTAACCCTGAGTCCCCAGCCTTTGTTTCCACCAGGGAATGTGTGATGGCAGGATTGAGGAGATCCTCAAAGTACTCCTTCCACCACCCGATAATGTCCCTATTCGAGGTCAGCAGCCTCCCATCCCCATCCCGAAGCGCCGGACGGTTTGCCAGAATCGTTTCGATGCCAACCGGTAGTCCCTCTCCATGGCCTCACCGAACTCCTCCAAGGCCCGAGTTTTTGTCTTTGCCACCGCCCGGCCACGGGACGCTTGGCCTCACAGTACCCATCAGCTGCCTCAGGAGTCCCACAAGCCAACCACAGCCACTAGGACTCCTTCTTCAGCTTGACAGCATCCCTTACTGCCGGTGTCCACCACCGGGTTCAGGGATTGACGCCGCAACAGGCACCGCAGACCTTATGGCCGCAGCTACGGGCAGCAGCATCGACAATAGATGCAGAGAACATGGTCCACTCGGACTCTATGTCTCCAACGTCCCTCGGAATCTGGTTGAAGCTCTCCCGGAGGTGGGAGTTGAATACATCCCTGGCCGAGGGCTCCACCAGGCGTTCCCAGCAGACCCTCACTATGCGCTTGGGCCTGCCGAGTCTGTCCGGCTTTCTCCTCCTCCAGTGGATCCAAAAACCACCAGGTGGTGATCAGTAGACAGATCAGCTCCTCTCTTCACCCGAGTGTCCAAAACATGCGGCCGAAGGTCTGATGATACGACAACAAAGTCAATAACGAAACACCACTTGGATTCAGATCGGGGAGGCCATTCCTCCCGATCACGCCTCTCCAGGTGTCACTGTCGTTTCCTACGTGGGCGTTGAAGTCCCCCAGCAGAATAATGAATAGTGGGCACTATCCAGCACCCCCGACAGGGACGCCAAGGAGGCCGGGTATTCCGCACTACCGCTCGGCCCGTAGGCCAAAACGACAGTCAGAGACCTGTCCCCAACCCGAAGGCACAGGGATGCGACCCTCTCATCCACTGGGGTAAACCCCAACACAAGACGGCTGCACCGGGGGGCAACAAGCAAACCCACCCCAGCCCGCCGCCTCTCCCTGTGGGCCACTCCAGAGTAGAAGAGAGTCCAGCCCCTCTCATGGAGATGGGTTCCAGAGCCCACACTGTGTGTAGAGGCGAGCCCGACTATTTCTTGTCGATATCTAGTCGCCCTCCCGCACAAGCTCAGGCTTCTTCCCCCCCAGCAAGGTGACATTCCACATCCCTAGAGCCAGCCTAAGCATCTGGGGATCGGGCCGCCGAGGTCTCCACCCTCGTCTGCCGCCCAATCCTCTTTGCACCGGTCCCTCACGGTTCCCCCTGCAGGTGGTGGGCCCACTGGGGGATGGCCTAGCATCTCTCGTCCGATCTTGGCCTGGCCGGGTCCTGCAAGGAGCAAACCAGCCACCAGGCGCTCTCTGACGAGTCCCGACCCCAGGCATGGGTCCAGGGTGGGGCCCCGGCTCTGCTGTACCGGGCAACGTCACACCTCGATATAATGGTCCTCTTGAACTGTCTTGGACTCAATTTCTCTTTGTCATAGTTGAGTCTCAGGAGGTCCATTTTGCTGGAAAATTACTCAGAAACTGGAAATTGATATAAAATATGGTTTTAAGCATCGGACGTAATAGAGCTCATGCCTGTAGATATGCATGCAATGTATAACAGGAAACGTGGTGAACTGTCTCATAATGCTAGAAGGTCCTGGCTCATAACCAGAACAATCATTAACTGGGTCACTCTGTGGATACTGGAAGCTCGGAAGCATCCCAAATGTGTCTGTTTCCTGCTCATGTTGTTCTTCTGTTTAACTCATGACGAACATTGGCACGGAAGCTCAGGTGTGTTGGTGGTAAATAAATGAAACCAAAAAGAGAAAAGAAACATCTCCAGCTTGGTTTCCTGCAAAAACAGTTTCTTACTCAGTGTCTGAGGGTCCAGGTTTATCACTGAAGAGAGGAGGAAGAATGTTGGAGTGGTCACTCTTCATGGACAAGCAGCTGAATGCTGAAGATACGTTTCTGTCCTCTTGTCTCTGACGTCTGCTCATCTTCGGTAAGTCCAGACTGGAACATCCAAACACAAGAAAGATGACAAACAGCTCAACAGGAAGTCCAGTTTGACCCCCCAACAAATAAATTCTTCCTTATTTATTTACAGAAACACAGAGGAGTTAGATGGAAATATCTTTATAACGTCAAAGCAGCTCTTCCCTTTATCTTTCTCTTCCTGCTTTGCTCACGGTGTGATGGACTCTGAACTTTCTGGTTCCACCTTGTAAGCACGGCAGTAAAGATCCGGAAATATATTGGATCAACAGTAATAAATGAGGCTCTGATCAGAGAGACCAGATTGTATAAAACAGCAGGACCCAAGGCCTGAGGGTTTTCTAGAACCTTAGAGGCCGTCATAAGCATCATAAGAAGGTTGCCATGTTAAAGTCCAACTAAATATCAAACATTATTCCAGGATTTTATACATCCAGTAGAACTGGTTCTGATGTAACCCTTGTTCCTGAATCTGCACAATCTGCTCAGCGACTCAGAAATAATCACTCTAATTTAATTTAATTAATATTCAGTTTTAATGTGCAGAAATAAAAATGATTATTGAGATGAGATGTTAGTTCATGTGAAAACCAGACACACCAGTTTATCTCTCCTCATGTATGTCAGCAACCACCTGCTTTCTGTCATGGAAACACCTTCATTAAACACATACATCACAAAAAGACCACAATGTTTGGTTAAGATTCACTTAATTTCCATTATTCACAGAAGAAAAGGTCATCCTCTGGACCTGCTCAGCAGAACAAACTGGCAATAATCCACAGACCAAGTCCTGAAGCAGCTGATGTTTGAGTCATCTGGTTTTTGTGCTTTTAGCCTGTGAGATGAAACCAGCTATGACTGAGTTTAGACTCCACATCTATAAAAAGGGCTACTGTAAAAACTAGATTTATTGCTGAGCAACGGATACAGAGACACTAGAAGCCACATGGCACCAATCCAGCTGAGCTCAGAGCAGCTCTGGTTGGTTCAGTTGGTTAGAAATGATCCAGCAACAATAAACACCAGTCTTCTGGCTGAGAGGTGATCAACAAAAACAATCTAAAGTTGAGTTGAGAAAATGTGGACATCACCAAAATCAAACCCAAAGGTTGGAACCAGCAACATGTCTGAACAGGACTTTTAGATCCAAACATCAGAGCTGGTTCTGCCATTAATGCAGCCATGGGTTGTGTTGTTGAGAAAAGAAGATGAAGCTCCGATGGGCACTCACCTACGTTTTTATTTCTTCTGATGGTTTCTATAAGGAACATTTTATCTGTGCTAACAGAAACCCTTATTCCTGTCCAGATGGTACCAAAACTCTGCAACGATCATCCAACTAGAACCAACAGAAGATCACATCGGCCCTCCCAATCAGTCCACTGTGGTAATGTTTCTCCACTGGTGACCAGTTACTTTAATAATTCAGTTAACCTTCACATGCTCCAAGTCATGGAACACGTCACATCAGCTCAGACCCTCAGTTCTGCTGACCAGAACCCGCTGTTAACTCTTCAGACCTGTGAAGACTTCTTCTTCTGAGTAGTTCCATCTCATGTACTGACAATGTAGTCGTTGTAAAAAGCAGCTTTTGGCTGGTTGTTGTTAGGATGTTCTTTCAGTCTGTGTCCCTCCATGAGTTCCAGGAGAAGCAGCTTCTACTCGGACTGGCTGAGCTTTTCTTAGCAATGTTTGTAGCTCTCAGGTGAGGAGCAGATATTGCATTTAAACGTCTATAATCATGTTTCTAAATCTTTGGTGAGAACCTCTGGATTTTATTCCAATTGCATCAGATGCAGGTTTCCTCCCACAAAGCAACAGCTGATCTTTCTCTGGCTAAAGTGAAGCAGATGGACTTCTGTTTCCTTCAGGACAGCTGGGTTAAAATGGATCTTTCTTAATCTCGAAACCTTCCCATCATTCAATCTGTCCTGTCTTCATCCATCTCAGTGGGGTTTGGATCATCCACCAAACAGGACAGGTCCAGACTGCAACGAATAATCAGGGCTGACCTTCCCTCCATCCAGGACTTATACAGGTCAAGGGTCAGGAAAAGAGCTGCTAAAATCTCTGCAGACCCCACACACCCTGCACATAAACTGTTCAGAGCTTTACCTTCAGGTGGCGCTACAGAGCACTGTTCACTAAAACCAGCCGCCACAGAGACAGTTTCTTCCTCCAGGCTGTTTCTCTGTTGAACATTTAATAGAGTACAGAACAACAGCATACAGATGTTGCAAATGCACCTTTTTTATTATATATGTGTATATTGTACATTGTAAATATGTTTATTCTGTAATACAAAAACAAAACCAAAGAGCAAAGTGGACCGGAGTCAAATTCCTTGTTTGTGAACTTGGCAATAAAGCTGATTCTGATTCTGATTCGGCAGAACCAATCAGAGCTCAGGAGTTGTTTGCAGTCGTGGCTCCCGTGAAACACTGCTCTCTGCTGCTCAAAGGGTGGAATTACACCCATCTTTCAACCTCTGACTTTAAGTTTCTCAGTGAAGAAGCGTTCCAGATCAGTTTTTCATGTTTCCAAGTTAATGTTCTGCAGAAGAAAGTCCAAAAAAAGCCCCGAAGGTTCTCAGAGGGTTCCTGTTATCCAGATCAGACCCAGACAGGCTGCGGCAGAACCATACCAACAATCATGGACATGAGCAAAAACATTTAGGTTTGATTGGATGTTTTATTGGCAGTTAGAAACCAAAGTTGAATCAAACTGAAACAGATTTCCGACAACGATCTGAACTCAAACCATAAAAGTCTTTCAGATCCAAGAAGTCTACAATAAATACAAAATAACATCATGTTTACCACAAACATCCTGACAGAATTAACTGAAAAGAATGATTGGCTAAAAATCAGCTGACAAGATTTTCTGTATACTTCAGCTACTCATCTAAATAAAACCTTTCAAGAATCAAGCTAGGCTATCTTCATGGAGGTCTGAAATAAAAAATACGAATGATTCAAAAATATAATTTCAACTTTTTAATGTTTCCAGGGATATCTAAATAATAAAGCAGAGAAATCTCTAGAGGTTGCAATAAATTAGAACTTTTCAGACTGACTTTTTAAAGCTGTTTGGGAGAATGTTGAATTAGTTTATTAAAAAAATATCAACGAAAAATGTTGTTATAAAATGTGGAAGTCAGCTGAAAAAATGGTAGACTTAGTTTTTAACTTTTGTGTCTGAAGGAAAAACACATTAGACAGTTGTGCATCATGCTGTTCTTTATCCCTGTATTATCTACAATGCTGTGAAAAGTATTTACCCCCTAAAGATTTACTTTTTTGCTATTTTACACTTGAATGTTTCAGATCAAATAGATTTTTATTTTAAAGATGAGTAAAAACAAAAAACAGTTTTCAAATTTATTTAATTAATTATGAGAAAGAAAACCATCCAAAGCAACCTAGGTCTGTGTGAAAAGTATTTACCCCCTAAGCCTAATAACTGGTGGTTCCTGCCTTGGCAGCAGCAACAGCAGCCATTCTCAGTACCAGGTTTCACAAACACTGGATCTGAGTCTTTAACAGCGCTGTGGAGGAATTCTGACCCACTCTGCTTTCCTGAATTGATTTAATTCAAACATATTGGACGTTTTTCCAGCATGTAAAAGGTCATTTAATATCATCTGAATCAGATTTAAATACTGGCCCCTCTAAAACCTCCCATTTGTTTCTCAGCCATTCAGAGGTGGACTTGCTGTGTTCTGGATCAGTGTCCTGCAGAACCCTAGTGAGCTTGGGCTTCGGGTCATGAACTGATGACGGGACATTCTCAAAAATGTTCTGCTAGAGATCAGAACTCATGGCTCCATCAATTACAGCAAGTCGTCCAGGTCCTGAAGCAGCAAAGCAGCCCAAACCATCACACTGCCACCACCATGTCTGACTGCAGGTATGATGTTCTGTTTCTGAAATGCTGTGTTAGTTGAACACCAGATGTAAGGGGACACACAGCTGCAGAAAGGTCCATTTTTGACTCATCAGTCCACAGAATATTTTCCCAAAGTCTTGAGGATCATCAAGATGTTTTTTTTTAATTATTATTATTATTTATTATGACCTCTGTCCTGAAATGTCAGAGACTTTGTCTCTCATTTGCTCCTAAGGTCTTTAGATCGGGACATATTGTGTTGCTGTTTGGTTTCTTTTATATTACTTTATGTTGTCAAAAAAGGTTCTTGATTCAGCAGGTCAGCCAGTCATCAGGTCAGGTGTGGCTGGTGAAATATGGGGCAAATACTTTTTCACAGAAGACAACTTGGAGTCTCTGAGGGTGTCTCCATGGTAACCCTTAGATGTTGGGACGATGGATGGACGTCATCTTGGTTGGTGTTTCTGAAGTAGAGCTGAGCTTCAGCTGCTCCTCCGAGTCTTTGAGAGTCTCTGAGCCCAGAAGCTCCCGGTTCTGTTGGAGCAGCAGGAATATGGCTTCCAGCTGCTCCTGCTGCACCCTGAGGAGACCCCACACACACACACACACACACACACACACACACACACATTCAAACGTTTAGCATCAACATGCTTCAGTTTGGTGACTCAGACTCTGTATTGTCTTTAGAAAATCAATCTTAACAGAGTCACATTTTATTTAAACTAAATCTGATTCACAAATCATTAAATCCCTCTGCAGCAGGACAGGAATGCTAACGTTGGAAAGCTAGGAATTCTGTTCAAAACCAGCTGAAACTGAGGATGAAAACCAGTTTAAAACCAGAACACCTGCCATGCTTGCAGCTGGTTTCTCAATACAGGAGACGCGATGGAGTTGTTTTCACCAATGGAGGCTTTTCTACAAACTACTGAGTAAGTTAATGGATCCACCCCCTGCTGCTGCCACCTCCATGTTTCACTGTGGGTAATGTCCCTCATGTGCCATCAAAACCTGTGGCTGAAAACTTCCAGCTTGGTCCCATTAGACTTGTTCTTCCATGAAGGTGCTTTTGGACAGACCCTGACATGTTTTCTTTTCATCAGGTTTGGGGAAATGTCTCCCAGATTTTCTCCAAGTATCAGCCCTTTTACCGTCTAATGGTATAACTATAATACTGTGGAGGTTTTATTGTCTTCTTCTCCTGACTGATACCTTTGCAACCTTTCTGCAAACTGTGGTTTATCAACAGATTGCAAATATGAAGAAACTCCAGCAGAACTTTTTCATTGCTTTTCAGAGCTGCTGAATTTACTGAGAAAAACACTGATGTGTTCAAAACTTATTCTCCCTGCGCTCTGATGTTATCAGTTTTCTGCTAATGACTTTTTTTCTATTCGGATTTAAGATGGCTTCTTATATTATACTTTAAATATATTTCTTAGTTTCTATATTAATCCTTTGATGTTGAGGCATCACTTGTTTTATCATCATTGTGGGTTTTCATGGGGCGGGTGATTATATCGTGCAGCAGCCCGACTCCACTGATGTGGGTGCACTTACTTACCCGTCGGACCATCTGCTCCACACGTAGCGCCCACCATGTGACCCAACCCGATGTCTGATGGGTCTGCTGAGCTTCAGTCAGTGCTCTGACTGCCTGGTGGTCGTTCCAGATCTCATCACTGGACTGACTTCCTTCTGGGTGCTGAGATGCTTCATTAACCGTTCATTATGTTTAGCTGCTTTCTTCTTACTAGTTGTGCTGTTTTACACTTTCAGGTCAACGTTCTCTCATTTGATTTTGGGTTTGGCAGCTGTGTTCAGAAGAACCTCAACTCTGATTAAATTTCATTTGATTTAAAATAGAAATATCTGAGTAGATGAATCTGGAGCTTTTTAACTGAAACCAGGCTGGAGAAGCTAAAACTGCTCAAGCTTTTCTGTGTAGGTGAGCTAAACAGACATCCATTTTTAAAAATCTTTAAGTTAATGACAAGAACACAACCAATTCACACTTTTATTTCCTGTTTTAAATAAATCAGACTGAGAAGAGATAAAGTAAAGCTGCAGCATCAACAGAAGCAGAAACATTTCATTGTTAGGAAACAAATTAAAACCAGTCTGAGCAAAAAACATCGTTCTTCACAAAGCTTTAACACAAGAATAAAAATACTGATTCCTGGAGACAGACTGGTGGGAAACATGTTTGCCACTAAAGTCTGCTCCACCTCAGATCTGTTAGATCCACAAAAACATGAAGGAAGCTGAAGATGAGCCATGGAAAACACCAGATCTTCCTCTCCTCAGAACCCCGTGTGGAATCAGCTGGAAGAAACAGAAGAAGACTTTATGATGAGAGGAATCATTGTTGTTTAAGGAGCAGAAAATTAAAGATCTGAAACCCATTTTTTAATCAAAGAAATCTGCTCATTCTAACATTGCAACCCTGTTAAAACATCTGATTCAGTCTTTCTTTCTCTTGTATTTTCTTCCAAACCAACTTTCTGTTTATCTTTTAAAATATTCTGCTGATGCTAATCTGTTAAATGCTGCCTCTGAGAGTTTTTATCGACTGCTGTTAATCAGTGTGATATGGGACAGCAGTCTGAGCTGCAGGAGAATATGGTCCTAAATGCTTGAAATGGTCCTGTCTTCTAAAGAAAAACAAGCAGTAAAATCATTACTGACAACAGGAGCAATAATGTTTGAGAAGAAAACAAACCCTCCTGTCTGCATATTATGTGGTTAAATTGTTCAGTTTATATTCTTAAAAGACCGACTTCAGAGCTGAATAAGAGTTTTATTTGTTTTACATGTCAGAGGTCAGAGATTTTTGATTTTCTGTCGAGGTCAGAGTTCACAGTTAATCAGGTTCTTCAACAGCAGCAGGACTCACCGTTGGCTGTGCAGTTAGCAGGCGGCATGCAGGTTAGAGGCTGAGACAACACAGCTGGACAGCAGCAGGCAGATGGGACGAGACGGAACCAGAGGACTCACAGCAGAACCACACAAACCCAGTTCAGCTCCCAGAAGCAACGATTTGGATGTCATTTGGTTCACACACAGACCAGTGATGCATGGAGCAAACAGTATGTTTAGAACGGCCACCAGGGGGCAGTAGTGGTGGCTTCAGGTAAGTAAATACCTCTTCTTCATGACTCACCTTTATGGAGGTAAATTTGTCTCAATATTATTCAATCAAACAAAAAACTAATCTCATTCCAAAAATATTAAGTTGTGATCAAAACTTTCAGAGTTGTAACAACAACAAAAAACCTTTTTTTTTTTATTAAAATGACTCATTTTTTCTCATGAGGAGAAAAAAGTTCTTTGCAAAACAAACTTTTATTTGCGCATGTCAAAAATCTTTGGTTACGACTCTCGCTCTTTTGGTTTTGACGCCAGTTTTAACCAGAATTAATATTGTGAAATACTAATTCTGCTTATAATATAGATGACCCTCTAATATAATCTGAAGAGATTGTGTTGTCACCTCTCGTGGTTTTGGAGAAATAAATTCCTGAAAGTGGGACAAATGCATATAATGGTTGAGCATTTTGAGGTATTTTGACAAGATATTTCTCCAAAACTGTACAGTAAAATATTAAATATTAATTCTTTTACATAAAACATGAATGTGAAAGTTGTAAAAATGTAATTAATATAAATGTTCTGTAGGTTACTTTTCTGTTTTCCTCTTATTTTCTCAACCGTTGCCAGGATCTGCGTCCTTTCTGCTCCATTACCGTAAAGCACCTTGTATGCGTGACGCTAATCTTTAAGAGAGAGCTGGTGTCGGCTGACGTCACCGCGTATTTCTGACTGTCGGCGCAGTTAACCGCAGTTTTCTTCTGTACAGTTGATGTCTCCTCACTGAAGCGACGCTGCAAGCCCTGCAGTTTGAGCGGCCGCTTTGGTCAGCGCTAACCAATAGGGAAACGTCTTACAGCGTTCGTCTTTAGGCCCCGCCCAGGATGTTCATGTTTCCAGAACTCAAAATTCTTTGAGTTCAACCAAAAACAGAGAGCGTCAAAACCAAGAGAGCGAGACTCGTAACCAAAGATTTTTGACATGCGCAAATAAAAGTTTATGTTTTGCAAATAACTTTTTTCTCTTCGTGAGAAAAAAATCATTTTAATCAAAAAACGTTTTTTCAAACTATTTTAAATAAATTTTCCATTTAAAAAAAAAAATCTTTACAACTCTGAAAGTTTTGATCACAACTTAATATTTTTTGATTGAGGTTAGTTTTTTTTTTGATTGAATAATATTGAGACAAATTTACCTCCATACACCTTTACTACATTTAATCTAGCTCAGCGGGCTTCACACAGAACCAAACACTTAATTAATTTTAGATTTATTTAAAATAAATAAAGTTACAATAAACAATAAAACATGAAATAATTCGCTGATAAAATCATTAGAAACTATAGAGCAATGACAAAAATGAGCAAAATGTAAGACAGCAATAATAATAAAAATAATATCCCAAGGGGCCTTCTGTTATGTCCAATATTATACTGTGGGATAAAGGGTCATCTGTTCTTATTTTTACTCTGCAGCACCTGCTGCAGGAAGGACTGCAGTTTGTTGATATTTTAACTGACAGACTACGCTGATCATTGGTTCCTCGCTACCTTCTGATCGGTGACATCATTTCCTGTGCACGCAGCTTCATGGGAACATGTTCCAGAAACAGTCTTTGAATCTGTGTGGAAAACTACATTTATTGAACCAAACCCCAAAATGAATCATCTTAAAAACCATCATCACAAGTTTATTTATTTCTATTTTCTGCCCTTTGGGTTTTTATATTTAGTGACTAAACCTGGCCAGCAGGCAGCAGCCTGTACCGACTGTAAAACTGCAGCTTTAACCATCTGCTCCATGTAGTTGAATAACTCTTGTTAACACCTACAGGTTGGAGGTGAAATTCCTTCAGAGTCCCTGATTATTGCCTGCAGGAGCCTGATACGAAACCTGCAATCAGAAAGGCTCTCTAATCCAAAACCATGTCTGAAATTTTAAAGTTTAGCTGCAGTTTCAGTCAACAAGATGTTTCAAATGGTGGGTTTATCTGAGATTCTGCACAATAAGGTCAACATGAGGCTGGTGGGTTGTACCTGGACCTTAGGTCCTGATTCTGGTCCCCCCAGCTGGATGCTGTTCTGTCACCTTCATGCAAACATTTGGCTGCATGAGCTTCGTCCATGTTTGCACTTCTGCAGCGAAGCTTTAGAAACAGAGGCCTGAGTTCAGGATGTTGCAGCAGATTAAGCGTTTGGAGTCACCCAGTTAAAACAAGCAGCAGTGAAAGCAAGAAGAAACCTAAAAATCCCAGAACACAAAGGAGTCCGACTGGGAATCCTGACACTTTGAAGAACTGCAGCTTCATGTCACACAGCGTCCAGCAGGAAGAGCTTCCATGGACAAACTGAAGATGATGATCTTAATTTGTTTAAAATCTGTGCAAATATTCAGACTTTCTGCTGGATTTTCAGGTCTTTTTTGAGAAAAATGAAATGAAGCATTTTAGGCTGACTAAAAAGATTTAGATGGGAAGCAGAATTTTCAGTCCTGCCTGCAGCTCAGAGGAAGGTTTTCCATCACTGCGCCGCTGATGCTTCCACAGAAAGATGTGGTTTAGGTCTGAACTCTCCCTGCTTTATGAAATACTTCATCATCAAGGAATGATCGGACACCGTGTTATCCTCAGAGAACTGGAAAATAATACCAGAATTTCTGAATTCTGTTTCAACCGCTTCCTTTTCCAGAAAAAGTTCCAGATTTCAGTTTTAGCTGAACCAGACTGGTTTAACGTTACCAGGAGAGGAGGAATAAGAGGATTAGGTGAGAACCATCTGGAGCTTCAGGCACCAACATGTGACCCATTTCTGGACATCAAGCTGCTGAGTGGAGGTCCAGGAGGAGAAGAGATGGAGGATCATTGAGGTTAGTGAGGAAGAGGAGGAACTTCTTCAGCGAGGGCAGGCAGATGTTCGACCTAAACCATGTTCTGATCCAGTTCTCTTGTCATGGTCCGATCCCTGTTTCTCTCCATCTGTCTGTTTCATCAGATTATTTACCAACAACAAATAATATTCCTAAATGTTGCAAATGTTTGAATATTATTCTGTTAGCAGGTTTAAAAATGATCAATATTTAAGTTAATAAATTATTAATAACAATATAATTTAAAATAAATCAACAATAGTCTGAATTCTAGTATTAGCACTAGATATTCTAGTTAATTATCTCTTAAAATATACAAACATAAATAAAAATAAAAGCACAATAAATAAAGATTAACATTGAATAAAACATCTAAACACTAAAAACTTATAACCAAAGAATAACCAATAAAAGTTCAATTGAAAGGTGTTACTTCTGGTCCTTCAGCGTTATCTTCCTGAAGAAACAAACAGATTTATTGCTAGAATTTAACACTAACTGAAATAAACTTTCATCTTCAAGATGTCACCCGTTTCTTTCACAAATTAGAGAAGGTTTTCTGTTGGACTGGTTCTCCAGAAATCTCCTTGGTTCCTGAGAACCAGAACATGGGTGAACATCCGTGTTCTTGCTGCAGAGGGGGCGGGGTTACAGGGTCAAACAGCCAGGAGAAGCATCTCCTTACCATGTCCTCCTAACACACAGTCTCACAGGCTTTACAGAGAGGTCAGGTCAGAGGTTAGCTCTATCCTAGAAAGATAAAGGTGCAGTCTGTCAGAAAACATCTGCAGCTAAAAGAGAAAACATCTTGGTGCTGAAGAGAGGAGCAGGTTGTGTTGTCCCCACCTAGGCTCCTGTTCTTCTCTGCAGTCGTGTCTTTTTGTGATGAATCAGAATCTCTGTGGCTGTTTTCAGATTATTTTAGATGTCTTCAGCACCATTTTACACCTTGCTGTGATCATTTCTGTCTCATTCTGATCATCAACAGTAATAAGATGTTTCAGCTGAGAACTCAGTTTATTGATGGAAGAATGATTTATTCTTGTGAAGACCTGCGGTGAAAAACACCTTGAAGCTTCGCTCCTCTGCAGAAACAGCAGCGAAGCCTGCAGAACATTTCAGAGCTGTAAATGAAAGCTGCAGGAATCAGCTCCAACAGCAGGGAAAAATCTAAGCTGCAGGCTGCTTTTCCACACTGAGGAGTTGGATATACCTGGATTCAGACAGCAGACTCAGTTTGAAGGAGTTTCTGAGAAGCACGTTGAGGAACCTTCCTCACATAAAACTGACAGAAACATACAGAATCAGATGCTCCATCAGGTTTAACAGGTTTAAATATTCAGATCTAACTGCAGCTGTGAGGATAGGTCATTCTCCCACAGAACCTCAGTCTGAACTCCTGATTTATCCTAAAATTTCCTCGACTGAACATGTAAAGTTTGCACGATACCTCCTGATGCAATGAGGAGCAGCAGCTCTTCTCATGCAGGAAAACTAAGATGATCAAGATCACAGAGACGTGCTGAGAGTTAATCCTGAACAGGTTGGGGAGGTGCTGAACTCACCTCTGCTCCTCCTGCACCTCCTCCTTCTTCATCAGCATCTCCAAGTTGCTGGGTTCATTTTCAGCTGTAATCACCAGCTCATCTGCAGCTGCAGCAACATCTGGAACAGGAGAAGAAGGTCAGAGCGTGCATCTTAAGGATTATTCTTTGTTTAATCAACTTTTAGCTTGAATAAAATTCCAGAACAGGAGCAGTTTGGATGATTTATTTTATTTTAAATATTTCCTGTTAGCGACCAGCAAGCTGAATTCACTTGATTGGTTAACATCCCTCCAGTCCAACATTTTTTTTCCAACTGAAACATCTTCCAAACGTAGTTCAGTAAAATCTAAACTTCCCTCACAGTAGAACTGGGAGGATCTGCATGTTTCTTCCTCTACCAAGCAGGACATCCTGAAACCATCCAAGGGACCTGGAAATATCAGGGTGATAATTATAGCAGTAATCTCTGATCTCTCAGATGGTTCCTTCATCACCAACTGATAAAACCTCATGGAGCAGAACCTTCATCCAGCTCTACAATCCAGAGTTACATTCACAGACGTTACTGAGCAGAGAAGAAGTCTGATGTTAACCTCAGAGGAGGAGTCAGCTTGTCTGGGATGGACCATCACACACAGGGATCAAATGGATCAGTCCCTCAGACGTTTTCTGGAAAAGCAGCATCCAGCCTGCAGCCAGGCTCTGTGATGGTAGGAGGTTGTATCATGGTACGGGCTTGGACCTTTTCCTCTTCTGTGATGCAGCATTGATGCAGAAAAGTCCAGCAGAGGTTTCAGAGCAACATCTGCTGCCTTCAGGACCATATATTCTCCATGACAATGGAGAACCACATTCCAAAATCCTGGCTGAGGAACAGCTGGACACAGCTGCTGGACTGACCTGCTTGAAGTCCTGACCAGAACCCAGCAGAGACTACCGGAGAACTTAGGAACTAGAAATGGGGCAAAGACAACCCGTACTGAGGGGCACCTTCAGACATGTTTGTAGTTAGAGTGGAACACCTGGAGCTCTTCATGGCTTGGTGTCCTCAGTGCAAGAATGACTTTATGTGTATGCAGAGGGAACGGGAATCTTACAGAGAAGGAAACTGAAAGAAATGATATCAAGAAATAAAGCTGAGGAGACAAAATGTAAAACATCTCTGCATCAAAGTGAAATAAACCTTTTATTCCTTTTTATCTGGATTTTCGGGGTTGTCCTGCGGCAACATTCTCTCTGTGACCATCCAGCTCACTTTTTTACGAACATGTTGCAGCTTCTCAGTGTGAACTGCAGCTGGAACATTAAAATAACATGAGGAGCAGCTGCCTGCAACTGTTTAACCTGCTGCGGATCATTGACACGTTGCCTGCAGACCCCAGCAGGAGGGCAGGTTAACCTCTCAGACTGGAGTCACTCATTGTTAGGGTTTTTATCTAAGTGCTTTTCCCTCCTTACATGTTACAGGAAGGGAGATGGTCACAAGAATGAGATATGCTTTTATTCTTTTATTAGCAGCATCTGGGGGCTATACACCAGGTCCCCACTTCCCACTTCCTTTGTTTATAATCAAGACAAATGAAATCAAGAAAAAACACAAATGTCAGCTCTCATAATTAATAAAGCATTAAAGTTTTCATAAAGCTTCAAAACATCCAGCTGAATAAAACAAAGGTTCATACTATTAAATAATAAGTTAAAACCCGTGTTATTTAGGCCCATCGTTTCAGAACAATGAGATCCATTTGAATTAAATTGTAATTAAATATCAGAGACCCGAGGATGGAGCCCTGAGGAACTCCACAGGAAGTATCAGATTTAAACCTGTCGATAACCTGAAACTAAGCCTCTTACCATTCAAAGAGATCTCCTGCTCTGGTTCTTTCGACACCTCTTCAACATGCTCAGTGGGTTCAGAGAACTTTTCAGGTGCTGGTTCTGGTGCAGACTCCTCCGCTTTTTCAACTTTTTGTTGTTTCGTCTCTGACTGTTGGACCACTTCAGCTGCTGGTTCAGGGACTACTGGCTCTGGATCAGCAACCCCAACTGGTTCTGGGACAGGATTGGATTCTGAGGCTGCAGCTGATTCAGGTTCTGGGGTTGCAAGTGGTTCTGGTACAGCCTCTGGCTCTTTGACAGATTCTACAACAGGTTCTGGTACAATAGGGGGTTCTTCTAGAGTCTCTGTTACTGTCACAGGTTCTGGAGCTAGTTCAGGCACATATTCTGTTTCAGTGAAACGTTTCTGAGCTACTAACGGTTCTGGAAAGGTTTTCTGTACTTTTACTGTCTCCTTAACAGGTTCTAGTTCTTTAACTGAATCTGCAGCAAGTTCTGGTTCTTTAGCTGCAACAGGTGCTGCAGCTTCTACTGGCTCTGGAAAAGATTCTTGTATTTGGATTTGTTCAGGAAAATCTTCTTGGGTCTCTGCTTTTTTGAGGACTTCTTTTCGTACTGTCACTGGTTCTGGAGCGGGTTCTGAGACAGCCTGGAAAGAAAGACAGTTAACAGACAGTTACCATTGGACACGTTGAGAGCTGCTGCTTGTTTTATCGGCCGCATCCTGAAATTAAACCCAGAGAACGGTTTCCAACAGAACAATCTGGAATCATGTTTAGATATCAGCTGGGGTTACAGAACCCAGATGCATAGAACTATGAAGCCCTGCTAAAGGGAAACACTGGGTTTGGATCAGGTATTTTTGATTCCCCTCAGATTTTACTCAATCAGCTTTAAATGAAAAACGTCTGGAACAAACTGGGTCAAAAGTGCAGCAGATTTAAATCAGAGGGGAAACACAAATGTGGCATTTTCTTTGGAGGTTGGAGCGCTGAATTAACCCAGGAGGAAAACTTAGACATCCTGCTCCACCACAACACTCTCCAGCTCATTTTAGGGATTCCCAAGGTGTTCCTGGGCCAGAAGGGACATCTAGTTCCTCTTGAGAGTTCTGGTTCTGCCCAGAAACCCTCCAAAGGGTGGCATCCGGATCATGTGAACCCCTTCAGCTGGTTACGTTTGATTTGGAGGAGCTGAAGTTCTACCCTACAGAGGAAGCTCATTTCAGCTCCATGTAGGCAGCATAGTCCAGATCCATATCTCAGAACCATAGGATAGGAATGGAACTTAAGAGGAGCAGTAAGTCCAGAGTCTTTCAGCTCAGCCCCCTCATTACTGGATGAAATTCTGATCTGGCTCACCATCTCCTCCATCCTGCTATCCCACAGGAACACCCAGATACTGGACCTGCTCCAATTTAGCAGAGAGTTGGAAGGAAAAGCCTTAGAGGACATTGGATCAGAACCAAATTTCTATGACCACCAGCAACATGCTGAGGATAAAGATTGGTTAGCTGTTCCATGAGCTCCAATGTTTGACAGTCAGAGCGTCCTCTGTAAACATTCCCAGGAACGCTGAGCAGATGAGCTACTGATAGTCAGACCTTATTTCACCAGGTCTGTGGAACAAGGCAGGGCCGGCGAAGGGAAAGGAGGAGAAAGAGTTATGAAAGCAGACAATCATTCCTTGATCCTCCATTTAAAGGGAAAGCATTCCCAACACCACCTTAATTAGCACCTACAGGGGTTGGACAATGAAACTGAAACACCTGGTTTTAGACCACAATAATTTATTAGTATGGTGTAGGGCCCACTTTTGCAGCCAATACAGCATCAATTCATCTTGGGAATGACATATACAAGTCCTGCACAGTGGTCAGAGGGATTTTAAGCCATTCTTCTTGCAGGATAGTGGCCAGGTCACTACGTGATACTGGTGGAGGAAAACGTTTCCTGACTCGCTCCTCCAAAACACCCCAAAGTGGCTCAATAATATTTGGATCTGTAGTTCGGTAGTCCTTGGCAGTGACGCGCCCATCTAGCACAAGTATTGGGCCAAGGGAATGCCATGATATGGCAGCCCAAACCATCACTGATCCACCCCCATGCTTCACTCTGGGCATGCAACAGTCTGGGTGGTACGCTTCTTTGGGGCTTCTCCACACCGTAACTCTCCCGGATGTGGAGAAAACAGTAAAGGTGGACTCATCAGAGAACAATACATGTTTCACATTGTCCACAGCTCAAGATTTGCACTCCTTGCACCATTGAAACCGACGTTTGGCATTGGCATGATTGACCAAAGGTTTGGCTATAGCAGCCCGGCCGTGTATATTGACCCTGTGGAGCTCCTGATGGACAGTTCTGGTGGAAACAGGAGAGTTGAGGTGCACATTTAATTCTGCCGTGATTTGGGCAGCCGTGGTTTTATGTTTTTTGGATACAATCCAGGTTAGCACCCGAACATCCCTTTCAGACAGCTTCCTCTTGCGTCCACAGTTAATCCTGTTGGATGTGGTTCGTCCTTCTTGGTGGTATGCTGACATTACCCTGGATACCGTGGCTCTTGATACATCACAAAGACTTGCTGTCTTGGTCACAGATGCGCCAGCAAGACGTGCACCAACAATTTGTCCTCTTTTGAACTCTGGTATGTCACCCATAATGTTGTGTGCATTTCAATATTTTGAGCAAAACTG
Source organism: Girardinichthys multiradiatus (assembly GCF_021462225.1). Classification (NCBI taxonomy): domain Eukaryota; kingdom Metazoa; phylum Chordata; class Actinopteri; order Cyprinodontiformes; family Goodeidae; genus Girardinichthys; species Girardinichthys multiradiatus. Next base: position 39,436,516 of record NC_061817.1, read on the forward strand.
TGCTCTTACCCTGATAATTGAACCTTCACACTCTGCTCTTACTGGTGCAATGTGGAATCAATGAAGACTGGCTACCAGGCTGGTCCAGTTTAGCCATGAAACCTCCTACACTAAAATGACAGGTGTTACAGTTTCATTGTCCAACCCCTGTATAATTGTAGGAGTCCCAGTAGAGAGCCTGAGTGAACCCTGAATTGGGTCCTGAAATGAAATTCTGACCAGTAAAGACTTCCAGGCAGAATCATTTAGGGTCGACCAAGCAAACTTCTACAGGCAGAACCAGAAAAGTAGGCGGAGAAAGTATTGAAAGCGACGTATTTATTATGAATTAAAACGATGTGAAATTTACAACTGAGTGCTGCGTCCAGAACATAGCTGAGGATCATCTATTGTTGAGGCCCTCCAAATAAAACTGTGTCCCTCCCTCTGACATGTCCACACATCTTCTGTTTCAGAACCTGACGTCCCGGTTAAGACGGACCCATGCAGCTGTTGGAGCCCCCAGGAAGTACTGAGTTGGTACGCTTTGGAATCTGAGCAGCTGTTGCTCCTCTAAAAGCTTAAAGAGGAACGTCAGCTGAACTCTAAATCTTCCCAGGTCAGTTTTAAACTCTGGATCCAGACCTCAGATGAATTTTCCTCCCAGTCTGAGCTGGGATCAGATGAAACAAGGAGCTGGAAGGAGGTGGAACTGCGACATTCCTCAACCCGTGACTCTCCACAGAGACAACCGGTGGCATCAGGAAGGTTCCAAGCCTGATGGTCTTACCAGGACGTCTGCGCCACTAATCTCACAGCAACCATCTGTCACATCCTCAGATCAGCACTGCACCAGTTTAGCTGCAAATGCCTTCCTCCTCCTCCTCCTCCTCCTCCTCCTTGTTTCTGAGCTACAACACAGCATCAGGCTACTGAATGAACACAAGTCATTAACTCGGTTTGTGACTCGGCAGGAAGAAAAATGGAGTCAGCTTGAACTGCTAATCTAAAGCCAGTCATCTTGATGAGATCAGTAGGCTTAATGTTCAGCTAGCAGGCTGCAAGCGTCTTGAAAGCTTCGGGGAGAAAATCAACAATAAACTGATGGAAGCACGAGAAATAATTTTAACTGAGGAAAGAAAATCAGATCATTAAGATCTTCAGATGTTCTACACAGTCATGAGCTGAATATTGCAGCCTGTAGAACCTCCTTCAGCAGGTTTTCTGTCTGACTTTATTACATAATAATTGACTTGTTACACATAGTTAATGAGTATTTCCATCATGTTGAGGTTCGAACTTTGACTAGACCATTCATATATGTTTTTCTCTTGGGAATAATCTCTCTGTAGGATGATGGACTTCAGATAGTTTGGAGATGACCTTATAACACCTCCCAGGTTAATGGGCAGCAACAGCAGCTTCTCTAAGGTCATTGCTTTTGTCTTTCTGCCCTGGAGATGTGTTAACACACACCTAGCTGCTCCAGAGCAGCAAACCTTTTTATAGCGCTTCCCACAGTAATGATTAAACACCTAATCAGCAGCTTCTCGTTCATACTTTAACGGATAAATAATGTAGAAACAGTGAGCCTGGTCACTTCCCTATGGAAACATAGTTTTTAAAACAAGAAGAAAACATAATAACTATGATTCTGTTTCATTCATTCTATAAGTCAATAAACATTTCATCTTTTCTTCTGTTCTTGCTCATAAATACTGAAAAACATTTATTAGTTCAACTTCTCTCTGTTGTCTTTATTAGAAGACCACAGTTAGATGTGCAGATCTGATTTAAATTAAATCTGCTGGAACATAAAAGACTCTCTTGACGGTAAAGGTTGCAGATCTCTGAGTTGAACACAGCGTCTTTGTTCCAGCAGCTCTCAACCTAATTTCTCTGACGCCGCCTCCCTTTATGATGGAGACACTTCAGCTCTGTTCTCTGCAGGCAAACATCTCCATGCAGGAAAGTTGCTGCAAACCTCCAGACTGACTGATTTCTCTCTCTGTGCTTCTCTGACTTGTTTCTCTCAGTAGCAAGACCTGAAAAGGGCATTAAACGTGAGTATAGGAGGTGGCTGAGATCACCATGGAGGGAGGATCAGCTGAAGCTGTTTTTGTGAGCCGGTGAACGTCTAGCAACAGTCGAGGAGCCACCAGTTGGCAGGAGAGCCAGAAGTGGAGCCAGTTCAGAGGAAATACCATCAGAATGGAGTCAGGGTGGATTAAACCGACACGACTGAGCTGCACAGTTTAAACGTCTGAAAGCAGCTGAACGACCTTTAAATAACATGTTTTAAATTGATTATCTGAAAACCTCCTGACTCACACCAGAACTTCAATAAAACAGAAATACAGACATTCACATACAAGAAATCTGAATCTAAATCTCAAAGGATCAAATGTTTACATACACAGAACCTCGTGACCTGATGAGAACGAGGCCTGCTACGCCCTGGTTAATGATCATGACCGTGTGCAAACCTGCAGATGCTAACATGGACAAGCTTGACAGCAACATGAGACAAAGGCTGAACTGTTTGGACTCAAGGACCAGAAGGACGTTTGGAGGAGTCCAGGAGAGGCTTTCAGGCACAAGAACACTGTCCAAACCATCAAGTATGGTGGAGGTAGCATCATGCTGGGGGACTGTTTGGCTGCCACTGGTACTGGTGCACTGCACAAAGTGGATGCATTAACAAAGAGGGAGGACTATCTCCTGGACATGGTTGGGATTTCCAGCAGGACAATGGTCCCAAACACACATTCAAACTGGTCTTAATGGACACAGCAGGAGGACCTTCTGGGTACTGAACTGTTTTCCTAAGCGAGTCTACATCTGGATCTGCTCGGCAACACAAGAACACAGCAAAGAGTCCGAGGAGTTAAACCCTCAAACAGAACCCCTGAAGCTGCTCAGCTGATGTCAGAACTGGGTCAGACTGTAAAACACATCAGTACAACACATTATTATTAGAAAGAGCACAGCGGTCCTGGGTTAACCAGACCTTTTCTCCTGCTTTTGGAAGTGAAACATGTTCTGACTCAATTTGCTGAACCCCGAGCTGCTCCATCTCCATAAATGGACCGCTGCAGCAGAGCAGTTTGTCATTCCCAAAGAATGAGGATGGAGTTGATTCTGGTTTTCAGTCAGACTGAAAATGTTCCTGATGTGATCTGGGCCTGGCCCGCTGCTTTATCTGCGTCTGCCTTATTTAGGCTGCAGAGAGGCCCGGCCTGCAGTCTGTAACTGTAGCAGCAGGGTCACAACAGTAGAAATGTCACAGAGACTCGATGAGCTGCAACTCCGACGTGCTGATCGTAAATCTGATCAGGAATCTGGTGCTGTCTGGTCCACAGGCTGCAGGAAAACTGCAGCAGATTCCTCACGGTTTTCTTTTTCTGGGCCTCAGGTTCTCTGAGGACTTCAAGCAAAACACAAAGTTTGGACCTGGTCTGGATGCCCTGGTGTGATTCTGGGAGCTTATTTCAAACCCAGTCATGTTGACACAGAGAACAACCCGTCTGTGTTCCTGCTGCACAAACAGCCTTTACCAAGCGACTGTAAGCGTATCTGCAGCTGAGCAGCGCGCATGGAGCTGTTATCAGCTGCTTCAACGCCTCCTCGGCTCTGAGCTGCTAAACACTTCGTCTGCGTTTCATTGCTAACATGCATGAGCCCAACCTGAGGAGTCAATGCCTGCAGCTCCTCCAGAGCCCACAGGGTTCAGGTTTTATTCCTTCAACAAACCCAACAAATAAGTAAATATTTATACATAATTGTAGATAAATTAACAAACATAAAATAATGTTGCTTTCTTGATTTTTTTTTCCGGTTTTCAACATTATTATATTTATGAATTTTAAAAGGGGGAACAATAACGTCCTGAAAAGTGTTTACAGAAATTAAATTGATTATTTTGGCGGGGGGGGGGGGGGGATATTATTCTGTTCATTTTGTCTTATTTTACAAACAAAGATGTTTTTTTTTTTAATAAAGACAAACTAAATAGTTTGAATCAGAGATGAAACCACACCTGAAAGGATTAATACTGTTAATATTCATCTCCTCTCATGAACCCGATGAATTTATATTAAAAATATCACCAACTGATAAACAAAGAGGAAAGAAACAAACCTTTAAATTAAGGTTAATTATTTCTGACTGTAACTTTGAATCAAACCCTGCAGATAATAACCAGAAACCTAGATTTCGATAATAATCAGGTGAGAAGTTTGTTGTTTCATAATCAGCTGTGACGTAAATGAAATGACATTTAAATGTGATTTTTAGATCTCCTACAGAGTCGCACTGATCCAAAGATCTGACCTTCACTTTCAGATCCGGGACGCCCCGGTTCTTCTCTGCTGGTTCTGGTCCCAGAGAGAACAGCGGTTCTTCCAGCCCCCTGGACGGAGGAACTTCGTCTCCGTATCCAACTTTGGGCTTGTTGGTCCCGGCTGAGGAAGAGGAGGGTCTGTCGGGCTTCCTGCTGAGCAGCGATGAAGCCAAATAAACCGCGACCACAGTGAAGAGGACGGCGGGGATGATGACGGTGGGGTCCAGATCCATGGTGCTGGTCTCAGGTGTGTGTGTTGCACAGACTGAGCACACACTCTGAACAGCCTCCCTCATGGAGACACGATCTGACCTCATCAGCTGACGGAGTCTTCAGAATAAGAGCCTCAAACACAGAGACCAGTTTCCAAATAAGAGCCTGAACTAAACACAAAGAAACTTTAAAATAAGAGGCCGAATTAAAAAGTTAAACATTCAAAACTAAAGACAGGTTCTTTACCCTAAACTAGAATCAAAGATTTAAAATAAAAACTTCAGCAAAGTGTTTAAGATGTCAGTCAGTTTCCACCGCTTCCTCCACAGTGGGTCGTGGTGAAACTGGTGCCGAACTCCAGGAGTCTATGGGCGGGATGCGGGGTCCAACCTGGACAGGTAGTTAGCTTTCAAAATAAAACAAAACGTTTAAGAAAGTGGACACAGCTTTTATTTTGTGAGGCTGGAAGCCCATACCACTGCAGCAGCTCCACTGGAGTCTTCTAGGTCCACCAAACACATCCGGACCGGACAGCCGAACAGAAACACTAAATCCCAGACCATGAGGGCCTTTTTCGTGTTTCAAATATTTAGCAGCAACACAGAGTTTTATATTTTTTATATTTATTATTTAGGTTTCTTGTTGAGGGAGAACAAGCCTGATAGAGATATACACATTCAACACTTTTGATCATTTTACTTGAAATGATTCAAGTTTCCCCCTCCTTGAACCGTCACCTTAACGTGGTGGAGGGGTTTGAGTGCTCAAATAATCCTAGAGGCTATGTTGTCTGGGGCTTAAATGCCCCTGGTAGGGTCTCCCATGGCAAACAGGTTCTAGGTGACGGGTCAGACAAAGAATGGTTCAAGAATCCCTCATGAAGAACAAAACATCGAGGCACGTGACGTCGCCCGGTACGGCGGAGCCGGGGTCCCACCCTGGAGCCAGGCCTGGGGTCGGGACTCGTCGGAGAGCGCCTGGTGGCCGGGTTGCTCCTCGCGGGACCCGGCCGGGCCAAGCCCGAACGAGAGACGCGAGGCCATCCCCCAGTGGGCCCACCACCTGCAGGGGGAACCGTGAGGGACCGGTGCAAAGAGGATTGGGTGGCGGACGAAGGTGGAGACCTCAGCGGCCCGATCCCCGGATGCTTAGGCTGGCTCTAGGGACGTGGAATGTCACCTCGCTGGGGGGGAAGGAGCCTGAGCTTGTGCGGGAGGTCGAGAGATATCAACTAGAAATAGTCGGGCTCGCCTCCACGCACAGCGTGGGCTCTGGAACCCATCTCCTTGAGAGGGGTTGGACTCTCTTCTACTCTGGAGTGGCCCACGGGGAGAGGCGGCGGGCTGGTGTGGGTTTGCTTGTTGCCCCCCAGCTCAGCCGTCTCGTGTTGGGGTTTACCCCAGTGGATGAGAGGGTTGTATCCCTGCGCCTTCGGGTTGGGGAGAGGTCTCTGACTATCATTTCAGCCTACGGGCCAAGTGGTGGTGCAGAGTACCCGGCCTTCTTGGCGTCCCTGTCGGGGGTGCTGGATAGTGCCCCTCCCGGGGACTCCATTATTCTGCTGGGGGACTTCAACGCCCACGTGGGGAACGACAGTGACACCTGGAGAGGCGTGATCGGGAGGAATGGCCTCCCCGATCTGAATCCGAGTGGTGTTTTGTTATTGGACTTCTGCGCTAGTCACGGATTGTCCATAACGAACACCATGTTCAAACATAAGGGTGTCCATCAGTGCACTTGGCACCAGGACACCCTAGGCAGGAGGTCGATGATCGACTTTGTTGTCGTATCATCAGACCTTCGGCCGCATGTTTTGGACACTCGGGTGAAGAGAGGGGCTGAGCTGTCCACTGATCATCACCTGGTGGTGAGTTGGATCCGCTGGAGGAGGAGAAAGCCGGACAGACTTGGCAGGCCCAAGCGCATAGTGAGGGTCTGCTGGGAACGCCTGGCGGAGCCCTCGGCCAGGGATGTATTCAACTCCCACCTCCGGGAGAGCTTCGACCAGATCCCGGGGGATGTTGGAGACATAGAGTCCGAGTGGACCATGTTCTCTGCATCTATTGTCGATGCTGTTGCCCATAGCTGCGGCCGTAAGGTCTGCGGTGCCTGTCGTGGCGGCAATCCCAGAACCCGGTGGTGCACACCGGCAGTAAGGGATGCTGTTAAGCTGAAGAAGGAGTCCTATCGGCTGTGGTTGGCTTGTGGGACTCCTGAGGCGGCTGACGGGTACCGTGAGGCCAAGCGTGCTGCGGCCCGGGCTGTGGCAGAGGCAAAAACTCGGGCCTGGGAAGAGTTCGGTGAGGTCATGGAGAAGGACTACCGGTTGGCCTCGAAGCGATTCTGGCAAACCGTCCGGCGCCTCAGGAGGGGGAAGCAGTGCTTTGCCAACACTGTTTATAGTGGGGGCAGGAGACTGCTGACCTCGACTGAGGACATTATCGGGCGGTGGAAGGAGTACTTCGAGGATCTCCTCAATCCTGCCATCACGCATTCCCTGGTGGAAACAGAGGCTGGGGACTCAGGGTTGGACTCTTTCATCACCCAGGCTGAAGTCACCGAGGTGGTTAAAAAGCTCCGCGGTGGCAAGGCTTCGGAGGTGGATGAGATCCGCCCTAAGTACCTCAAGTGTCTGGATGTTGTAGGGCTGTCATGGTTGACACGTCTCTTCAACATTACGTGGCGGTCGGGGACAGTGCCTCTGGACTGGTGGTCCCCCTTTATAAGAAGGGGGACCGGTGGGTGTGTTCCAACTACAGGGGGATCATACTCCTCAGCCTCCCTGGTAAGGCCTACGCCAGGGTATTGGAGAGGAGAGTCCAGCTGATAGTCGAACATCGGCTTCAAGAGGAGCAGTGTGGTTTTCGTCCCAGCTGTGGAACACTGGACCAGCTCTATACCCTCTACAGGGTGCTTGAGGGTTCATGGGAGTTTGCCCAACCGGTTCACATGTGTTTTGTGGACCTGGAGAAGGCATTCGACTGTGTCCCTCGTGATGCCCTGTGGGGGGTGCTCCAGGAGTATGGAATCGGGGGCCCTTTATTAGGGGCCATCCGGTCCCTGTACGAGCGGAGCAGGAGTTTGGTCCGCATTGTCGGCACTAAGTCGGACCTGTTCCCAGTGCATGTTGGACTCCGGCAGGGCTGCCCTTTGTCGCCGGTCCTGTTCATAACTTTTATGGACAGGATTTCTAGACGCAGCCAAGGGCCGGAGGGGGTCTGGTTTGGGGACCAGTGGATTTCGTCTCTTCTTTTTGCGGATGACGTGGTCCTGCTGGCCCCCTCTAGCCAAGACCTACAGCATGCGCTGGGGCGGTTCGCAGCTGAGTGTGAGAGGAGCCAGTTGAGGTGGCTCGGGCATCTATACCGGATGCCTCCTGGACGCCTTCCTCGGGAGGTGTTCCAGGCACGTCCCACCGGGAGGAGGCCCAGGGGACGTCCCAGGACACGCTGGAGGGACTATGTCTCTCGGCTGGCCTGGGAACTCCTTGGGCTCCCCCTGGAGGAACTGGAGGAGGTGTCTGGAGAGAGGGACGTCTGGGCGTCTCTGCTGAGTCTGCTGCCCCCGCGACCCGGTCCTGGATAAGCGGAAGACGACGAACGAATGATTCAAGTTTCTGATTTCTGCTACTATCGCTTTAATGAAGAATAATGTGTGTTCTTATATACAAAAACTTTATTTGAATTCTTAGTTTTTAAACGCGAATAAAAACGTTTCCAATAAAAACGATGAATCTGTGTCTGCAGTCCATCCAGGAGAAATGTTCCTCCTGGGGGTTAAGCTGTGACCTTCAGAAACTCTGAAGAAACATTCATCCAGAACTTTATTCTAGTTGACTAAAACTAGAAGGACCTGATGACGAAATTATTATAAAATCTGCATTGAAATTAAACACGAACTTCATCAGCCCCTCGTTAAAGCTGATCATAGGGCTATCATTGTGCCTCCATCGCTGGACGACAGTAAACATAAATCAGGCACCACCTGGCCCAACACTCCACCCAGCTCCTGGTGCCGTCTATGGTCACCTCGACGACGGCCAGGTCCTCCTAACTGGTCTCCCAGCCTGTGCTGTGAAACATCTGCATGTCTGGTCTTCAATCAGCCTAAAATAGGACATGTCACCCCTTTTACGCTCTCTGTTACATTCTCACACTACTCTCCAATTTTGCGTTATTTGTTATCTCTCAAACCCCCAGTCGGTCGTGGCAGATGGTCGCTCACACTGAGCCTGGTTCTGGTTCTGCTGGAGGTTTCTTCCTGTTAAAAGGGAGTTTTTCCTCTCCACTGTCGCTACATGCATGCTCAGTATGAGGGATTGCTGCAAAGTCAACACCAGTGACTGTCCACTGTCTCTACATGCTCATCCAGGAGGAGTGAATGCTACAAGTCACTGACTGGATGCAATCTGCTGGGTTTCCTTAGATAGAAAAACTTTTTATCCAATTTGAATAAATAACTGAATCTGACTGAACTGTTCACTGGTTACGATTAATTGGAATGTATGAACCTGACTGTTGTGAAGAACCTTGAGACAACATGTGTTGTGAATTGGAGCTATAGAAATAAAACTGAACTACGTAAAGATCATCAGGAAGTTCTCTAAGAGACTGATTTGCCAACTCGTCACTAAGGTTCATCTTGCTTCCAGGGTGTAAATTAAGTTCCTGAAAACACAATCATTCTGAGGCTGATTCAGAACCTTCAAAACACTTCTGACTCAGATAAGGAAGTCCAGGCGGATCAGGACAGCTGGCCTGCAGGCTAAACATCAGAGAGAGAGAGGCTGATTCTGTTTAGTTCCTTCAGTTTGATGCAGAGAAAGGACGGTCTGGTGCTCGTTCTCACCAGGCACTCCTGGTGCCTGGTTGCTAAAAAAAAAACAAAAAACAAAGGTGGTTCTGGTTGTCAGAAAGCTGAGAAGATGAGCTCTGAAAGGCAATAAAATCACAGCAGCATCTCTGATCTGAAGGAGCAGACAGCTTAATTTTATATCCTGAAGACATTTCCTTACAGCTTCACAAAATCATTGAGACCTTCAGTCAGATCCAAACACCATCATGCTGCTGACAGCTGCAGGACGCTGTTAAACAGGCCTTTAAAAGGTCCATCTTCACAAAGAATCCTGAGACTGAAAGTAGCTCCTGGTGATGTCATCCTAAGAAAAATCTTAGAAAAATGATCAAATTCTCAGATTTTTCTTATAATTTCCCCTCGATAAGATAAAAGTTATTCATTTAGCATCTGAGACCTTCAGAGAGCTCCTAACGTGAGGAGATGTTAGTGAGGAGGACCTTTAGTGAACCTAAGAGTGTCTGAAGCAGAGAAGATGGAGGAAAGACAGAGAGAAAGGAGAGATCTTCTCCTCCAATGAACAACAGTAAATGAATAAAACGTTACCAGCTCCATGGTGCAGAGATCCACCTCCTAAACAGTCGAGTCAATGAGAACAGAACCTTCTAGAACAATCATATAATTATTAATATAGAGATAAGATTAACTTTATCATCCCTCTAGGAGGAAATTAAATAGTTTCAGCAGCAGGACAGGTTAAAGGTCAACCTCTAGTAAGATGATCTTAGGAAGGATCAATAAATACTAGAAACAATAATTAATAACCATGAATAAAAAATTACAAACAATATAATACAGAATTATCTAAATATTTACTGAGTATAAAATGCTTCAAAAAATTAATTTGGAAAAACTCTTTAAGAAATATAGATCTACATAAATAGAAAGTGTCTCCAACAGTCCAATAATCTGAGCTCTATATCCAGAGCAGGAAGATGTAAATGAGGTGAATCTGCTGTATTGTTCATGATGATGTCAGCAGCCTAAATGATCATCTCCAACATCTATGGAGAAGTTCTCTGGTGCTGCTATCTCCTCTCTAGCTTCTGAATGCAGCAGGAACCAGAGCTGCTCACATTCCAGGCTGGTGCTGAAAGCAGAGGGAACGATACATTGATCTACTGGTTCCCACCGTGATCCCAGAACTAAATCTACCTTTAACACTCCTCTCTTCTCCTCCACCAGCAGGCTCTGCTCCTCTGTTCACTTCGCTTTTCTCCAAACTATCATTTTACCAAACTAAACCTCATTAAACAAGGAGATCACAGTAAAATGCTGAGTTTAATATGAAATAGATGCAGTATGAAAATGACCAGCATGGAGAGTGAACATAATCAGATCAGAATAATGATGATAAATAAGCTATATTCAAACACATTGATGCTGTAGGACAATTAATTTAAGTTTTATCATGATTTAAACATTTCTGAATCCAAGTGTAAATTCTTTATCGGTTCATTTCTCTCCATTCATTACTGGGAGCGCATGATTATTTTGGTTGATTCTTTTAACAACCAATCACAGCTCTTAGAAGACAGTGTCACACCTAGCAACGGGGTCAACCTCAACTAGCAACGGGGTCAACCACACCTCCTCACTAAGATAGGAATCTGTCTTCAGAGTCGCTCTCTGAGGATCTTTGGGAATACGGGCCCTGGACTCTACTGCTGTGAGTAAAAAGTCTTACCAGGCAGAACATCTGCAGACACATCAGAACATTTCCTCTGAATCTCTTTCTTTTACGGCTTTATTGTCTCTCTTTGCCCTGAAAATAAATCCTTACTAATAAATACTTTTCTGCTCATTTTTGGCACAACTTTAATCTTAGAACTAGAAGTTCTGATGCTGTGTTCAGTAAAAATCAGCGCATGAACTTTCAGATTTCCAAGCAGGAAGCAGTGGTCATGAAGTGGTGAATGAGTGAAGAAGGCCTCATTGTCAGTTTATTCCAGAGATGATAGAAGTAACACAGAAAGCTCCGAGTTAACCTGAACGCAACATGTCTTCCAAGACACAGTTCTGCTGCAGAACCTCTGGATCATTAACCTACAGAAGCTGAATCAACTGAATGTGATTTTACAGTTAAAAGCAGTGCAGGAAACGCCCCCTCCCACCTCTAGGATCATGACCTCTCAGAGACAAACATATCGATCCCAGTTAAAAGCACAGTGGTTGCAGGTCTCCAGCAGGCCCACGGGCCCCTCCTTATCATCTCCGCAGCCAACCGGACGGTCCCGTTCATGAGGTCAGAGGCTGGAAGCAGCCGGAGGCCGAGCGACCGTTGTGGGTCACCGTGACGAGCAGCGCTCCTTGCTGGCGCAGTCGTCCTGGCTGGTGGTGTCTCCGTTAGCCATCATCCCGCAGGTCCGCCTCTTCTTCCTGCGGTGAGACGAAGCGTCGCCCTCAGACCCCGACTCCCCCTGCAGGACAGACAGGTCACACACGCTCAGAGCGCCAAGAAGCCACATGACAGGAAGTACAGCATCTCTGGGTCATTCAGTGAAAGTCAGAACACGGATCAGAACAACTTGTGTTTCAGGTCCTACATCAGAATTGGAGTCGGACGAGCTTGACGATGACGAGGATGAAGAGTCACTGGAGCTGTCAGATGCGATGCCCGTCGACTCCTGCAGGTCCACCTTGTCTGCCAGCGTTGCCAGATCCGGCCGCTCCTGCTTTAAAATCCTGGAACAACCAATCCAAACAGGTTTTACTCCCAACTGTCACCCGTTGATCCAGTTTTCCAGGCGTTTTATCAGACAGCAGAAGAAGAAAACCACTCAACATTTTATTCCCTGCATGAATTTGTATATATGTATATTTAAGGACATAAAGATATATGCATAATATATCTTATAACGCTTAAAAAAAAACCAGACAAAAAAACCCAGAGAGCAAAGTGTACCGGAGTGAAATTCCTTGTTTGTATGAACGAACTTGGCAATAAAGCCGATTCTGATTCTGAAAAAGTTAAAAGTCAACCGAGTGATTGGAAAGGAAGCAGGAAGTATAAGGATCAGGAACATCTGATCGCTCCCAGAAACAGCTTCCAATAAAAAAAATTCATAAAATCACCTCTTTATTAATAATAAAACACTGGATCATTTCCTAAACAAATAAATAATAATCTAATCTAATCTAAAAAAAAAAAATAGTACTTACCGGTACCACTTCCTGGACAGTTTGGGTCGTCCTCGGACCGTTTTGTGCCAAACGATGGGGAAATTTGTGGTGCTGGCAAAGTTCTGAGTGATGGCGATGGTCGTGTCCAAGTTGAGGACGACGTGCCACCATCCACCTTTAAAAATAAAAACTATTTTTAATAAAGTCCAAACATCTAAAGTCTGACGTCAGTCATCCCGTGGCTCCAAATCGGTTCTGTTAAGGTTAGATAAAAGAGCAATCCAACGAACAACCGGGCCGATGTCTGATCATTAAGGTGATCCGAGTGGCTGGAGGTCTCTGAGATGTTTCAGAACCATCAGCTGACAGCAGCTCCATGTTTATCTGTATGGAACGCAGGTAACCTGGTTCTGATCACAGAACAGACTGGGAAATGTTGTTAGGCTGATCTACCTACGACCCGATAGACCAGAACACATGACAACACTGGGCTGGACCAGGACCTACACATTAGAACACGTCTTAGACTTATTACATGAAGGTCTGGATCACAGGAACGAAAACAGAAAGGATTCTGGATCGGATCAGGAGTCTCTACAGGAATTGTTGGAACAAGCAACCTGAAACAGAACCTGCTCCTGAGGGTCCAACTCCCAGAGCTGTGTGACAACAGCAGCTCAGGGTTTGATCTGACCTCATAGGCCCGGCTCGCAGCAGGTGTATGTGGGTCACGTCGGTTGTCTGAACCGTCGGGTCCACATGGAGGTCTCTGCCGGGCCACCAAGCAGTCACATAATACAGAGTCAAACTAAAATTCATCAGTTTTTCATTTATCCAACATCTGGGAAGGTCCTCATCAGTTCTTCAGCTCTGGAGAACCAGAGGGTACATTCCAGTCCAGTACCGAACCATCTCTGAATCATTCAGGCAGAGGTTCTGCTGCAGATGGAAAACTGGACTCAGTCCTGGTTTTAAGAGCTGATGAACTCCAAACAAACAGAAATATTCTAATATGAACAAAAGCAGATTTGTGTTCACTGACCCGGCACAAACACGGTCTCTCCGGGTCTCTGCAGGATCTCAAGCGGTCTGAACTCCTGAGGCCAGGTGGGCTGCTGGGTTCGGGGGTAAATCACACAGAACCAGGTGATGGCCTCGTCCTGCTGGTTCCCACCCTCCTCTCGGGTCACTTTGATCAGCTCCCGGGGCGTGTTGGTGGGGAACAGACACCACCTCTTGTGGCCCTGAACCAGGGCGTTCCAGGCGCTGGTACCCAGCGGGTCGATGTGGATGCCAGTGCCGGAGCGGGCCGGGCCCATCACAAACCACCTGCAGAGGGAAAAGAGGTTAAACCAGGTGTTTGTGATGAATAGATTTAAAGATATGGAAGGTCAACAGGAAGTTAAACAGGAAGCACACCTGTAAGGAGGTCTGCGTTTCTCCCCTGCAAACTGGAACAGGTCGTCCCTGAAGAACAACGGCACCTCGTAGTCCTCCAGCAGCTTCTGCCGCTTGGCGTGCTCGCCGTAGCTGCTGTCGAAGATGTAGAGCGGACTGTCGTCTTTAGTGGACTCCAGGTACTCCACGTAGTACTTCATCTTCATTTTTACGGAGTAACCGTCATTATCCTCCCCGCACTTAAACTTCTGGTTTCGGTATTTGCGTTTGAGGCGCTCCATGGTCCATTTTTCCCGAGCGGGCCAGTTCTCCTGACAATTGAGGAGGACGACGGGTTTGTAGGGCCGCTCGAAGCGCGAGATGAACTCTTCTGGAGAAAGACGGAGGGCATCGACGCGCTCCACGTTGTCCTGGAACACAGCAAATCCTTCAGCGATGGACGCAACGTCATGGGAACTAAGTTTACACGTTTTAGATAAGATGAAGTTCCAGCTTTAAAAAGACTATTTCAATCCTGCTGCATCAAACTTAAGACTCAATTACTGACTCTGCGCTACAACTACAACGGGACCCAAAATATTATTTATTAATATTCATCCAGTTCTGCGTTTGAGGCTGCAACACATCCCATGATAAAGATATTCCCACCCTGACTTTCTGGCAGTAAGGATCCTGGTCCATGAAGGGGTCCAGGTCCAGATTGTACCATTCGTCCTAAAAACCCCTCTAAATGTGTCCACCAGTATGAGACTCATCTCCAGCAGTCTCTGTTTGGTAAAGATCAGAACAGCAGGATAACATCTGTTGTGAATCAGATCATTATGGATAAAACAAAACATCAAGTTGGCTTGTAGAGCTGGACAAAGGTTCTCCACAGTAACCCCTGCTCCATAAGCCTCTATGAGCCGGTGATGGATGATGGTTCTGGATAAAGAACCGTTTGACAGATCAGAGATCAATGCTGTCCAGCTGAAGCTGCTACCTGATATTGAGGTAATCTTTAGTAAAGATGATCATTTTTTTCACTTTAAAAACTATCATCTATATTTTAGTTTACATTTTGTCTCAAATATTTTGATCCTACGTTTACTATTTATGGTTTACATTTATTAAGGTGTTTTCACACCTGAGATGTCTGAGGAACACTGTAAACAGTCCAAGGTTCTGACACTGATGGTCTGAATGGAGATCATCTGAAAACATGACTTAACAGCGTATTAATATACATGTTCCCATCTATAGAGCTACCATTTGTGCTCCTAGCCTTTAATAGGTAATTAGGCTCTAGTAAAAACTATTATATATAAACACCTTAGATAAATGTTTTAGATATTCAACCCATAAATGCCACTTTTAGTAACTATAGTCTCATAAAACACAAAAGGGTTTATTTCCATCTTGGATACAAAAATGTGTAGCTTAACATACATGAAGAAAGTATCTGTGTCAAGAGGAAATAAAAAAACAAAGTTTGAAGGAAATATTTTTAAAAATCAAACAGACCTACAGGTAAATAATGCTGCCACAGCAACATCCATCAGCAGGTATGACTTCTTCTCAGAATAAACAACCATTTTAAAGTTCTGTGCCAGATTGATTTTCTTCAGCTTTACCCGTTTTTCTGCTCATGTGTGACACGTTAACTTTACACAGAAGCTCTAAAATAGTCTAAACGCGCCCCAGCAGAGACTCCTCCAACAGAGGGCGCTCTAACAGCAGCTCCTACATTGTCTACGTGACTGTTGGCACTGTGAGCCATGGCTAGCTGCTGCTAGCTCAGCTAGGGGAAACAAACTGACTTGTTACCTTTACGGTTCGGTGCGACACGTCGAAGTTCTCATAATAACCGTGTTTCATCCAGTCTAGGGAGTCCTTGAGCTCGGGTCTGGCACTCCGCTTGGCCTCTTTTATTCTCTTCTTACTTTTATGGTTCATTTTCTTACGGTTAGCAGTCTCTGATTAGCCTGTAAAGGAGCTAACTGGGGGCTACATTTACCCACCTGCTCACAGCGTCGCTTTAAGAACACAAAACAACATCATAAACAAAAGTTGCACACGAGATTCTATAATGTTAAACTATAAATGTAAGCTTAACATCCGCTGAAACGCCGTTAACATTTGATCAAAGCCAACAGCGGGACACACAATGCTTGTGAAACTGATTACGCAATTAACACCCGCCCTAACTGAGGTCGAAGGTAGCTGATTGGCTGCCACAGCATGAAAGCTGCAATGCACTGATTGGTTTAACGTCACACGGACCATTCCCGCCCATGGATATTATTGGCTGCTACCTTCAAGTTTTATGCCGAGGTCGGAATATTTAGTTTATTTTGAAAGTCATCTTTTCTTAATGTTCAGCGAAATTAATAAAAACTACATCGTTATGGGTGTTTAACAACATATAGATTAGATCGGGTGTGAAACACAACAAGTAGCTAGTCCCACTGGTTTTCCCGCTCCAACCGGTACACAATGAACTGCATTTCCAATCAGCATTGCGACCTCCGAGGAAACCGGAACTCACCATTAGCACTGGGCTGGACATTTACTATGGAAGATATACTCTGCCCTATTTACCAGCCGGCGAGGAGAGCGGCGTGGCGCGAAGGAGGAGTTAGCATTTTATTTCAGCCTAGCTCTCAGCCTGTTTTATTAACGACGCGGGGTTTTTTTTTTGTTGACTGGCTGAGTTATCTGATCAGATGTTTCGATGCCTAAACAAAAATGTTATATTAAATTAACAAACAAAGTGACTGGATTGTTTGGACTTACAATTAATTAATACCGTGCTTTGCTAATAATCAGATTTAGTGTAATTTATATTTTTATTTTACATATTTATGTTACTCATGATCATCAGTCGTATGAAGAAGGTACACTGCTGGTCACACCCCCAGCCGCTCGACATACCGGCTAATTGGTAAGGAACGGACCCACTCATTTGACCGCGGAAGAAGACACAAGCGTGGCTGTCACAACCATAGACATTAATGTATGAATGTCTAGTCACAACGATTTTCATTACAAAAACGGCGTTAAGATCAACTGAATGTAAGCCCGCGGGTGCTGCTATTAGTGAGCTCTGCAATGACGTAGTTTCTGGGTTTGTTAAAGAGCATGATGGAGCAAAGAGGAGCAGAGACGGGGAGCACAGCCTGCAGAGTTTTCACCTTTAAAGACGCGAAATCCCCCCAGGAGAGTCTTAGTGTCTGCATCCCTGAGGTCTGTTACTGTTCACCATCCATCCAGTGTCTACACCCGCTTGTCTTTGCAGGGTCATGGGGACAATGGTGACTATCTCCAGCGGTCATTGGGCGGGAGGCGGAGTCCACTCTGGACAAGTCTCCAGTCCATCACAGGGACACAGAGAGACAAACAGGACAAACAACCACACAGTTAGGGGAATGTTTAGAGACCAATCAACCTAGCAGTCATGTCTATGGGCTGCACGATGACGTAGTTATTAACACAGTCCCTGTTGCCTTGCAGCAAAAGGTCCTGGGTTCAAGTCCGGTCCGGACCTTCTCCTACAGTCCAAAATGAATAAGGTTAGTTGGTCTCTCCATATTCCCCTTAGTGTGTGTGTAACTGCGATGGACTGGAGACCTGTCCAGGGTGTCCCTCTCATCCAGTGACCACTGGAGATAGGAACCAGCTCCTCCAGAACAGATGTTTACAAACCTTAAGATCAGTTTTCCTTTTATTACAGTAAAATGATCAGAAAATTCCAACATATAATTTGAGAAAATTAATTCAGTGGGAAAAAAAAATCCCACGTTAAGTTAAAAAAATAGTTTTTACAAAATAGCTGGTGGCACAATTATTGGTTCCCCAACAGTTCTTCTAAAATAAATCAATTAATATTTTTAAGTTGACGAGTGTCCTTAAAGGTGAAAAAAACTTTAACAGCTATCTTAAATGACTGAAAGCTCCAGAAGTCTGACACTAAACATGTTTGAAAGCTTTATCGACATATCGGGCCGGTACAGCAGGGCTGGTTAAAAACATTGATGATTGTTTTGTAACATAAGGAGCCACATTAATATTAATAAGTTCTGATCTTTCATTAGTAGTCCATTTAAACCAGTGGTATCTGAAGTCAGTCCTCGAGCGACGGTGTCCTGCAGGTTTTAGACGTGTCCTTGCTCCAACGCAGCATCTCGCCTTGTTCTGCACAGACCTTCTACTAGATGTGATGGATCAGCATCTCAAACATGCAGGACACCAGCTCTCCAAACTGACTGCTGGTTGTAGGTAAAATACCCTGACTTTTACTCAAACATCTGGGTAGAAGTTCACCAGATGTTCCTATTTGGAAGTGGGCTGTGATGGCGAGAGAAGCTATGACTGTGATCCTCCATCAGGTTCTGGACCCCCAGTATGGGATGTACGTGTGGCCCTGTGCAGTGGTCCTGGCCCAGTATCTGTGGTTCTACAGAGACCAGCTGAGAGGCAGGGCAGTGCTGGAGGTGAGGAGAACTATTCTTCATTCTGGAAACCTAGCAGGAGATGTTTTCAGCTCATTTTACACATGATTTAAACTTTTACGATTTCCCCTTTAAAGGGAAAAACTTCAGTCCTGTGAAGTTTTGGGCCAGTTTCTACGTTGAGATTTTTGTCAGAAATTCTCCGTTTACAGCTGCAGACGTTTCTGAATAAAACTCTTCTTTAACTGGGCTTTAATCGTTCCAGTATACTGAAACCATTCTCAACACTCTGGACCCGAATTTATCACGACTTGAACTGTGTGCAGGGCCTAATGGTTCTGCTCTGTAGTGGTTCTGGAGGTCCTCTGTCCAGATAATGAAAGGTTTTATAGAGTTTCATGTGGAGTTCCTCAAAGTTTCATCCTGGGCCTCAACATGTTGTCTCTAGGAATAATTTTATGAAAATAAATCTGTATTTATTGAAGTGACTGAAGATCATTAAATGAATCTGAACTCATTTCTGTGGAGGAGTTGAAGCAGTAAATGACTCTTCCCTGTCATGTTTTATCTGCTTCAGTACCTCAGAGCCCAGCTTTGTATTTTCATGGTAACACTCAGTGACACCAGCTCAAGGAAAGAGGCCCGGTTGATCCGGTACCTGGTGTTGACCCGAACCTCTTTGTGAATCCTCTCTGTGCCCAGCTCGGAGCCGGTGTGAGTCTTCCTGGTGTGGTGGCTGCCCGCTGCGGCGCCGAGGTGATCCTGTCCGACGGCTCAGACAAGCCAATGTGTCTGGAGAACTGCAGGCGGAGCTGCGAGGCCAACGGCCTGCAGGACGTCACTGTGCTGGGCCTCAGCTGGGGGGACGTGTCCCCGGACCTCCTGCTGCTTCCTAAGCAAGACATCGTCCTCGGCTCAGACGTCTTCTACGACCCTGAAGGTCACTTTGTGTGTCTGAAGGTTTGCAGTTCCTGTAACTCCTCACCATGCTGGTTATTAAGCTGAGCAACTGTTCTCTGCGTCCAGATTTTGAAGACGTTCTCGTGACGTTTGTTTGTCTGCTGAGGAAAAACCCAAAAGCTCAGTTCTGGACTACCTACCAAGTGAGAAGGTATGCCTGCTGTTTACAGACCTGGACAAAGTTTGAGCTACCTCTGGTAAAGTTGTGTGAAATATTTAAATGAAATCCAACCTCAGGTTCCAGTCCATTTATTCAGATGGGAAAACAGTTCAACTCTTCAGACCAGCTGCTTGTGCAGGAGGCAAACAACCTCCTCTTTCCTGCCATCAGAAACATAAAAATGTGGGGTTTCTTAACCTCGACTGGGACCTTTGACCTCTGGTTAGATGGACTCAGGTCAAGCTTTTCAGGAACAAACACTCCAGGTGGGTCTGCTGTGAACCTCCTGCCCACTGTTAAGTACGGTGAAGGATCTGTGATGCTGTGGGCCTGTTTCTCTACCAAGGGCTGTTAGAGTGCGCAGCATCATGAACTCTTTGAAACTAGCATCTAGAGGACTCCTCTAGAAAGCTGAAAATGGGTCATGGGATGGGATAAATGGGATAATGGTGTAAAACTTGACCACCACAGAAATGGTTCCTCAGACAATAAATCATTGTTCTTCTACAGTGAGGAGAGCATCAGATGGGAACCAGGACTATGGACCATCTAGAAAAGAATGGTCAAAGATCTGTCTCTCCATATGCTCCAACCTTGGGAAATGTTAGAGGAGGAGACTCGTTACTTCTTTGGGACCCCTTTCTCCACTGAATGCACGCACTCCCATTAAAGTGTGGCTTTTTCTGAGTTCAGTGTGAGACGCTGCTGCAGTAAAAGATGATTTAATTTAAATTTATGACACACCTTTAGCAGCGGGCCCACAGTCCACATCAGGGTAGAAAGAGGTTGGTTTTTATCCTGTTTGTATTATTTATCAGTACCAGTTATCATTCTGTAAAACATCAGTAAAGTAGATGATTTTATTACTTGTCAACCTTCTCCTCCTGCAGCTCAGACTGGTCCATCGAGGCTCTGCTCCACAGGTGGAAACTGGACTGTGTCACGGTCCCGCTGGCTGACTTTGATGCAGATCAACCCGAGCTGGCTGGGTCCACTCTGCCTGGCAACCACAGCATCCAGATGATGATACTTACCAGGAGGACAGAGGCTGAATAACCCGCTGCAGGAAATCCACGGAGGCTTCCTTATCTCCTCACACTTCCCATAACAATAAGCTGCAGCAAACAGGAAGCTAATCTGCTTGTTTCCTGAGTTAAAAACTTTTGAAAGCTGCTTCATTAATCAGAATATTAAGCGAGTGTTTGGTGAGAATATTGTGTGCATTTTTCTAGTTCTGGCTCCCTTTAGCTGCAGGATCTCAGTCTTCTCAGCTTTGTTGCTCATAAGTCTGAGATCTTCCTAGGACTGACCCAGAAAAGAAGAGACTCCTTATTTACTCAGGATCTGCAGCTGTGTTTCATCCTGTGAGCAGTAGGGGGCAGTGTTTCACTGATAACCAGCGCTCTTGTATTCATTGGTTTTATTTACATCAATTCAGTTCAATTCAGTTTATTTATATAACGCCAATTCACAACACATGTTGTCTCAAGGCAGCAGAAGCTCGGACGATGCTTCTCTCCAGAAAGGTGTCACAGGTAGACACAGAAACAGGCCAGGTGTAGCTTCTAGGAAGAGAAAAGAGAGAACAAAGTTAAAAGCTGAAATAACAGCAAATAATGCAAAACTAGAGAGTAGTATGAGAATGTAGCGAAGAGGGTGAAAGTGGTCATTATGTCCTCCAGCAGCCAAAGCCTATAGCAGCATAATTACACAGATAGTTTCAGTTCAGATTATTTATTCATATAGCGCAGACATCAGCGTCTGCTTCACTTATAAGCTGTAGTTTGATGAACGCACTCTTTGGTTCTGTGAAATAAAATAAACTCCTCAGAACTGACAAAATTAATATTCTTTTTACAAAAGTATGTACACCCCATGAGCCTTTTCATGTTCTTTGTTGTTCCAACTGCAAACTTCACTGAAATCCTAAATCCACTGGAGAGAAACAGTAAGACAAGAAGGAGAAGGAAAATAATAGACAGTCTTCACATTTTTACAAAAAACGATACTCTTATATAACACTTCTAACAAACTTACTGTGTTTAGAGACCCCTTAGTAAACTGAGTCCATCCATCGGCCATACCTGCTGATTCATGTAGTCATGTCTTTTGACAGTGGGCAAAGGCTGGAGAACCCAGAGTGAACCCCCACATGCAAGAGGAGAACCTGCAAAGCCCATGCAGAAAGACCCCTGGGATTAGAACCCAGAACCTTTTTGCTGCAAGCCAACAGTGCTACCAACTGCTTCACCGGGGAGCCTAAACAGGGTCCAGCTGTGTGTGATTTGATCTCAGTATGACTGCAGCAGACCTAGAACCCAAAGGCCAAAATTATTCAGAGAAGCAGTCAAGAGGCCCTTGGTAACCCCTGGAGGAGTTGCAGAGATCCACAGCTCCAGTAAGATAATCTGCTGATAGGACAAATATTAGTCATTTACTTCACAAATCTGGTCCTTAAGGAAGACTAGCAATAAGAAAGCCAGTGTTGAAAGAAAGTCAGAAGAAGTCAGAATCCATGTAGAAGACACAGCAGTTAGGTGGAATAAGGAGCTTTGCTCAGAGGAGACCAGTACTCACCCTGAAACCACAACCCCTACAGTAAAACCAAGTGGTGGCAGCATCATGATGTGGGACGGTGAAGCTGGTCAGAGTTGATAGATGAATGGAAGTAAATACAGGATAACCCTGGAAGAAAATCTGTTAGAGGCTGCAGAAGACATGAGATGGGGTGAAAGTTCATGTTTTACAATGGCCTAGTCAAAGTCCAGATCTAAATCCAACTGAGAATTTGTCACAAAACTTGAAAACTGCTGTTTACACACAACTTTGTGTTAGTCTATGAAATAAAATCCCCCAAAACAGTGATTTATGTGTTTGGAACAGGACAAAATGTAAAAACTTTAATAGGTGTTGAGACTTTTCCAAGGCCCTGTTTTCAGTGGTATCATCTGCATACATCTGGCAAGTAACAGATGTCAGATGGGTACACTTCTGGAAACTCATTATTATACAAGGTGAAAAAGTAGAGGACCCAATGTAGAACCCTAAAGCAGTGGTTATTTCACCGCTTGACAATTTTACTGTGGTCCAGGGGGCCACAACATCACGCAGCTGCTCTGTTCTGCATATTTCTGCCGTTTTTTAAGGAGAAATATTATTGTGAGAGCCAAGAGCAGCTCATTCTACAGATTTTGCTGCTTTCTATTTATACTTTTGGAATGGCGTCGACCAATGCGTGCTACGAGCAAGAGATGGCGCTCTCTCCCACAACGTGTTGCTAAGTAACGCCCAGCTGAACAGGTATGATTTTATAACTTTATACACCTTTGATACCAGCGACAATGGCTTGTAAAGTTCGAAGAGACGTTTTGTTCCGTTTAAAGCGAACCAAAAGCGGTGAAAAAAACAAAGAATGGATCCAAGAAACACGCCACAGAAACAGATGTAATATTCTGGAAAAATCAGTGGTTAAAACAAACGTAGTTTTCTTTTTGCAACAACAGGCCAGCAGGGGTCGCTGTTCTACAAAGAAAATTCAAAGGAAGCATCATACAGCAATTTACAGACACCAATGGTAGATGGATTATTTTTAGTGGTTGATATTGATCAGACGCAATTTATATGAATAAACATTTATGGCTTCAACAACCAAAAACAAAATACCGGTTTATTTTTAACAATAGAAAACAAGATCTTTATTTCCTTCAACTAAACTAATATGGGGAGGAGATTTTAATAAGAGGCCATCTTTATCATTCTGTTTCTGAAAACGGCCAGGTGACCTCTTCTGATCATTAGGATGGACTGCAGCAAGTTCAGTCTTTGAGAATTACTAGTAATTCAACCACAAAGGGGTTGATCCTGCTGCCCAGGGCAGCATGCTGCAGGGGGCGCCTCTGGGCAGAAGAGAAAATAGTGAAAAGTTATTTATAGTTTAACTAAACCTGGAAATAAAGAAGTTAAATTATTGTATTTACATTCAAAAGCTGATCAAATAGCAAGCAATACATACTTAATTTAAAAACACTGAACAATAAAACAAAATCATTAAATAAATAATAAAATATGCGAATACAAACTGGAAACAAATACATACATAGTTTAGAATAATATTTCAACAAACTGATATGACATTAGGATATGTATTTATCCTCTTTAAAACATATATTATTATTTATTTTAAGGTGGCTTTACCCATCACCAGCAGTGGGAGGAGCTAACACTGGTCTAGACAGATGATTGGTCATAGAGGAGCTGCTCTGCAGGTTAACCAATCAGATTTTGGGGCCTTTTTGAGAAATCACAGTTGAAAGTGTTTCTTGGTTCAATGCAGCAAATAAATCACAAGATAAGCAAATATAATAATGAAATCATTAATTAAATTCCTTATGTCTTGTTTTATTTCTAGTTGTTTGTTAATTAAATGTAATTAAAACATTTGGAACTGAGAAAGGGCGCCCCCTGTGGTGTGCAGGGTGTAAAACAGACAATATTTACAGTTCTCTGAGTCACTGCTTATCGTTAACTTAAACAATTATTTTAGTGTTTTTAAGGACGTCTAACTGTATTTAACGACATAGTTTAAATTTAAAAAATGTAACTCGTCCGGCTTCATTTTCTATACTTTGAAAAAAAAGTGAGATAATTTAGAGCTTTAGCAGCACTTTTAAAATTTTCTGATGTGTTGCATCAGGCAGGAGAAGGACTCAGCCAGAGAAACATTAATGCAAAACGTCTTCTACGTAAAATAATACAACTTGTTGATTTAATCTGCTGTAACGTTTATTAACTACAAGCCTCACCTTGTTCTTTAGGTTATTTAGATTGATTTCTGAGGAGCAACCCATCCACTGGCAACCCAAAGGTTGGGTCAGGACCCTTCATAGGAGCTTTCGTTATTACCTCCAGAGGCGTTTTTAGGGTCTCAACATATTGGGGGCTTTAGCCCAAATCCAAAATCTTTAGATTTCAATAAGACAATTTATACGTCATTTAAAGTTAAAATAATATAGGACATATTGTACCAGTTCTCTGTCTCGGCTGGTTTTAGACTGAATGTAAGTTATTGTGAATCAAATAAAAAAGGTTAGCAATAATTTAACTTTTTATTTCTTTTAGAAGCTGAATGAAGGACAAGGAGAAATATATACATATAAAGACCTCATGAAAAACCATTTTGCTGAAGCAAATAATGACACATTTTGAGATATTTAGAAAAGAACTTAATCTGAATTTTTGAAGACAAAAGTTTTTCTTAAACTCAGAGATATTTACTCAGGACCAGATAAATGTGCTTCTTTTCTCATCTACATAAATTATCTTTTTAAACGTTACATTTTCATCAAAGTGTTTCACTCCTGAGGCTCCATTGTCTTTATTCTTATATTTAAAAAAAGGAAAGTGATATAAAGTAGATTTTCCTAAATCTTAGTCAAATGGTAAAATACTAAAACACATTTATTTTATTGAGCCAAGAGCTTTCAAAACATTTTATTAAAATTGTTCCTTCTTTTATAAACCTGTTCTCTCTTACTGCCATCTTTTCAGCCCTTCATTCCACTTCTGAAGAAATTCATCCTGCCAAAAATAATAAAAGAAACATTTTTCTACACAGTCTGTTGTTCTGCATTGAGACATTTTTCAGTTCTTACTCTTAAACACTTTCTGAGAGGAAACGGTGTTACGTTGTGGTGTTTAAAATATAGCATAGAGCCTCATCCTGGACCTTATTAGTACTAATATTACAGTTATTAATAACTGTATACATATAGTATGTATGTCTCACCTTCAGTAAAACTGTATCCTTGTTTAATTAGTTTAGTTTATATAATATTTCATGTGTAATTCAGAAAAATAAAATAGTTAACTAATCAATGGTCCACCTGTGATTAATTGCTATGATTTATTTCTTAATTATCCAGCATCTTTAAAGCCAGAGCTGCATGTTTAGAATCAGCAGAAGATATGAAAGAGAAGATGGAGGCTTACTTTCTACTACGTCTTACTGGAACCAGGAGATATTTTCCTGGTTTATTGAGCAACACCTGGTTCTGTCTACATGTACAGAGGTTGGACAATGAAACTGAAACACCTGTCATTTTAGTGTGGGAGGTTTCATGGCTAAATTGGACCAGCCTGGTAGCCAGTCTTCATTGATTGCACATTGCACCAGTAAGAGCAGAGTGTGAAGGTTCAATTAGCAGGGTAAGAGCACAGTTTTGCTCAAAATATTGAAATGCACACAACATTATGGGTGACATACCAGAGTTCAAAAGAGGACAAATTGTTGGTGCACATCTTGCTGGCGCATCTGTGACCAAGACAACAAGTCTTTGTGATGTATCAAGAGCCACGGTATCCAGGGTAATGTCAGCATACCACCAAGAAGGATGAACCACATCCAACAGGATTAACTGTGGACCCAAGAGGAAGCTGTCTGAAAGGGATGTTCGGGTGCTAACCTGGATTGTATCCAAAAAACATAAAACCACGGCTGCCCAAATCACGGCAGAATTAAATGTGCACCTCAACTCTCCTGTTTCCACCAGAACTGTCCATCAGGAGCTCCACAGGGTCAATATACACTCCATTTAACTCATTGTCAGGTTAGGTGGGGCGGAAAGTGATTATATGGAACACAGTTGAAAAAGTCTGATTGTTTTTAAATAAAAATGTGAAGTCCAATATCATTTTGTGGCTGCATCTTTTTAATACTTCTAAATTTCTTCTATCAAGAAGTTCAGAAAACATCCGGGGCTATATATATGTATATATATATATGTAAATTTGAGGTTTATTGAATCAGTTGGAATTTAAATTGTGCGGATTTTTCATGTTTATCTGTATGCCTTGGTGTAATCTGTGGGTGTGGTTTTTCGTGAACTGAAGTGATAATCAGGACAGGTGGGCCTTATAAAAGCTGAGAGTGATTGGTTTTCTGAATGAACAGCTGAAACGAACAACTTACTATCTGCTTTATTTTATGATCTGTGCGCCTGTCTTATGACATAAGGTGTGATGAACAGCATCCCTCTGGTGAAAGCAGCGAGGTATGATTTATTGTATTTCATTTGTTTCATAAGGCCGTGTTTGTTTATGTAAGTGATGTGTTTGAAAGTGTATTTTTAGCTTTTATTGTGATCCAGGTGATGATCAAAGAAAAATAAATGAATTAAAATCACCCGTTGTTGACGTCACCACGGGTGTGTTTGAAAAATCATATCTGAGAACATGTAGCTCCGCCCCCATCTCACCTTCTGTCTAATCCTTGCTTTTCATTTCAGGAAACCCTGTTTCCCATTTAGAGAAGTCTGCAGGTGAGCTGGAATAGTTTCGCTTTCTCTGCTTCCACAGGTGGGACTCAGACTCTGCTGGATGAACCCTTGAATTTGTTCTGACTGAACTCAAACGTCTCATTGTTTTCTCACCTCCTCTTCATCCTGCAGTTGAACTTTCGCCTCACCTAAGTCCAGCTGACAGTAAATCGGGACAATGCGAGCCTCCTCCAAGAAGAGCCTTTTCCTGCTGCTGGGAATCTTCTGCCTCATTGTTTACTTCGTTTTATACAGAAACTCCAGCAGGTAGGACACGTGGTGGGAATCGGGAATGAATCATTTCTGCGGGTTCAGAGGAGAAACACATTACTGCTGCTGGTGTTGCAGCATAAACAGGTTGCCTTTTAGTTTTAGTTTTTACCTCTATTAAAGAAATTCTAATTTTCCTGGGATAAATCCAACCAATAAATGATGTGTCATTAAAGAAGCAGGTTTGTTAATTAATGAAAACAAAGTAAAACTGAATAAAAATGTCATTCTGGAATCTATTAGCAGAGATTTCTGTCTGGGGACAGATGGACAGTGCGTTTGGACTTCATAACCCGACATAGTGTGTTGATGATGGAGTCAGGACTCCTCTTCTGGGACATTCAGAAGGACTTTGGGTTATCAACATCCTGCTTCTGATAAACTCCATCAGTTTATCCCATAAACTTGGATTTTATTTTTTCTGAGCCGATTTCTCTCATGAGAAGCCTTCATAAGATCTTCATCCTCCAAAACCGGAGCAGAGAGCTTCTCCTCACAGCTCCCTGCAGTCTCATGTTTTCCTTATTTGGACGGTTTTCCAGCTGCTGGGACTCTTGGTTGCAGGGATTTGGCCAATCTGTCTGATTTATCAAGTCTGATTTCATGCTGCTTTGCGTCACTACTGAACTGTCCAGCAGGGGGCGGTAATGAAGGAGCCCATGCAATAAAAAGTAAATAAAGGTTTAAAAATAAACTACTGCTTAATTTCAGTGAAAATAAAAATGTATTACAAAGGATCAAATGTTTTAACACCAAGCTATAAATAAAATGTTGTTGCTGATGGACCAATCAGAAATGCTCAGGGCTCATAGCTCCACCCCCTCAGCTCATGTGGCTTCCTTCACTTTTCTTCCACCTGACCTCTTGGACCCAGTTTAGCAGAACCTTAGATGTCTGTGGAGCTGCTCCCACAGAAAGCTGTGGTCCAGATCCAGTGAGAGGCTGAGGAGGCTCCTCTTTGGTCTGACTGACAGCCTGACTGCTGAGAAGAATTCACTATTAATTATTCTATCATCTAAAACATCCATACATCCATTCTCTTCCCAATGACATCCTCCAACTCATTCTTGAGGTTCCCAAGGCGTTCCCAGGACTGTTGGGATACATAGTCCCTCCAGGGAGTTCTGGGTCGTCCCCATGGTCTTCTCTTGCTGGGACGTGGCTGGAAGCGTCCAGGAGGCTCCCTGATCAGCTAGTTTTGATGTGTTTAATGATCAGGAAAAATAATCAGATTTTTCAGTATTTGAAGTTGATGAAGCGAAGTCTGATCATCGATGCCAAAGAAAGCACAGACACTCCATGTTTATTGATTTTTATTTCATAAACCATATGAAATATTATCAGATATGTGACAATCTACCCAAATGTACAGAATGTTCTGGATACAGCTGGAAAAAATCTTGAATTTGACTCTGGAAAAGGATGTTGTTTAGAAATGGAAAACTAAGTACCCTGGTCACAGTTAGTCTATAAAGGTTCAGTTCAGCTTAATTCAGTTTAGTTTGTTAATATATATATATATCCAGAAACATAGAATCATAATAACCGTATATATACCATTAACATTTGATTACATTATACCTGGATCCCAGTTATAAAACAATGCAGTCAAATCCAGTTTAATCTGCCAGCTGGTGAAAATGGATCTGAAGAAGCAAAGCCAATCATCTCGTCCGACTGGGAGTTTAAGAAGTAACTCAGAAGTACTGATCCAAGAGTACTTTCTATGTTAGAGAAAAGTTAAAAGTTAATAGCAGTAGTAGCTCCTTTAGTGGCTTCATTTGGGAGAGACACGAGGTTAAACACAGAAGCACAGGTCAGGTGTGTCACCTGCAGAGCAAGAACATGATGTCACTGGCAGCAGTAGCTCTGCTGGTGCCTCCTACTGTTGAAACTGAAGCTAGAGCCATGTTTCCTGTCTGATTATTGGTTCTGATGAGTCGATCAGATCCGTCAGAGAGTTGCATGCGAACTTGCCTCAAAGGAAAAGATTTGAGGTCCTCGATGTGGGTGAGCTTTAGACTGCATCATTAGAGGGGTTAAAATATCCCATAATGTTTGGTATTAGGTAACCCAGTCCTGTTTGGACCTCCATATCTCAACCGTGCTTTCCAACAGAACCATAAGTAAAATTTTAAGACACAGAAAGTTGGACTTTACCCGACCCAGTTTTCATTTTCATCCTTTTTCCCAGTTTTTCCACAATCTCAATTTAATTTCTTTTCAGATTTTCCCACAGAATGTTCAGCTTGGAGTGGGATAATGGTTCTGACCTGGTGAAATATTCAGAACCTTTTGGATTTAACCTCTTTTCATGGCCACAGCTTCATCTCCACATGTCCTGGTTCTCCTACCAGTGGTAGGTGTTCCTGTCTCCTTCCAGTGAGGTTGTCTCCACTGCTGGAGGACCATCAGTTTTCTTACCAATCAGAGCCAAGACTGCAGAGAGACACGCCCACTCAGTCTCTCCCAGTAGATTTTAGTTCTGGATAGTTCTGTTGAAACTGGACCTAAAGGTTCTGTTAAACCTGTCAGATCTGCTACAGGAACCACTGCAGACCCAGAAACATTTACATGTGAACCCTAAACAGGGACAACAGAAGCTCAGCGTTCCATGTCTGAACTAGGGATCGTTTACCCTAAAGGCTTTTGGACTTTTTCCTTTCTTTGGTTCTGAGAAACTCTAAAGGTCTCAACTGTGGAACCAGAACCGTTTACCCAACATAATACTTACTGGATTCAGCAAATGAAGCAGGTTCAGACTTGTTTTTCTGCAGATGTTGGTGTCAGCAGAAGGTCAGCTGATGTGTTTAATGATTGAACTTAAAGCTGCTGAACTTTAGTTAAAAATTACAAGAAGAAATATTGCTTTATGTAAAGTACCTTGTGAAAGTATTCAGCCCCCTTGAACTTTTCAACCTTTTGTCACATTTCAGGCTTCAAACATAAAGATATAAAATTAAATTTTTTTGTGAAGAATCAACAAGTGGGACACAATCATGAAGTGGAATGAAATTTATTGGATGTGTCAAACTTGTTTAACAAATAAAAAACCTAAAAGTGGGGCGTGTAATATTATTCAGCACCTTTACTTTCAGTGCAGCAAACTGACTCCAGAAGTTCAGTGAGGATCTCTGAATGATCCAATGTTGTCCCAAATGACTGATGATGATAAATATAATCCACCTGTGTGTAATCAAGTCTCCGTATAAATGCACCTGCTCTGTGATAGTCTCAGGGTTCTGTTCAAAGCGCAGAGAGCATCATGAAGACCAAGGAACACACCAGGCAGGTACGAGATACTGTTATGGAGAAGTTTAAAACTGGATTTGGATACAAAAAGATTTCCCAAGCTTTAAACATCCCAAGGAGCACTGTGCAAGCAATCATATTGAAATGGAAGGAGTATCAGACCACTGCAAATCTACCAAGACCCGGCCGTCCCTCTAAACTTTCATCTCAAACAAGGAGAAGACTGATCAGAGATGCAGCCAAGAGGCCCATGATCACTCTGGATGAACTGCAGAGATCTACAGCTGAGGTGGGAGAGTCTGTCCATAGGACAACAATCAGTTGTATACTGCACTAATCTGGCCTTTATGGAAGAGTGGCAAGAAGAAAGCCATTTCTCAAAGATATCCATAAAACGTCTCGTCTAAAGTTTGCCACAAGCCACCTGGGAGACACACCAAACATGTGGAAGAAGGTGCTCTGGTCAGAAGAAACCAAAATCAAACTGTTTGGCCTCAATGCAAAACAATATGTTTGGCGTAAAAGTAACACAGCTCATCACCCTGAACACACCATCCCCACTGTCAAACATGGTGGTGGCAGCATCATGGTTTGGACCTGCTTTTCATCAGCAGGGACAGAGAAGATGGTCAAAGTTGATGGGAAGATGGATGGGGCCAAATACAGGACCATTCTGGAAGAGAACTTGTTGGAGTCTTCAAGAGACCTGAGACTGGGACGGAGATTTATCTTCCAACAAGACAATGATCCAAAACATAAAGCCAAATCTATAATGGAATGGTTCACAAATAAATGTATCCAGGTGTTGGAATGGCCTAGTCAAAGTCCAGACCTGAATCCAATCGAGAATCTGTGGAAAGAGCTGAAGACTGCTGTTCATGAATGCTCTCCATCCAACTTCACTGAGCTCCAGCTGTTTTTCAAGGAAGAATGGGAAGAATTTCAGTCTCTCGATGTGAAAACTGATAGAAACAAACCCCAAGAGACTTGCAGCTGTAATTGAAGCAAAGGATGTCGCTACAAAGTATTAATGCAAGGGGGCTGAATAATATTACACGCCCCACTTTTCAGTTTTTTATCTGTTAAAAAAGTTTGACACATCCAATAAATGTCATTCCACTTCACGATTGTGTCCCACTTGTTGTTGATTCTTCACAAAATATTTTAATTTTATATTTTTATTGTGGAAGCCTGAAATATGGCAAGAGGTTGAAAAGTTCAAGGGGGCCGAATACTTTCACAAGGCTCTGTATATACACAGGGGTTGGACAATGAAAGTGAAACACCAGTCATTTTAGTGTGGGAGGTTTCATGGCTAAATTGGACCAGCCTGGTAACCAGTCTTCATTGATTGCACATTGCACCAGTAAGAGCAGAGTGTGAAGGTTCAATTAGCAGGGTAAGAGCACAGTTTTGCTCAAAATATTGAAATGCACACAACATTATGGGTGACATACCAGAGTTCAAAAGAGGACAAATTGTTGGTGCACGTCTTGCTGGTGCATCTGTGACCAAGACAGCAAGTCTTTGTGACGTATCAAGAGCCACGGTATCCAGGGTAATGTCAGCATACCACCAAGAAGGATGAACCACATCCAACAGGCTTAACTGTAGACGCAAGAGGAAGCTGTCTGAAAGGGATGTTCGGGTGCTAACCCGGATTGTATCCAAAAAACATAAAACCACGGCTGCCCAAATCACGGCAGAATTAAATGTGCACCTCAACTCTCCTGTTTCCACCAGAACTGTCCGTCAGGAGCTCCACAGGGTCAATATACACGGCTGGGCTGCTATAGCCAAACCTTTGGTCACTCATGCCAATGCCAAACGTTGGTTTCAATGGTGCAAGGAGCGCAAATCTTGGGCTGTGGACAATGTGAAACATGTATTGTTCTCTGATGAGTCCACCTTTACTGTTTTCTCCACATCCAGGAGAGTTACGGTGTGGAGAAGCCCCAAAGAAGCGTACCACCCAGACTGTTGCATGCCCAGAGTGAAGCATGGGGGTGGATCAGTGATGGTTTGGGCTGCCATATCATGGCATTCCCTTGGCCCAATACTTGTGATAGATGGGCGCGTCACTGCCAAGGACTACAGAACCATTCTTGAGGATCATGTGCATCCAATGGTTCAAACATTGTATCCTGAAGGCGGTGCCGTGTATCAGGATGACAATGCACCAATACACACAGCAAGACTGGTGAAAGATTGGTTTGATGAACATGAAAGTGAAGTTGAACATCTCCCATGGCCTGCACAGTCACCAGATCTAAATATTATTGAGCCACTTTGGGGTGTTTTGGAGGAGCGAGTCAGGAAACGTTTTCCTCCACCAGTATCACGTAGTGACCTGGCCACTATCCTGCAAGAAGAATGGCTTAAAATCCCTCTGACCACTGTGCAGGACTTGTATATGTCATTCCCAAGATGAATTGATGCTGTATTGGCCGCAAAAGGAGGCCCTACACCATACTAATAAATTATTGTGGTCTAAAACCAGGTGTTTCAGTTTCATTCTCCAACCCCTGTAGTTATATGGTATAGATAGTTTCTTTACAAACTGTTTAACCCAAACAATCACAGAGTTTTACAATCAGTTTTGTTCAATTTTTAAAACTCATTCAGAGGTTTGTGACATAGATGTGAGAAACGACCTCATCGGTTCCCTTGTGGTTTTTGTTTCTGATAAATTAGTTGATAAATGAATTAATATCTAATAATTCTGAGAGGTTTGGGATCAGACGTTTTCTGATTTAAAGGACTAAAACCTTTTGGACGCTGTGTGGGACTTGTGTGTGTTGTAATGTGTGTGTTGTAATGTTAGCTCACAGGCAGCAGTTGGCAGCACAGAGTCCCCAGGTGAAGATCAGGTGAGGTGGGAGGTCTACACTGGAGCTGCGCAGGAGCAGGAGATGGTGAGTTTCCAGTTGAATGTTTAACAGCTTTTTCTCATGGAGATATTTAAACTAATGAAATAAATCACAACATGAAAACATAACTGGCTATAAACAAGCAGAGATCAAATACAATAATGATCCAAAATACCATGAAATAAATAAAAGTCAAAGACGGAGCTAAAGGAAGATTTATCAGCTGGTTAATGGTCAAAAACGGACATGTTTCACTTTAGGAATCTTGTGGTGGACCAGACTTAAGCAAGGACAAAAGGTGTTCAAAAATAGAAAAAACTTCAATTTAATACTGTCAAAAATAGTTAACAAAAGGTAAACTTCAATACAAAAATAACTCAGATAATAAATGACATGAGTTTGGGACCAACTCAGCTGAGGTCAATTGAACAGCAACAAAACTCAAACAAAACTGACCTCCAGACCAAAAAACAAAGACTACTTAAATAGGGGTGGAATAACCTAGACTCAAATGGGGAAGGCACAACATAAGAACAAATGAGAAAAATACATACAAACTAATTAAACATAAATGACACAAATTACTCTTTAACTTAACACAAATAAGTGAATACTAAAGTGACAAAATAACTAACAACTTTAACAAGTGAAGAAGTTAAGTCCCCCCCTCAGTCTTTTGGAATAATGGTATCTTCCTGGCTTCACCTCCAGCTGGTCTGCTGGTGGAAGGTGGAATAACTTAAACTTATGTATAGTGTCATCTGAAACTAATAAATGTAAAACAATGAAACAATAGTAACACTTTGTGGTGGTGGTAGAAGCATCCACCACAAATCTAAAATGATCTAAAATGACTCCAAACAAGTTAGACAAGATATTTCATTCAGACCTGTGATGGATCAAGGTGTGGTGAAGACACCCTCATCTTCAGATGTACAGGTCCTTCTCAAAATATTAGCATATTGTGATAAAGTTCATTATTTTCCATAATGTCATGATGAAAATTTAACATTCATATATTTTAGATTCATTGCACACTAACTGAAATATTTCAGGTCTTTTATTGTCTTAATACGGATGATTTTGGCATACAGCTCATGAAAACCCAAAATTCCTATCTCACAAAATTAGCATATCATTAAAAGGGTCTCTAAACGAGCTATGAACCTAATCATCTGAATCAACGAGTTAACTCTAAACACCTGCAAAAGATTCCTGAGGCCTTTAAAACTCCCAGCCTGGTTCATCACTCAAAACCCCAATCATGGGTAAGACTGCCGACCTGACTGCTGTCCAGAAGGCCACTATTGACACCCTCAAGCAAGAGGGCAAGACACAGAAAGAAATTTCTGAACGAATAGGCTGTTCCCAGAGTGCTGTATCAAGGCACCTCAGTGGGAAGTCTGTGGGAAGGAAAAAGTGTGGCAGAAAACGCTGCACAACGAGAAGAGGTGACCGGACCCTGAGGAAGATTGTGGAGAAGGGCTGATTCCAGACCTTGGGGGACCTGCGGAAGCAGTGGACTGAGTCTGGAGTAGAAACATCCAGAGCCACCGTGCACAGGCGTGTGCAGGAAATGGGCTACAGGTGCCGCATTCCCCAGGTCAAGCCACTTTTGAACCAGAAACAGCAGCAGAAGCGCCTGACCTGGGCTACAGAGAAGCAGCACTGGACTGTTGCTCAGTGGTCCAAAGTACTTTTTTCAGATGAAAGCAAATTCTGCATGTCATTCAGAAATCAAGGTGCCAGAGTCTGGAGGAAGACTGGGGAGAAGGAAATGCCAAAATGCCAGAAGTCCAGTGTCAAGTACCCACAGTCAGTGATGGTCTGGGGTGCCGTGTCAGCTGCTGGTGTTGGTCCACTGTGTTTTATCAAGGGCAGGGTCAATGCAGCTAGCTATCAGGAGATTTTGGAGCACTTCATGCTTCCATCTGCTGAAAAGCTTTATGGAGATGAAGATTTCATTTTTCAGCACGACCTGGCACCTGCTCACAGTGCCAAAACCACTGGTAAATGGTTTACTGACCATGGTATCACTGTGCTCAATTGGCCTGCCAACTCTCCTGACCTGAACCCCATAGAGAATCTGTGGGATATTGTGAAGAGAACGTTGAGAGACTCAAGACCCAACACTCTGGATGAGCTAAAGGCCGCTATCGAAGCATCCTGGGCCTCCATAAGACCTCAGCAGTGCCACAGGCTGATTGCCTCCATGCCACGCCGCATTGAAGCAGTCATTTCTGCCAAAGGATTCCCGACCAAGTATTGAGTGCATAACTGTACATGATTATTTGAAGGTTGATGTTTTTTGTATTAAAAACACTTTTCTTTTATTGGTCGGATGAAATATGCTAATTTTGTGAGATAGGAATTTTGGGTTTTCATGAGCTGTATGCCAAAATCATCCGTATTAAGACAATAAAAGACCTGAAATATTTCAGTTAGTGTGCAATGAATCTAAAATATATGAATGTTAAAATTTCATCATTACATTATGGAAAATAATGAACTTTATCACAATATGCTAATATTTTGAGAAGGACCTGTACACTCTAGGACTGGGGAGTGTCAATCTAGTGCTGAAAAGCCTCAAGGACAATCCCTAATGGAAGCAGGATAACAACTGAAGCTCTCTATAAGGGCTCTGATGCGCTGCCTGTTTTAAAGCTTTCTCTCCCTGCAGATAGAGGCACCATGTTCCCTCAGAGCCACTGTGAGGAACGATCCTTTCCTCTGGAGGAGGTTCAACTTCTCGCTGCCAGTGCTTCAGTGGGCTGGAAGTTTGTCCAGATCATCCTGGATGCAGCTGAAGAGCCGACCACCTCCATACGGCTGGAAGGGACTTCCTGGTAACGGTAGGGTCCAGGTGTCCAGCTAATGTGAAGTTCATTTTACTCATCTCACCTGGGTCAGTATTTTATGGAGTCCAATATTCTCAAAGTGTTTGTCTTCAAATTAACTCTAAGGCCCTGATCTTCATAGATCCCAAATAAAGAGTGCTAAATTGCTAGCTCAAAAAAAAAAAGGTGTGTTGCGCGCGATCTTCAAAAATTGCACTTTTAATGGAAAAGATGCAAAAACGGTGCAGACCGTCCTATTTATAGAAGAAACTACGTGTGCTCCTCGCTGGCTGCTACTGCCTCCAGTGGAACAAGAGGAAAAGCAAACAGATCCTCTCTGTTGTGTTGCTTGAAGCATTCAGGGGTTGTTGCTGCATCACTATGAATGTTATTAATATTTTCCTTCTGTTCTTTTCTGCTCCTGCTTTTCTAGACTGTTGCAATTTGGTACCCTTTGTTGTCTCGGTTCACAGCAGGTTTATCATCGTTTTCCCTCTCTGTTCATTTGCTCTGGGTGCCTCTGAAGGTGTTTGTGGTTCGGACGGACCCAGTGAGGCAAAGACGGCATCCTGCTTCGCCCCTAATCAGAATGATGGATCATAAGCCATTGCGCAGGAGAGCAGAACTGTGTCCAGAGGCTGGTCGATGCTGCGTCGGCACCATAGGAGCGCATAACATGTTAACCTTGTTGCTAGGCGTAATTTGCAACAAATTGGCCAATCAATATTAACAATAAAAATACAAATATGTCAGTCAATTAATTTATTAGAGGTTAGCCTTCCTTGAAC
Source organism: Girardinichthys multiradiatus (assembly GCF_021462225.1). Lineage (NCBI taxonomy): Eukaryota > Metazoa > Chordata > Actinopteri > Cyprinodontiformes > Goodeidae > Girardinichthys > Girardinichthys multiradiatus. The sequence continues at coordinate 39,473,308 of NC_061817.1, forward strand.
TTTTAATTCTTAACATTTATGTGCATAAAATAAATTATTTTCCAATGATTTAACCGAAATTGTTTTGTTTGTTTTGCCAATATTTGAACAACATACAACGCTTTTGATTGTTTTAATTAAAAGTCATTTTTACTGTATAAACCCTCCCCTGGCATATGTTCACGTTTAATCATCGTAATCAAACTGATCCAGCTCTGATTGCTCTGCAATGACTGTCAATAGTGCATTTTGTTTTGTTTAGTGACCAGGTTAAAGCCTACACTGTCTTTCTCATGACATGGAATAGGCCGCTCTGAAATGATGATTTTTTTTACCTGCTAAAAAGTGATTTTAGCATCCAATTGCACATGATCCAGTTAGGCTGTGTGCTTCTCTGGCAGATGATCAGTTATGCACACCTCTGCATGATCAAGTTTGTGCTTCAGCAGCAGATGATCACTGACAGCGATGGTGCTGGAATGATCCAGATGCAAGAAATAAAGGGTTGCAAGGAGTTTTATCATGGAAGAGATTTCATGGCTTCTGTTTGTGATTGGCTCTGAATCAGACCTTACATAAAGAATCCTCTATTCTCATCTATTTTCATTATTTTTTTATCTCTTTCCATCATCTGTCATTCTGTCTATGCCTCCTGGCCACAGTGACAGCAGGACCCGCATTTCAAACACGCTAAATCCAGACGCAGAAACAGCACCGCGATCCGTTTCAGGTTTAATAAATCGCATTGTGGCTAGTAAGGGACTACATTTGGATATCCTCCTCCTATATTTTTGGGCGTGTGGGTCATTATCATGTTTTGCATATTCATGAAGGCAGACACGGAAAAACTTTGGCCCGCTTTCCTGCTGATTTTACGCACACAATCCGATTAGCACCTCCGTGCAGTTAGGTACACGCAAACCTTTTAAAGATGCAAAAATGAAACCCAGTTTAGTTTGAAGAGGAAAGAACCGGTTTTGTTACCAGCTTGAGTCCAGAAGCTTTTTCTCTGCACCTAAATGATAAAATGATCTGAAGCAGGACCAGAACATTGAGGTGACAGACTTTTAACATCAGTGGACATTTAAAGCAACTTGAGCAGCTTATGAAGTAGCTGATGTCACGATGCTCATAAAAGTTTAGCTGCTGATGGAAAAAGATGAGCCAGAACCTCAGACACCGATTCAACACCGATACTTTGTTCAGATACACCCGATGTGCCTGATAAAACTAAGAAATGTGTTGCTGTTTAATAATACTGGTTGGCTAAAATTGATTAAATAATTGAATGCCATAATTATTGCTGAAGGTTGTCAAAACCTACATTTAAAAGATTGATTTAACAGATAAAGCTAATTAGACTGATTGTAAGAAACAATACATACATTTATAATATGATTTTTGATCTTCAATGATTTCTGAACCTTTATCTGCAAAAACATGTTCAGTATTTTTAATGAGCTGGTAAAGAATAAACATAAAATTATTGGAGGATTTGTAATTAGGATAAAAACCGGTCATTTTGTGACCCGTGAGGAGTTCTAACCTGGTGATTTCTGGCCCACACAGCAAAACGTCCTCTGGCTTGTAGAACTCCGACACACCTTTTAAAGGTCAGCAAATATTTCTGGGAACCCTGACTCACATCTGTTTCGGTCTTTGTCTTCCTCCTCCTCTTCCTCCTCAGTCCTGGAGGCCAGCCTGTCCCTCCTCAACAGCTCCCGGCTTTTTGGTCGGGAATCACCTGGCAGGTGTGTCCGCTGTGCCGTGGTTGGAAACGGAGGAATTCTTCGAGGGTCCCGGCAAGGCAGGAACATCGACGGCCATGATTTGGTCTTCAGGTGAGAACCTGGGTCCTCCTGACTTTTCAGGTTTCACCTCTAGATGAGCGATGTGCTGTCACCTCTTTGCAAACCTAATCAGTTGAATTTACCACAAATAATCAGACGTTGCTCTTACTGCTTACTTGACAGAAATATTCTGCAGAAGTTTTGGATCTGTTTCAGGAGATCCTGTCTCTACAGCTCTGGTTGTTTGCTCCTGTAACAGAATGAATGGAGCAGTGATCAGAGGGTTTGAAGAAGATGTGGGGACGAAGATTTCTTTCTACGGTTTTACCACCAACACCCTGAAGCACGCCCTCAGCTGGTACCATTCTGATGGCTTCACCAGAGTTCCTCAGAGTTCGGTTAGAAACACTCAGAGATACAAACCTATGGGGACAATCATCTCCAGCCCAGCTGACCTCTTCATGTCTTTGTAGGAGATCAAATACATCTTCATCCCATCTAACATCAGAGATTATGTGATGATGGCGGCCGTTCTTCAGGGTGGAACTGTTGCCTCAGGGAGAGACAGAGGAGACAGGTGAGTTGAGCTGGAGACACACCTGTGTCACAGTGATGTCATATTATATAGACTACCAGTAGATGACATGAGGATATTAGATCACCAGTGATTAGAGAAAGCATAGAAATTGTTATTTGGTCCCTGTGGTTGGATCCACTGCTGTCATAAAGACACGTCAGTTTTTCTCTTCTTTATCCTTTATTTTAATTGTACGTTTTGTCTGAGACTTTGCACAGATCAGATAAAATATGTTCTGTAATGTTCTTTGGCCTTAATGCTCTGTTTGGCTATGACTGTTATTTAAGAAATTTCACTGTCAAAAAAACTGTGATATGATATTTTTGCCATTTTACCCACCTCTAATATTGCCTCACAATGACTACTGCCAAAGGGATCAGGCATTGGACCACCAAGATGATTACTGTTGACCTTAACATAAAATTTCCTCTCATGGTTGTTCATTTTGAATTCATAACTTGAAAGCGCTAGGCTGGTTTAAATCTTATCTGTCTGACAGATTCCAGTTTGTTCATGTAAATGATAAATCATCTTTAAACTCCAGGGTTAATTGTGGAGTACCACAGGGTTCAGTACTTGGGTCAATTCTCTTTACTATATATATGCTTCCAATAGTTAAAATTATCAGGCAGCATAGAATAAATTTTCACTGTTACGCTGATGATACTCAGCTTTACTTATCCATAAATCCTGATGAACCCAACCAGTTAGATAGACTACAAGCATGTCTTGAAGACATAAAAACTTGGATGACTTTAAATTTTTTGCTTCTAAATTCAGACAAGACAGAAGTTGTCGTCTTTGGACCGGAGTCTTTAAAAAAGAAACTGCTTAGTCAATCACTTAACCTGGATGGCATTAAATTGACCTCTGGTAATAAAGTAAAAATACCTTGGTGTTAACTTTGACTAGGACATGTCATTTAAATCCCATATTAAACAGGTTTCTAGGATTTCTTTCTTTCATCTCCGGAACATTGCCAAAATTAGAAATATCCTGTCCAGGAGTGACGCTGAAAAACTAGTCCATGCATTTGTTACTTCAAGGCTGGACTATTGTAATTCTTTACTATCAGGATGTCCACAAAATGCAGTTAAAAGCCTTCAGCTGATTCAAAATGCTGCAGCAAGAGTTCTGATGAAAATTAAAAAGAGAGATCATATTTCTCCTATTTTAGCTTTCCTTCATTGGCTCCCTGTTAAATCCAGAATAGAATTTAAAATTCTCCTCCTCACATATAAAGCCCTTAATGATCTAGCTCCATCATACATCAGAGATCTGATTGGTCCATATGTTCCTAACAGAGCACTTTGTTCTCAGACTGCAGGTTTACTGGTGGTTCCTAGAGTCTCTAGAAGTAGAATGGGAGGCAGATCCTTTAGTTATCAGGCTCCTCTCCTGTGGAACCAGCTCCCAGTTTTAGTCCGTGAGGCAGACACCCTGTCTACTTTTAAGGCTAGGTTTAAAACTTTCCTTTTTGATAAAGCTTATAGTTAGAGTGGCTTAGGTTATCCTGAGCTATCTCTGTAGTTATGCTGCTATAGGCTTAGGCTGCTGGAGGACATAATGACCACTTTCACTCTCTTCGCTACATTCTCACACTACTCTCAAATTTTGCATTACAGGTCCTTCTCAAAATATTAGCATATTGTGATAAAGTTCATTATTTTCCATAATGTAATGATGAAAATTTAACATTCATATATTTTAGATTCATTGCACACTAACTGAAATATTTCAGGTCTTTTATTGTCTTAATACGGATGATTTTGGCATACAGCTCATGAAAACCCAAAATTCCTATCTCACAAAATTAGCATATTTCATCCGACCAATAAAAGAAAAGTGTTTTTAATCCAAAAAAACGTCAACCTTCAAATAATCATGTACAGTTATGCACTCAATACTTGGTCGGGAATCCTTTGGCAGAAATGACTGCTTCAGTGCGGCGTGGCATGGAGGCAATCAGCCTGTGGCACTGCTGAGGTCTTATGGAGGCCCAGGATGCTTCGATAGCAGCCTTTAGCTCATCCAGAGTGTTGGGTCTTGAGTCTCTCAACGTTCTCTTCACAATATCCCACAGATTCTCTATGGGGTTCAGGTCAGGAGAGTTGGCAGGCCAATTGAGCACAGTGATACCATGGTCAGTAAACCATTTACCAGTGGTTTTGGCACTGTGAGCAGGTGCCAGGTCGTGCTGAAAAAAGAAATCTTCATCTCCATAAAGCTTTTCAGCAGATGGAAGCATGAAGGGCTCCGAAATCTCCTGATAGCTAGCTGCATTGACCCTGCCCTTGATAAAACACAGTGGACCAACACCAGCAGCTGACACGGCACCCCAGACCATCACTGACTGTGGGTACTTGACACTGGACTTCTGGCATTTTGGCATTTCTTTCTCCCCAGTCTTCCTCCAGACTCTGGCACCTTGATTTCTGAATGACATGCAGAATTTGCTTTCATCCGAAAAAAGTACTTTGGACCACTGAGCAACAGTCCAGTGCTGCTTCTCTGTAGCCCAGGTCAGGCGCTTCTGCCGCTGTTTCTGGTTCAAAAGTGGCTTGACCTGGGGAATGCGGCACCTGTAGCCCATTTCCTGCACACGCCTGTGCACGGTGGCTCTGGATGTTTCTACTCCAGACTCAGTCCACTGCTTCCGCAGGTCCCCCAAGGTCTGGAATCGGCCCTTCTCCACAATCTTCCTCAGGGTACGGTCACCTCTTCTCGTTGTGCAGCGTTTTCTGCCACACTTTTTCCTTCCCACAGACTTCCCACTGAGGTGCCTTGATACAGCAATCTGGGAACAGCCTATTCGTCCAGAAATTTCTTTCTGTGTCTTACCCTCTTGCTTGAGGGTGTCAATAGTGGCCTTCTGGACAGCAGTCAGGTCGGCAGTCTTACCCATGATTGGGGTTTTGAGTGATGAACCAGGCTGGGAGTTTTAAAGACCTCAGGAATCTTTTGCAGGTGTTTAGAGTTAACTCGTTGATTCAGATGATTAGGTTCATAGCTCGTTTAGAGACCCTTTTAATGATATGCTAATTTTGTGAGATAGGAATTTTGGGTTTTCATGAGCTGTATGCCAAAATCATCCGTATTAAGACAATAAAAGACCTGAAATATTTCAGTTAGTGTGCAATGAATCTAAAATATATGAATGTTACATTTTCATCATGACATTATGGAAAATAATGAACTTTATCACAATATGCTAATATTTTGAGAAGGACCTGTATTTGCTGTTATTTCAGCTTTTAACTTTGTTCTATCTTTTCTCTTCCTAGAAGCTACACCTGGCCTGACTCTGTGTCTACCTGTGACACCTTTCTGGAGAGGGGAATCGTCCGAGCTTCTGCTGGCAACAACTTAATGCTCACCCTCTACAGATGATCCACATGGCCCTGTCTTTCAGTGTTTAACCCTTTCTCTCTCCTAGACATGGCTACTGACTGAGCTTCTACTGTGACTAACTCTATGTTCTCTCTTTCAGACTCCAACCTTGAAAACTGGATCAGAGTTTATCTGTTCTTTCTTTCTAGATGAAACGACTAAAGGAGCTACATCCATTAACATTTACTTTTCCTTCCCATAGAAAGTACTCCTGGATCAGTGCTTCTTTGTTCTCTTTGTGTCTCTGCTCTGTTCTCTCAAACCTCCAGTTGGTCGTGGCAGATGGCCGCTCACACTGAGCCTGGTTCTGGTTCTGCTGGAGGTTTCTTCCTGTTAAAAGGGAGTTTTTCCTCTCCACTGTCGCTACATGCATGCTCAGTATGAAGGATTGCTGCAAAGTCAACACCAGTGACTGTCCACTGTCTCTACATGCTCATCCAGGAGGAGTGAATGCTGCAAGTCACTGACTGGATGTAATCTGCTGGGTTTCCTTAGATAGAAAAACTTTTTATCCAATTTGAATAAATAACTGAATCTGACTGAACTGTTCAATGGTTACGATTAATTGGAATGTATGAACCTGACTGTTGTGAAGAACCTTGAGACGACATGTGTTGTGAATTGGCGCTATATAAATAAACTGAATTGAATTGAATTGTTACCATCCACCATTCACTAGATCAGGATGATCCATCTGTCTGTGGCTCCAACAATGGATCGATTTATGGCAGCAGATAGAACCATTTGGTGTACATTCACACAGGTCGGTGGGGTTCGGGCTGTGTTCAGGTCAAAGTTGAAATTTGTTGAACTTTGACTTCTGTGTACTGCAGCAGATCACCCATCCTATACAGGCAGGATATACAGGTGCTGGTCTTAAAATTAGAATATCATGAAATAAATGATTTATTTCAGTAATTCCATTCAAAAAGTGAAACTTGTATATCATATCCATTCATTACACACAGACTGATATATTTCAAATGTTTCTTTTCAGTTTGATGATTATAACTGACAACTAATGAAAATCTAAATTCAGTATCTCAGAAAATTTAAATAAGACCAATACAAAAAAGGATTTTTAGAAATGTTGACCAACTGAAAAGTACGAGCATGTACAGCACTCCATACTAAGTTGGGGCTCCTTTTGCCTGGATTACTGCAGCAATGCGGTGTGGCGTTAAGTCCATCAGTCTGTGGCACTGCTCAGGTGTTATGAGGCCCAGGTTGCTCTGATAGTGGCCTTCAGCTCTTCTGAATTGTTGAGTCTGGCGTATTGCATCTTCCTCTTCATGATAATCCATAGATTTTCTACGGGGTTAAGGTCAGGCGAGTTTGGTGACCAATTAAGAACAGGGATAACATGGTCCTTAAACCAGGTACTGGTAGCTTTGGCACTGTGTGCGGGTGCCAAGTCCGGTTGGAAAATTAAATCTGCATCTCCTTAAAGTTGGTCAGCAGCAGGAAGCATGAAGTGCTCTAAAACTTCCTGGTAGACGTCTGCGTTGACCTTGGACCTCAGAAAACACAGTGGACCAACACCAGCAGATGACATGGCACCCCAAACCCCTCCTAATTTTATAACCACCACCTGTATATCAAGTAGCTCTAGACCGGGCTGAAAGCAGCCTGTCAAAGTGTTAAATGAGCTCCTTCAGAAGCTCCTTCCTGTTCTCTGCATCATAAGGTTTCATGTGAATTGTCTCGATGGTTTCCTCTTCCTCACCAGGTTTAGTTCTATTTTTGGTTTTAGCACAAGAAAAGATTTTGCAGATAAAATGCCACCATTATCTACTTGTTGCTTTGAAAACTTTGCCTCTTTTTGCTCAGCACTCTGCTGTGGATGAGCAGAGCTTAGCACCATCTCTGTTTTCAGGTCTGCTCCACAGGGTTCTGATGGAAGTTCAGAAAATTCAGTTTTCTGTGAAGTTTTTGCTGACGTGCCGTCATGTTGAGCTAATTCGGGTTTACTGTAGAGGATGTTTGCTTCGTTTTTTTGACAGAGACCTAAACATTTTGGATTTTTTTCCCTCAGGTTATCATCTCCCATCTCTCTTAATGACAGTTAATGAAAACTGAAGTATGATTGTCCTTATGAAATGTGAGTGTGTGGTGAAAAAAGGCAGCTCAACAGAATGAAGTTGTATAAAATGAACAAAGGATTTTACCTTTAGGGCTTTTTTCTAATCGAATCATTTTGAGGAATGTTTTCCTACTTAAATATACACACGACCCAATGAAACAGGACACTTCCACACATTTTATTTTGTACTTTCAAAGGCTGTCAGCAATTTACTCACAAAGGTCTTATCCAAAGTCAAAAAAGCATAAAAAGAAATAAAGTTTGTTACAAATCAGATCTATTCTGGATGTTCCTAAAGAACCTCTTTAGATTGTCTGAGATTAAAGCATAGAAAGCATCATTATCTTTAACAAAATCATATACATTGTTACACATTGGACCATCTGGGTCATCAGTAGAAACTAAAATACAGACCTTTTAAAACCATGCATTAATTCTGAAAAAATGTATAAATCATTAAAATAAAACAAGGTTAGGTTCTGAGTTAGAGGTTTGGATGAGGCTGGAAATGTCCTCCTGTTGCTACAGCAACAGAGCTACGCTTCTTTACCTTCAAACTCAGTTTGTCAAAGACGAGAGATGCCAGTTAGTTTGCATAAATGGTTCTGAAACTGCTTTTTACACCACATAGGACACATTTAAAATCCCAGAGTTTTTATGTTAAAAGAAATCAGTAGAACAAGGCATATAACAATGGCTAATAAAAAATATACTGAACAAAATGCATAATCTTCTTTAGTCCTTAATTGCTTCAACAATCAACTTTCTTGTATTATTTGAAAATGGTTTTGATCTGTAGTACTTGGGCTTTCTGAATGATTTTAAACATAGAATTCAAACAGAGAGGGTCTAAACAGAAACATCAATAAAATGTACTTGTAAATATATATTTATGTTTGTATTATTACTAGTTGAATCACTGGTTTAACTCTGGATTTGTATTTCCTGAGGATGTTTGTTGGTAACAAGGTCAATACTGAGGTGATTCTTCCACACAATCTACCTGCTCAGTGTAATGTTGCAGGCCACAGGACCTTTGAATGTAAACCCCAGGTAGAAGGTAACATTTTCATTACTGTGGGGTACTGAAGGCAAGTAAAGAGGCTGGATGCTGAACTTCCTTTCTCTGGGGCCTTCGAGGTACACCCCTCCATCTTCAGTCCACCCAGAAACACTTTTCAGCATCTGAGCAAGTTCAGGCATTTTCCATGCCTCACCTGTATGCCACTTCATGCGTTTCTCATGCACTGTTAGGCCCTTTGTGTATCTGTCAGTCTTGCTTTTATGCACAAATTTATCCAAGCCAGTCCCATTTCCCAGAAAGAAATGAGTGTAAAGTCTTCTCTTCCGTGGAGGAATGTCCTTCATCTTTGTCCAGTAGTCCTTTTTCAGGTATTCGATTGCTGATAGCACAATTTCGTATTTTCTGTTTTTCTCATCTTCTGTCTCATGATCTTCTGGCCAAAACAACATAGTAAGTAAGAACAGGGCAGAAGGAGAGCAGTTTCTTTTGTCTGTAAGCAACTGGCGGCTGACAGCTTGTAGATCTTGTAAAGGAGCAATCCCTGGAGAAAGTGGTGAGAGACACTTCAAAGCAATGTTGGCTGCAATGTAATTAATTATGTCATTTTGGGGAAATCTTGCAGTCTGTGGATTGCTTGGGTAAAGAGAAAGAATTGTCTGTAGGTCCTTCGTGTCCTTTTCCTGCTGGTTATTCAGTTTGAAGAAGATGGATGTTAGGTTACCTCCACCAAGGTGATAGATAATCATGCGTTTTGTGCTGGGATTCGCATTTGCTAGAACTGACTTGGAGGACTTTAAAAGTTTGTCTGAAACTCCACTTAGGTATTTTCCATACGCTGAGGATGCATTGGTCAAAACCTTGAGTGGATTTCTAACCGTTTCTTCTGGACTTTCAGAGATCTCCTCCTCATGTGCAACAACGTCTTTCTGGAAGTAACTGAGGTCTTCTGAAATCCAATCCAATGATTCTTTAATTGTGTTTTTAAGGTTTTTCAGGCGGCCATGAAATGGCTCCCAAGCATCTTTTATTTCCTCTGGAATGTAATCTTGGATGGTTAGGTATTTCATGCACACCAAAGAGCTGTCATCTCTATTTGCAAACTCTTGAATCGAGGAGATCAATTTTAACAGACTGTGTCCAACCTCAATTTCAGCAAAAAACCCTAATCTGTTCATGCTTTCTGGATGTGCTATTGCTACTTTCTCGCAGTGTTTGAAACACTCCATAGCTGTCAGTGCGAGGTCCACCGCTGGCGCCATGTTCTTGGCTGTCTTTGCTATATTATTAGAATCAGTGGCTTTCAGTTTTGCTTCAAACCATCTTCTGTAAACCTGCCCCTTTGTGTTGAGTATGTAGGAGTTATTGGGCATTGTAGTGGCAGCTCTTTCTGCCCAGAGTTTTGCCTCTTCAAACTTGTCATACGAATAATACAGTCGAGCAATTGTTTGTGCAAAAAATGCATCTTCATGAAAACATTCATAAGCTTCCTTGAGTAACTCAAGTGCCAACTCTGGACTTTCATTTTTACGCACGTACTCAATAAGGGGAGAAAACAAGGTGTCATTTTCATCTCCTCGGCTAACCTTTGATCGTCTGTTGAGAAGTGCTTTTAGAAACGCCAAGTAATCATCCCTGCCAAATCTGTGCTCAAACAGAACTTTCTCAGCAAGCAGCTCTTTTGCCAAGGTACCTTGTCTTTTTTGGTCACCAAGCAGCTGTTTGAGAATTTCCTCTGCAACTCGTGGGTGAATGATTCTGATTGATTCAATGTGCGTCTTCTTATCTCTCAGATACAAGAAGATGAATTTGGTCTGCTCGTTGAGAGACATTTCAAACACTGCTTTTCGAAGCTTGTCTATGTATGTGCTTAAGCCTAGTAAAGCCTCGTAATGAGATTGGGAGATGAACGAGTTTTGAACGTAGGTGTTCAACAGTGCAACATAGAGTAGGAAGCGAGAGATGGCAGATGTAGGATCAATGCCATGGAGCAAATTGGTCACAAAGTTTTCAACATATGTTGCTACCTTTGTGAATTCTTCACTCATCAAAACAAATGTGAGGATGAACTGTGGTTCATATTGTTCCTCTAACACCTGACGTCTTTGAGAAAACATCCTTTTTTCTTTCGGAGAAAGTTTGTGAGTGACAGAGACATTTTCTAACGGAGACTCCTTAATTTTTTTTTCTGGATCATGGCATCGTCTGCAGCTTAACAAAATGAAGCAAGGCTTTTCATAAAGAATCTTCTGGCTACGAATGGCTTCTTCTAGTTCATTCTTTAGGTCATCAAGGTACTCCTGTTCTGAGTCTTCAACAAGGAGCATCACAGGAAGACACCTTTGTGGATTGTTTTCATCATGTTCTCTCAACTTGACTGCGTGCTGTGCGACAACATCAGCAGAGTACGAAGGCTTGACAACTGCACACCTTAAGTCTGTTCGTTTGTTCCACAGTATTTGCCTTGCCACAGTGCTTCCTCCACTCCCAGGATGATGGTAGATGTTGATTCTTTTCACAGGACCATGCATGGTATTTAGCTTCAAATCTTTAAAAAGTTCAAAAACTTCGCTGTATGCATCCCTTTCAATGACCCCGCCAACGTATTTGTGCTCAGCAAGCCAGAGATGCGACCAGGTCACTTTCCCACCGTGGTAGAACTGCTGCTCAGTGTTTTCGTTCTTTGCTTCAATTGACTCTTTGCATGTTTCATCAAAATGATCGATTGCCAGGATTTCCAATGAATACATGTCTTCCTTTTCTCGTGTCTCAAGACGACATTTTCCCTTTGCAAAGGTGGATAAATGTTTGGTGGTATGTGTTGTTACAGGTTGTATTTGTTGCAGTGTTGCTTCAATGTGGCTCATTTTCATGCCAACAACACTATGGTTGTCAACAGTTTCTGTACCAAATGTTGCCTCTGCAAAACTTTTCCACTTCTGAAAGTTTTCCTCTGAGTCACAAATGCAAATGATGTCTTCATGGCCTTGCATGTCTGCTGAAAACTCATAAAAGGTGTGAAGAAAGGGTTTTTCAATCGGTGAAGTGAGAAGAAAAATCACCTGGAATGTACCTTTTGGCAAAATGTGTTTACAGATCAAAGATACAGATTCACGCAGAAGAGGACGTTTTGTGTTGGTCCAAGTTTTTTCATCGCATGGCGGTTCACTTCCCTTAAAATCAGAGCGTCCATTACAAAAAATCCAGCTTGTCTGCTCAAACAGGAGCAACTTGCCTGTGACTTCTTTGATGCTTGTATCCCTGGGAATCTGATAGCTCTGTAGAGAATGCATATTTGCAGCATGGCTTTGAATGTATTTACTGCAAAGACCCGTTATGTTGGAGTCTGGATCAAAGTCAAACACACAGAAGATGTTCATTTGAAGTAGCCAGTTAATGTGACAAAGGTCATCAGATTTTAATTTGTTTGTCACAACTATGAACCATTTTTCCTTCTCGATGGATTTCTTCCCACTTGTCACGAACATGGTGAGTTTCCTTCCAAGGTTTTGATAGATTTCAGGGTCATTGGGAAACAGGCATTTCTCTGCTTCTTCTCTCTGAGTGTCTCTATCTTGTACCCGCTGAAAAAAATCCAACTGATCCGTATCAGCCACTGGTTCTGTCTTAGAACCCACCCTTCGCAGAATAGTTTCTTTCTCAAATTCAACTTTGTTAGTTGACTCCTTGAAGTTCGGCAGACGGACTTTGTAGACCTTGCCTCTAACAATGCTCATCGAAGGAACAATATCAACTTCTACCACATACCTCTTCTCTGCACTCGTATGATCCATAACCTCTATGAACCTTGGCGGACGCACACACTGGCGAACATGTTCCTTGTCGGAGGGGAAGCTTCTTTCAATGTAGTCCAAAGCATCTACAAAAACATCTTTGTCTTTTATGGGAATACCAATTATCTCACCATGGACATATCCTGCATCTTCTCTGCTGTCCATCACACCGAAGTGGATTGTGCCATTTGTTCTGACATTCATGCATCCAGTTGCAAATTTCAGAACTTCTCTGGCAAATTTCACTCGAAGTCGTGTGTCATCCAATTGAGAAGCATTTACAAGAGACTTAAATTCCCTGCAGGGATTGATCAGATTGAAAGCTCCTGATTCAGGCTGCAGGACTTTGTGTTTAACATATATAAAGTCAGGGTCTTTGTCAAATGGTCGTGCTTTGCAGTCTTCCCTTGTTACTTCATATTGTTGCACGACAGATTGTTTTTCTTGTAGGACATTCTCCTCTCTCTTAGCTTTCTGTTTTGCCAGACCCTTTTTACGTCCTGAGGTTTGCTTTTTCTGGTCTGACTCAGTATTATTGCCACTGGAAGAGGTTTTATTTTCTTTAGGCTTTGAATGAAAGTTAATAAGCTCATCTCTCTTTTTAATTATTAGATTAGCAGGTCCTAATTTCATGGAAACCTTAGTCACCAAGAAGTCTTCATCTAGTGCAAGAAGGCATTGTCCATCTACTTCTACTTCATAAAGTTTTTCTATGTATGGCTCCTTCACTCCAATAGATCTCAGCCAGTCACTGACTTCAGATTCAGTCCATTGGTTTGGTGACTGGTGAGGTTGGTCCGCTGAGTAATCAAAACAGACACAAAACAATGAAAGGTTTAGTCATTAATATTAATTTAAGATGCTAACGTTTTTCTGCCTGGGTCCATATCAAACGTAAACACCAGCCATTGTGAATAAAAAATCATTATCTCCATATTGTTCATGCATGTCTGTCTGATTGATTTTTTTTTACAGTACATAAATGTGTATATTTCTAACTACTTACCCATACTAGATTTTTGTTTCCTTTTATCCGATGTCTCTGTCTTGTCACATCTGTAAAATAAACAATTATATAATAAACTTTGTAGGCATTTTTGTTTCTAATTTATGACACATAAAACTATTAGTAGTTTATCTAGTCAGCATAATGTTTTATTCCTATAATATCCTGAAATGAGAAGTTGAATAAAGTGCATAAAACAGCTCACTGCCAATAATAACGAGTAAATAAACACTTCTTTATTTTACAATTTTCACAAATAGAAATCACAAATAGCTTCAGAAAGACAGAGTGATAGAATTTAATATGTGATTAAGGCGAAAAAGACATGCAATTAAACATATGAATAAGTGGCTGCATGGTGGTGCAGGTGGTAGCACTGTTGCCTTGAAGCATGAAGGTCCTGGGTTCAACTCCCAGTCAGGGGTCTTTCTGATCTTGAGGAAAACCTCCTGATCTATAATGATGTCTTTAGCTGCTTAAATGAGTCAAAACTCAAGACAACATGCAGCAATAAATAAAAGTCAGACACTATTATAGCTGTAATAATTTAACATCAGCAGTGTAATAATTATTGTTTTTTTTTGTTTTGTTTCAGAAGTTAGACAATTTGATCAGAAATCGTTGAAAATGTTTTCAAAAAGTTCAACACAGTCCAGATTCATCTCTGGTTTGGTTTGTTACTGTGGCTTCATTTGATGTTTTTGGCTTTCAGATATTTGGAGTCAGTTTTTGTAGTTATTGCCATTATTGTATTTTTTTTTTTACTGTGTCCTGTCCGGCAGAATATCGCTCAGAAATGTTGTCTGAGTGCCAAGAAATTCCCCAACAGATTTACTTTCACAAGCAGAGCATCACAGCTAATGCTTTAAAGCTCTGCTTGATATTTATACAAAAAACTTTATTATTCCTGGGGCAGCTCCGGTTGGCGGGTTGCTTTGGGCCATGTGGACCCCTCTTTTGTACATAGGCCCCTCTCCGGAGGTGGATGGGGGTTGTTGGGGACTGGGTTTGGGGCGGGGGGGGGAGCTGGGCCGGGGTCTGGGCAGTACCAGCGCTGTCTGCCTGCCTCTGCCCCAGGAGGGAAGGAGACCACCTCCTGGGTCCGGGAGCTGTTTGCCCCTAGGGGGTACCGGCGCCTGTACCTGGGAGTATAGAGTATGCATAGGGAGTGTGAGTGAGTGAATGACGTTCATTGTTGTTTATCCTTACGTTGGGTGGGAGTGGGTGATTGTGACTGTGTGTGCCTGTTTGCCAGGTTGGGTCTTGGACTGCTCCCTCTCCTGGATCAGCTTCCTCCCCGCCACACCACCTGCCGGTGGTTGGAGTCTCTGCCCGCTGGTGTACTTGTGGTTCTCGGTGTCCGGTGCTTTGGTGTGTGCTGGCTCACTCCCAGTGGCTGCTTGCCGGGGCCTGGCCCCCTGGGCTCTGTCGGGCCTCTGCTTGGGGGGTGGTGTGTCCCAGGGTCTTGGGCCTCTGGGTCCATGGCTGGATCTGCTCGGGCGTGGATGGGGCTGCCGGCGGGGCTTGTGGACTCGTCGCTGCGGCTCCATGGGGCTTCTGCACTGTCGCTGCTGGGTGGTTCCCCTGGGACTCTCCACTGCTCTTCTCTCAGGGGGTTGCGGTAGTCCCAGCGGTGGTTCTCCTGGGGTTCCTGTGCTTTGGGGGGCCTTTAGATGTCTGTGGCTCGGATCTCCTCAGTGTCCGTCCAGGGACCATGGGGCAGGCCTGTGGGTCCTCAAATTCCCTGTTGCATATTTTTGTGGAGAAACCTTGTATACAGGAGCGCGTCCACACTCATACTCACAGGTGTTAAGCTTCAGGTGTTGACAGATACACAGATGTTCTATTTTGGGCTGCACCTCTCACTAAGTACATTTTACATTCAGAATTAAAGTGTACTAAGCAAGGAGGGTGTAATCTTGTATTCTCTTCATCCTTCTTTCTCTCCTCCACTCTTTCCTCCTTTTCTCCCCTTTTTCCCCCATCTCTCTCTTTTTTGAGCTTTTATTTTCCTTTTCATTTCAGTCTCCGTGTCCGTAACAATTGAAATATTCCCAAAGAAGTTTATAATAAAGTTTTTGCCATTATTAAAATCTTGAATTTTGTATCGGGCCCCAGCCACATAACCTTTCTAATGGACCCCCCCCTACACACACTCTTTGATGAAGAAAAAACACTTTTTCAAAAGCTTTTAACAGCAATGTAGTTTGATCATTTTCGATTTATCACAGTAAAATACTTTTATTATTTTGTGCCTTGCTTAACGCTTCAGCTGGACAATGTTCTACTGTGATCCTCCTCTTCTTATGCAGAACTGGTGGAATATTGGTGGGTCCAGTCTACCAGCTGGGTTTGTTCTTGTAAACACAAGCAAAAAGGTTGGACTGTGACCCACATCATTTGATACAATGAGGCATGAGTCAGAAGGTTAATGTTTGACCTTAACTTATCACAAACCTTTTACTGTTCATGTAACCAGGGTAATGTTTTGTTATTCAGCCCCCTTTACTTTGCTCCACCTAAATAAAATGCAGTGCAACCAAAAAAAAAAAAAGATGTAACCAGGGTAATTTTTCTCATTTCCATTATATAAGATTTTTATTATTAATTTGAGTATTTTTTTCTTCTTTACTATTTTATTTTTGTGGTTGAAATTAGGTTCCCCAAAAAATGTATTTTCTTAAAGAATAATTGTTTCTCTTATTTTATTAATTGAAAGATTTATTTTTAAAAAAGGCCTCCTTTCCTTTATTGTCTTCAGTATTTTGTTTCCTGTCATTTAGTACATTTGTCACGTGATGTCATTATCACGTGACTGGTAATAGTGAGCCACCATCAGTGTCTCATAAAACAGCTGCTGCTCATCATGCTAGATGGGAGATGATATTTCGTAGCTGCCACAGATGTCAGTGTGTGAAAAAACGTCAGCTAATCGTGGGAACTGGTTCCTGAGTTCCAGGTTCCTGAACTGGTTCCTGTCTGTTGCTGAACTGACCAGACTGATGGTGAGCTGACCCCACTCAGAACCAGGAGATCTGTTAAATCCCCACCACTCCTTCCAGTGCGGTCTTGCAAGACAACAACATATTCATTTTCACTCTGGACTCAACTGGATCCTGCCAATAACTTTTTATTTTTTCTCCCCTCTGGGTGTTGAACTGATGAACTTTTTGCCTTCTCAAGAAAAAAAAGATTTGCAGGGATGCATGAAGTTAAATTTTCAAGTACTTGACTGTATATATATATATATTTGTAAATATTTGCTAAATACAAATCACTATATTGTTGTCAGTGTGTGTTTACAAGGTACCACTTCCCTCCAGTAGCCAAACCGAGAATCTTCTGATTTAGCTTCATTATTAATTAACTTGTATAAATAATATTTCGGATATATATATGTTACATTCAGTTTAAAGTTTGACAGATAAGATAAATATATCAACTGTCTATCAGGTTACTGTAATATTTATACATGGAAGTCATACACTGTTCCTGTTGAACTCCCAGTTAAACTAACTTTCAAGTCTTTCAACAGTAACTAAAACACTAAAGTGTTTTTCTGCTCAGTCAGTTTTAATGTTTTACTCATTTTTTAGAGCAAGAACAACATCTTCATCCTTCACTTACTGCCCTAGATTAAGAATCCGAATTTATTGCAGGGTGTGGAAACAATCGTACCTTCTGAAGCTTCAGAAGATCTTCTTTTAATCTGATTGTGGGTCTTTTTTGGGTCCTGGGATGAGGTTTGAGCGCTGAAGTTGGTAAGACGTAGAGTTCTGAACATATGCAGACTTGTCCTAGTCTCTCTGCTGGTTTCTATTCCTCTGCAAGCGTACCAACTGGATTTTGTCTCTCGTAGGTTTCGTTTCCAGAAATAAGTGCCCCACCCAAACACATGACTGTAAAGCAGCTGCAACGTGATCAGCAGCTTTCTTCTCTCTGTTCCCACCTCTACCAGCAGATAGCAGCACAGACTTTCCACAGACCCTGAGGACCCTTCATAGATTAGTTCAGCCATGAAGCTCAAACTCAATAAAATCAATAAATAATACAAACTTTTATTTCTCTGCTTTTCTGCTGCATAGATTTGGTTGAAGTTGAACATATATTGAGTTTTTCTCAGGCTTTTTGGGTGTATTTTTGATTTATTTAAAGATTTGTAGATCATATAGTTGTTCTTTACCAAAATAAAGGTATGCCAAAGTCTGAACAGTATTAATTAAAAAAATAACATTTATAACATGTTTAATTGTATGTTAGGTTTGATCTTTCATTTTCTATCTGCATCATGTTTGGTCAGATTCGATCTGAATAAAATCAGAAGAGACAACAATGATCAAACTAGACTGGAGACCAGCATCAGTTTCTCAAAGTGGGCTTTTGTTGTTTATCCAGACCTTTATTTTTGTCAACTCTGCAGACCCTGGGACTATTTTGGGCACAAACTACCTGGAAGCTTCAAGATGCTCCACCCACAGTTTATTTCCTATGTGACTCACAGGTGAATTTTAATGCTGAAACTCTAATGATTAGATGTGATTCCGTGTAGAGATGTGAGAAGAACATCTGATCTCTTTGTTTTTCAGTTTTCTGATGTCTCCTCTGATGACCAGCAGCCTGACTCGTGACTTCTACATGCCGAGTACCGGAGCTCTGATGCTGCTGACGGCCTTACACACCTGTGACCAGGTAACACTCACACTGAGTGGAGCAACAGAGAACCTCGGTTAGCTTTAGCTCAAGGTTTACTTCAGTTATGCTCCAACATCACCTTGAAGCAAATATCTGATTTTTCTTGTTTTAGTTTAGAAGATTATTTTTTCATCTTATTTGTTTATTTCATGAGTAATTGTAGATCCATCAGTAGACCTTCATTTAGTCTCCAACCTCCTATCATCACACTACAAACCAGTAGACTCTGAAAACTGGAGATCCCAGGGTGGTGTACCGAGCCCCCTTGCTGTACACCAACCCACAGCATTATAAGGACATTCACTGATGAGCCCGTCATGGTCGGTTGTTTCTCTGGAAACAATGAGTCAGCCTTTAGGAGCCTATAGGGGAACCATCTACCTGGTGCCATTGGAAGAACCCCAAATGTGGAGAAGGTAAACCGCTTCAGGAGGGCGTCTCCTGGGACACCACTGATGGAAGAAGTCAGAGATCCTCCTGACCTGCTGGTACATGATGATGCATGGCTCATCAGCTGGTTCAGATTGTCCAGGACAATCAATTCAATTCAGTTTATTTATAGAGCGCCAATTCACAACACATGTCGTCTCAAGGTTCTTCACAACAGTCAGGTTCATACATTCCAATTAATCGTAACCATTGAACAGTTCAGTCAGATTCAGTTATTTATTCAAATTGGATAAAAAGTTTTTCTATCTAAGGAAACCCAGCAGATTGCATCCAGTCAGTGACTTGCAGCATTCACTCCTCCTGGATGAGCATGTAGAGACAGTGGACAGTCACTGGCGTTGACTTTGCAGCAATCCCTCATACTGAGCATGCATGTAGCGACAGTGGAGAGGAAAAACTCCCTTTTAACAGGAAGAAACCTCCAGCAGAACCAGAACCAGGCTCAGTGTGAGCGGCCATCTGCCACAACCGACTGGGGGTTTGAGAGAACAGAGCAGAGACACAAAGAGAACAAAGAAGCACTGATCCAGGAGTACTTTCTATGGGAAGGAAAAGTAAATGTTAATGGATGTAGCTCCTTTAGTCGTTTCACCTAGAAAGAAAGAACAGATAAACTCTGAGCCAGTTTTCAAGGTTAGAGTCTGAAAGAGAGAACATAGAGTTAGTTACAGTAGAAGCTCAGTCAGTAGCCATGTCTAGGAGAGAGAAAGGGTTAAACACTAAAAGACAGGGTCATGTGGATCATCTGTAGAAGGTGAGCATTAAGTTGTTGCCAGCAGAAGCTTGGATGATGACCCTCTCCATGAAGGTGTCACAGGTAGACACAGAGCCAGGCCAGGTGTAGCTTCTAGGAAGAGAAAAGAGAGAACAAAGTTAAAAGCTGAAATAACAGCAAATAATGCAAAATTGGAGAGTAGTGTGAGAATGTAGCAGAGAGGGTGAAAGTGGTCATTATGTCCTCCAGCAGCCTAAGCCTATAGCAGCATAACTACAGAGATAACTCAGGATAAACTAAGCCACTCTAACTATAAGCTTTATCAAAAAGGAAAGTTTTAAGCCTAGCCTTAAAAGTAGACAGGGTGTCTGCCTCACGGACTAAAACTGGGAGCTGGTTCCACAGGAGAGGAGCCTGATAACTAAAGGATCTGCCTCCCATTCTACTTCTAGAGACTCTAGGAACCACCAGTAAACCTGCAGTCTGAGAACAAAGTGCTCTGTTAGGAACATATGGACCAATCAGATCTCTGATGTATGATGGAGCTAGATCATTAAGGGCTTTATATGTGAGGAGGAGAATTTTAAATTCTATTCTGGATTTAACAGGGAGCCAATGAAGGGAAGCTAAAATAGGAGAAATATGATCTCTCTTTTTAATTTTCATCAGAACTCTTGCTGCAGCATTTTGAATCAGCTGAAGGCTTTTAACTGCATTTTGTGGACATCCTGATAGTAAAGAATTACAATAGTCCAGCCTTGAAGTAACAAATGCATGGACTAGTTTTTCAGCATCACTCCTGGACAGGATATTTCTAATTCTGGCAATGTTCTGGAGATGAAAGAAGGAAATCCTAGAAACCTGTTTAATATGGGATTTAAATGACATGTCCTAGTCAAAGTTAACACCAAGGTTTTTACTTTATTTGTGAAGGGGTAGAAACAGAATTATTGCCCTCCACTGTGTTTTTCTGTGATAATGAGGAAATTAAAAGTGGAACAGATGCTTTCTACGTACTGTCACCCAGCCGGCTGCGCGGGCTCTGCTGGAGGACTGCTACAGGGAGCTACCCTCGGTTGGTAACTCCCCGGAGCTCATCTTGGAGCTCTGCATGGAGCTGGCCTCAGTGGTCCAGAGGGAAACCAGGAGGAACCGTGGGTCTCTGGTACCAGTTCCAGTTCTCACTACCCTGTGGTCCTTTCAACCGGAGCTTCTCAGAGGGAGCTGTCTGAGAGGTCGGGTATCTAACAGTCATCCCTGAACCGGGCCATGCCAGCCATATGGGTCGGCCTCATCCAGGTGTTGCTCAGATATAGAAAGTTCTCCTAAACTGTGGCTCTCGTTGCAGCGAGGAGATGATATCTGAATGTAATCAGAGCTACGGACTGGACCCATACTGCTATAAGGGCCCCATCTGGAAGTCAATATGTTTTAGTGAATAGAAAACATTTAATGTGTTCAACCTATTGGTGATGTGCAGATGTGTCTCACTGATGCAACGATGGCCTCCTCAGCTCATGATTCCTTTATACTATAATAATAATTAAAGTTTCGAAATTTCTCCGTACCACAAACGTTTAGTCTGAAAGCTGCGCCCTCTTCAGGACACGAGGTCTCTGGTCTCCACAGTTAAAACCCTGCACAGCTTCTGGAGAGCAGCTTCTGGAGAGCAGCTTCTAGAGAGCAGCTTCTGGAGAGCAGCTTCTAGAGAGCAGCTTCTGGAGAGCAGCTTCTAGAGAGCAGCTTCTGGAGAGCAGCTTCTAGAGAGCAGCTTCTGGAGAGCAGCTTCTAGAGAGCAGCTTCTGGAGAGCAGCTTCTAGAAAATCACTGAGAGCTGATCATGTGTGGGAATCTTGCAACCTTTGATTCAGATCTACATGATGTTCTTGAGTTTTCAGTAATTTTACGGGAAAGATTCTGGCTTTGGAAATCCTGTGAAAACAAAGCTGAAACATTTATTAGGGTCGTAAAAGTTTTTTGTTCTTGTTATAAAAGAGTAACTTTTATGACCTTTTATTAATGCAGCAGGGATCTCTGGTCATTTGAAATGGTTTAATCCACAAATGACTTTAATGCTTTAAAAAGCTTCATCTGAAGGATCAATTCTAACTTTTATTTTGATATTTAATTGAAAAAATAAGATCAAGTTAGCCAGATACGACATATTTTAGCTTTGGGACACTGGCGGGATGTTGGTGTCCCTCAGAGTTTATTGTTCGGTCCTCAGTGGCTTAAACTGCACATCAATGACGTTCCTGGGACTAGTTTTCCAGTCTTTACATTTAATAAAGTAACTGTAGTAGCCAATTATCCATATTTTTAACTTGTTAACTCATTTGCTCATCTAGTAACGTAGCGTTATTTGTTTAGGTCCATGGAGAATCTAATCGAGATGTTTTAGCTGCTAGTGACTGAGTTCTCCTTCTTTCACCTTGAAGGAACCAGAACATCTGAGTCAGGTTCTGTCTGTTCCCTGCAGGTTTCTGCTTACGGCTTCATCACCAGGAACTACCTCGACTTCTCCGACCATTACTATGACTCCGTGCCGAGGCCTCTGAGGTTTTATGCCAACCACGACCTGCAGTTGGAGAGTCGCCTGTGGGAGGCGCTACACCGCCGGAGTGTGCTCTGGTTGTTCCAGAGAGGAGGAAGACAACGAGGAGGAGGAAGGTGACTGAGGAGGTGAGGATGAAGGTGAAAATTGGAAAAAGGAAAAGTGTTCCAGTAAAATGTGCCTGAAGCAGCATCCGAGTCGGATTGTTTTTACATTTCAGCAATTAAAAGAGCGCGATAATAACATGTTTGAACCATATATCATTCGTCATCATTCATCTGTTGATGCTTTTCAGCGCTCTCCAAATAACATTCCTTCTTCTAACTATTCTGACTATGGAGATACCAATCCATGAAGACTTCTCATTCTTCTTCCAAACCTGTCCTCAGGTGTCCAACAGTTCGGGTCGTCTCCAGCGGTTGGGGACAGGCCAGTCCAGCAGCTGTACCCTCCTCCTACCATCCCAGAGCCGGGCTGCAACGACTGGTTGCTGGATGCTCCTTCTCCACCAAACATCTGGAGAACTGATCCATCTGACCTATGTTCCCACTGTGGGATGGACCATCTTAGAGAAGCTGACTCCTCCTCTGAGGCTTCTTCTATGCGCATTAAAGTCTATGAATGTAACTCTGGGTTGTAGAGCTGGATGAAGGTTCTCCAAACTAATTCTGCTCCATGAGGTTCTTCCAGGAGGTGATGAATTGATGTTCTGGATGGGAAACTGTTTGAGGGATCAGAGATCACTGCGGTCCAGCTGATGCTACTTCCTGATATTCCTCCTGGTTCCTAAGATGGTTTCAGAATGTTCTGCTCCACCGAGGGAGAAGCATAAAGATCCTTAATGTGGTTCTCAAAGGAATTTTGTTTCTAATTTAACTGGGATTTTTATAACTCTGTGATTTTTCATGTTTCTGAAATAGCTATTTTTACTGGGTCTGTGGAAGCCTGACATGCTGGGATGGGTGTGAGCAGATGAGATGATGTTGAGATGTTTAGAGGAATGAAGGAAACAAGGATTCTGCTCCAACATTTCTTTGTATTTGGGAATATTTTATAGAAATGAAGCTAAATAAAAAACGTGTTTCTTTTCCACAGATGTTCTTTGTTTCCTCATTAATAACAGTGGGGAAAGTGGCTGTAAGAGGAGGTGGTGAGAAGGTAACTGATGTTTAACCAAAGCTCTGCAGACCAAGCACCGCACAACAGGAAAAGGACTGGTTGAGCTTTCAAAATAAAATAATAAACCCAGCCAGTTTATTGCTGGTTTTTTAAATTCAATTATACCTGTGCATCTGAACACAATGAATCAGACTGTGGTTGAAAAGAATTATTTGATATTAACATATTAATTTATCTTCATTTTATTGGTTGCTCAACCCTGGGACCTTTGGGCGGTAAACGGGTCAGAAAATCCGGAGCATGGATGAATAATTAATAAATGAATAATTAATCAGTAACTCATTTAAACTTCAGTCTGTGTCACCAGGATGAAATATTGTTTTTAAAAGCAGTTTAATAGTTGAGTTCTGGGTTTTATTTTGAAGGTCTGTGACGGATACTTCCTGCTGCGTTCAGGGTAACTTGACAGCGTGAGTAAATTCGGGAGACTCCAGAATGTGGCATTCAGGGAGAGGAGGGAAAGCTGGAGCAGCGCGTCAACCCGAACCCGTTTAAAGGAGCAGAACCGGACCTTCAGTCTGGAACTGTTTCACTAAATGACAGGAATCCGAGGCTGGTGTCTTCTGGGATCTTTTTAAGGCGCGGGAAACTGGATGCTTTCTGGAATATTCAGTCCGGGAATGTCGCCACTTTTCCAGCTCCTTGTTGGAGTTTTCCCACATCTCTCCGCTGCAGTTTGGTGGATTTAAAGTTCAGACCGCTCTGTGAGGAAGGTGAGTCTGCTTTCAGGAGGGGTCGGGTTTTTTCTTGCTCTGGTTTCAGGAAAAAGGGTTCTTTCTGGGTCGGATCTAAGTTCGGTCCGAAGGTCGGCGGCTGGAGCCTTCCTGTTGTGTTTACGTGCCTGAACCGGGTCGTGATTTCCAGCTTCTCCGCTGCCTTTGAGTCCAGACTTAGAAAAGTGAAAGTTTTTCTGTTTGTGGTCCGTTTCATTCTCTGAGAGAAGAAACAGACTCAGAAGGTTCTGCTCCTGGGAGTGGATCCACTAAGCCTGCAGGACTGACGGAACCGCTCCGTTACATAACACCTCAGACTGGATCAGGGTCTGATCCAATGAGATCAGATCTCTCAGGGGACCTGGATCACGAGTGAAGCTGTGATCTCCTCTTCATCATGGAGCTGCTGTGGACTCTGAGGAGGGTTCAGGGTTTGTTGTGGTGTAATTAGAGCCTCCTGTCATCTCACCTGTGACAGGTGTGTTTGTGTGAACTACGGAGGCCCTGAGGGGCAAAAAAAATCACACTTCACTGGCCTTGAAGTTCTTTATAACAGTTTCTTTTACTGATGCATCTCAGTGCGTTAGAATATCTTCCATAAGTTCATTTATTTCAGGAAGTATTTGAAAAGTTACACACAGAGACACACACTGTGATTTTAAAAGACTCAGGCTTATCTAACCCTTGGCAACCCCACAGAGTGCTGTAAAGGAAAGTTGAGTGGAAGGAAAACCTGTGGTAAAATATGGCACAATCAACAGGAATAACTACCTCATCACTGACCTCAGACAGCATGGATTCTATGCCTCTCCACTCTGGGACCCGATTCCACAGACTTTAGACAACTGAAGCACAGTCCGCTTCAGTTTTTCTCTGTAAAACGTTTCTGACGTTGTCTCGGATTCAGCAGTGGTTCAACACCAGGACTGTGACAGCTGTAGCTCGTGTCCTGGACACGTCTGTATGTGGTGGATCCTGAAGCTGTGACTTCAGCTGAAATCCACACCTTGTTAAAACTCCTGAATGGGCTTTCCTTCACAATGCTGTCGAGGTTGCAGTTATCCCTGCTGCTTGTGAACATCTTCCTTCCACTCAGTTTTACATGTTGGACCTGTGGTCAGGAAACTCCCCACTTCTGAAGCCAACTAAATGGGAGCAACTCTGAGAACGGGTCACCATCAGTCTGGACCTGGTCCTGGAGATTAGAGAACTTGATGTATTTCAAAATAAAAGCCTTTGGAAGCCGGTCGGTCCAATCTGACAAAACGAACAGCTAAGCAGGAACATTTGTGGAAACCAACGTTTTAGATCTGCAGAATAATGGACTGGTTTCTGCTGCATGAAGCTCTGCAGCTTCACAACAAACTGAGCAGAACATGAACTGAAGGGCAGCAACCGTCTGGACTGTGGGTCCAGATGGTTCCAGCAGCTTCACTGATGTTTTCTCACAGAACAATGATGGTGTTTTTAGATGTTGTTTCCAGAAACGCTCTGAATCTGCTGGGAGGATGAAGATCAGAACAAATGGAGACACAAATAAGACCTGGGATGTGATCAGACTCACGTTTTCATTGAGCTGTTGGTGCTTCTTCATCCTCATCTTCACATTTTCCTGTTTTCTCTCCTCTCAGGCTCCCGACCCTCACCTCCTCCTCAGAGCTCCAACTCATCCTGGAAACATCATCTCCTCACCGACGGTGAAGCCCAGGAATTAGTCGGTGGATTTTGTGTTTCCTGCTGTCAGGTGTGAAAGGAAGAGGAGTCCCACCTGAGGCTGGTTCCTGTTGCTCAGGATGATGGTCTGAGGAGGAAGAGGAGGAGGAGGGATTCCCAGTGAAGCCGGTCGCATACGAAGAGGAGGAGCATGGGGAAGGAGCAGGAGCTTCTCCAGGCGGTGAAGAGTGGGGACCTGCTGTCCACCCAGAAGCTTCTCTCCAAGCTGAAGAGCAACCGGAACAGTAAGTCCTGACCCAGCTGTATGGATCAAGGCGGTAATGATGAAAGCATGAGGTTCTGAGCAGGGTTTGGTGGATCCATGGTCCGGTTCATTTTATTAAATTATTAGGTTAGAGATAAAAAGCTCGATCTTCTCTCTGCATCGCTTCAAACTGCCATTAAAGTTCTGCTTACACCTTTTGCCTTGGTTCTAGTTTAGTTCTGGACCCTTAGTCCACGTTCTTCTGCTCCTCAAACATAGTTGAAGCCAGGGAACATCTCCCTGGTTGGAAGGTAGATCCAGGAAGCTTCATGACGTTCTGCCGGCAGCTTCTTGTTTCTTTGGCTGAATCTAAAAATTCTCACAGTTACCAGTTTAGCTTCTTTCTGAACAAACTGGGACGGAACCAGGATTCTGGTCTCGAGCAGATGGGCAGCACCTGAAAGTTAAAGCTCTGAAACTGGACCTGAGAGATCCATCCTCCTTCTGTGGTTCCAACCTTTCATCCTCCAGGGAAACAAGAAGGTCTCTCTCGACAGATGTTTAGCTGCATGGTCACACTCTAAAGCTCTGTTTGGATCTTCTGCAGATGGAAGTGCTTCATCTAAAGTTTAATTTACAGAACCTCCAGATAAACGTTGCTGAGATGAAACCACGTTTGAAGTTCAGGCACTTCAAACCGCACGCTGCTCGTTGTTTTGGCTTTAAGAACGTGTGTGAAGTCTCAGAGTCAGGATGCAGATGTTCAGATGTGGCAGATGACGAGGTCGTCCTCCTCCCTCAGGGGCTTCCTGCTGTCTGGTCCTTCAACCCGTCCCATTGTTCTCCACAGCGGATCCATCACCTAAACACGGCATCTTTTTAAAACAGGTTTGGGATCGCTGAGGCTCAGACCCATCGGAGCTCATCAGCTGAACTCAGATCTCTCCAGGATGAAGTTCTTCTATGTTCTGAGACATTCATGGGATTTTAGAGGAACCGTTTGACCTCCTCTCTGCATCTGGAGCTTCAGTTTCCCACCAGCAGTTACTAGAGCGGTTTTATTCAGGATTATGATTTGTAGCTTTTGTAGCTCTGCTGTTTACAGTCAACACTCTGCAGAGACCGGTTCTGTAAACCCATAACCACGTCTGAGGTACTGCTGGAGAAAGTCTGGGAGTGGTTCTTTGTTGGATCTGTTTACAGGGTGACTGAAGGATTTTAGAGTAGGTTCTGATCCACATGCTCATGTCTGGAGGAAATTCTAACCCATCCTCCTTGATATTACAGACTGGTCATGTGGTTGGGAAGAGATGCTGTCATACTCTGTTATCTGAGGTAGGGGAGAACATGTAGGGCCCTGAAAACGGAGCCTTGAGGAACCTCTTGTGGGATTTTATGGGCTGTTATTTATGATTGAATTAGACAAATTAGTTCTGATCCAAATTGTAAAGCTATTAAGTCGAGAAAAACAATAACATCAACTCACATAATTAAAGAGAAAATGTGATGTTTTCAGAGCAGACATCCTAATTGACACATAATACAGCTTGCTTAACATATCCTAAAGTTTGGACCTCTGGTATTTGGGCCCAGCACGGAGAACAGGTTCATCAGTCAGAATTCAACAGTAATTGATGTTCATTATTAGAGATACGAGGATAGAACCTTGAGGAACTCCACAGTAAACAACCTTTGGAGCTGGCTGGAGCGGATAACTGCAGTCTACCTTTTGAGGACATTTTCTTGTTTTGGTTCTGGTTCTGGAAACTTCATCTGCGGGTTAGGGTTAGGTTTAGGCTTCTCTACCTTCTTAGTCGTTTGTGATTTAGGTCCAGGCTGTTTTGGGTGCTGGTTCAGAACTAATTATTGCCTCTGAATAAGCAACTACTCCTAGTTCTGGGACACATTCAGGTTCTGGGACTGGCTCTGAACCTTCACCAGGTCTGGTGTTGTAGTTAGTTCTGCTGGTGTGACTGTTGCTGGTTCTGGAAGATGTTCTGGAGCTGTTTGTTTCAGGGACAGATTCTGTCCCTGAAATTATATGTAATTATATTAAAGAAACGATAGATTCAGTTCTGGGCTGTTTCTGTATCTGTTGATCTATTTCTCCTCCGTTCAGTTATTAATGAATCAGTTGAATAAAAACCGTCTGCAGCGGATTTTAAGTTCAGATTTTATCCGAATGTTTAATGAAACCCAAACTAACCCGGATCAGGATCTTCCAGCTGCAGAACCTTTGTTTTTCCCTAAAATCCCGTTTCCTGCAGCGTTCCTGCTGACAGACTGGGAATAACTGAGTCATCCTGGACACCTCCAACATTCAGAGCTCGGCTCACGCTTACAGGAAGAGGCAGAAGCAGGTCGTTTCCTCTGGACCGGGCTGATCCAGAGTGTGTGTGTGTGTGTGTGTGTGTGTGCGGGGGCACAGTTTTGAGGGAAAGTGTTAAAAACTTTCAGGCAGTCTGTGAAATTCAGCCTGTGTGTTCAAGCTGCTGCTGTTTGCTCGTCAGCTCTGAACCTTGGCCTGAGCTGCTCCCCTCTGGGCTCCAAACTGGACCCGTCTCACCTCAAACAAAGCTCCTGTGTTGGGGCTCAGGGGCCCCTCAGGACCCCTGGCTGCCTGGAACTCAGTCAGGAAGGTGAGCCAACTTCAGCGAGACATCATCTCTGAGCTCCATCAGAAAACAGGAACTGAAAATGTGAAAGTTGGTTAGAAGGGAAGGAGAAACAGGGTCACAGCAGGAGATCTTTCCCTGACTCAGAGTTCTTCTCTAACTTTGATCTTCAGAAGGAAACACTGAGCTGCTCTCTGATCCACTTTGATGTATGAGAGACGTTCTGGGGGCAGGGACCGGTTTTCCTTCTGAATATCAGCTTGTGACCCGACCTCGGTTCAGTGGAAGAAGACGGATGCAGGCTAGTTGGACCCTAACTGGACGTGATGAGATCAGAACCTCATGAATCCTGATCTTACAGGGAGAAGAACATATGAACACAGCGCCGTGAACCATGACCAAAATCAAGTCCGACTGCAAGGCTCTGAGGTCCTGCTGCTGCAGAACAAGCCCACATCATCAGCCCTCCACCACCATGCTTGATAGCTGGTGAAGGAAGTGTTTGGTTTTCTCCAAACATGGTGCTGAACATTATGACCAAACATCTCCACTTTGGTCTCCTCTGTCCAGAAGACAATGCTATGTTGAAGAGTTGTTCCTTACTGTTTGTTAAATTTATGTGTCATTTTGGACCACCAGGCTGCAGTTCTGGTAGAACGGGTCTGTAAAGTTTGGTTCTGGTCAGAACTATAGGTACTGGTTATAAATGCTCTGCTGTTCCATGTCAGCACCTCCTGTCTGAGTCCACATCCTACATTTCTCCCTCTGGACCTCACTTCCTGAATACGTTCTGAATCGGATTGGCCTCCGGGACGTCTGCTGACCCACGGCTGAACCGATGCTTTGGTTCTGGAAGTTAGCTGCCTCCTGCTCTGTGGTTCTGCTTAGATCAGCGGCAGGAAACTTTTTATAGACGCATAATGAGTGGAGTTGGAGGCTCAAAGTTCTGCTAGCTGTGTGTGTGTGTGTTGTGTGTGTGTGGTGTGTGTGTGTGTGGTGTGGTGTGTGTGTGTGTGTGTTGTGTGTGTGTGTGTGTGTGTGTGTGTGTGTGTGTGTGTGGGTGTATGTGTGTGTGTTGTGTGTGTGTGTGTATGGGTGTGTGTGTGTGTGTGTGTGTGTGTGTAGTGGTGTGTGTGTGGTGTATGTGTGTGTGTTGTGTGTGTGTGTGTATGTTTTGTGTGTGTGTGATGTGTGTGGGTGTGGTGTGTGTGTGTGTGTGTGTGTGTGTGTGTGTGTGTGTGTGTGTGTGTGTGTGTGTTGTGTGTGTGTGTGTGTGTGTGTGTGTGTGTGTGTGTGTGTGTGTGTGTGGTGTGTGTGTGAGTGCTGGAGGTTTCTTTATTTGCTGCGTTATGTAACATGCAGCTCTCTGCAGCCGCAGCTCAGAGGTCACATGACTGAAGAAGAGACGTGGACCTCTCTGGGTAAACCTTGGACCCAACTCTGAGCTCCTTATTCTGCTCCAGCAGCAAAGCTTCTACTGGACCTCACTTGTTCAAAGGGAAAACATCAGGTTCTGATACCTGGACACAGCTCGGTTCCTGTTCTGTTGGTTCTAATCACTTTATTGAATCGGAGTGTTGACGTCCATCCATCCATCCATCCATCCATCATCCATCCATCATCCATCCATCCATCATCCATCATCCATCCATCCATCCATCATCCATCCATCCATCCATCCATCCATCATCCATCCATCCATCCATCATCCATCAACCATCAACCATCCATCCATCATCCATCCATCCATCATCCATCATCCATCCATCCATCCATCATCCATCCATCCATCCATCCATCCATCATCCATCCATCCATCCATCATCCATCCATCCATCATCCATCCATCCATCCATCCATCCATCCATCATCCATCCATCCATCCATCATCCATCCATCCATCATCCATCCATCCATCCATCCATCCATCATCCATCCATCCATCCATCCATCTATCCATCCATCATCCATCCATCCATCATCCATCATCCATCCATCCATCATCCATCATCCATCCATCCATCCATCATCCATCCATCCATCCATCCATCCATCATCCATCATCCATCATCCATCCATCCATCCATCCATCCATCATCCATCATCCATCCATCCATCCATCCATCCATCCATCATCCATCCATCCATCCATCATCCATCAACCATCAACCATCCATCCATCATCCATCCATCCATCATCCATCATCCATCCATCCATCCATCATCCATCCATCCATCCATCATCCATCCATCCATCCATCATCCATCCATCCATCATCCATCATCCATCCATCCATCCATCCATCCATCCATCATCCATCCATCCATCATCCATCCATCCATCATCCATCCATCATCCATCCATCCATCATCCATCCATCCATCCATCCATCCATCATCCATCCATCCATCCATCCATCTATCCATCCATCATCCATCCATCCATCCATCATCCATCCATCCATCCATCCATCCATCCATCCATCCATCCATCATCCATCCATCCATCCATCCATCTATCCATCCATCATCCATCCATCCATCATCCATCATCCATCCATCCATCATCCATCCATCCATCCATCCATCATCCATCCATCATCCATCCATCCATCCATCCATCCATCCATCATCCATCCATCATCCATCCATCCATCATCCATCCATCCATCCATCCATCCATCCATCATCCATCCATCATCCATCCATCCATCCATCCATCCATCCATCCATCCATCCATCCATCATCCATCCATCATCCATCCATCCATCCATCCATCCATCATCCATCATCCATCCATCCATCATCCATCCATCCATCATCCATCCATCATCCATCCATCCATCCATCCATCATCCATCATCCATCCATCCATCATCCATCCATCCATCCATCCATCATCCATCCATCATCCATCCATCCATCCATCCATCCATCCATCCATCCATCCATCATCCATCCATCATCCATCCATCCATCCATCCATCCATCCATCCATCATCCATCATCCATCATCCATCATCCATCCATCCATCATCCATCCATCCATCATCCATCCATCATCCATCCATCCATCATCCATCCATCCATCATCCATCCATCCATCATCCATCCATCCATCCATCATCCATCCATCCACCATCCATCCATCCATCATCCATCCATCCATCCATCCATCATCCATCCATCATCCATCCATCCATCCATCCATCCATCCATCCATCATCCATCCATCCATCATCCATCCATCATCCATCCATCCATCCATCATCCATCCATCATCCATCCATCATCCATCCATCATCCATCCATCCATCCATCCATCATCCATCCATCCATCCATCCATCATCCATCATCCATCCATCATCCATCCATCATCCATCCATCCATCATCCATCCATCATCCATCCATCATCCATCCATCCATCCATCATCCATCCATCCATCCATCCATTATCCATCCATCCATCCATCCATCCATCATCCATCCATCATCCATCCATCCATCATCCATCCATCCATCCATCCTGGAGTTTTCTGTCTGTAAAGGAAATCTGTGGGAATCCTGAAATGATCCTGAAGTTTTTAGTGAAGCTGAAGGATTTTAGGTTGAGAAGAAAAGGAGAGAAGCTGTGATCTGAACACTTGCGCACTTTTACTTCTCAGCCTCTGGAAAACTGTTCAGTGGCTCTAACATGGAAAGTTGGATTTCTCTGGAGTCGGATTCCAGCTTAGAAAAGGGGATGGAAGGTGTTGCTCCGGGGATAACATTCCAGCAGCATGACATCAGCGCCTCATTCAGACGCTCTCTGCTGCTCGGACAATGGCTGGCACTTAGACAGCTCCGGGACCTGGGGGGGGGGGGGGCTGCTCTCTGCGCCTTTCATCAGCTGAACGCTGCTCCTGCACCAGCTGAGGATCTGCAGGGAAGCTTCTTCACCACCAAGCTGACCTCAATTAGAGCGCTGGGAATTCTTCTCATGCTCTGAGGAGGAACCGCTCAAATCAGAACCTATAAGTCACAATCCTGACAGCAGAACGGAGAAGTTCAGTTTGTGACGAATCTGGAGTTTCACATCATTATGTCAGCCAGACTTTAAAGCTTCCTGTCAGATATTTGAAAAGAAATTCAATCTGAATCACAGATTTGTTCTTGTAGGTTTTAATGTCATTAAAACTTCAATTAGGTGGTAAAAAATTCAGCATTCCCTGCAGCTCCCTCATTAGATCTGCATTTTTTAACATATTTCTTTGGCAAGACGTTTTTATGGAATAAATTAAAGCAAAAACACTCCATAAATAATCTGAGATGTTATTACAGAGGGAAACATGGGAGGAGGAGGATGCATTCAGGGACTCATGTCAGAGCTGGAAGATTACACGTCAGCTGCAGAAATTAAAAAAATTCAAGATCCACAAATAAAAATAAAACAGAAGAGAAGAGGAAATACAAAGAAAGGAATGAATATTAAGAGTGTCTTCATGATATGATCTTCATCTGGAGTAAGATGCTTTAGTCTGTGGTGGTGAAGAAGGAGCTGAGCCCAAAGGGGAAGTTCTAGATCTACTGATCCATTTACTTCCCAACTTTCACCTATGGTCCTGAGACATGGATCCCGACTAAATGAACCAGATCCTGGATCCCAGCAGCTGAAATGAACTTCCTCTGTGAGGTTCTGTGGATCTGCCTCAGAAATAAAGAGAGGAGCTCCATCATCTGCTGGGAGCTCATACTGGAGCTGCTGCTCCTCCACATTGGAATGAGTCTGTTGAGGAGGTCCATCCTGGATGCCTCCTTCAGGAGGTTTTCCAGGATGTCACTGGGATGCCACTGGGAGGAGACCCAGAACCCACTGGAAGGTTATATTGCCAAAGGTTCTGAGACACTCCTCCAGATCACTGAATCCTAGTGTTTTCACTTCCTTGACCACAGGTGTAAAAATCCTTTAATGAGGCTGCAAACAGGAACTCAGCTGCAGAGTGGAAGGGCCAAGTCCAATCTCAGAGCTCCTAACTTCATGTGGCCTTCAGATTGCATTGTGTCAAAAGTAAAGTTTGGTGGAGGGAGGACAATGGTTGGGTCTAATTCTCTTCATCAGACCAGGATACGTCTTATTCTCTCTGCTCTGCGGGAACAATTTGTTGGATGGTCTCTTAGTCCAACAGTACATCTTTGGGTTGATTTAGAGCGGAGACTAGATCTTCTCGTCCAGCATCAGTGTCTGACCTTATAAAAGCACTTCAAGAAGAACGGTCAAAAATTCCCCTAAACTCACTGCAAAACCTTGTGGAAATCCTTCCCAGAAGAGTTTCAGAACCTGGGTTTCCCTCCAGAACCTGCTGTCTTTATTCCCAGCTTCAGATAAACTCTTGATAGATGAATGAAGGAATCTCTGGATTTACAGATGTTGATCTGACCTGCTTGTAACCTTCCTATACTTTAAAGTGTGTCTTCCTCGTATGGAGCAGAATATTCCTTGATTCGTCTGTCAGAGGGGCAATTCCCAGCATAGCGGACTCATAGCAACAGATGACAGCTTATCAAGAAATGTACATCCAGAAGTATAAATGTGTATTCAGATAATCGGTTTAAATGGTGCATCCAGAGTTTTAACACAAGCGTCAGTTAAAACCATTCAGTCTGAATGACCGATCTGGAGTCTGCAGAAAATCAGAAATGTAACTTATTTTTAATGGGTCTGGATTCTTAAACAGGTGTTTAATTTAGTTTGATCTAACAGAGGATAAATATGTAGAAAACATTAAAAATCTCATTAAATCAAATTTAGAGGATTTGTTTTTAAAATTCTTTTTATTTTTAATGCTTTTACATTTATTTATTTATCTATCCGTCTAAGGCTTCCGGTGGTTCCTCCTGATTGGCTGCTGAGGCTTCACTCAGAAAGAAGAGTTCTTTCAGTTACTTAAAGTTTCTGATTTCTGGTTCTAAGAAAGAAATAAGCTGAAGGTAAAATAGTCCGGGCCTGGCGCCGCTCACTTCCCCTCAGCTTGTCCTCCAGGTGGTCGTTCTCAGTCACATGCAGCGGGCCCGGGGAGGAACAGTCATCAGAGGAACATCAGAACAATACGTGTGGAGAGCAGCGGTGCTTCTTGTTTTAGCTTCAGACAGGAAGAGGAACAGAACACGCCCACATCATCCGAGTCCAGTTCATGGGAACACTGGGCTCTGAGCAGGGTCTTGTACTTGGTCCGCTGACATGTTCCACCCTTCAACCTCTGTGTGTTTCTGTGACGGACCGACCCAAAGAAGAGCTGGACGGCAGAACACCGGATCTGGTCTGGACACATGGTGGCGCTGTTCTGAGGGCAAAAAGTCAGCATCATCAGATGTTTCCTCTTGTTTTAGTCTTTGGGGACAGAAAATCAAACAGAACTTCAATGGGAGCGCCAGGATCAGAACCTGAACAAAAATAAAAGTTGAATGAAGCCCAGATACGTAGAGACAGCTTTCAGTGTAAAACTGACCTTTGACCTTTTTCGGCAGTTTGTCACAGAGACACAGTTTGTTCCGGTTTTCTAGTTAAATTAACATAAAATCACTGAAAAAAACCAGAAAACAGGATTTTAGCCGATAGCAGCGAGTCCAACAGAACTCTGATCATTCAGATGTTTAAATCCTTCAGAAACTGAAGTCTCTTTATTACAATTATATAACATACTGAGCCCGGTTAGTAGAACCCAGGTAATAGAACTCACATAGATTCCTCTCATATATAACAGCTGCAGTCACTTGAATCTGGCTTCGACTGAGACGACGGTTAGAGAAATCTGACCTTTATTCTCTGCAGACAGCATGAAGCTGAGATGTTTCCTGTTTTTCTTTCTCAGACGTCATTCCAACACTGAGTTTCAAGTCTGAACACACTCCAGAATGGGGGAGGCCAGGAACACTAGATTTACCTCAGACCAGAGTGTGTTATCGTGATTTAATCCCAATTTAGGATCTAAAAGTCTCTATCAGCTATGAGTGTTCGGAGAAGAATTGGGAATGTGCTGCGTTCTGAAATTCAGCAATAGTTGGATAATTACGACTAATGTAAGGTTTAGAAGTTGAAGTGAAACCTGCATTGTGAAACAGCAGATCTACGTTTGTATGATATCCATAAAAAGCCATAAAAGAAACCAAACCAGTGAACAGAACCGGACATTTGGTATTTTTAGTCCTTTATTCGGTTCTTTTCTCGCTGTACATGGTCTTTCCTTTAGGACAGCAGCTCCATAATTAACAGGTTGCTGATAGTTTGTGTTGCAGACTTTAGCAAGCAAACACCATCAGCTCTCAGACAGCTGCCACCTCTCCACCAGCAATCCATCTCCTGAAGACGTCCACATGGTCCCTGCTGCCAGCCCAACTGGACAACCTGAGGAGTCTCCACCAGGGTTTCAGCTGACTGTTAACCAGGTTGTGGATGACGAGTACACAGCAGCTGTGTACTCGTCATCCACAACCAACCAGAGGACATTTCACCTGCAGATCTTCTAAGATAGATTCTCCTCCTCTGACTTTATTCACACACAGTCAGACGTCTGTAGAAAAAACTATGAGCAGTCTTTGATTCAGACGAACTTTCTTCTCATCTCTTTAAGAAATCTTCAGGAACAGATTCCCAGGCTCTCACTAGTTCTTGGTGGTAAGAAACCCTTTCAAACGGCAGCAGACGCATCTCCAGGGTCCTGCTTCAGTTTATTTATAACTCAACACTAAAAGTTGTGGACGCAAGAAGAATGCAGGAAGGTTTCAGTGGAAGCTTCATGATGAGGAAATGAGCAGGTGTAGAAACAGGATTAACGTGAAGAAGATGTTG
Organism: Girardinichthys multiradiatus; assembly: GCF_021462225.1. Taxonomy (NCBI): domain Eukaryota; kingdom Metazoa; phylum Chordata; class Actinopteri; order Cyprinodontiformes; family Goodeidae; genus Girardinichthys; species Girardinichthys multiradiatus. The sequence continues at coordinate 39,509,612 of NC_061817.1, forward strand.
CAGCTCTGAAGCCCTTATTTTGGACTCATGTATGCTGGTTGGAGTTTTGCTGAGCCATTTGATCTGCAGAACGTTCAGAACTGCTGCTGTCGGATCAGAGCTGGTGTCTGAGGTCTTCAGGGTTCAAAGAGACGTGTGAAGGACCAACAAACAGCATGTGGAGCAGGTGGCTCAGCTGTTCTGCCTCATCATGGCACAAAGAAAGTCTCTGCATCTGCTCTGAGCGAATCTTTCTTTAAGACATCATAATTTTATTCAATTTCATAAAAATCATCTCATCAGGAAATATCTTCACTCTGGACTCTCGAACATCTTGATTTCAGGGGGGTTTGTTCGTTAGAAGTCGTTCCTTTGAGCTCCGAGAAATTCTGAAAGATCTTTTTCTTTGAGGAACAAGCAGGCGATGAGATCATCACTACTGAACTTCCTGCAGCTCAGATCTTCCTCTCCTGGGGTGGAGATTTTTATCTTGGTGATGAATCTGCAGGAGTTTGGTGTCTTGCTGCTAGTCTTTTGCACCATCTTCATCCCAGAGTTGCAGCTCTTCCTCTTTAACCCTCTGGGCGTTTTGCATGTCGACTCCTGAAGGCGTGAGCCGGATCTTCCTGCTGCTCTGCCCTGCAGCTGCTCAGCTCTGTCAGCTCTGACCACACATCCAAGTCCTGCCTTCCCATCTCGCTCCATTAGTCAACACGAGCGTCAGGCCTGCATGCAGAGCGCACAAAGCTCTGCACACTCTGATCACAGCCGGGGAAGAACTGGGTCTCCCTGATTCATCATCTTGTCAGTAACTCCGGCCTTCCTGATCGGGTTTGTTCATCTGTCAGGTTACTGTTTGTTTCCTGAAATGATGGATTCTCTCACTAAGTTACGTTTAGCTAGCAGGGTTTATTCTGGTTCTCCTAACACTCGCTACTAACATGAGTTCAGGACGTTTGGAGGGAAAATGCTGACATTAGTTAGCGAAACTGTTCATTTGGACAAATGTTGGAAGACTTTCCTCTCACCATCAGACACAGTGCCTCATCTAACCCTCTGGCAGAAAATCCTGAAGGAGATGCTGCACATCAAATTGTAACTCCAAGCTCAAGAACACTGGTTCTACAACGGAACAATGGTCAAATGATCACCAACAAGTCCAACTCTGAATACATCAAAAAGCAACAAATTTAAAATGGTCTAGTCAAAGTCTGGACTTAAATCTGATAGAGATGCTGTGTCATGACCTTAAAGAAGCCGTACCTGCTGGAGAACCCTCCAACTTAATTAATTAATTAATCAGTTCTGCAGTGCAGAGTGGGTCAGAGTTCCTCCACGGTGATGTTAAAGACTCGGTACCAGTAACAGCTGCCGCTGCAGACGGAGGAACAACCAGTTATTAGGTTTAGGGGGTTCGGGGAGATTTTTTTCCATAATAAATGAAATCATTAAAACGACTTTTTGTTTTTGCTCCGGTTATGTTTGTCTGATTTTATCTTTGATCTGAAACATTTAAACGGGACAAAAAAAGCAAAAATAGAAGAAATCTGTTAGAGGGTAAATACTTTTTCACAGCTCTGTACACACATTTACTAATACTTGATTGATGTTTCCCTTAACAACACAGCTTAGGGGCCATCAGCAAGCCTGGCAGGATATTTGACCGCCCCTATTATGATACCACCACTACCGTGCTACCAGCTTGTACACTTCTTGGGTTCTTGGATTGAAAGGTCTTAACCAGTCTTCTAGACATACTTCCTGTCTCCGAGTCCTAACTGTAGTGGACATGTGGTGAATTGAAAACAAAACGCAATGGACAAATATCTGCAGGATCCTCGTTATGTTCTAAATAACTGGGAAACGTGGAAAGGTCTGCCGGCTCTGGTAAATCCTATATCCTGTAGAAGACCTGGGTTTCCAGTATGTAGAGATGTTTATTATTACCGGTCTGGATCTTTATTAAGCTTCTACCTGATCCGGTTCCATAGATGTTCTTCAGTCAGTTCTGCTGTTTGAGTAAAAGGAGGTGTTGCCTGGGTTTGGGAGGACTCATCTCTGCTACTGACTGAGGTCCTCACTGAACACATGTTGAAGGTTTCCACCTCATCTTCTGATCAAGCTGCTGTAACCTTCTTCTGAGTTTTATTAAAAGAATCTTCTCCCAGTTTAACTCCTCCCTACTTCTTCTTCTTCTCACTCCTGAACTCTCAGTGACCTCTTTGTGGTGCATGTTGTTTACATTCCCGTTGATCCTGTGGAGCGTTGAGTCGGAGCCTTCAGGAACGAGGCCCGTCTTATCAGCTCTGTTTTTACTATGACGCTGGTTTTATCAGCTGGTTCTCCTCACAAAGCTGGAGAGAAGCTCAGCTCAGTTCTGATCCAGTCCTGATTACCTCTAGTTTTCCCTCCCATTATCCAGGCGTTCCTGGACTCCATTATAGTGATCTGGATCAGCAGTTCTTCAGGATCTTCTTTGGACTTTGGCTGATTTATCTGTTCAAATGTCAATTAACTGAACAAGTGGAGGGCAAAGATCTAAGAGATCTCATTTCAGACCATGAAGCTCAAACAGCATCATGACCGTTTAGAAGGTGAACCTGAAAACCACCAGTGAAATCGGATCCACTAATCGGGATCCATTCAGCTCGGATGTTCCTGTCAGGAAGTGAGTCCAGGACGATGGAGTGTGCAGGGCGTTGGTCTGTAACCTGACCGTGACTTGGTGTCGCGGGACAGGAGGGCGTGGCGGTCTGTTGATGGAGGCGACTGATGTGTGGAGCAGGTCCCCTGCTGCACTTCCTTTCCCAACACTATTGTTAAACGGAGCAGGAGGCGGGGGCCATTGTTTGGCTCCTGGCCCCTCCCAGGGGGAGCAACACTCCCTGGGAGCGAGTCACAGAGCGAAAGAGACGAAGGCTGAGAACCAGACTTCCTAAACTCAAACATTTTATTCCCGCTCCTTGTGTGATTTCATTTGAAGTTTTCACTCCAAAATGGGCTTTCCTCCATATCTCAGCCACCCGTGTCATCAGAACCATGATTTAAAGTTCTACCAAGTCTCAGAAAGTTGGACTTTTCCTGATCCAGATATCATTCTGATCCGTTTCCCAGTTTTTCCGTAAACACAGTTTATGTTTGAGATTTATTCACAGAATGTTCAGCTTAGACTGTGGTAAAGGTTCTGACCCGGTGAAATATTCTGAACCTTTTGGATTTAACATCCCTTCATGGCCACAGCTTCATCTCCACATGTCCAGGGAATCCCCATAGCAACCTGTGACTGAGCACTTCCAGTCAGCAGCTTCTTCGTTATGAGTTCCTAATTTCTGACTGAAGGAAGTTGACGTTTGGGTTTCTGAGGCGACGCTGCAGGACTTCAAAAGTAGAATCTGAAAGACAAATGTTCTCTTCTGTGAATGTCGACAGACTTTGTTGAACCTAAACTTGTCCATCTGTTGTCCACCATGGAGGCGAGATGATAGAACCAGTCGGCCTGGCTGTGGTCCAGTTTGGTAGACAAACCTCATAGAAGACATGAAGACCAGTAATCTCCATCTCAGTAGAACATTGTCCTCATTCAGTCGGCAGATTAAAGGGTCTGCTGAGTTCTCCTGTTCCAGGCTCTGAAGGCCTGAGAGGGGAGGAGTACCGCTGCCTGCGTCTTCAAATGGGCCTGCTGCATCAAACAAAACCTCTGAGTGACTCCATCAAACAGCAGCATGGCCCAGAGGGACGGGAAGGACAAAACCTCAGAGAGTTCATGAACTCTCAGCTTTTATTGTTTGAAAATGACCCAATCGGGCCTCGGCGTGGCATCAGCAGTACTGTTTCTGATATTCAGACATTATCTCTTTAGGGGTGGATGTTCAGGATCTGAGGCTGAGCTGCTGGAAAGATTCTCATCGAACCCCCAATGTTACATGCTGGTTCAGCACTGCTGCTGCATGAAGGTACTGATCCAAACTGACCCATCTGTGCTTTCATCAGGTCTGTCCATGTGTGAAAACCTGAAGCCAAAATGGAATAAACATCTGCTGAATTACACGTAAACAGGATTATTGTGCAGAATATTCTTCCTGTTTGGTCATATTAGCTGGATGAACCCAGAAGTCTGAAGTGTTCTGCCTCTACTTGTGTTGTGATGTTTGAGTAGGAACCATCGGGTCATGTATTCATCAGAACATGTTGGTTCTGACCAGATCAAGATGTTCTGAGATCTTTACAGCTTTGCTTCTCTAACCAGACGGCTGGTTTAGTATCAGGCTGTGATTTGCTGTGTAAACCTTCAGAGACGGAGCTGCTGAGTTTGAGTGGGACTTTCTGACGGTGCTGTGATTGGAGCGTGGCCAGAACCCTGTAAAAGAAAACCCAGATTGAAAGCAAGAGCGTGTGTTGGGTCTGCATGCTGCACCACATCATTTCGCTTCTTTGTCTCCAGTCCAGCTGAGAAACAAAAAAGATCCGCAGACCTGTAATCAGAGCCGTCTAATTTTAGGCTGCAGACTTTTTTACTACAGATTCTGTTTCAGCCCAAACGGGCTTACACAACTGCTGCAGAACCTCCTCCTCCTTGCGGTGCATTCTTGTGGCCGCAGATCTGCAGGATGTCGAGCGTTCAGCTGGAGGAGTCTGCAGCTCCATAAACAGCAGCAGAAATAACTCTGAGAAAATGTGCAGCAGATGATGGTGGCTTCAGGTTGCCTCCTTATTCCTCTAGAATAAATGTCCTGGTTCCTAAAATACATCAATCCAAAGACAAAAGCCTCAGATTTAAATGGTAAGGAGCATTTTAGGTGGTCCATGCTGGAGTTCAAGTTCACTGCCCTGCAGAATATCACAGAGGGACCCAGGAACTCCTCTGGAGCTCTTTGGAGATGAAACGTCAAGACTATTTGAGGCTTCAAATATTTATTAGGAGGTCAAACTACTGAAGTGACCAAATAAATTGTAGCCTGAAGTTTCCTGAAGTTTGTCTCCTTCTGATTAGCTGCAGTTGCTGCTTCATTGGTTTTTAAGGAGATGTTCAGAGAGACGTCTAACTGGAAGCCAGTGAAGATGACTGAAGTTTGGAGAGGTGTTCCATGAGCGCTTGGTGCTCTGCTCAGAGTGTTGATTCTTCTTCATCCTAACAGGACTTCTGTCTGGCCTGCTGGTTAGTGGACCTCTGGACCAGTTTAGTGGGTTCAGTTCTTACTGTGGTTTAGATTGAGGAGTTTCCTGGCCACAGGTCCAGCATGTACATGTTCTGAGCTATAAGCCACGTTGTTATCACCTTAGCCTTGTGACACAGAGCTCCGGGAAACCCTGGGAAACCCACAGATCTTCACCAAACTGTTTTTAGGTCGTTGGGAGTAGGAGGAGCTTCTAATGTCCATCAATGCTTTTCCTGCTGGAATTTAGTCTGTCCTTCAGGGCCATTAACATCTCAAAGTTCTTCATCTCACTGTGCGTGGAGATACCCTCACATCCACCTGCTGCCAATGCTAAGCAAGCTCTGCATCGGTGGGAGCAGGAATCTGTAGCACCCTCTTCAGATAGAGACAGTCCCCCAGCTTGCTGGTCCCTCTTGGGTGTCTTCTCTGCAGCACCTCTCAGCTTGAAGTTCTTGATGCTCCAGAAGTCTGTTCTTCAGCTGTAATGTTCTCAGCAGCAGTTTCCTGCATGTGAGGCTGTTTGGACGTAAAGTGATGATGCTGCAGCTTCTCTTTGGAGGGAACCTTTGCTAACAGAAGGAGAAAAAGATCTCAGAACATCTGCTTCTAGAAAGTATGGGCTCAGAGATTGAAGCTATAGAGTTTGTGTCTCTGCAGGATCTTCAGGCTCTGACTGTTGGCTAGGGAGGACTTTTAACAAAAAGGTGGATTTGTTGATGGGTTTATTGTAGATGACATTCTTCTAGGCAGTGATATGCTTTCACAGCAGTCAGTGCTGCCCTCCTCCATCTCTCCTTCGCTGCATCTCTGGTTCTGTGTTTTTCTGCTGAGTTATTCCCAGGAATCCTAAAATCCAGGTCATTATCAAAGCAGCCAGCTCTGTGATCCCAGAGGGAATCCTGCTGAGACTGCAGACACTTCAAACGCTCCGATTGTCGGAGGCGCGATCACGTTTGTTGGCGACTCGTCTGCAGGGAGCCATGTTGCTGTCTGACCTGCTGGAAGTCCTGACAGTTAAACTCTGCAGAACTTCACATGTGACAATCATGAGGGCCCAGAGGCTCCTGTTAGACGTTCACTGACTCCACCAACAGACTGACCTGAGATCAGCTCCTGTGCAGAATAGCTCAGTTATTATAATAAATCCATTTAATCAGACTGCTTGCGGGAAGCACCGACACAAGCAGCCTTAAATGCAGCTATCCTTCCTCCATGCTTACGTCTGGCAGCTGACATCATAGTAGAGCCTGTGTCACACATCTTTAACCTTTCACTGCAGATGTGTGGAAGACAGCTTCTGTTCTTCCTCTCTTGAAAGGTGACGATCCACCTGCTCTAAATAACTTTTGCCCCATTTCTAAATATTGTGTTTTAGCTGAGGTCCTGGAAAGGTCAGTAAATGACCAACTTAAAGATAACCTGATTTTATCAAACCTTTTATCAGCCTGGCTTTAGGAAACAACGCAGCACTGTAACAGCATCACTAGAGCATTAAATCATATTGTAGAAGCTCTGGATGCTGGAGACTACTGTGCTGCCCTTTTCATTGACTTCTCCAAGGATCTCTTGTAGATCATTCCTCTGATCCTCTGTCAGAAGCTCTCAGAGGTCAGTCTTTCAGAGCAACCAGTTGGAGGGTTTTTAAACTGTCTGTCGGGACTCTAACAGTGTGTAAAACACAGTGGTCTGTCTTCAGATTACATGAAAATCATGAAAGGTGTCCCACAAGGCTCCATCCATTCTGGGTCCTAAACTGTTTTCAGTTTATGCTAATAATGTTATTGAGGTATGCATTTATATGCTGATGACACAATAATTTATTGTCATTCAAAGTCTTCAACGTTGGTTCTTGAGCGTCTGTTATCTACACTCTTGGATGTCACAAAGACCGTCACAGCTACTCTCCCAGGATGTTATTTCTTTCAGTGTTCCCTCAGTTTGCACAGAGTTTTGGAAAAGGCCTTCTCCTGTTCTGCTCCGTCTTCCTGGAATCCCACTGCAGCAAGACTTAAAATTGTCCGGCTGGATCCCTCTGGGACATTTGATTATCATTTCTGTTTTCGTTAGGTTCGTTCTTGACTTTGTTCCATTTTAAAGGTGAAGGTAATGTTTTATGATTGTGTTATTTTATGGAAGTGATGCTACAGGTCACTCTACCAAATAAGACCACCTGTTTAAATAAAAGAAAATAAATAAAATCACAATTCAATTCAGTTTATTTATATAGCTCCAATTCACAACACATGTTGTCTCAAGGTTCTTCACAACAGTCAGGTTCATACATTCCAATTAATCCTAACCATTGAACAGTTCAGTTGGATTCAGTTATTTATTCAAATTGGATAAAAAGTTTTTCTATCTAAGGAAACCCAGCAGATTGCATCCAGTCAGTGACTTGCAGCATTCACTCCTCCTGGATGAGCATGTAGAGACAGTGGACAGTCACTGGTGTTGACTTTGCAGCAATCCCTCATACTGAGCATGCATGTAGCGACAGTGGAGAGGGAAAAACTCCCTTTTAACAGGAAGAAACCTCCAACAGAACCAGGCTCAGTGTGAGCGGCCATCTGCCACGACCGACTGGAGGTTTGAGAGAACAGAGCAGAGACACAAAAAGAACAAAGAAGCACTGATCCAGGAGTACTTTCTATGGGAAGGAAAAGTAAATGTTAGTGGATGTAGCTCCTTTAGTCGTTTCATCTAGAAAGAAAGAACAGATAAACTCTGATCCAGTTTTCAAGGTTAGAGTCTGAAAGAGAGAACATAGAGTTAGTCACAGTAGAAGCTCAGTCAGTAGCCATGTCTAGGAGAGAGAAAGGGTTAAACACTGAAAGACAGGGCTATGTGGATCATCTGTAGAAGGTGAGCATTAAGTTGTTGCCAGCAGAAGCTCGGACAATTCCCCTCTCCAGAAAGGTGTCACAGGTAGACACAGAGTCAGGCCAGGTGTAGCTTCTAGGAAGAGAAAAAAGAGAACAAAGTTAAAAGCTGAAATAACAGCAAATAATGCAAAATTGGAGAGTAGTATGAGAATGTAGAAGAGAGGGTGAAAGTGGTCATTATGTCCTCCAGCAGCCTAAGCCTATAGCAGCATAACTACAGAGATAACTCAGGATAAACTAAGCCAGTCTAACTATAAGCTTTATCAAAAAGGAAAGTTTTAAGCCTAGCCTTAAAAGTAGACAGTTTGTCCATCTAGAGCTCACTGATGGTCATTGTTCTACTAAAAACCACCAGGATTGGGATACCTCTCTCTGTCAGACTGATTATAACCATTGGAAAAGAGAAGGGGTCATACAGGTAGCAGAAATGGAGGGTGTGTTTGGACCTCAACCATAATTGAGCCGGTTTAAGCTAAACCTGAGTCCCCAAAATAGTTTTTATTTGGATCATAACCAGTGAAATTATCCGGAGCAAACATCTTATCTTGTTCAACTAACATCATTAGAAATATTCATTTCCTGATGTTATCCAGCTGTTGTCCTACGGTTGTTCCTGATGGTCCAGATCTCTGAATCCAACTGGGAATTTTCTGTTTTCCAGAGCTGCTGGGCTCCACCAGGAGGCTGAACATCAACTACCAGGACTCAGACGGGTGAGTGAAGGAGTCGACATGAAGAGACCAGAATCAGAGTTCGTGTCTCATTCATGTCGTTAATTACATTTCTAATCATTTCTTTAAAGATGATTTTTTTTCATGGTTTTCATGAATTTATTTATTTCATATTTCTGAGTATTTTTGAATCGGAGCTTTTTTATTGCGCACAGTTTGTTTCCCTCTAGATGTATTTATTTTGTCTTGTTCCTAAATTCATCATCCTGCTGGTTAAAATTCAGAAAATGAAATAAAAATGTATTCTGATTTCTAAACTAAATGTTAATTATAATAACTATTACTATTCAGAAATCAGTTGATAATAATTCTCTTAAAATGATCCTATAATGGGTTTAATGTTTATTTTAAAACAGTTTTATCTGTTCTGCTGCTTAGTTTGGGTTTTTTTTTCGGTTCAGAAGGTTTAGATTATCCCGGTTCTCGGAATGTTTTAGATTCAGTTTAATTATCCGGACCCAGAAGTTTTATTAAGTTGGATCTTTCATTCCTCCCAAACATCTTCATCCTATCTCCGTCCTGAGTTACGTCTCAGCTCTGCTTTCGTTGCCTCAGATCTGCAGCTTCGTAAAGATGGTTCTGGTGGTTAGAGGCACCTCAGCAGTGATGGGTTCATGGATCAGCAGTGGAGCCTTTCAGCTTCACGTCAGAGGAACAAAACAGTCTGAGAGGCAGTCCTAGGTCCTCAGACTCCATCAAGGGTCAAGCTCCTTTGTTGGTCCTTCAGAGGGCTGAGAGGTTAGGCTTGTGAGGTCAGGGGGCAGGACTCAGACCATCAAGATGTGTGTGCTTACAAAGAAGACAGACATCTCAATGCTGCACTGATGGGTTTACTGGATGAGACAGATGGGGATCAACACTGAGAGGACTAACCGGAGAGATGAAGATCTAAAAAGTTTAGCTGAACAGTTCAGCTTTAGAAAAGTGACTGAAAGGAGTCACGCAGAGCAGGAAGAAGCTTCAATGAGATTTGGTGGTGATAAAACATCTAAACCCATTGGTACACCAATAAATCATCTGACTAAGAGTCTGTGTGACCAGAAGGTGCGTTGTGGCTTCAGGGGTTCCCACTGATCTCTCAGCTGTTGGAGATCAGGCACAGATCTATGGTTAAAGATCAGATTCAAGAGGAATGTAGAGGCATTCCAAAGCAAACCAGATCTTTATCCTCGTGCTGATCTGTCGTGGTGATGGTGGGCCTTTTTCCAGTCTTCGTATTTTTTGTGGTCCTGCAGAAGGCTTCTGACCTTGTCCTGCATGTGTTCTGGTGGGAGTACTGCAGAGATCTCTGGTTTTGGGTTGGGGCATCAGCGTCTCATCTCTGCCTTTTTTGCAGATGATGTTGGTGTCTTCAAACCATGCCCTGTAGCAGTGTCTCATCCGGTTCCTAGTGTCTGTCTTAAACAGAGCAGTTCAGGCATCTTGGTGTTCCTGAGAGATGGCAGGATGAGGCTGGAGATGGATAGATGGATCAGAGCTTCATCTGTGGCAATATGGGCATAGCTCTGGTCTGTGGAGGTTAGGGGTGTCACGATATGCACATCTCACGATGCGATATTATCACGATATGAACCTCACGATACGATATTTATTATGGGGAGAGTCATAATAACAAGAATGACAAAATAAAAAGCTTTGACCATTCATTGGTACAACCTTTATTGTCGTATTGGAGGTTTCTATTCAAAACCTTTACTGGAGTGCAAAAGTTCAAGTAACAACTCAACATATATTTATAAAGAGAAGGCAACCGAGGCACTATATTAACCTATGAGTAAATAAACTTTACCCAGGCATTTAAAAAACAGCCTAAATAAAATTACCTAGGCACAAAACTGCCTAGTCACTATACAATAAATAAATGGCATCAGTTTTGGTCTCGCTGTATAAAGCAGGAAAACGCTTTGACTAAAATGTGATCGTGATGCCATTTTATATTTAAGCTCCAGCTTAGACATTAACCTTTTGATCCTTTTGAACGCATCCTGTTATGTCTTAAGCCTTGACGCAGTTGTGAGGCAGCGCTGTTGTAAATGCTTCATGCAGAGTTTTTTGACCCGACTGGAATTTCTTAACACTTTCTTGACACTTCCCGGGTGTTGAGTTGTCAAGTGACTTCTCATGTTCCTCGTTATTCCCGATGTGTGCTGCACTGTACTCTGGCACTGTTTACATATTGTCTGTTTGTCCGTCACCTTTTCTTCTTTCTCGTTTCTTGACACGACGAAGCCAAAATGCTTCCATACCTCAGATTTAAAAGCCGCTGGGGCATTCACCATGTACCTATATTGTGATACCCCTAGTGGAAGTTGATCCTAAACATGATGCTCAAGATGTACTGGTCCATTCTGTCTGTCACCTATGGTCCTGAGATATGGATCAGGACCGAAAGAACCAGATCCTGGATCCAAGCAGCTGCAATGAGCTTCCTCACCTGCCTCAGCATGACCAACATCTCCTTTTAATCTGCCTCTTCAGGCACACTGCACTCACTTCAGTTCTCACGGTAACCAGTAGATGTCAGTGCAGAGAAAGAACTGACTGTACTAGTCGGAGATGAAGAATATAGAGGAGTTGTGTTCTTCAGACACAACTTTAACCACACAGTTTGACCTTAAAGATGTTTATGAATCAATAAATATTCCTTTAGTGGTTGTGTTCAACCATCCATAAGTCTGTAAGACCCAACGTTCTTCCTGTTGCTGAGCACTGCTCTCACCGTCCAACGAAAGCTACAAAGTGAGGATGTGCACAAAGGACCAACCTGCCATGTTCTGCACCACCGTTTCTGTGGTGAGACACTGGAAACAGCAGGCAGAAGTTCTTACTCAGAGGAGCTCCATCATCCAGGAGGAGCTAAGAGTGGAGCTGCTGCTCCTCCAGCCAGAGATGGCAACTCGAATTCGAGACTCGGACTTGAGTCACACTTAAGTCGCAAAAACAAAAGCCTTCTAACTCGACTTGAACTTGTGCCCTAGAGACTTGAGGCTTGACTTGGACTTTTGGTCTGAGACTCGAGTCTTAGAACCAGTTTTCATCTCCTGAAATGAAGAGTGAAAGGAAGCCAGTCTGTGAGCTCCTTTAGTCGTTCATCTAGAAAGAAAGAACAGATAAACTCTGAAAGAGAGAACATAGAGTTAGTCACAGTAGAAGCTCAGTCAATCGCCATGTCTAGGAGAGAGAAAGGGTTAAACACTGAAAGACAGGGTCATGTGGATCATCTGTAGAAGGTGAGCATTAAGTTGTTGCCAGCAGAAGCTTGGATGATGCCCCTCTCCAGAAAGGTGTCACAGGTAGACACAGAGTCAGGCCAGGTGTAGCTTCTAGGAAGAGAAAAGAGAGAGAACATAAAGTTAAAAGCTGAAATAACAGCAAATAATGCAAAATTGGAGAGTAGTATGAGAATGTAGCAGAGAGAATGAAAGTGGTCATTATGTCCTCCAGCAGCCTAAGCCTATAGCAGCATAACTACACAGATAGTTCAGGATAAACTAAGCCAGTCTAACTATAAGCTTTATCAAAAAGGAAAGTTTTAAGCCTAGCCTTAAAAGTAGACAGGGTGTCTGCCTCACGGACTAAAACTGGGAGCTGGTTCCACAGGAGAGGAACCAGCTAAACTTGATCCATTTTCAAAATAATAGAAATTAGCCTTCAGCAGATGTTTTGCCTGCTGATTTAAATGTTAAAAATATTTAAAGATAACTGTTAATAAATAGTAAAAGATTTAAAGAGAATTATTCAGTTTTTATGTAATAATTGAGCCCAGAAGACAAAGAGTTCAGGTTCAGATCTCTGACCTACAACCATGCAGAGGTAGATGTGACCCAGATGTTGGGGATTTGAGGAGAAAATGTTGATTTCAGTTGTTACAGACTTAACCTGGACTTGGGGGAAGAAATGACTTGTGAATATGTCTGCTAAAGTTTGGTGAAAGGAAAAACGCTGGAGCAGCTGGCCAAAGTAAAGAAACACCAACTTCAGCTGGCAAAGTGATTCTAGACATCATTTTGGAAGCTAAAACGTTCATTTAGTCAGCTTGATCGCTGTACAACATGCTGGTCATGCTGGGATGAAGATGTCAGATCTGACAGGATAATGAATAGTTCCAGGTGTAACCATCTTACCATGAGAGGAGGAGGAGGCTGTGGACAGCTCACACAGCACAGTTCTCCAAGAAAACATTCGACACTGCTTGATGTTTGCTGTGTGGAGGAAAAATCAGCGTTTAGTGGCTCCATCACACAGAGCCTCCACAGGTTCTCCCAGGCTTCTTTCACCATGAAGCATTTAGTCTCAGACGGCTGATAATCGCTCCGTTCTTCACGTTTCTGAACATCTCAGGTTAGATTTTGAATGAATAAAGTGAGTATTATATTTTTAGAGTATGAGATGAATGGAAATGTTGTATGGAAACTTTATTTAAGTTGCTGTTAGTTTTTCTCCATCACTGCTGCAGATGTTCTTCTCATATCCTGATCTTGAGATCCTGATTATTGAGATGAAGGATCCAGTTTCTTCCTCCTAAGCGTCCGTCAGACTTTGATTCAGGATTTTGACGTCCTGCAGGGCCGTGTCTCTGAATGCTGAGCTCGCCGTGTGTTTGTGGTGGTTTCATATACATGTTGCTGTTAGCTTTCCTGGAGGCCACAGCTACTTTCTAACTCTGAGCAAACACAGCAGATCTGCAGAAGAAGAGCGCAGCTGGAGGGGATCTCAAATGGAACAGGAAGGCATTCTGTTTTCTGCTCTGATCCTGGAGGTTCAGGCCTGCTGCACCTTTCAGTGAGGCCCCTCCCCCTCCAGGTTTACCTGCAGGAGTTGAGGAGGGCGTGGCTTCAGGAACAAATCAGAGCTGTGGGGGGTGTTGGTGTTTGTGCCAGCTGGGTGTCCACCATGGAGACTGTTTGTCTTTCCTGATGTTGCTGTGTGAGAGAAACAAACACTGGAGGAATAATGGGAGGTCATGAGACAAATTACTGTTTGAGTCTATGTGACGTCTCCTGCGGCCGGCTGGCTCCATGTTTGGACTGGTTTCTATGGAGCACCGAGCTGGAATGGTGCTGGAAGATCTGGCCTGTTGTCCAGGGAGGAAAGACCAAAGTTCAAGCGCAGCAGGATAGATCCTGGTGATTCAAAGCTCCACATCCAGTTCTCATTTCTTTATAATATCCTTCCTGGGATCCACTCTCCTGTTATCAGCTAAAATTTGGATCAACAGTTCTCCAGGTTTTCTGAAGAACTTTCAGAGTTTTTATTGGACTCTGGTTGCTTTTTCAGTCCAGAATTTAGTCATGGTTCTCTCGGCTGCTGCAACAGGCCGATTCCCTCAGAGAACATGAATAGAAATGTGTTTATTTCATTTAAACTGTCGATGAGTTTGGACAGTTTGATGGTGAAAACCCAGTTTGCTGGCACCGAGTGATGAATGGAAGCTTGTGATTGTTTTCAGCAGCATCCATCACCACTTGGATCCACTCTACGGATGGTGTGGGTAAACGTGACCCAATGAGCATCTGTCAACATCTCCTGATGTTACGTAGCACCCTGTTGGCTTTCAGTGTAGATGCTGGTTTTATCTCAGAGACGCTCCACAGATCCATGTAGCATAGTTAAACATGTGAGCACGCTGCAGGTAGAGATGATCCGTCCTGTTACCTTCTGAACAAACATGAAGTAGGCTGCGGAGAAGGTTGACCTGGAGCCACCAGGAACAATTAGTGCTACTTGTTCTCTGCTCTAAGCTGCACCTGACTAGCATCTATGTTATCCAGTAAATATTCATTCAGTCTGATTATTCACCTGTGAGTCATTCTCAGCCCATTCTTACTGGATCTGTGGGGTCTAGGAGCAGGTTGGTAAAGCCCCTCCCCCATGATGTTTGTTTACATCAGATAACAAGGAGATGAAACATGATCAGTTAAAATGAGAATAAAATGTAAAACTGAACAGCACAGAAATTACATTTCTATCATTAATAACTACTAAACACTGATCAGATCACACATAATGACCACAAACATTCCAATCTGGGTTCCCCTGGCTGCTCAGTCAGCTGCTCTTCCTGTTGTAGTGGTTCCTTTATGTACCGCTGTGCCCCCCCCCCCCCCCCCCCCCCATGTGTGCTAACATCCTCCTCTTCACCCCTGGCTTGTCTGCTTGTCTGAATTAATCCAAAGTAGTACTCCCTCCTGCTATCTTCATCACAGGAAGTCAGCTTGTTGCCATGTCTACCCCTGAAATGTCTTCCCCTCCCTACGCTGCCCCCCACTGGCAACCTCTGGGAAGTGTTTGGTTGTTTCTGTATCTGGTCATTATTGCTGTTTTATTACAAAACCAGTGCAGAAACTAGTGTTAAAATTAGATTCTGAAGTCAAAAGTACACAAAGCATTGAACTTTTACCTCTATTTAATTAATAATTATAATTATAGGGAAAGCTTTTATCGCTCAGACATAAAACACCATCAGACTTTAGATCAGGAGCTTCACTGAAAGCAGGAAGCAGGGTTCAGTTCTGGGTTTTAGCAGCTCAGTCAGTCTGACCGCTGTCAGGAGTCTTCCTGCTGCTCAGCCGGACTCTGCTCCTGCACTCTCTCTCAGAAACGGGTCAAACTTGCAGCACAATCAGACCTGAGATCAGTTCTTCTCTCAGGCTCGGCCCATCTGCAGAGACTCTGTGCGGTCCAGCTGTAAATGTTCCATGATTCAGCCCATCTCTTTGCTGTTGTGATCAACACTGATGTCACAAAGAAATCCTCCAATCAGAAATCGGAGCAAACAAAACCGAACCAGAGCCAGGTGGGTCACAAACACGTTCTTTGAAAACATCATCTTCTCGGATTCAGCAGATTTTTCCCTTCAGAGTCTCCCACAGAGATCTACTGTGGCTTCATGGCGTTTCCAGCAGAACATATGTGGAGTAAGTGACGAAACACCTCAGGTTTCTCCTAGAAGGAGACACCATCAATCTGTCATTAGAATCTCGCTTATTAACATCAGGGTTTGATTTATTTTTTGACGGTAGTTCTTGTTTTTGTTGGCAAAAGCAAGAAAAGCAAAAGAAAAGGTCTTCCTGGAACGTTTATCCCCACTGAATGTGACAGATGGATTAGGATTGGTTCTGATTCGGTTGGCCATGATTTCTGGATGGGTTGTCTGATCCTGAGTTGCTGGACCCAGGTCTCCTCTCAGCACTGAATGCTACCAGGAGAGGAGTTATCTTTAGGGGTTGAGCAGCCAATCAGAGATAGACTTGTTGTCACATTAAACAGCCAATAAGAACAATCGATATTTTTTCTGAAAACGTCCTTTTAAAAAGAGACTCTAAGAATATCAACATAAATGATGAGCCTAAAACAGCAGAATAAGATCATCTGTTTGTTTTTGGCATAATGCTGAGGGTCATATGCTCCTCATGGTTTGGAGATCTCAGGACGCTGCCTGCGTGGAACCAGAGGTTAGAAGGGGAGGACATTTTAAAGAGTCTTGAAGAAAAGCAGTTAAAGTGGGTAGAAGGTCCAATCGGAGGTGTTTGTGTGAACCAAGAACATCATTCCCTTTAAAAGATAAACTTCTCCTGCAGCCGGTCTGCAGTCAGAGGAAGATTTTGAGCTCTGTGATTGGTCGAGGCTGGTGCATGAACACTATCAGTAGGAATGTTGTGTGTGACTCTCTGTCTGAGTGCTGCATTGAAAGCATTCCAGTCTGCACAGATGCCACCATCAGGGGCGTCAGGGTCTCCTCCTCCTCCTCCTCTTCCTCGATGACAAGCAGCAATGAGAGCTGAGCTTCTTTCAGCTCCATTAAACTGGTCCTAGTGGGACCAGTCAGGGTGACATTAAGGGGAACTCCATGAGCTGCATATCTGGGGTGGGATGCATGAGCCAGGAGGCAGTGGAGAGGTTTCATAATCCTGCTTTGTAGGTTTATTAGTTATTATTTTATATGTGAAATTAACAAACATCAAGTCTGGGAGTGGAAGAAGAGAAGATGAAGCAACATATTGGTTAGTTTTGACACGATGCCGTTCACATACTGCCGACATATACAGTCACATTCAACAAATTAGAATATAATTAAATGCTCATTTACTCATAAGTGAAAAATTATAAGGATTAATTCAACCCAGACTGATGTTTTCAAGCCTTTATTTCTGTTAATTATGATTTTCTGCTTCCAGCCAATGAGAACACAGCGTTTAGGGTTAGGTTTAGGTTTTATTTAATTTCCCTTTGGGATTAATAAAGTATTTTTGAATTGAATTGAATTGAATTGAATTAATATCAGACCAATAAAACATTTTAATGTGGGCTTAATGAAAAGTATGTTTAATACCTGCTTAAAGGTGATTTTTTTCTACAGGTTCTTTTAATCTGACAAACGGGCCTCAGCAGAACCAGATTCTAATTTACTGAACCTGACTGGAGGACTGTTCTTTGTCAGTTTAAACCCAGATTCATCCACGGCCGTCAGACAGACAGGAGTCTTTTCTCTTACTCTATTTTCATAATATTGATCAAATATTTGAGAGAAAATTCCCTTTTTACAAACAGTTTCCGGTTCTCTGCTAGTCGGGTCGGTCCTACACAAATGTTCTGTGTTTCATTCATTTTTATCTGCAGTAGCTGAAGACCTTCAGAAAGCCTGAAGAACTCCTCCTCAAGAGGAAATATCAATTTCAGTGTTGATGTGACGCTTTGGGCTGAACCTGAAGTTCTGGTTCCAAGGATTTGGCCCGTCTCCGCTCTCCATCCATTACTGCTGTTGTTGCTCTCGGCGCTTTCTGGACCGGAGCTGCACATGAATGCCATTGCTGGCATTACACAACAGAGCACTAAAACCATCTCCCTGCCTTTATCCAGCTCTTTGTTGCTTCTGTTTTAATTGGTACCGTGTAGCCTGGAGGTCCATTTCCTCTCAGTCCGACCCACTTACCTGTGGGGGAGGTCGGAGACATGTGGATGGGAGTTTTCTCAGTCATATTATAGCACAAAGGGTCCAGCTAAGGACACGCTGGTCTGTTCCATCCCATCCAGCTCCTCGGCTCTTCAACCTTAGCGTGAACATTCCTACCTGAGTTACAGTAAATACAGCTCCTCATGTGCTCTGCTGAGATCTTTCAGGAACAGACACAAAGTCTTTTCCTGTTACCTCCACACTGGACCTCAGATCTCTAGGACACAACAGATGGAACCAAGATATATAAAAATAGCTTCCTGTGTTCGGGATCATGGTTCTGTGGATGACCCAGTTTGGACCAAGCTTCAGCTGGAGGACAGATGGATTTACATTGACTCTACAATACTTTGAGGAGATCATGGTCTACTCGATGACTTCGAGGTGCCCAGGTCCTGTAACTGCAGAACAAGCCCACATTATCACCCCTCCACCGCCGTGTTTGCTGGGTTTGGTTTTCTCCAACATGGAGCTGTGTGTTATGGTCAAACCTCACTGCAGGAATTTGATGTTCCTTCTGGTCTTGGAAGACCTTGGGATCTTCAAGGGCAAACTGGGGACATGGATTTCTGGGGATGCCTGATGTCCCCTGACCTCAGGTCAGTAGAAGACAATGGATGCATAAGGAGACCTACCCAGATGTCTAACCATACAGTTTGGTCAGAGCATCTCCACAGCTGCTACTCCTTGAGATGTTCCCAGTCTGCAGGGCTTAGAACCTTCCTAAAGTTATAAGGGAAAGCAGACATATGGACACAGGTTTAAGCAAAACCAAGGTTCATGTGAAGGATCCAACAGAAGAGCAGCTGGAGCAGGAGCTGTTTCTGATAGAAAGGTGCCAGATGACAGAGCTTTCCACTTTGTTGTAGCTCATGGTGTCCATGCTGACCTTCTCCACCCAAAGCTCCTACAGTGATCATGTAATCAACAGAACAAGATCACAGGACCTTCAAATGGATGGTCTGGTCTGTGTGCGTCACCAGGGTGCATCATGGGGAGAACATGAGCTGGCAGCAGCCGTGATGTTTGGATGATGTTCTACTAGAAGACCCTTGTTTCTATCATTTACGTAGGTGTTAAATTGACTTGTAGGTTCTTCCTAGTCTTCAGGGGTTCTTGTTAGAGTTGCTCCAATCTTCATACTGTCTCTTTAAGGATCAATGTGGAGCACAGGAACATCTTGAAGGACAGCATGTTCCCAGCTTCCTGATGTTTCCCACCGTTTGGTTGTTGTCTGAACTTGAAACGGACTCATCTGATGGAATTTAAATCTGGTTAGATGGTGAAAAGGGAACCTGCAGGCCCCAGTGACTCATTTATGAACACATCCTGCGAGTCCTGATCAGTTTCCTGGCAGCTCTGAGGTGTGCTCCTGTCTGAAACACCTGCCAGGACTTCCTTCCAGCTCCGCCTGAACCAGACAGGAGCAGCGTTATCTCTTGTTCTTCCTGTGGGTGGCGCTCACACTGCAGTCTCGGTGTTGTGTCTCTGCATGCAGCCGCTCGCCGGCAGTGAGCAGCAGGGCTCTGATGCCTCTCTCCAACACGAAGCGTGTGACCCATGTGGAGCAGCCGCCGCTCAGACTGCAGCATCAGGAGATCATGATGAAAGACTGCATGAAGGCCATGAATAATGTCTGAGAGCAGAGTGTGCAGCACTGATTCATGTTGCACCTTCTGAATAATGACTGGCTTCAGGTTTAGTCCTTATCTTCTGCTGCTGGACATGTAGAAGCAAGGTCCAATTCCTGACAAATTATTATTCCTGCTTCATCTTTCACACCTTGTGATGCAACAACAATTAGAGGAGTTTCCTTGGTGAGATCCTGGTCGTATCCTCACCTACAGTGATGTCAGCCTGAAACCCAACGCGCTGTCCCTTTTAAAAAGGCGTCCAATCTGTTGATACCGAACCCAGAAGAGGTGGAGATGTTCAGGTATAATCCACCACAGGTAATCTAGAAGAAAGGCTCGTTGATTTCTGGGTCCGTTAGAAACTGCAGAACTGATGAGGATCATTAAAGGAAGCAGATGGAGAAGGGATTTAGCAATGATGTTATTCCAGGATGAAGGTCTGAGGAAGGATGAGCAGTTAACTTAGAACATTAGAAGAACTTGGAGACATTTTATCTCCAGCCTCAGCTGATGGAGGCAGAAACCGGGCCCACCATCATCAGTGTAGGATTATCCAGAAGAACATGAGAGCACTGAAGGACAGTTTATTCCTGAAGTATGAATCCTTTATAAATCCGCTGTTGCCCTGACCTTTCACCTTTCATTTTCTAAGTCTGGGGTGTCCAAAGAGCAGCTCGGGGGCCATTTGTGGCCATTGGAACAGTTGTGGGCGGCTCTCAGTCAGAACCATGATATGCAGTGGCCCACCAGTAGGAGGCGGAAGCAGACAGAGAGATTTAAATGAACATTTAGGGCAAAAGGAAAATGTCAGGTTCAGCACAAAGTCTCTTTTAAATTTAATTTTACAATAAATAGGACCATAAATATCCATCAGCAAGCTGGGTTTAGCCCATCTGTTAACTGGGATAAACCCAGCAAGCGTCGAAGAAACAGTGACCCAAATCCTGGTTCTGTTGCTGAGAACAGACCTTCTACAGGAAACATTGGGAAATGGCATGTCTTTGTTTTAATTAGGTAAATATGTCAATAAATCTGAATTTTTATTCATTTCACTGGAATTTAGTTTATTTTAATTGAGTTAAAACTGGAATAAAGAATATTTCTCTGGTCCTGGTGGGAAAACGTGAGAACAGCAGGGAAAACCAAAAGATTTTAAAGAGGAAGGTTTGGATCAAAGCTCTGATTGATTAATTGACCAGGGTCTCTCTGTGTTTGTGACCTTTGACCTGCAGCTTCTCGGCGCTGCATCACGCCGCGCTCACAGGAACCACGGAGCTGCTGGCGGCGCTGCTGGAGGCTCAGGCCACCGTCGACATTAAAGACACTAACGGTGAGAACCAGACATGCTTTGTTCTGACCACACGGGGCCCAGTTTGGGTCTGTTTGAATACTTTGTTTAAAACTTTGGTTTATGGTTCTGTTTGTAGTCCTGAGGTTCCAGTTTCTGATGATGCCCTTCTTCATGAAGACCTCCAGTAAAGGTCTGAGCTGCTCTGGAACGTCTGTCACCAAACTCCAAAGCCATTTAGTTTTATTTCGTACTTTAATGGACCACCTGAGTTTAAAGCATCTCCTAGCTGACCATCATCTTCTCACATGATTTAACTTTAACAGCTGACTATGCTGCGTTCACTGCAGCTTGTTCAGCTCAGCTCCTCTGAAGAAGATTGTTGGTTCTTCTCATTCTTTTAAACTTGGTGTCCTTCAGTATTTGTTCTTCACCAGCTGTCCTCTGATGTTCCAGCCTGGAAGCAGATGATTAATGAGCTCAGCAGAAATCAAAGCTAGATGATGTTCCAGATGTTCTCTGTTCCAGATGTTCTCTGTTCTTGTGATTTTCCTCAGAGATGGAAACCAACCTCACAATGTTCTGGTCTGTGTGGAGCAAAGTTTCTCCTCTAAATCATTATTTGAGGTTATGTTGAGGAGACTTTCGGTCCACAGGAGCTGGTGGTCAGATGTTTCCCATCAGGTCATGGAAAATGCGGCGCTGCCCTGATGGTTCTGCTGCGTTTGTCCTTGCAGGAATGCGTCCGCTGCATTACGCCGCCTGGCAGGGAAAAGCAGAATCCGTGCTGATGCTGCTTCGCTCCGGAGCGTCGGTGAACGCCGCCTCGATGGACGGACACATCCCTCTGCACCTGGCCGCTCAGTATGGACACTATGAGGTGGTGAGTTGATGCAAACAGAACCGAGCCTCCGGGTTCTTTGTGCCTGTAATAAAGAGGCCATGAACTCATTAAGAAACTACAAGTAAGTTGCAGCAACTTTTCCATAAAACTTTGGTCTTAAGGTGGAAAGTTCCAGTAACTGGATAGAGATGAACCCAAAGCAGAAAGACTGCAGCACTTAAAGTTCTGTTCTCTCTACTGGGCTTTACAGCTGGACCTGAACCTAGTTTTGGTTGCAGCTCCCTGTGAGAATGAGCCTTCATGATTTAAAGCTGCAGAAGTTTCTCCATTCAGATTACAGATCCTGCTGGAAACCCAAAGCCTCAGCTGCTGCAGGAATTCTGGGTATTCCCAGTGAGGAGGATTCTGGATGTGTGGGCCGACCCTGTTTGTTAGCCCGCGCTCTCTGAGCTGCTCAGATGTTAGCAGGAAGGAGGAGGTGTTTTTAAGGGGAAACTAATAATCCTGAGTGACCTTCAGCTCTCGGGTTTTCAGGCGGGATTAGGAGGAATCCAGGAGAGCCGCCTTCGTTTCCATCTAGGGAAGATTTGGGTCTGATCCAGGATCGGTTTACAGTTGTTTTAATCCATTTCTGAAGAACTCATTAAATCTTTTAAACATGATCCGATTATTTTCATCATCACAAACAACTGGAACTGGGTCTGAACCACATGGTGCAACCAGGATGTAACGGATCTCTAAGGATGCTGCTGGTTCTTCTCACCGATCCTTAAATGATCCAAACAAATACAGATGTTCAGCAGCTCTGTATGAATCTGGGAATTATTTGGGTCGGTTTGTTTCACCAACACCAAACCAGAACCTTTAAAAACCAAACAT
Source organism: Girardinichthys multiradiatus (assembly GCF_021462225.1). Taxonomy (NCBI): domain Eukaryota; kingdom Metazoa; phylum Chordata; class Actinopteri; order Cyprinodontiformes; family Goodeidae; genus Girardinichthys; species Girardinichthys multiradiatus. The sequence continues at coordinate 39,531,958 of NC_061817.1, forward strand.
ATTTTACTCATTTTGTTGCTTCCTGCTCCAGTTTCTGCTCACGTTCAGCTGCACCTGCCTACACCTAGAACCAAGGTCCAGATGTCTCTGGTAGCTCATGAGATAGTCCTCATCAATCAGGTTACCAATCCTTGGTGCCACTGGACCTCCTGCGCTGGGAACATGAAGATGGTATTCCATTTTTTCCAGCTGAGGACCTCAGATCTTCATCGCTGCTGCTGGTGCTCCCAGCTCCATGAAGCCAGCAGGAGAACCTTAGTGCTGGTTCTGACATACAGCGGTTGGACAATGAAAGTGAAACACCTGGTTTTAGACCACAATAATTTATTAGTATGGTGTAGGACCTCCTTTTGCGGCCAATACAGCATCAATTCATCTTAGGAATGACATATACAAGTCCTGCACAGTGGTCAGAGGGATTTTAAGCCATTCTTCTTGCAGGATAGTGACCAGGTCACTACGTGATACTGGTGGAGGAAAACGTTTCCTGACTCGCTCCTCCAAAACACCCCAAAGTGGCTCAATAATATTTAGATCTGGTGACTGTGCAGGCCATGGGAGATGTTCAACTTCACTTTCATGTTCATCAAACCAATCTTTCACCAGTCTTGCTGTGTGTATTGGTGCATTGTCATCCTGATACACGGCACCACCTTCAGGATACAATGTTTGAACCATTGGATGCACATGGTCCTCAAGAATGGTTCGGTAGTCCTTGGCAGTGACGCGCCCATCTAGCACAAGTATTGGGCGCAATAAGGAATGCCATGATATGGCAGCCCAAACCATCACTGATCCACCCCCATGCTTCACTCTGGGCATGCAACAGTCTGGGTGGTACGCTTCTTTGGGGCTTCTCCACACCGTAACTCTCCTGGATGTGGGGAAAACAGTAAAGGTGGACTCATCAGAGAACAATACATGTTTCACATTGTCCACAGCCCAAGATTTGCGCTCCTTGCACCATTGAAACCAACGTTTGGCATTGGCATGAGTGACCAAAGGTTTGACTATAGCAGCCCGGCCGTGTATATTGACCCTGTGGAGCTCCTGACGGACAGTTCTGGTGGAAACAGGAGAGTTGAGGTGCACATTTAATTCTGCCGTGATTTGGGCAGCCGTGGTTTTATGTTTTTTGGATACAATCCGGGTTAGCACCCGAACATCCCTTTCAGACAGCTTCCTCTTGGGTCCACATTTAATCCTGTTGGATGTGGTTCGTCCTTCTTGGTGGTATGCTGACATTACCCTGGATACCGTGGCTCTTGATACATCACAAAGAGTTGCTGTCTTGGTCACAGATGCGCCAGCAAGACGTGCACCAACAATTTGTCCTCTTTTGAACTCTGGTATATCACCCATAATGTTGTGTGCATTTCAATATTTTGAGCAAAACTGTGCTCTTACCCTGCTAATTGAACCTTCACACTCTGCTCTTACTGGTGCAATGTGCAATCAATGAAGACTGGCTACCAGGCTGGTCCAATTTAGCCATGAAACCTCCCACACTAAAATGACAGGTGTTTCACTTTCATTGTCCAACCCCTGTAGATGCTGACATACATGCTAGCAGGGGCGGTTGGATCAGTCGGAACCAACATCATCCTGCTGTTATGCTTTATATGCTTCCTATGTGGCTTTAGAACCGGCTTATTTAAAGAACCTGATCTTGGTGTTGGTTCTGTGCGATTCACACTTTTTGTTTGTGTTTTTCAGTCAGAGATGCTGCTGCAGCATCAGTCCAACCCGTGTCTGGTCAACAGGGCCAAGAAGACTCCTCTGGACCTGGCCTGTGAATTTGGACGAGCCAAGGTGAGCGAGCTCAGTCTGACACATGTTGGAGCAGGTTCTGTGGTTCTGGGTTTTGTTTCTGTGAGGAACACCAGCAGCTCTCTGTGGTTTTGGTAGAACGTTCCTACTGCAGCTCCAGTGATGACTCTTCAACGCAGACAGGAACAGCAGCACTAAATGGACTCCAGCTGCAGCTCATTACCCATCATCCCCTGCTGCACATTTGTCTTCAGCCTCCTGAACCTCCTGAAGCATCTCAGTTTGGTCTTTTCTTCGACATTTTAAATCTGAACTAAAGGTCCTTTAGTTGGTCTCAGTTTCCCGAGATTTTGAAGTTTTGTTTTATGATCTGATAAAAGTTCTTCTTCTGTTAAAATGTGTGCAGACGATGAACGAGTCCCACCGGGGAACCTCTTGGAACATTTAGGTTCTTTCAGGGTTCTACACTGGCTGGAAAACGACTGAAAGTCCAGAATAAAACAGCGTATAGAAAAGAGTCACATTTGGAGCTCCTTTCAGATGCTGCCTGTCGGTTCTATGTGTAAACATGGTGGTAGCCTCACCAGAACTCGGTTCAGTCGTGTTTTTATCATTTATCAAACATTGTTGACTTCCATATTGTCAGAACGTGAACTGGAAATACTTTATTTCTTCTTGACTTGAGTGTTTTAATTCACTGCTGACCTGTGTGAAGAAAACAACTGGAGATCATCTGCAGATGATTCAAAAAACATCTGCTAGAACCTCACATTACTGAGCTTCAGATTTCTAGATATACTTGGAGTTTGCAGCTTTCTTCCTGATAGCTGAGCAGAAGTTTAACATGTCTGCATCCTGAGCTGTAGAAACAGGATCATTGGACAAGCTTTAACAACCTCCTGATGACCCGTTTCCCCTCGTGTCTTCCTCAGGTGGTCCAACTGCTTCTGAGCAGCAACATGGTGGTGGCTCTGCTGGAGGACGAGAGGAAAGAGCCGATGGATTCAGCCTACACCACACCACTGCACCTCGCAGCTCGAAACGGACACAAAGACATCATACGGTGAGGAACCGTGTGGAGCTGAGACACGAAAACACGTCATTTAGTCCAGTTTAGAGGGGTTCTGAAGGATTAAACCCAGATTACATCTTCTGGTTCTGATTATCCTCATCCGACCGAAGTCTCTCCTGATGTCCCCACTGGGTTCTTCTGTAAAATGTTCTGAAGCAGGCTGACAACATCTAGTTTAATTAACTCTAATTGGATAAATAATGATGAATTATCTTCTGGTTATCCTGGAAGCAGTGATCCAGATCATTTCTCTGTTAAAGCCTCAATAAATGCTGCATTTAGCTTCTAAAATATGATCGAATGCAGGAATTATTTACCTGTTGAGCAGCACAGTTGAACTATTGAACATGAAAATATTCATTATCACAACTTTAACATCATTGGATTGGACCCAAACAACACCAACTGGGCCAGATGGATCAAAACCAGTTTTATTCACAACAACGTGAAAATAAGACAACCAAAACGGGCTTGGAGTGGTCTAATAAAAACATCTGCTCATCATAACCAGATGTGTTCAAATCCATGTTCCTGCTGACGGGTTCAGCATCTTTAACTCAGAACAGCTGGAGTTACAGCTGCAGTCTGGAGTCCAAAAGACCCAGAGACTAAATCTCTGTGTTTTATTAATATCTAATATTTATTTAGTTCAAATATTTGGCTGAGATGCTTTAAGGTTCTGACTGGTTCTGACAATCAGCTCTTCACCAGCTGACTTGTTATTTATCTAACACATTTATTTTCTATACACCTGTTTATTTACCTGTTGTAACTCCATTAATGTCCATATTGTTGTTTTTCTTCGTTAATATTAATCCTGATTTGATGTTGGGAGTCATGACGAAGGATATGGACGTTTTTTCTGCCTTGAGGGAAATATTTAAAACATTTTTTCCTAATTCTGTCACAAATAATTACAAATAATTTAGAAAATCTATAACCAAGGAGAAAAACAAATGAAAGGAAAACTCAAGCATAAATAAACCAGATTTTTTAGTAAATACTTCACCAGAAAACCATGAAGTTATATTGTTAAATCTTTGGTGGTAAATCCTCATTTTTCTCTCTTCTTCATCTTTTATTACGATGCTTCCAGCTGTCTATGACCTTTTAGAAAGTCAGTCAGCATAAACTGACACAGAAACGGATGATTATTAATTTAATGTTTCCCTGCTGGGTGTCAGGCTTCATCTTTAACTGTCTGTAGGACTTTATGGCTTCAGACTGCTGTGGTTGAAGGTCTGTAACCAATGAGCTTCATGCATGCTTGGAGATGCAGGAGCTTTGACTCCATGGACTTGCTCGCCTTTATGCCCTGCAGAGACGTGAAACCCACTACGGCGTCTCTGTGACCCAGTTTCAGTGTTTCCTCTTCCCTGTCAGGTGGAGCTTTCTGTGGAAGTGTGTGGATGTGAAGATAACTGACAGCAGTGCTGAAGAACAGGAACAACAGAACTGGATCGCTTCTATGTGACTGAATCTGCTTCAGAACCAGAATTACAGCCTATATGCAACACATGCAGCTCAATGAGTTTTTAATGGCTAATCAGTTAAAACAAGTCATTTTGATATAAATACAAGCTGAGGTGAAGGACCTTCAGAAGTGCTGGAGAACCTCTGATCCAGACTACTTTAAAATATTACAGCAAACTCTGACTGTTTGGCTCCTCAACCACAGCTGCAGTTTAGTCTTTTATCCTGATTTGCTCTCTTTGTGTTTCCATTTCTATTGGCTCGCTGTGAGTTTGGCTTCACTGCCCTGATTGGATGATTCAAGAACACCTGAGGCTGTGTTAGTCTGAAGGTCTGCTGCACTTAAACCTGTAAGACCCCAGGTAGCTTTGGACCCGAGTCCCGGAACAATCATCGGGTCCTAAAGGGTGTTTTAACTTGTTGTGACTAATGATGGGATGATGGGTTTGAACAGTAAAAAGCAGGATTAAGGTGTGAAATGCAGCTTTCTGCTTGTTTCAGGCTGTTGCTGAAGGCCGGCATCGACATCAATAAGACCAGCAAGTCTGGAACAGCCCTGCATGAAGCTTCGCTGTATGGAAAAACCGAAGTGGTGCGACTCCTGCTGGACGTGAGTAGATTCTGGGATGTCCAGAGCAGAATCCGGCTTCCTCCAGGTTGACCTGGAGGAACCTGGAAATGTAGTTCGATATGTAATTTAACCTTAGCTTATGTAACTATGGCAACTGTCTGATTAATGTTTTAAATACTCAAATATATATACAGTCCTGATTCCTCTCTAGGCTAATGTAGCAGCTGAGACTATCTAGATAAGGCTAGTATGGAGGCATCTCTGGTAATTAGCTGCTTCATTAGCCTAACGAGGTGTTAGCCTAGCTACAGCACCACCCTGAACAGAACAATGCTGGCATCATGAGCTGAACCTGGATTTAAACAGAACCACTTGCTGTTAGCCGGCTCTTCAGTTAGCCCATAAATCTCTGTAGGAACTACAGAGGCTTGCACAAATATTCACACCCTTTAACCTGTTCACATGTTGACCTGTTAGGGTTTATGTGATACACCAGTAGTGCAAAACTGAAGAAAAATAATACATATTATTTAAATAAAAATCTGAAAAGTGTGGCTTGTATTCAGCTCCCCTGAGTCAATACCTTCTCTACAATCAAAGTATCTTTGGGGTTTGTCTCTGTTTGCTTGAAGCTTGAACACAGAAATGTACCTATTTGTAAAATAACTGAAGCTCCATCAGACTGGATGGAGAACCTCCATCTCCATGTCAGGTCTTCTGCTGCGTTTAACATGTTTTCTTCCTGGCTCCATCCATCTTCCCATCAACTCTGACCAGCCTCCCTGTCACTGATGAAGAAAGGCATCCCCCACAGCATGATGCTGCCACCACCATGTTTCAGTGTGGGGATGCTGTGTTCAGGGTGATGTGTTAGTTTCCCTCCACTCAGGAGCTCTGATCAGAGGTCCTCCTTTCACCTGTTTGCTTCATCTCCTGCATGACTCGTGACATGGAGAACTTCTTACAATCTTCTGGTTTTCTTCTTGCCACTCTTTTATAAAGGCCAGATTTATGGCTAACAGTTGACCTGCGCACAGATTGCCCCACCTGAGCTGCAGATTATTGCAGCTCCTCCAGATTTACCATGGGTCACAAAGTCCCAGTAAAACCCATTACCTGTGGGGCGGTGCGTGATGGAGACATAGGTCGGCCGGCCCACATATGGAGGCCGTGGTCCTCGCCGCAGCCATCTGGGCTTCCATTCCCGACCCTGGGACCTTTGCATGTCTTCTCGCTCTGTCCATTTCCTGCCTGGATCCTCCAGATAAAGGCCAGAAGAACATTATCTGCAGAAACCAAGAGATGGGTGGGTGGGTACCGTGTGCATCACTGTGTGACTGTGTTCAACAGACTGGAAGCAAGGAGCAGAACATCTAAAGCTTTCAAAGCAATCCAACTGAGGCATTGTTGTGTTTCTGTTCTCCTTCAGGCTGGAGTGGACGTGAACATTCGCAACACCTACAACCAGACGGCGCTGGACATTGTCAACCAGTTCACCACGTCCCACGCCAGCAAGGACATCAAGCAGCTGCTCCGAGGTCAGAGCCCTCATCTCTTCTCTCATGAACCCAGTGAGGTCCTGCAGGGTTCATCTCAAAGATCCGACCATGAATGAATAAATAGGTCCTTTCAATTGTCTGTTTAAACTGAGATGAATTTGGATGTAGCTGTTTCCCCAGATGAATCTGAGATGGTCCTCCATAATCCAGTCAAACACTATCAGCTAGAAACGTCTTCTCCTGAAGAACACCTTAAATGTTCTAAAGGCTTTTCTGCAGAGCAAATATTTTCACTGTCGATCCTTCTTCTTCCTAACCTGCTGGAAATGAACATGTGGACCAAATCCTGACTGATGGAGAAGATCCCGGTCTGTGGGCTTCTATTTCTCCACCTGATGTTTGAGAACGTACCACAGGTTCTCATTTGGGTTCAGAATAACCTCCTGACCACATGTCCTACATTAACATGTCCTGATCTTTGATCCTCTTGTGACATGGTGCTCCTCTATGCTCAAAGATCCACGGATCATCACCCAAATGTTTCTGTTGGAGAAGGTTGCTCCTGGAGGAAGTTTGATGCCTTTATAAATCCATGGCTTTGAGTCTTTAAAGCAGAACTGGAAGGAAGACCTCTCCCCTGGAGGAGAAGCAAACCCTGGATGAATTGGATCAGGGTGCTTCACCGTTGGTACCACATAGAGCTCATGGTAGCTCTCAACTTTTCTTCTCCAGATGGTCCAAACAATCAGGAGGATTCATCAGAGAAAATAACTTTACTCCAGTCTTCTGCTCTCCATCCTGGTTCCTCCTGCAGACCTTCAGTCTGTCCTTCATGGTTTTCTTGAGGTTCCTTTGCTGCCCTTATTTTCCAAAGGTCTCCTCCTCACCAACACAGTTTCTCTACAGGAGGAGACACCCTTGAAGTTCTTGATGCTCCAGAAGTCTGTTCTTCAGCTGTAATGTTCTCAGCAGCAGTTTCCTGCTGAGGCTGTTTGGATGTAGTGATGATGCTGCAGCTTCTCTTTAGAGGAAACCTTTGCTAACAGAAGGAGACAAAGATCTCACAACATCTGATCTGATGGAGTGATTTCATCTGGACTCTCCCCAACTTCATCTGTTCTGATGAGACTGGGCCCATCTGAACCCAGAGGACCAGTCTGGACTGGAGTTAAACTGGGTTTCTGGTGGAAAGTGAATAGTTCCAGGTAGTGAAGATGTTTGTGATGAATGGGTCTGCTTCTGATCACAGCAGAATCATCTGGAAATAGCAATGTTTCAGAACCGAACCAGAAACTGCTGACTGGAGGTTTCAGCTGCTGTGGAAGATCTCCAGCTCTCCACTGATTCACAGCTCTGTGTTTTTTCGGAGCGTTTAAAGGGTACTTTTCCCCAGACTGGTTCAGAGCCTTTGACTCTCCTGCGTCTGTCGTGAGTTCAGATGATTCTATGATGTCCACCTCTCTCCACGGGCTTTGATTCAAACAGCAGCTGGCTTCTGTAACTTTACGGCCTTATCTGTGGACTCTCCCAGCTTTAAAGAGCAGATCCAGGCTGAAATCTGGCAGCGTCGTGTAGAAACTGTAATCCTGCAGCCGTTTGAAGTTCCTGTGGGAACAGTGGAGGGAATAACGAGCAGCTTTCACGCATGAACAGAAGCTTTCCTGTCTTGTTTGCTGCTGCAGATAAAATCGTGCATGCTCAGCGCCACGTGCGCTGGATTAATTATTGATGATTCTCGTTAGCAGGAGGTTTTCTCTGGGAGGAGAGTCAGAGGATATTACAGCTTCTATTTTCAGCTGCTGTGTTTCCATATTTCAGGCTCAGTATAGCAGCCAGATCTTCTTTAAGCTTCAGGACAAGTTCAAGTTTGCTTTTCTTCTGTTCAAACTTAGTGAGTCACTGAGGTTCATGAGATTCAGTATACCAAGCTTTAATCTGAACACATGAATTAGCTACACACCATCTGATCAGATGTGTTTATTGGGTTCAGATTATCCACGGAGCGCCACCTCCAGTCTTACATCCCATCTGTTTGTCTCCTCCACAGACGCCACCGGCATTTTGCAGGTCAGAGCTCTGAAGGACCATTGGAACCTCCACGATCCCACTGCTCTCAACATCCGAGCAGGCGATGTGATCACGGTGAGACGCTCTACCGCCATCTGATGATGGTGTTCTGGTTCTGGTGGTACACAGCTGTTTTTGGGCTGGTTGGTGTATCATCCAGACAATAAACCAGATAGCAAGCAGGGTTCCTCTCTGGAAACGTTTGGGAACAACTGGAATTACATTGAATTCATTTCCAGGTCTGGATTAAAAAGGGAAAAAAAACAATATAGAAAATTATTTCTCCATCCCTCCATCCCTCCCTCCATCCATCCATCCATCCATCCCTCCCTCCCTCCATCCATCCATCCATCCATCCCTCCCTCCATCCCTCCCTCCCTCCATCCATCCCTCCCTCCCTCCCTCCCTCCATCCCTCCCTCCCTCCCTCCATCCATCCATCCATCCCTCCCTCCATCCCTCCCTCCCTCCCTCCCTCCCTCCATCCCTCCCTCCCTCCATCCATCCATCCATCCCTCCCTCCATCCATCCATCCATCCCTCCCTCCATCCATCCCTCCCTCCCTCCCTCCCTCCATCCCTCCCTCCCTCCATCCATCCATCCATCCCTCCCTCCATCCATCCCTCCCTCCCTCCCTCCATCCCTCCCTCCCTCCATCCCTCCCTCCATCCCTCCCTCCCTCCCTCCATCCATCCATCCATCCCTCCCTCCCTCCCTCCATCCCTCCCTCCCTCCCTCCCTCCATCCATCCCTCCCTCCATCCATCCCTCCATCCCTCCCTCCATCCATTCATCCCTCCCTCCCTCCCTCCATCCATCCCTCTCTCCCTCCCTCCATCCATCCATCCCTCCCTCCATCCCTCTCTCCCTCCCTCCATCCATCCCTCCCTCCCTCCCTCCATCCCTCCCTCCCTCCATCCATCCCTCCCTCCATCCATCCATTCATCCATCCCTCCATCCCTCTCTCCCTCCCTCCATCCATCCCTCCATCCATTCATCCCTCCCTCCATCCCTCCCTCCCTCCCTCCATCCATCCCTCCATCCCTCCCTCCATCCATCCATTCATCCATCCCTCCATCCCTCCCTCCATCCCTCCATCCCTCTCTCCCTCCCTCCATCCATCCCTCCCTCCCTCCCTCCCTCCCTCCCTCCATCCCTCCCTCCCTCCCTCCCTCCCTCCCTCCATCCATCCCTCCATCCATCCCTCCCTCCCTCCATCCCTCCCTCCCTCCCTCCATCCCTCCCTCCATCCCTCCCTCCATCCATCCCTCCCTCCCTCCCTCCATCCCTCCCTCCCTCCCTCCCTCCCTCCCTCCCTCCATCCATCCCTCTCTCCCTCCCTCCCTCCCTCCCTCCCTCCATCCCTCCCTCCCTCCCTCCCTCCCTCCCTCCATCCATCCCTCTCTCCCTCCCTCCATCCATCCATCCCTCCATCCCTCCCTCCCTCCCTCCCTCCCTCCCTCCCTCCCTCCATCCCTCCCTCCCTCCCTCCCTCCCTCCCTCCCTCCCTCCATCCATCCATCCCTCCCTCCCTCCCTCCATCCATCCCTCCCTCCCTCCCTCCATCCATCCATCCCTCCATCCCTCCCTCCCTCCCTCCCTCCCTCCCTCCATCCCTCCCTCCCTCCCTCCCTCCCTCCCTCCCTCCATCCATCCCTCCCTCCATTCATCCATCCCTCCATCCCTCCCTCCCTCCCTCCCTCCCTCCCTCCCTCCCTCACTCCCTCCCTCCCTCCCTCTCTCCATCCCTCTCTCCCTCCCTCCATCCATCCCTCCCTCTCTCCCTCCCTCCATCGATTCATCCCTCCATTCATCCCTCCCTCCCTCCCTCCATCCCTCCCTCCCTCCCTCCATTCATCCCTCCCTCCCTCCATCCATCCCTCCCTCCCTCCCTCCCTCCCTCCATCCCTCACTCCCTCCCTCCCTCCCTCTCTCCATCCCTCTCTCCCTCCCTCCATCCATCCATCCCTCCCTCCATTCATCCCTCCCTCCCTCCCTCCATCCATCCATTCATCCATCCCTCCCTCCCTCCCTCCATCCCTCCCTCCCTCACTCCCTCCCTCCCTCCCTCTCTCCCTCCCTCCATCCATCCATCCCTCCCTCCATTCATCCCTCCCTCCCTCCCTCCATCCATCCATTCATCCATCCCTCCATCCCTCTCTCCCTCCCTCCATCCATCCCTCCATCCCTCCCTCCCTCCATCCCTCCATCCCTCCCTCCCTCCCTCCATCCCTCCATCCCTCCCTCCCTCCCTCCATCCCTCTCTCCCTCCCTCCATCGATTCATCCCTCCATTCATCCCTCCATCCCTCCCTCCCTCCCTCCCTCTCTCCATCCCTCTCTCCCTCCCTCCATCCATCCATCCCTCCCGCCATTCATCCCTCCCTCCCTCCCTCCATCCATCCATTCATCCATCCCTCCATCCCTCCCTCCATCCATCCCTCCATCCCTCCCTCCATCCCTCCCTCCATCCATCCCTCCATCCCTCCCTCCATCCATCCCTCCCTCCCTCCCTCCATCCATCCCTCCCTCCATCCCTCCCTCCATCCATCCCTCCCTCCCTCCCTCCCTCCATCCATCCCTCCCTCCATCCCTCCCTCCATCCATCCCTCCCTCCATCCCTCCCTCCCTCCATCCCTCCCTCCATCCATCCCTCCCTCCATCCCTCCCTCCCTCCATCCATCCCTCCATCCCTCCATCCATCCATCCCATCCCTCCTCCCTCCCTCCCTCCCTCCCTCCCTCCATCCCTCCCTCCCTCCATCCCTCCCTCCATCCATCCCTCCCTCCATTCATCCCTCCCTCCCTCCCCCCCTCCCTCCATCCATCCATCCCTCCCTCCCCCCATTCATCCCTCCCTCCTCCCCTCCATTCCATCCACCCATCTCCATCCCTCCCTCCCCTCCCTCCATCCATCCCTCATCCCTCCTCCCTCCCTCCCTCCATCCATCCCTCCATCCCTCCATCCCTCCCTCCCTCCCTCCTCCCATCCCTCCCCCCTCCCTCCTCTCCCTCCACCCTCCCTCCATCCCTCCATCCATCCCTCCCTCCCTCCCTCCCTCCCTCCCTCCCTCCTCCATCCCTCCATCGATTCATCCCTCCATTCATCCCTCCATCCCTCCCTCCATCCCTCCCTCCCTCCCTCCCTCCATCCCTCCATCCATCCCTCCAACCACCCATCCCTCCCTCCCTCCCTCCTCCCTCCCTCCCTCCCTCCATCCATCCATCCCTCCCTCCCTCCATCCCTCCATCCCTCCCTCCATCCATCCATTCATCCCTCCATCCCTCCCTCCCTCCCTCCATCCATCCCTCCATCCATCCCTCCATCCCTCCCTCCATCCATCCCTCCATCCCTCCCTCCCTCCCTCCCATCCCTCCCTCCATCCCTCCCCTCCCTCCCTCCATCCCCTCCCTCCATCCATCCTCCCTCCCTCCCTCCCTCCATCCCTCCCTCCATCCATCCCCTCCCTCCATCCCTCCCTCCCTCCATCCCTCCATCCATCCCTCCCTCCCTCCATCCCTCCCTCCCTCCCCATCCCTCCATCCCTCCCTCCATCCCTCCTCCCTCCATCCCTCCCTCCATCCATCCCTCCCATCCCTCCCTCCCTCCATCCCTCCCTCCATCCTCATCCCTCCATCCCCTCCCTCCCTCCAGCCCTCCCTCCCTCCTCCCTCCATCCCTCCATCCCTCCCTCCCTCCATCCCTCCCTCCATCCCTATCCCTCCCTCCCATCCCTCCCTCCCTCCATCCCTCCCTCCCTCCTCCATCCCTCCCATCCCTCCATCCATCCCTCCCTCCCTCCATCCCTCCCTCCACCCCTCCCTCCATCCATCCCTCCCTCCATCCATCCCTCCCCTCCATCCCTCCCTCCCTCCATCCATCCCTCCCTCCATCCATCCCTCCCTCCATCCTCCCTCCCTCCATCCCTCCCTCCATCTCCTCCATCCATCCCTCCCTCTTCCATCCCTCCCTCCCATCCCTCCATTCATCCCTCCCTCCATCCTCCCTCCCATCACCACCACCATCCCTCCCTCCATCACCACCATCCCTCCATCTCCTCCCTCCATCCCTCCCTCCTCCCTCCATCCCTCCATCCCTCCCTCACTCCATCCCTCCCTCCATCCATCCCTCCCTCCTCCCTCCCTCCCTCCATCCCTCCCTCCCTCCATCCCTCCCTCCATCCATCCCTCCCTCCCTCCATCCCTCCTTCCCCTCCTCCTCTCCTCCCTCCTTCCCCTCCTCCTCCCTCCCTCCCTCCCTCCTCCCTCCATCCATCCCTCCCTCCCTCCATCCCTCCCTCACCATCCCTCCATCCCATCCATCCCTCCCGCCCTCCCTCCTCATCCCTCCATCCCTCCCTCCATCCCTCCCTCCCTCCCTCCCCCTCCTCCATCCCTCCCTCCATCCCTCCATCCCTCCCTCCATCCATCCTCCCTCCATCCTTCCCTCCCTCCATCCCTCCATCCCTCCCTCCGTCCTCCCTCCCATCCATCCCTCCCTCCCTCCCTCCATCCCTCCATCCCTCCATCCATCCCTCCATCCCTCCCTCCCTCCCTCCATCCCTCCCTCCATCCATCCCTCCCTCCATCCCTCCATCCCTCCCTCCATCCCTCCATCCCTCCCTCCCTCCCTCCATCCCTCCATCCATCCCTCCCTCCATCCCTCCATCCCTCCCTCCATCCATCCCTCCCTCCCTCCCTCCATTCATCCCTCCATCCCTCCCTCCATCCATCCCTCCCTCCATCCCTCCCTCCCTCCCTCCATTCATCCCTCCATCCCTCCCTCCATCCCTCCCTCCATCCATCCCTCCCTCCATCCCTCCCTCCCTCCATCCATCCCTCCCTCCATCCATCCCTCCATCCATCCCTCCCTCCCTCCCTCCATCCATCTCTCCCTCCCTCCCTCCATCCCTCCATCCCTCCCTCCATCCATCCCTCCCTCCCTCCCTCCCTCCCTCCATTCATCCCTCCATCCCTCCCTCCATCCATCCCTCCCTCCATCCCTCCCTCCCTCCCTCCATTCATCCCTCCATCCCTCCCTCCATCCCTCCATCCCTCCCTCCCTCCATCCCTCCCTCCCTCCATCCATCCTCCCTCCATCCATCCCTCCATCCATCCCTCCCTCCCTCCATTCATCCCTCCATCCCTCCCTCCATCCATCCCTCCCTCCCTCCCTCCCTCCCTCCCTCCCTCCCTCCCTCCCTCCATTCATCCCTCCATCCCTCCCTCCATCCATCCCTCCCTCCATCCCTCCCTCCCTCCCTCCATCCCTCCCTCCCTCCCTCCATTCATCCCTCCATCCCTCCCTCCATCCCTCCATCCCTCCCTCCCTCCATCCCTCCCTCCCTCCATCCATCCCTCCCTCCATCCATCCCTCCATCCATCTCTCCCTCCCTCCCTCCATCCCTCCATCCCTCCCTCCCTCCATCCATCCCTCCCTCCATCCATCCCTCCCTCCATCCATCCCTCCCTCCATCCCTCCCTCCCTCCATCCATCCCTCCCTCCATCCATCCCTCCATCCATCCATCCCTCCCTCCCTCCCTCCATCCATCTCTCCCTCCCTCCCTCCATCCCTCCATCCCTCCCTCCATCCATCCCTCCCTCCCTCCCTCCCTCCCTCCATTCATCCCTCCATCCCTCCCTCCATCCATCCCTCCCTCCATCCCTCCCTCCCTCCCTCCCTCCATCCCTCCCTCCCTCCCTCCATCCCTCCCTCCATCCTCCCTCCCTCCCTCCATCCATCCCTCCATCCATCCCTCCCTCCCTCCCTCCATCCCTCCCTCCCTCCATCCCTCCCTCCCTCCATCCATCCCTCCCTCCATCCATCCCTCCATCCATCCCTCCCTCCCTCCCTCCATCCCTCCCTCCCTCCATCCATCCCTCCCTCCATCCATCCCTCCATCCATCCCTCCCTCCCTCCCTCCATCCATCCCTCCCTCCATCCCTCCCTCCATCCATCCCAGGATGTTGAGATCGCTGCTTGGAGCAGATCTGACTATTCAGGAACTTATTAAACATCACTGATGTCTGCTGAGATCATTATATAAGAGCATGGTCCCTGCTCTCTTCAAAGCTTTGATCGAACCCTGAATCTGAAGGAGAACTAACGAGGACTCCTCGTTAACCAAGCCCTCGCTGTCCTGTGTCGCCCCCTGCAGGTCTTGGAGCAGCACCTGGATGGACGCTGGAAGGGCCACATCCACGACAGCCAGAGGGGGACGGACAGAGTGGGCTTCTTCCCTCCGTCCATCGTGGAGGTGATCAGCAGGAGGAACGGTCAGTCAGACATCCGCTGATGGTTCTGAGCTTCAGATATTGGTGCTTCAGTCTGCAGGCAGATCAACTCTAGTTTTGTATTTAAATGTTTGTCCTGGTTTTATTCTGGCTTGGTTCTGATTTATCCTAGCTTTATCTGGACTTATCCTGTCTCAGTTTGTTCATATTTGGGTTTTATGCAGGTTTTTAACTGTTTTATTGTCTTATGCTGGTGATGTTATGGTTTTGTCCTGGTTTTCTCCCGGATGTGTCCTGGTTCTGTGGCTGGGTGTCCATTTCAGAACACAGTTTGGTTTAATTTATGGTGAGAACATGGTGAAACCAGATTAATGTTCTGATCCATGAACCTCAGGACTCAAAGAGCATGTTTTTACTGTTTACCATAAATTTATTTCTTGGAATTTGGAAAATCTTTTTGGTACTTTTTGTGCATCAGTTTGCAGCAGACTGGGCTCAGTGGTTCTGGACGTCCTCTGTTCAGTCAGTCTCAGTGAGGAACTAATCCAGCTGCTTCAGTACCATCTCATGCTCCTCCCTCCTCCTTGCTGCCTCCATCACTCTATCTGAATATTGACTGAACTCTCACTCTAACCATCAGCTTGATAACCTCCCCTTCCTCCTCCTCCTCCTCCTCCCTCTCTCGCCCTGTAGGGGGCACCCTCTCCCGGCACGCCTCTCTGCCCACCCAGCGCCAGCAGCTCCTGTCTAGAGCCCCCCTCTCCTCCAGCCTAAGCTCCGCCCCCCACACCGACGACTCCTACAGTCTGTATGCCCCGCCCACCCACGTGGTTCTGCCGCTCTCCAACGGCCTGACTACCTGCACAGGTACGGCACACACTCAGGACACACACAGAGAGCTGCAGCTTCACAAAGTGTTTCAAGGTGTGGTTCTCCGGCTTGAGGCTGGAGTTCAACTTCGGGTCGGTTCCTGGAGATGTGGTTTTGAAGTTCATGTGTAACCGTTTCACGCCCAGCGAGCGTCCTGGCACCTCTGACATCACTGAAGGCGTCCTCAGCAGGAAAAAACTCTGCTCCGTGTGACGGTAACACAGTGAGAGAACATTTAGGGTTCTCCTCGGGCTGACCGGTTCTGATCTCTGTCCCAGATAACTGTTTGGACTTTTCTGTGGAGAATACATTTTCAGTGACTTTAAATCATCTTAACACTGTCATTTGAAACTAAATAATATCTTTAATAATGATACTAATAACTAAATTCTAACTAAACTCCACTGAGAAAGTTCCAGAACAAATGTCCTGATAAAACCAGAATCTGTCCCCTGTGTGGTACCTCCTCAGTCCCAAACAGAACCTGGTCCATCTTTGTGTCTGATAGGTTTGTGTTCGAGCCACCTGTCTCAGCCTGGATGTCCCTTTGAGGACATCTGGGTCCTCAGGGACTCGTGCCACGGTAAGACTTCCCTGAACAAGAGCCTCCGTCCTAAAGCTGCTGAGCTCAACACTCTGCATTCAGGCTTCACACACCAAGATCACCAGAGACCAAATTGTCCAACGTCACACACCTGAGGCTACGTTTGCTCACTTTATCTCAGGTCACTTTAGATTTTCTCCTATCCTGACAGTCTGTTCACACAAGATGAAGACCCAACTTATTCTCTTCATGATCTCCTCACCTTATTAGAGCTTAGCTGGAGACATGTAGAAAACCTTCTTCAATGTAAAGCAATGAAGCTGCTACAATATTAGTTCTCATTAAACAGTTTCCATCTGTTTTCTGTCCTCGCTTAACTCCAAGGACTTTATCCATGAGCCTCTGCTTCCATCTGTAGATATGATCCCCCAGCAACCAGCACAGCCAAGACTGGGTTCAAGTTGGGAGTATGCACCCCAATTTCCAGCACTGATTCCTGTGTGCGTGGGTCTGATGGTGGCTCGGTATTGGTGGATCTTGGTTGAGCGTGATGCTCACAGGAGCCACCATGAAGCAATAGCTTGCTTGTAGCGCTGTCAGCCGAGTTTATGAGGTTCTGATTGGGTCGCAGTCTTGGCATTAGGCCAGCAAGTCCAGTCCTGCTTCAAGTTCTTGATCATAGAGCCACACAGTTGCACTCTGACCCCACATCATGGATATCCTGCCATCATGGTTGTAAACCCCCAAAACCTTGCAAGGGACGATTGCACATTCTCGAAACCCTTGGAGAACTAGCAAGTAAGGTTGGGCGATTGGACGAATTTATCGACCATCGACGATAGACTGAGCCCTTCAACGGTTGTTTTTTTTGGGCTACAGGTTGAGGGCAACACACAGTTGGACGTAGCCTACTTGACTACGCGGACGCCTAGTCGGACGTCAGCCGGACTTATACGACCGCATACGCCGTGTCACACAATAAACTGCTCAGCGGGACAAAGTCTCCATATCAAACTGTTTTATATGTGACACACTGCTTGAAGCAGCTGGTCACGAGTGGTAGCGTAGCGTACTCAGCCGGATGGCCAAAACATCTCCAGTTATTTCAAACTGCAGGATGTCTTGTTTTGCGCTTCATGGAAACTCAGAGATTTGAGATGATTTTTTTGTCGACAACTTAGTCCTTCTAAAACTCAGATATTTTTCTCCAAACTATAACATATTTCGAGTAAAAACCTTCAGATCTAGGTCAGCTCGTGTTTTTGTGTGATGGTTAACTGATCAGGTAGGTTGGGATTAACAAAGGTGTTCCTCAAGGTCATGTTCTTTGATCACTTCAGTTGCACTCTGGGCATTATGAGGCTGAATTAGTGTCTTGGTGAGTTAATAGGTTCAGTTCAGGATTTTCAGCATCATGAAGCTGGGTCTGTAACCATGGTAACTTCAACCCATATGAAGGCACCACCTGTCAACCAATCAGTCGCCTGAGTAAATGAGAGAAGGGATGTTCTCCTCCTTGAGTTAGATTGTTACATTTGACCTTTCTTGATGAGTCAAACCCTACCACATAGACAGCTTACAGCATAGGACTGGAGAGGGCATCCTACTCTTCAAACAGCCTTGTTTTGTGTTTTTATGCTGATCTCCATATTAACATTATGGGTGCAGAACCTGAAGACCAAACCAAGCTGACACGAACTGAGTCAGTTCTTAGACTGGAAGCTCCTGGTGAGGATAAATAATGGTGGTCTTGGTGTGTCAGGTCCAAAATGTACTGCTGCACGCTGAAATCAGAGCCTCATGCTAACAGCAATCCCTCACTGCTGCCACAGGGGGGCGACACCAGGTCGTCTTGTGATGTAGCTGCACAACAGACGCTGCTGCATGTCAATCCTCAAGGCCAGGAAGTAGTGTGTTTTTGTTTCATAAAGTGACGAACGAGGGCTGAAGACCTTCAGATGATCAAGACTGGCTGCTTGCATTGTAGCAGCCGTGCTCCCCTGCATCTCATCACCAGCCTCGCAGGCTTGTTTTAGATAAAGACCTCCCCCCAGCTGCACCCCTCCAGCCTGACGCCGACCCGCCCTGTTGCTCCGACTCCTTGCAGATGTTTACTGTTTATGTCACTGTGTTTCCAGCCGGAGACAGGAACAGCGTGGGAAGCACCGGGAGTGTGGGCAGCACTCGCAGCGCCGGCAGCGGACAGAGCACTGAGAGCAACGGCGCCCCCAACGGACACCAACACAACGCTGGTCACCATGACAGCAAGGTACCTTATCATAGAAACATCAAGCAGATTCCTCTGGTCTTTTAGCAAAGTGGATCCAGAATCAGTTTTGGTTTACTGGAGATGAGGAGACAGATCTTCCACAAGAGGTGATGAAGTGATGAAGCTCATGCTTGTTCAAACAGGCCTGTTTGCAGGTACAGCTCTTTAGGGAGAAGCCTGTAAAAACCTGAGATGAGTCCAAATCTGCTGAACCGGTCCTCATGTGGGAGTAAATTACTTGTTCTGAACCAATAAGTTCATAAATCATTTCACAGATGGAATCAAGCAAATAAATCAGTTATTTCTTCCAAATGTTGGTTATTTTCACACAACTTCATAAACTTCTGCATTAGTTTCTCTGATCTTCAGCTAGACTCTGCTGATCGTCAGTTTATATTTCTGTGCAGCTGGCGCCCCCTGCTGCTGATCCGGGACACTCTGCAGACCACAGCAAACAGGCCGAGAATCCTGCAGGTGCGGTTCTTCTGCTGCTTCCTAAACTGTTGGAAACTAGTGGGAGAGGACGTTTTTCTGTTCTAATAGAGAGTTACTCAGCACCAAAGTCATAAAGTACAGTTGCTTGCATAAATAAAGCAGTCCAGGCATTCTGCTCCACCACGGTAACTCAGATCATTTCAGGGAACTCTACAATTACTTTGTGTTTCAGTCCAGGAATTGTCCTCCTGTCCTCCAGGTAGCGCCCCCAGGAGGCAGACTGTGACGGTGCAGCGTCCTGCAGAGCCGAGCTTCACGCAACAGTTTGTTCGTCCCCAGCAGCTTCTGGAGGGGAAGGTAAACGGGTCGATGCTACATGTTCACATGTACAGCAAAGTTATGATGAGGAGCTTCCTTCTGCATAACGAGACAAGATCATTCATCCTTCTGGTCATGGAGGTAGCTGCTCCATTAGGATCCCATAATATTCCAGGACCAGTTCTGGGTCCATCCCAGGGTCTCCTACCACTGACACAGTCCTGAAAGAAGAGGAGAAGTCCTGGATAAATTAAAAACGTCTTTTAAACAAAGCAGAAATTGGCAGAAACCAAAAGAGTCAAAGAGATGAACGTGATCAGAATCATGAAATAAATGTTGAATAAACCCTAAAAGGAAATTATTTTCATTTAATGAATTTTCTTCTATGATTTTAAAGAAAACTTTCAAGGAAAATGAAAAGATTTTTTTTTACATATTCCATTATAATGTGTTTTTGTATTATATAGTGATTATTTTTATTACATTTATTTAATTTTAATTTGGTTTATTTTTCCAAATATTTCTGTAAGCTATAATGGAGGATAAATATAATGAATATTTTATTTTTCAAATATAAAACCATTAAAAATATTCTGGAATGAATATTTTAGGAAACATCCTGATGTTTGTCTTTTTAATTTTTAATCAGTTTAAATGATAGTCCCAGATAAACGTAAATCTGTATTTCAAAGTGATGAATAAATAAGAGGATGAGTCTGACCTCCATGACTGTGTCTGTGTGTCAGGATGCAGAGGCCATCTACCAGTGGCTCAGTGAGTTCCAGCTGCAGCAGTACACCGGGAACTTCCTGAATGCTGGATATGACGTTCCGACCATCAGCCGGATGACTCCTGAGGTAAATAAACTAAAAGGCAGGTCCAATCCATTCAGAAAGTTAAAAAGGCCTGACCCGATTATGACCCAGTGCATAACAGCACCAGAGAACCTGGAATCATAATGTTCTTGCTCCTACCAACTTCCTGTTCCTGATGCGTTTCCTGTTTAGGATCTGACTGCCATCGGAGTCACCAAACCAGGACACCGTAAGAAAATCTCCATGGAGATCAACAACCTGAACATCCCAGAGTGGCTTCCAGAGTACATACCTGTAAGACTTTGTCTGCAGGAGTCAGCGTCTGCTGCCGTTCTGGATGTATTCTGACCCGTATCACCCTCTCCTTACAGTCGGACCTCGGAGAGTGGCTCAGCGCCATCGGCCTCCCGCAGTACCACAAAAAACTGTCGGAGAACGGCTATGACTCCATCAGCATCGTCAAGGACCTCACATGGGAGGACCTGCAGGAGATTGGCATCATCAAGCTAGGTGAGGATGCTTCAGAACCTCCATCTAATCTCAGCTTTCCTGTGAGAACTCTCTCTGACGGTTCCATTTCTGCTGTAGGCCACCAGAAGAAGCTGATGTTAGCAGTGAAGAAGCTGTGTGACATTCAAAGGGCCAATCTGCAGCAGGCTGATTCCAGCTCAGTAACGCTGCGGCGTAAAGCCCCAGGAACCCTCCAGCTGGTCACCATTGAGTCTCCTGATGCCAGCAGTGAATGTTCTTCTCCTCACACCCCCATGATGGTGACTTTCCAGGACAGCGAGCTGAGTACAGAGCTTCAGACAGCTATGGCTAGCCACTATGGAGGCTGTGAGGAGGGATTTGCCATCAAGAATGCTGTGGGGATGTCCCAGAGCCAGGAGAGCATCGACACTCGTTCCAGAGGTTCTGGTCGCTCCCAGGAGCCTCCCACTGCCTCCATCAATCCTCACAGCTGGTCCCAGGAGAGCCTGGAAGGAAGCCCGGCCAGGGAGAGGAATCTGCCTGAAGGCTGGGACCAGCGACCCCTGCAGCACCAGCCGCTGCCCAAACAGGTACCTCTGGGAATGGCAACGGTGTTCAAGTACCCAGCTATCCCAGCCAAACCCAAACTGTCTGGGTCCCGCAGTAACTCCCCTCATGGCTCCCCAGCTCTGAAAGGTTTCAGCTACCTGCATTCTCAGTGTGGCTCCACCGACCTGAACAGATCTTCCCGATCTGAGCACCACAGGACCCTGACACCTCCTAACAAGCACACTCAAAGCAAGACCCGCTACGCTCTGTCAGACGGAGAGCCGGATGAGGACGATGACGACCTCGCGCTTCCTACAGGAAATGTTCCATCCTACGCCACTTTGACCCGGAAGCCCGGTCGCAGCCAACTGGCTCGATTACAGTCGAACGCAGAGAAGAGCGGTGGCGTGGGCCGCAGCCAGTCGTTCGCCGTGCGCGCCCGTAGAAAAGGTCCCCCTCCTCCCCCACCAAAAAGACTCAGCTCAGTGAGCAGCACCACCAGCGGCGAGCTGAGCGACAGCAGCCCCACATCGTCCTCTGGGGGCGTGGTCACCGACAGCCCGGGGAGCGTCAGGAGCATCTCCGCTTCTCTGGAGGGCAGCCCAGGACACAAACATGGTGCTGCCCAGGGAGCGGAGTCTTCAGAGGCCAGAGAGGCAACAGAGATGAGGAGGAAAGTTCAGAGCGAATGTGTTCCCAGTCAAACCAGCAGCAGAACAGAGGTAGACCGAGGGTTGAAATCTGACTCTGAGGAAGAAGACTTGAAGGATCGAGGACTGGATGGATCTTCGTCCCCCCAGAACAGTTCCAGCGAATGCATCCCCTTTGCTGAGGAAGGCAACCTGACCATCAAACAGAGACCCAAAGCTCCAGGTCCACCCAGGGCCGAGGCCGTGCTGGAGCCACCAGACAAACCAGCAGCTAAGACTCTTGAGGTTCCTGAGTTTAACCTGAAAGAGTCTGACACCGTGAAGAGACGCCACAAGCTCAAAGACAAGGAGCAAGGTGAGGGTTCCCCCGTCAGGTCAGGAGCTGGAGTCGGAGCATCAGGGTCAGAGTCTGGTGGCAGCAGGCCTCCATCCAGGAACCAGGACCAGGTCGATCTGAGAATCAGTGAGGCCAGTCTGGAGAGGCCCAGTACTCCAGCTGCAGAGTCTCCTGTTAAACCTCCTCTCTCACCAAAACCCGCCATCACCCCGAAGCCTGTTCGCCAGAGTCTGCTGGCTGCTCAGGGTGAGAAACCAACACTCTAATCACATCTAAGATTCACACACACCAGAGAGAGCAGGTCCCCTGAAGGCAGCAGCCTCCTGGTGCATTCACAACAGTTCTAGGTGCCCACAGAAGGTTCAAGAAAGTTCAGAGCATCCTCTAAGGAACATTTCTCTGGTTGCCTTCATACCATTGGTAGAAATACTCAAGGAGCTGACTGGTGGTACAGAGAGTAGCTCCATAAATCCATGGCTGCGTAGAGGCGAGCAGCAGGGCTTCAACCTTCTGCTGGTTGTCTCTTTGGGTGTTTTAAGACAAACTTGTTTAAATAAACTATATTCAAACTGATGCTTGTATGTTTTTAACACTCTTGACTCGGGACTTTCTGTCTGAACTTCAGGCTTTATGATCTCAGTTAGAACTGACCCGTCTTGTCTCAGGACACGACACTCTTTATTTGAGATGATCCTAGTCCTAACCTGGGACTCGCTTTCCTTGGTGGGATTTTTCTAGTCACTTCTTGGAACTTCTCAGCCTAACCGTGAGGTTTAACAGTGTCTGTAAGGATTTTTATATCTTGACGTGTGATTCGATAATCTGAATATGAAACGTTCAGACATAGTTGTCTTCATTAGGACTCGATGGTCTTCTTTAACACTTGCATTGACACCTGTTGCACTTGCATTGACACCTGTTGGTATTCAGCTGTTCTTATTTCCATTTTCTTCAGGAGGACGGTCCTCTCCCATGTTGACCATCAGTGTGGTCCAAAGTGTAGCCTTTGCCTCCTCACCCACCCACAGGCCTGCATCACCAGCTCCTCAGGCCCCTCACAGTCCCTCTTTGGCTGCCAGGAGACATCACACTTGTCCTTTAGGTTCAAGTCTCACCCCCGAGTCTTCTAGTGACACAGAAGAGGTCCAGCAGAGACTGGATCAGACCAGCACCTCTCTTGCAGCAGCTTTGAAAGCCGTAGAGAAGAAGCTGAACCAGGATGATAGCTCTGAGGGGTGAATATTCATTGTTTCTGTTTCATCTGGACAATTTTTCTCCTGTAGTTTTCTGTCTGTTTCAATATCTGTTTGCTTCACCAGCAGGGGGAGCACTGTGAGGTCAGCAGGGACCATCCTGGATGACATTGGCAACATGTTTGACGACCTGGCCGACCAACTGGATGCCATGTTGGACTAAAGACGTTTCTTTAAAATAAAACATCACGTTTAACCTCAGGAAGTGAAGCCCAGGCTGAAAATGGAGAGATCTTCCAACTTGTGTCCCCACCTACTTCAAGCTGCACATCTGGAGCATCCTCAGCCAGAACAGCAGCACTTAAACTCTGTGGTGCTTCCAGCAAAAACTGCATCGACCCGGTCTTACATTTCTCATCCAGCGCCTGAATCGGACGTCTGCTGGTGCAGCATGAGATGCTTCCGCCAGAGCGGGTCGATGTGAGGAGAAACTTCTCAGCAGATCCATATTTTACTGCAGACACTAATACTTTAACAGGAAGTGAAATGGTTTTATATCATGCTACCTGCAGCCCAGGCCCAGTTCCAGCAGCCAGAACCAGCAAGCGACCTTGTTTCTTCTTTAGGAAAATCTGTTGAAAGATCTGAGGTTTTAAAGTAGCCTTGGATCCCATGAAGAGCTCCAAAAAAACGTTCCGGTGAGAGTTATCATCATGTTTCAGTTCAACACGTAAAACATTTTACACTAACGTTGCTTCTTCTTGGTAGAGGACACACCCTCGTCAGTATGGCACCATCTAGAGGCCAACGTTGGTATTGCTTTAACATAACAGACTGCAGCTCTCCAGACCTCATCATGTTGTTTAAGGTTCTGGTTCCAGGTCAGTATTTCAGGGTACAGTACTTCCCATTACCAAACATTTAATCTGAAAGGGATCTAATAAAATCTTTTGTTGGTCTCGTCTCAGAAGGAACTCTTCAGAAATCCGTCGGCAGGTTTCGTATAAACAAACTGGACGATAAAAACAGTAAAGCTCATCAGAACATTCGGTATTTAGAAGGTTTGTTTGTAATGAACCTAAAGTCCGACGAAGACATCCGCAGTGATCTGAAAAAGGCAGGTGAAAGGTCAGATCCTGTGTTTATCAAAGAGTAGCTAGATTACAGACACTAACCTTCCTGCTAATATTAAATAAAACACCTGGAAAGTTTGTGAAGCAGAACCTGGAGGTTCTGGTACGTTCCTGAATTTAAGCTTCCTGTGTGGATTGCTCCTGTGCTTCTTTCTGTATATTTTTTGAAGTTTATAAAAAGATCATTGGGAACTTTAGCTTGACATGTCATTGTGGTCTGTTGCTCAGCAACCCTGCTAAATTGTAGCCGTGGTTTCTGTTCATAAGTGACCCCTGTGGTCCAGGATGATTGTCTGGAGTCTGGAGAACATCACAGTAGCACGAGACATTGTGTATCCTGCTGGTTTCAGCACCTGAGTTCACCAGCAACATGTCCACAATAACTGAGTCAAACTGATCTGAACAGCATCTAATCATGGATTAAAATGCAGCATAAAATGCAGCATAAAATGCAGCATAAAAGAGTGAACTGATGGTTCAGTCCAACAAACATTTTATCTGAACGAAATAGAAAAATTAAATGATGGATGCAAACAGTTGTTCTGACTCACAGGGCTTGTTTCTGCTGCCCTCTTGTGGCGCAGAAACACTTTCATGGAGCTACTCTTGGATCCAGCTCTTTCTTTAGGCCTACCGCACGAACCCAGCTGGTTACTGGAACAGAACCGGGATGCTCTCGAGTAATTTCAGCTCTTCTGTCTCGGTGTTGAACCGTTTTATATTTCTGATATTTAAGGAGTCCGTTTTCTACGACCTGACCCGGAACCAGCTCTGCTTCAGTGACTCGTTTGGATAAAAGGGAGCAGAATCAAGCTGGGCTCATCAGAACATGTTTATACAAACTATTTTTGATATTTCTTTTATCCCAGTTAGTATTTAAATGAGAGTAATCTAAAGGTGTGTAATACAGCAGAGCTGGATCTGAACCAAAGCTTTGTACAGTTCATTTTTGAAATATTTCACTGAATCATCTCTGTTGTTAAATCTGAAATGTTTTGTTTGTGTTCATCATGCTGTAGCCCCGCCCCAATCTGGTCGGTCTGTCCACGTGATCCGGATCACGTGACCTCATTAGCATAGAAAGGAATGGTTCGGTCCAGTTTCTCTCTGTTGACATGTCTCATCCTGCTTTACTTTAAAAGGACTTTACAGATGAAACACGAGAAAGCTTTTATTGTGAAACAGTCACAGGAAAGTGTTTTTATGTTGTCTAAATTGTAACTTAAAGCTCATTACACTGTTTAAATTGTCTTTACTGAACTCTGGGCTTTGTTGAGCCACCATGAAAATAAAGTTAGAGGACGGAGATGTTCCTGTTGTCCAGCAGAGGGCGCCATTTATGCGCTAAAGCCACATTCAAATGTTGCCTTCAGAGGTAATTGGGTTTTCTATCAGTCTGTTCGTCTAGAATTTCTAAAGCATTGTTGGATCCATCGACCTCATGCAGGAACCTGCTGCTGAGAAGATTCCAGCTGGAAGAGCAGTTTTCTGGATCAAGCGGAGAGGTTCAGCTGCAGAGATGATTCAGGCTCCATTAAGCTGCAGGCCTGTCTCCTCCTGAGGGTGCTGCAATATAGATCTGCCACCATTGCAGAGCTTGCTCAGCTTTGGCAGCAGGTGGATATGAAACCATGTGCATGTCGGATGTTAAGAAGGACCGTAAAAAGTTTCATTCTCTGGTTTTTGTAAATAGTTGGATATTTTTTTATTATGATTTCAAACCTTTCAGTTGCAGTTAGATCAGCAGCTGCTGAAGACCATACAGGCTTTGAGGATATTAACCACCGTCCCTCTAAAAAATGCAACTAAAATGTACACTTCACAAAATGATTTTACCTAAAAAAAACCTGGAGTTCGGGGAGTTCTGCTGGGTCCAAGTTAGTTTAAGGTTTAGATTTTGTTTAATAGACGAAACCAAATGAGATTATTTATTATTCCTCATTTATTGAACATCAATCAGACTGATTTCATGTAATCGAGGTTTTTATTATAGTTCACACCAAGGTAGGGGCGGACTGGCAGACCCGACAACCGGGGAGTCCCGGTGGGTCAAGCCCGTGGAGGTGTCATCGTGCTCGGCTCCGTAGTCATGCAGCCAGCTGACTGACAGTGAGCAGCAGAGATGAGAAAAACTAGTCCCATAAAGCCCGTCCTCAGAGGCGCTGATTAGTAACTCAACAAGTCTGGTCCTACTAGAGCCACATAAATGAACCTTCCTGTTGGTCTCTCCATCCAACAGAAAGATGCTGTGGCTCCAGATCCTCACGACGCTGCTCCGCGGAGCAACACCTCCGTGAACAACATTAAATTAGTCCGCTTTAGCGAGGAAGATGGAGCAGCGTGTAATGAAAAAGAAAAGCCTCCAGGGAAGTTGAGCAACAATGAGTAGAATAGAAGAGAACCATCATTTATTGTCCCACAGTGGGTAAATTCAGGTGTGTCAGCGGCAAAGCAAAAAAGGCAAATAGGTGCACACGTCACTAAAAACTATTAATGGATACCGAAATGGCAACTCAGATCAAATGAAAGTAGGTGCAGCATAGATGATAGAGTCCATATCTGCAGAGGTTCCTCAGAGGAACCATGTAGGTTTTCTTCCTCTCAGTCAGGTTCAAGTTCAGTTTTAAAGCTGAAAGGACAGAAACTACGTGGCTCTGTTAAAGTTGACCTTATAGACTATTTATGCATATATAATGTTGCTGTCAATTACACTGGCCATAAAGATCAGCTCACTGTAGATATGTCAATATATATTTATAGGCTTATTTTTCATTTCAACCCAGCAGTCTAAAGCGGGCCAGTCTGTCAGGAACTTCCGGGTCACTTTTTCTCCCCAGTCCACCTCTGAACAAAGGTTTATTTACCATTTATCTAATTAGGGAAACACAAACGGAGGTGAACAATGGTTGTCCTGTTGGGCAACAGCTGTCCAGACATGCTGAACAGGTTCTCCATGTTCTACATGCCTTCCTGCTCCACTGGATCAGAGGTCTAATTCAGCCCCTCAGAACCAGGTTCTTCTGCCCTCCCCTCTGCTCTGTAGAAACAGCTTCCTGACTCTGGTGACGCAGCAGCCGCAGAACCACGTGACACTCTGCTCCTTTAACACCGCTGCCACGCCCATCCCATACCCAGAACCGGTTCTGTTCTTAGTCCCGACGGTCCGCTGTCAACTTTCCTCCTGAAACCTCCGAGTCTGGACCCGTGAGAGCGGACACTGAGCTTCTGTCTGCCCGCTGAGGTAAGAGCGATTCTGGCCGAACCCGTCATGTAGTTAAAGACTGGACCCAGTTCCGCATCCATCCGCCTTATGAAAGTTGTCCAGTTTAAAGTCGACACGACTCATTTAAATCTCTTTATCTGAGTTAAACTGCGTTATAGTTGAGCATGTGTTAAATGAACATTTTATGAGAGTTTGCTGTTTAATTATCTCGTCACTTTGGACCTGGGAGTTTTCTCAGCGGGTTCTTGAGAAGCAGTTGTTATTGATCATACTGCGTAGGGAAGTATGGAAAGCCAGACGGGCCAAAACTCGTTACCGCACAAACAGCAGCTCAGTGTGACATGACAGCGGAATGTAGGCCTGCTGCTGACCCGTTTCACACACCTCCAGCAGGTGTTTCCTCTGGGTCCAGTGACATTTCTTTGAATAAATCGGGTCTGACTGAAACGGTCCAACACCTTCCATGTATGTTCTTGATCTGTCCTCACGGGTCTCCACCCTCCGAGTCAGATGGCTTCCTGAATGTTTTAGTAGTTTTTAATGAGTCGAGTGTTTAATTTCATCACAGAGCAGCGTGGGTTCCTCAGAGGGTTCCTCAGAGGGTTCCTCAGAGGGTTCCTCAGAGGGTTCCTCAGAGGGTTCCTAGGCAGCACCTGACATTGATTAGTCACCATATGGAGGCCAAACTGCTGTAATTCACCACTGTCATGTTTGTCTGGTGTCATAGTAGCTGTAGAACCAACAGACAACCTGGAGATAAACCAGATGCTGGTTCTGATGGTCCAGTCTGAAGTGTTGGAATAAACTATCAGTATGGATGTCATAGACTAGCTGTGAGCTTTAGCCTCCAGAAGAAACGAATCAGTTCTTCTAAAACTGAAGGCGAGTCGGTTCTGAACCAGTTCTGAGCTGTCCCTTAAATAAACAGATTAAGGAGTGTTTGCTGATGTTGGTCACCTGATGAAGCTTTTGTTGAGAGGACCAATCATCTGATGGTGGGTGTGTCTCTGAGAATACCTTTGATTCCTGTCTTGATGGATGAAGACCTTTAGCTCCACTTCTTATTGTCTCCACTTCATGACTCATGTTCAACTCTGAGGAGCATCTTGGCTCAGGGCTCACACTGACAGGAAAGAATAAAGGTGAGATGTTTCAGCTGCAGCTCGGTGATGGTCAGACAGTCTGGTAGACCCGGTACAAATGGGGACACAGGTCGTCTGGGGTTATAAATCACATTCTGTTTTCCTCATACTGTTTGTCAAACAAACTGGACCTTTTGAACTGAGCATTCCCTTCCTCGCCTGAGGTGGCGCTAAGTGCTAAAAAAAAAGCATCTTGGTCTTCATAGCAAGAGTTTGCCCCGTTAGGGCTGGATGAAGGCGCCATCAGATCTTTAGTACATCTAACCTGACAGATGCTTCCTGTCAGGTTTACAGGAAGTAATTATTTTTCCCTGCTGATTTAAAACGCAGCATCTGGTTTCATCCTTATCTCACTTATGTTATCGGCTCAGAGGCTAAAATAATAACATTTATGACAGAAAAACATGTTCTGCGTGTTTTATTATCACCGAGGTCATAAATGGACCTGCAGGTGTTTCATTTCTGTTCAGGAGAGTTTCAGAAACAGATCTGACTTCCTAAGTCTGAAGAACCTGGGAGGACAGACGTTTCCCACTTCACTGGACCTGATTCAACCGTCTAGCCTCAGAAATCAGGGAAAGTTCTGCCGGCGCTTGAGGTTCTCCTTCTTCTCATTAAACACTAGATCGGACTTCTGCATCTTCTTCGAAGACTTTAAACCGATTCTACTTTAACAATCAGTTTACCAGAGAAATTTAGTTTAAACTACGAATGCATCATAAATATAAATGGACTGTGTAAATCTAATTTATGAAAATGATATAAAGTCAAAATAGAACTTATGTGAATCCGGGACGGGTCAAAGATTAAAGCTGAGAACCGGTACCAACAGATAACTGGGTCGTAAACTAGAGATCACAGCATAATATTTGATCTGATCATGTGTTGATTTATGCCAACTGATTCCTCCTGCATCTCCGTCTTTTGCAGAGCTTCACCATCTTCATGTCCAGGAGAGGAGGAAACCACGCCCCAGAGATGGAGATGCAGGTGGACTCGTCCATCATCCGGATCCCGCCTCATCACTACATCCACGTCCTGGACCAGAACACCAATATCGCCCGTGTGGAGATCGGACCGCTCACCTACATCCGCCAGGACAATGAGAGGTGAGTCCACCTGCTGAAGGTTCCTTGGGAATCTCCTCTGGAATAAAGAGTTTCATCAGGTAACATCTGATCTTCTCTCAGAGTTCTGTTCCCTCCGGTCCGTATGATCATGGTCCCGCCTCGTCACTACTGCGTAGTGTCCAACCCTGTTGCCCGGGACGATGACAATGAGGCCCTCTTCGACCAATCCGGTCAGGCCAAGCTGCGTCATGCCGACCTGGAGATCCGTTTGACCCAGGACCCATTCCCTCTTTACCCCGGGGAGGAGATCCAGAAGGTCTGCAGGGAACACTGTAGCAGTTATTCTGGTCAGGCTTTGATGTTGGAGATGTTTGTGACGCTCCGTGTTCTCCTCCAGGATGTGACTCCGCTGCAGATCGTCTATCCAGACACGGCGCTTCGTCTCCAGGCTCTGCTGGACTTTGAGGATGAGGGGCGAGTGAAGAGGGTGGCTGGAGACGAGTGGCTGTTTGAAGGACCAGGTTGGTCCAGTCAGCTTCTAGTCGGACTGCAGGAACCTTCTGAGTTCTTAAAACCACCTGAGACTCTGGTTCATTAACAGATCAGCGGGTCGGTTTTAGAGTCCAGTAGATGATTTCAGGTGGTGCCTTCGGAGGGCTCTGTGAGGTCATAAATGTTCAAACAGAAATAAAAATGCTTAAACGTTCTTGGATCATTTCTTTCAAGATGTGACCAAACATTCTTGGTTTATTCAAGCTTTTTGTCCGTGTGTCTCAGGAACCTACATCCCCAGGAAGGAGGTGGTGGTCCTGGAGACCATTAAGGCCACAGTGATCAGGGAGAACCAGGCCATACGCCTGAGAGCTCGAAAGGAAGGCAAGGACCGCGGTGGGATCCAGAGAGTCACAGGTACCGGATCATAAACTGTCCAACCGGACCGATACTGAAGTCAGGAAAGGTTCTCCTACATTGGGAGAAACTCTGAATCCAGCTTAGAAACAAAGGTTTTAAAGAAGACCATCTCAGCTGGTTGCAGTAAACCTGTCCTGCTTTGTTCAGGTGAGGAGTGGCTGGTCAGTAAGGTGGGGGCGTACCTGCCAGGTGCTCATGAAGAGGTCATCGACATCGTCAATGCCTTCATCCTGACTGATAAGGTAACTCTGAGTCACAACAGATATGTTCTCCATGAGCTTATCTTGTACTGCTGAAGTACAACCTGTCAGTGTTTCCTCTGAGATCTTTCCATTTACCTCAGAACATCACATGAAGCTTCAGGGTCTTTTCAGAAACCACAGGATGTTTGTCAAAAGCAGGTTGACCCCAAAACTGTCAACGAGCCAATCATCACCAGCCAACCAGTCAGACTGGAAGCCACCCTCGGATCAGAACCAAACCACTGAGAAACTGTATGCTCCAACACTCCCCAACCCCAGAACCTTCACCCTCAGATTTAAACCTATAGATTCAGTCTAGGTAAGAATTCAGTGGCAGGTTGTCTCATTTTAGCTCCTCTTGACCTTCCGCTGGTCCACCAAACCAGCTGAGATGCAGAGACGTTGAGGAACGAACTGAATCCATCAACTGACTCCTTAACACCAACAAAGGGAAGCAAAGCGGCGAGCGTGTGTGCAGTACTTATTTGAAATGCAAATAAAGCATGAAGTCGTGTCCAGCATTCAGTGGTTGTAAAGGGACAGTGGGACACGCCTTGCTGGGAGGGATCTGGATGGATTAAACGAAAAACACTTTTCTCACTCCATAACAGCATGGATATCCAGCAGGAATTGTTTCCAGTTAAAATCTGATGTGTTTTCAAAGTTTTCCTTTAATTTCTCTTGAGCCATGAACAGTTTGCAGCTAATCTACAGCTGGAATATAATCCAGAACACGATCTGCAGGAGACATAAAGTGTAATCAGACTGATATCTGCTTGTTTTGCTCTGGGATCTGAATTAATTTAGTTGTGTTTTTAGAAAGCGCTGCATGTTCGCGCTCTGCGACCCTTCAAGGACGCCGGCGGGCGAGACCGCCGTACGGGCGAGGAGTGGCTGGTCACCATGGCCGACAGGGAGGCGCACATCCCTTCTGTGGCTGAGCAGGTGGTGGGAGTGGTGGACGTGACCACCCTGAGCAGCAGGCAGTACTGCGTGATCCTGGACCCAGTCGGACCCGACGGGAAGCCTCAGCTGGGCCAGAAGAAGGTGGTAAAGGTGAGGAGAGCCTAACGGGCTCCAGATAGGAAGGTTGCATTTTTTTTGTTTCACCAGAGAAGTAAAAACGGAATCAAAAACCGTCCTGAAGTCCAAACCCGTGTGAGTTTAAAAATCAGAAATGAGCTTATTAAATATAATTAAACACTTGTTAGAATGTTTAAAAGTTGATTCATTAAAAGATGTTTGGTAAAAATGTGTAAATTGTTCTAATAATCTTCAACCTGCTCCATGCGCTCCTCAGACCTGGTAGACCTGACGTTGTTTCTTCTGGCAGGGGGAGCGCTCGTTTTTCCTGCAGCCTGGAGAGCAGCTAGAAAACGGCATCCAGAATGTGTACGTGCTGTCGGAGGAGGAAGGTCTGGTTCTGCGGGCCGTGGAGGCGTTCAACGATGCAGAGGTGAGGAAATTATTTTCTGCTCCGGTCCCTCCAGCTTCCAGCTCCACCTGGATCCAGATTGTATTTATTCATTAGGACCGCATCTTAAGGCTTTAATCATATTCATCGTTTCTGGAATCCAGACTAGTTTTCCTCTATAAGGAAACCTCCACATTATGAAGCTGCCACCACCGTGCTTCACTGTGGGCTTTAGCTGAACCACCTCAGGTGGTTTTTGACCTTATTGCTGATGCAAGAGCTCCTTAATCCCTGTTCTTGTTGTTCCTTTGACCTTCTCAGCATACAGCCGGAAGTGTTGCTGTTCAGTCTTTACAGGGCACATTTTTTTCCAGCTTTTTCTGGGGTTCTTTGGGTTTTTTTCATCTGTTTGGTACCTTCACAGTGTGGACTTTTATAAGCAGCTCTGTTTACTGTTCCCGTCTAGTTCCGTTGAATGTTCCTTTGGGTCAGTTCTTTGCAGCAGAACCTTATGGTAATTGTAAATGGACTGAGCTTATATAGCACCTTTCCAGTCATACAGACCGTTCAAAACGCTTTAGACTAGCGCCACATTCACCCAATCGATACATCGATACGCAGATCAGTAGGCAACTTGAGGTTAAGTGCCTTGCCCAGGGGGCACATCAACCTATGGCAGGAGGAAGCTGGAATTGAACCCACAACCTTCTGATTGTAAGACGACTACTCTTCCTACTGAGCTACAGTCGCCACTGGTCTGCTTCTGGAACTGCTTGGTCCTTACTGGATCAGATGATTACTGACTGGAAGCAGCAGATCTGTAACTGGAGGAAATGTTTTTCCACAATGAAATGACTTTGATTGTTGCATAAAATTCTCCAAACTGATGCAACACAGTCGACTCAGACATCTTGTTCTTCTGCTCTTGTGCAACTGATTGTTCAGGCAGAAGAGATTAGAGGAGCAAACTTTGCTTTGTGCTGAGCTAAACCTTCTCTGGCTCAAAGGTTGAAGCCACTCCTCTGACTGCAGCTCATCACTGCAGGATTCCAGAAAAACAGACGTGTTTTCATGAGAACTTCTGAGCTTTTAAACTGGTCTGGATGAGTAGATCTGAAGGTTCTCTGCAGTGACGCTGGATGCAGATACAACACAGAGCCGCATACAGTTCATTCAAGATGAAGATCAGAACCAGAACTGCTCCGTGTATTTCTGCTGTTGTCTGGAGACACAAAAGACTGAATTAATTCTTCAGTTTTTATCTCTATTAAACCAGGAAGTCCTGCTTAAAATGACTCATCCTGGAGATAAGTATAATCAGTTTTGGCCTTTTTAATAATTTCTTTAGACCATTCTACATTCACACATCTACAGGGTCAGAAATATGCATACATCCCTTCTGACACCTGGTTAAATGTCTCCAAGGAACGTTCATCTCCACCACCACACGTCCTGTAGACATCATCAACCTTCTGGTTCATAATTAATCAATCTTCATGGCAGAACTGGTAAAGTTCATTTAAACCAGTTGGCTTCCTGCTCAGACCCAGCTTTCCAACAGGGTTCAGGTCTCTTCAGAACACTTTGGATCTCTGTTTAGGATGATTGTCCAGCTGGACCACCCAAATGTGTCCTCCTGAGTCCTCCTTCATTACTCCATCCAATTTTTACGTTGCACCAGTACCACAGGCAATGAACCAGGCCCACATCATGACTCCACCACCATGCTTGTTGAACAATGAACCTGACATTCATGCTTTTGTTTTTATCTTCATGGCCTGAAAATCAGAAGAAAATGTCTCCATAACGCTGCAACTCTCTCTCTCCTTTTATCACCCATTTTATTTTACATTCCTGGTTTCATCATCAGTGCCTCCCATCCCTTCCCCTCCTCCCTCTCCCCGATGCATCGGCACATTAACCCTTCTCTCCATCCTCCCCCGCCCCTCCTCTCTGTCAGTATGAGGAAGCAGTAGACGATGAAGAGCAAGAGGAGCTGGCGCAAGACAGTGCCAAGCGCTCCCGGCGTAGCGGCATTCTCCGTCGCCCCGGAGACCGCTGGATGCTGCGTGGCCCCATTGAGTATGTGCCCCCTGCCAGCGTGGAGGTGGTCCTGACGCAGCACGCCATCCCGCTGGACGAAAACGAGGGAATCTACGTCCGAGACATAAAAACTGGAAAGGTAGGCTGCAGCGTTTTGCTTTAAAACTTTGTCTTTAGCATGAAGACTGGATGAATCAAAGAGGTGAAGATGAAACATGATGCAGGTTAACAGTGTGGAGAAATAGAAAGTTAAAATCCTCAGCGGGAAATTGAACCAGAACTGTTCTAGACCCGTCTTTCAGACTTAAGACCAATATCTAAAGAACATTGTTCGTCGCAGGTTTTAAGGAATATAATGATCCAGATTAATGGACATTCCTCAGCTGAAGCTCCTCGTACATGGGGAGTTCCTCAAGGGTCCATACTCGGTCCCGTCCTGTTCTCTTTAGATTGATAGATTTGATCTGTTGGTACCAAATCAAGATTTGTGATCACTGTAATGCAGATCTCTCTGCCTTCTCCTGCGTCAACATTTTCCAGCTCTTAAAAACACCTTAAATGTCTTTAGTGTCAGATGTGATTATTTCAGGGTTTTTAGAAGTCTTTTATTTAAAAACTCTTTCGTTTTCTTGTTGCCATGGTTCAACTCCTCCTCATGCTCTTAGGTGCGGGCAGTGATCGGACACACCTACATGCTGAACCAGGACGAGGAGCTGTGGGAGAAGGAGCTCCCTTCAAACGTCGAGGGCCTGCTGGCTTCTGGGATCGACCCGTTGGCCGACCGCTCAACCCGCCACACCAACGTAGATGGATGCCCGAGGGACAAGACGCGTGTGGTGACCTTCAGGGTCCCTCACAACGCTGCCGTGCAGGTCTACGACTACAGGGAGAAGAAGGCCAGGTGAGACGACTCACTTCAGTGACGTTACAGTGGTCTCGGGTGCAAGGAAGCGGCTAATGGTGGCGCTGTCTCTCTGCAGGGTGGTGTTTGGACCTGAGTTGGTGATGCTTGGACCAGACGAGCAGTTCACCATGCTGTCACTTTCTGGGGACAAACCTAAGAGGGCCAACATCATCAGGGCCATCTGCCTGCTGCTTGGACCAGACTTCTTCACCGACGTCATCACAATTGAGACGGCTGACCACGCCCGGCTGCAGATACAGCTCTCCTACAACTGGTAACCAGCCACTGTGGTACTGGTAGCACTGGGACAATACTGTACTTTTTAATATCTGCCTGTCAATGTTTCTGCAACCCATCTCTGCCGTTAGAACCAAGCAGAACTCAAACAGGACCTAAATCAGCTGACGGCCTGGTCTTTCTCCTTAACGTCAGATGGTCCACAGCAGGTTCTGGACTACAGAATGTCACTTCTACCGGATTCAGGACTCGGGCTTTCCATAAAATACTTCAGATTTATTTTAATAATGTAGAAATCAGATTCTTACATTTTAAGACGTTTTGGGATAAATCTTATTGAAGGGAAAACTCTGCCACCTGCTGACATGAATCAGTAACTGCACCTTTGTTGCTCAGATAAAGACATTTTATTTAAATTGAGTTGTAAAGGTAAAAATGTTTAGAAGATTATTTAATTTCCTGCCTTTTGAAACATTAAATCTGATATTTTTTTAAGTTGTTTCGTTAAACGTCTCTGAGATGGGAAGCAAAGTAAAAACGGAACCAGATCAGGAATGTCTAAACGTCAGGAATGTGACTGTTTTCCTGGAAATGGTGGATATTAAAGTTTCGGTTCCAGCTGCAGTCCAAACCCTGTGAATCTCCTCAGAACTCTTGAGTGAACTTTAATCTACAATCCCCTCAAGGCTACAGCAATCCCGGCTGATTGTGATCCTTTTCCAGCACACTTTTTCCTTCCGCTGAACTTTCCCTTAATGTAATTAGATATGGCTCTCAGTGAGCAGCTTCAGCAGTGACCTTCTGGAGCCTGCTCTCCTTGTGGAGGGATTGGGTTTCAGGTCAGCAGTTTCTCCATGATGGAGTGGACCAGAACAGAATATTTCTGTATTAAATTCCTCTCGTATTGATCGGATGTATTTTGGGATTTTTATTCTTCTTTCGCTGAAATCATCACCCTTAAAAGCAACAAACTGTTTAAACATTTAACTGTAAAATGAAACTTCATGAGTTTCACTTTTTGAATGAAATGCCTGAAATATATCAACTATTTGATGAGGTTTTAATTTCAGATCCACTTAAAAGTGGACCAGTTTGTTTCCTAACCCACAGAGAGGTCCACACTCCGAACTCTGAGTTCTGGAGAGGGATGGGACCAGAGCTTCTCAAAGTCCATTCTTTGTAAAATCCAAATTCTCCAGATGAATTTTCCCTCACTGAACGGAGAACATTTGTCCCATCGCTCCTCACTGGGAACAGTGTTCCAGTTTCTGCTCTCTGTTCTCAAGGTTCTTCTTCTCCTCCTCCTGTTCAGGCACTTTGACGTGAAGAACCCAGCCGACCCAGCCGATGCTGCGGCCCTTTTCTCTGTCCCGGATTTTGTTGGAGACGCCTGTAAAGCCATCGCCTCCCGGATCAGAGGAGCCGTCGCGTCGGTGCAGTTTGACGACTTCCACAAGGTCAGAATCACGGTTTTCCCTCAGGAATATCTGACGTCCTGTTTTACCGGATCAGGGCTGAATGAGGTTCCGCCTTCTCTCTGTCACCTCATGGTTGTCCAGGAGGAGGGATTTCTGCAAGTCCACAGCTGGGTTTCCTTAGACCATCCAGGTCCAGTCCTGTAGAGCAACCATCCTGCAGCTTTTAGATGAAACACCTGAGTTCCCTCATCAGTGTTCAGTCCTTCAGCTGAGGTCCAGAAATGAGACGTTCATCTGATTCTGGTGTTGGAGAAGGGATGCATGTAAAGGTGCAGAATGGTGGCTCTCCTGGACTGGACCTGCCCCCCCCCCCCCCCCCCCCCCCCATCTTGAACTTGACTGCTTATTGCAGGACTGAATTGGTTCTGTCTGTATTTAATCTGGTTCTGTTCATCTGTTCTGCTTGATTATAATCTAAATAGTTGGTGAAATATTCAGACATCCTGATAAATAAGTAAAGATCAGTCAGATCATCTGTTGAACTTTGGATGAAGCTCCTCCTCCTGTGTGAGAAACGGCAAACCGAGTCGGAACCGAATGAGAGACGTTTAACCTCTCTGAGATTTCTCAGACCAGCCAAATGGGTTCTGTGAATCCTCCCAGCTGCTTTGGATTGATCCTGCAGAGTGGACCGGGCTGCCTCACACCAGAAAACATCATTTACCTCCGCTAGAAGGTAAAGGTCCGATTGGCC
This sequence comes from Girardinichthys multiradiatus, assembly GCF_021462225.1. NCBI lineage: Eukaryota > Metazoa > Chordata > Actinopteri > Cyprinodontiformes > Goodeidae > Girardinichthys > Girardinichthys multiradiatus. The sequence continues at coordinate 39,569,584 of NC_061817.1, forward strand.
CGGTGCTCGTTGGTTCTTGGGTAGCTGAGATTCTCATAAAATACCACAACCTGGAAACTCATTTTAATGTTGCGCAGAATTAGATCCTTTATGATCTTAACAAGCTGATATTAGTCAGGTTATCTGCACAGGTAGAGCCTGCAGTCAGCTGCTCAGATTCCCCATCTGTTCTTTTAAAACAGCGTTACCAGGGTGAGACTGATGGTGGCGCTCTTTTAGATTCTGTCATGCCTAAAATATTCCCAAACAAACAGTTTTCCTCTGTATATCTAGGAGCGATTTCAAGCCTGATTGGCAGTGTGCAGCAACAGGTGGGGAGGGGGCTTCGCTGCATTATCTACCCTCCATCCAGGTCTGTATAGGAACTTTAAACAGAAGCTGTGAAAACCCACCCATCCACATCTGACCGGACCTGCTCAGAGCTTATTCTGGTCATTGAATGAAATTTATTTAAAGACAAACTGGACTTTTAGGAGGAAAAAGATTCTGATTCAAACGGGTCAAAGTTGAACGCTGGATTCCTCCAACCTGATCTAAATCGGAAACCTTTAATCTTTCTGTGTCCAGAACTCAATCCGGATCATCTGCTCGGCTGTGTTCGGCTTCGACGAGAAGCTCGCGGTCCGGACCAGCCTCCACTTCAACCAGAACAACCTGGTGATCAGCAGCGTGGACATCCAGTCCGTGGAGCCCGTGGACCAGAGGACCAGGGACGCCCTGCAGAAGAGCGTCCAGCTGGCCATCGAGATTACCACCAACTCCCAGGAGGCGGCGGCCCGGTCCGAAACGCACAGTCACATGATCTGAACCTGCTGCAGAGTTGCATAGCTTCACGGGGTTCTGTTTGTTTCTGCAGACACGAGGCGGAGCGTCTGGAGCAGGAGGCCAGAGGAAAGCTGGAGAGGCAGAAGATCACGGATCAGGCAGAGGCTGAGAGGGCCAGAAAGGAGCTGCTGGAGCTGGAGGCGCTCAGGTGGGTTAACTGGGAGTAAACCAGCAGAACCATTCCAGATGGAAGCCTGAGACTGGCTGTGAGGGCTTCTCCAGGTTTAAAGTGAGTTCTTCTCATCCTCTCCTATTACCTGATGTTTCAGTGCTTCTGTGGAGAGTACTGGAGCTGCCAAGGCGGAGGCCCAGTCTCAAGCCGAGGCGGCCCGAATTCGGGGCGAGGCCGCCGTCAACGAGGCCAAACTGAAGGCCGAGGCTCAGAGGATCGAGGCGGTACGTTCCCACTTCCTGTTTCTGGTCTTCCATGTTTCCTGTGTGAGCGGCAGCCTGATGTTTCTGGTCTCGTGAAGTTTAATCAGAACCATCGCACATCTGGGAACTAAATTAGTTGTTTTAGAGGTTTTATTCTGACGTTTTCACAGAGCATCTCAATCTTTTGGCTCTTCTAATTTTCTTTGATTTTATTTTAGGATCATTTATTAATGGATAAAATTATAATCCATAAAAATGAGTCACACAGCGGGACCAGTGAGGACGGGAAGCTCCTCGGGTTTAATCATTTAGCAGATTCTGTTTCAGATTCTTTTAGATCTTTGATCTTGAGGCCCAACCCAAAGGGGCTCAGATTTCCCTAACAAACGTGTGTGTGTGTGTGTGTGTGTGTGTGTGTGTGTGTTTCAGGAGGCGGAGCTCCAGCGGCTGGCCAAGGCTCGGGAGCAGGAGCTCAGCTATAAGAAGGACATGGACCGTCTGGAGGTGGAGAAGCAGGAGCAACTGGCTCAGCTTGAGAGTCAGCGCTTCAAACAAATGATGGAGAGTTTGGGCTGCGACACGCTGAAAGAGATCGCCAGAGCTGGACCTGAACTGCAGGTACGGTCCTTAAACTGGAGGATGGACCCGGTCCTGTGCCGGACCAGCAGACTAGGAGGTCCAGGAATGACCTGAGGTTGTTTCTTCCTGTGCAGGTGAAGATGTTGCAGTCTCTAGGATTGAAGTCCACCCTCATCACTGACGGCTCATCACCCATCAACCTGTTCACTACCGCTAACGGCCTGCTGGGGGCGCTGCCAGGACAGGGAGCGGCCCAATAAGGTACTGTTTAATGAAACTGCTGCAGAGCTTTCATCCCAGAGAGGAGCATGCTGGGAGCACGAGGTCTGAGGACTGCAGGAAAAGACTTCAATAAAACAACAAGTTATATAAATGTTCTGGTCCAAACTTGGAGCCACAGAGAAGCAGTGATCGGATCCAGAGATTGGATCCGATCATAAATTTTATAAATCGCCACAGATTGTTGGATGGGCTGCATGTTGGTGCAGTTGGTAGCACTGTTGCCTTGCAGCAAGAAGGTCCTGGGTTTGACTCCCAGTCGGGTGTCTTTCTGCATGGAGTTTGCATGTTCTCCCCGTGCATGTGTGGGTTCTCACTGGGTACTCTGGTTTCCTCCCACAGTCCAAAGACATGTCAGGTTGATTGGTCTCTCCAAACTGCCCTTAGGTGTGAATGAGTGTGTGCAGCGTTGTTTTTTTTCCCCTGTGTTGCCCTGAGCTGGGCTGGCGACCTGTCCAGGGTGGACCCGCCTTTCGCCCATAGAGGCGACCCATTATGGAAGAAGCAGTAGAAAATGACTGAGATTTAGTTATTTTAAACGAAGCAGTAAAATAAACCTTGTTGTCCCGTTTCTGTCGTGTTTCCAGGTGAGGTGATGGGACCAGGACCTGAGAGCCTTCTTTGGATGAAGTCCTTTTATGACCTTCATGTTTTTCTGTAGAGAAGAGACATGTCAGTGGTTCTGCTACAGATGAACTGTTCCTCCAGCTCATGTTACTGTTTAATCTGTCTTCTGAATGTTGGTTCTGCTGCCCGTCACCAGAATAAACTGTTCTGATGATGTTCTGCCTTAAAAACGGTTGTCACTGCTTTCACACCCTGAAGGAATATTAAACTGACCCTAAATGCAGCAGATCTGGTTCTGTCTTGTTAATCCCTGGGTTTAACCCGAGCAGTGAGAACCCTGGGTCCTGATAAAACGTACCCCACTGTATTTTAAAATGGACTCATTTTGCCTAATATCCCATAAAATCACAGTGAAAGTTTAAAAGTTCAACTTGAAGGTAAAATGAACTCGTTAAAGTATTCAGATGCGTTGGCATCATCTATAACCTGTCAGGTCTGGGCAACCACTGCAGGAAGACTCCATCAGGCTGAATCTTATTGGGTCTCCAGCCCTGACTAGAAAACTCTCTGGGTCTGACTGACCCAACCAAACTAACTAGAGAAGAAATGTGACCAAGAACCCAATGGTCACTAAGGCGAGCTCCGTTGTTCCCATTGGAGATGAGACCATGCAGAAGGTTAACCGCAGCGAATGCTTTCCACCAATCAGGCCTTTAAGGTGCAGTGACCAGGCTAAAGTAAAGGCCTTCTTGAAGGACATCTCAGCGACCATGGGAGCAGGAAAAATAAAGTCCTCTGAAACCAAAGTAGTAGACGAGTAGAGAGAGCTCTTCTAGAAAACCTGCTCCAGAGCGCACTGTACCGCAGCCTGAGAAGACTCATCTTCCAATACGACAATGAGACGAAACATCTTGTAGAAAAATGTATATTTTCCAATCCAGAGACTGATGATTGTCACTCAGAATCAGCTTTATTACAGTCTTGCAGAGCAGCACCAGACATGTCTCCCATGAGACCCTGGCAGAAAACCAGAGAGACCAGGTGAAACTTGTTGTCCTAGACATGTTGACAATGGAAATGGAACCTTATATAGTCTGGCAGAAGGCTGAGAAACCATCTCCCTACGATTAAACGGAACCATCTGTCCCAACCTTTGCCACAGGAGGGGATTGAATACTTTTATCAGATCCTGCAGAAAACAAAGCAAGGAACTAAGGTTTTTTTTAACAAAGCACAAAGCCAAGAACACCAAGGAGTTGCTTCAGGGGCAATCTGAGCGTCCCTGAGCCGGAGAACCTGGATCTACATCCAACTGAACATCTCTGCCTAGCAACACTACCATGAAACCTTTAACCTGTTTGAAAAATGCTGTAACAAAATCAACCTGTGGAAACAGGGAGGCACGGTGAATACTTTCTAGATATGGGAGCACAACAACAGTACTAGTGATAATCTGCAGAAATCTTACAACAACCACAGCCAGCAGCATATCCATCCCCTAACCCTGTTGATATGAAATTCACCCCAGATGTTTCCCAAAAGAATCCACACATACAAACATATCTACACAAATGTCCACAAATGAAGCTATGTGTAATAAGGTGGGATGACAAGGGGAATAAATGTTGTAGACGAGCTGAAGAAATGGAGAAAATCATCTTTACTGAGATTTCATCTCATTATTTAGAAAGCAATACTGCCCCCTATTGGTGCTAATTAATATCAGCTGGGTGAGTTCTAATTGATGGCCCATAAAAGTTTCATCATCAAGGTATCACACAAGAAACATTTAATGATGGGTAACAGCAAAACGCTTCCCGAAGACCCTCACAACCGCATTGTTGCAGAACATACTGATAGCATTGCTTAAAGCAGATTCTAAACATCTGAATTTTCTCAAGACCATGACTGAGACAAATCTAGAAGTGGAAACATCATTTTGCCAAAAGCTGACCATGACCATGTGCTCCTCAGATCAGATGAGTCTAAATCATGAGAACAGTTGTCCAAAAAGCAAAGAGCACAGCTTCAGAAAGATCTGGAAAACACCAGAAGAAAAACAAGTCATGCACTCAACCACCCAGGTCTCTATTCACACCCACTGCACAAGACTCCACTGCTGAAGAAAAAGTACGTAGAAGCTTATTTACAGTTTGCCGCAGAACATCAGGGCAAATCAATGGAGTACTGGGAGAACATAATCTGGTCAGATGGGACCAGAACTGAACTCTTTAAATGTCATTATGTGCACCATGTTTTTGAAGGAGGCATGGCTCTGAACATCATCCCATGTAAGACTGGTACACTTCATATACAGAGGGTGAAATAAGTACTGAAGTTTAAATATTCAGTTTTAACATTTGTAATGGTTCCTGTAGACACCAGATGTTGGTAACAACCCAATTAATCCACACAAAGAGATCAAAGATAACTAGTCCATAAATTATTGGTAAAGATATTAGAACAGCAAAAGGAAATGATTGATGAACACGCTTCCAGAAATGTATTAAATACTTAGAGGAAAAGTTTTTCTTGGTGTCATCATGTAGATCAGGGGATCTACTCGATGACACCATCTGACCAGAAGGGGGCGATGCTGATTCACCTTCAACAAACTGTGATCCACAAGCTGAGAGCTTCTAACGATTCACTTGTGTAAAATAAGATCATTTTACATTATGTTTAAATTTCCTCCACTGCTGTGATGGTACATCAGAGCTGAACTTTCTTCTTCTGGTGTTTTTCTTAACTCCCTGTTTCAGGCTCACCTGGTAACAGGTGTCTGAAGTGTCTTTGGATTGCTTCCTGCAGATCGACTGGAGCCTGATTTGAGAATATTTTCCTGAATCAGTCTGATTTTGATCGGACGGTACCAGGATTATACAATGCGCCCGTAGGTGGCGCTCTGGTTTCAGGATGGGATGCTGATGGGTGTGTCCTGAAAACACTGTTTGAAACAATGGTTTTTATGAGCATCTCCTGTAACATCACCACTAAAATCTACCTGATCTTTTTTTTACATTTGAACCTCTAGGACTGATTTATTCTGTTTTAGGAAACCTGCAGTAGGAGTCAGCGATCACTGAACCAGGACTTTGGGTCAAGTTGGAATCTTTCACACCTTTATGTTGAATCCAGTGCATCAAGTGAAGAGTCGGTACCGGCCAGATGTTCAGCAGGACTCCCACGCAGGCTGTATAACTAGGGTTTATTTAAGGTACTGAATAATTAGCCATTTGGGTCAGTTTGAGGGTTTTCTGAGGAAACTTCTGGTGAATCTTTCATTGTTTGCAGATTTGTCATAAACTGCTGCTTTCTTTTGTTAAATCTTTAAATATCTTTCCCAAAACTAATAATTTTATACACTAAATCCTTCAAAGAGCTTTTAAAACTGTCAGAGCAGCTCCTGGTGGTTTCAGGGGAACCCATCCCATTATTAGAACTGGACCTTTAATCATAGCGGACATCAGGACAGGACATCTGCTGCCAGCTGCTCTCAGATGAGGCAGGAGAGGTTGATACATTTTAACTCAATCCATCGATCACATAACTGAATCAGGGCGAGCTACTGAAATCCCTCAAGGATGACACTAATTCTCTCCACCTGTCTCCTCTGGTCCACATTTCTCTCCGTCTTCTATAATTCCAACATCCGTCTCTTTAATTTGGACTTGTTGTTCTGAGGGTTCTGAGTAAAACCCGTCTCTGCAGCAGGTTCCTGGTCAGACAAGCTGCAGCGAGTTTATCCATGGCTACTTCAAGGACTGTAGGAAAAACTCCATACGCAGATCATCATGAACTTCCAGCAGAGGGGTTCAGCTGGGGTCATTCTCCTCCTCAATCATGCTGCCACCAGTGCAGAGCTTGCTCAGCATTGGCAGCAGGGGGTGTGAGTGCATCTGCATGCACAATAAGTTTTATTTAAGGTACTGCCTCCGTCAGTCTCCATTCATCCTAAAGATGCTCTATCTAGTTAGGGTCCACACAAAACTCACTCATCCATATCTATGCACCGTCTCTACTCTCCATCTATGCATTATTAGCAGCCAGAACTGCTATTTTCTCTCTTCATAGAAAGTGCTCCTGGTTCTGTGCGGTTCTTCCTGTTATCTCTGTCCCTCAGCCCAGTCTGTTGAGGCACATGGCCTCTGGTGTGGAGCCTGGTTTTGGTTCTGATTCTGTTAAAAGGTAGTTGCTTCCTCAGGTAGATGGATGTTTTGTTTACTTGTGGCATTTAAATGAATTATAATTTGATTTGCTTTGGTGGTGGTCTCTGGTTTTGCTAAATAAAAATAAAATGATGTATTTCAGATGAGCTGAGGAATAAATTTAGGATTTTCATGAATAAATAAAAGAAATAATAAAATAAACTCTTCAGAATGAAGCAACCAGTTTTTCTCCTCTTCCTCCTCCTCTCAGCTGCAATATGACACATCACCTCCTCCAAACTCCATCTTTATCCATCTGGGCTTTTGGTCCTGCTGACTCCTGGAGATGCCTTTGTCTCAGTGTTTTACACCTCTTCTTCTTTCTCCTCCTCCTCATGGAGCCGCAGCTGCACCTTTTAATTATTTAGATGAACCTGCAATTCAAATTTGCTCAGAGAGAAAGAGCTCCTCTGTTAGGACGGAGGAACTGGACTACTCTGCTCCCCCGCCCAACTCCTCCACACTCCAGCATCTTCCTTTCTTGCCAACAGTTGTCATGACAACTGGCTCTCTCGCCCCAGAAACAAGATCTGAAGCCTGATGTCTTCTTGTGTCTCTTGATGGTTAATTTGACGGAGACTAAAATAACAAACTGGAACACTGAAGGATATATTTTCTCATTTCTTCCTGTAAAACCTGGAACCTTTTAGTAACTTCTGCCTCTCATCTCCAGATGGAGAGAGACTCCTTGCATCTACAATCGATTTGTTTGATGCTGGGAACAACTGGGAAAAATCTGCACTTGTGACAACAAACTGAAGTTTAGCCAGAAGTAACAAACCTTGTTGCCAACGTTTCTCCTTCCCTGTTTGGTCAGTCACATGATGCACAGATAAAGCTGTGAAAAGGTCCAACTAAAATCACTCTGGTGATCAGATTAATTTAGAGCCGGCTCACGGCACAAGCAAACTAAGCTGCTGTTTAGGGGCCCAGAACCATCGGGGGCCTCCCATAAATGCTTAACTTTTGACACAGACCATAGATCTAAAATGTTTCTCTTTGTTTATTGAGAGTGCTATAAAATTTGATGGTTTCAGCATCAATAATCAAGATTTGAAGGAATTGGTAAATTTAGTTTGTAAAAGTGGCAAGAATAATCTTCATGGTTTGATTGTTGTTACCATAGTTACAAAACAATCCTTTGTCTCGGAGCTTTTTTTGATAACAAATACATCTCAGTCAATAATTTCCAAATATAACCAAATAAAAACTAACTATCCCATAACAATTAAACTCCACCCTTCCCTCAGATTCCACCAACCTGGCACTGAAAGGCTGTCGGTGGTGGTGAGGGTCTAACGGGAGGAGGGGCCGCAAATTAAATGATGCTGAAGGCCCCATTAGACCTGGGGCCAGCCCTGGACTGACTGGTATACAGAGGAGCAGATGTTCTGAGATCTTTGTCTCCCATTAGCAAAGATTCCCTCCAAAGAGAAGCTGCAGCATCATTACTTTGTTTGGGTTTCTTTGTGGGTTCATTGGGTCGATTTCAACCTCTGGTATTAATTTTATATCAATAGGTTCATTATAACATATTTATCAATAATATGTTTTTCCCATGCAGTGACCATCTGTCCTCTGATTGGACAGTTGAAACCTCTATCATCCAATCAGGCTGAGGTCTGCAGGGTCTAAATCCCACCAGAATCAAACACAAAATGATCCTCAGGGCAGATTTGTTTCACTGCTTTCAGTCATTAATTAACTCATAAACCTGCGGGCTGAACCAAGCTGAGAGAAGCTCAGAGGGGGTTCTGTGATAAAAGTCCGAACCTCCGGACCGGAATGTCTCCATTGTCCTGAATGATTCATCTGTTGGGAAGTAAAGAAAGTGAAGATGGATTCCTGGTGCTGCAGGGAGATTAACGAGCCTCACAGGAGCTCATATTTAACCAGGATTTATTCTCCTCAAACAAGATCAGACACTCAGCAAGAGTGAAGACAGCAACGTCTGAGATTAATGTGAACACCCATTCCCATTCAGCAGTCAGTTTAAGGCATGCACAGGCACAAAGAGTGTCAGGGGACAACGATCCATAGTGAGGCGGTTCATACTGGCAGCGTCCTCCCACCTCATTGCTGGGAACAGACGCAGGCAGAAAGCAGATTATATAAACAGGAGATTAAATACAAAAAGATGAAAACAATAGAAATATTAAATCAGAGAGATCAGAGGAACTGATGCAGATTAAAGTAAATAAAACAGGATCAATTCTGCATCAATACACAGTTAGAAATCAAAAGTCCTGCAGAAGGTTTACAACTTTCAGCATAGAAAGATAAAACAGAACCTCACCTTCAGTAACTGGCTTGATTTTCCTCTTAAATAATCAGTTGACCTCATAGTACAGAACATCCTCCCAGCTTGATCCAAACCACCTTAAAATCTGCAACTCATTTAGACTTCAGGACCAGATTAATTACTAGAACTCATGATGAGAGCCAGAAGTCTTCAATGGTCAGATCCGGATCTAACACAACCTGGGCCAAATGAAGTTCAGCAGTTAGAGTCAAGACCCGTGCCTACTCTGCAAGAAGACATCATTTTCTTCTTGCAGCTTGTTTTTGATCCCTATTCTGGGCAGAACCTTTTTTTCTTGTGAGGTGTCTGAGAAGTATGGGGCAGGAGAGACTCATGACGTCTTTCCAGAAGTTTTGCACTTGAGTTCTTGTGAAGTATAAAATCTTCCGGTTAGAAACCACTTGACTTCTTGCAGCCTCGAGGAAAAGGACAAATTTCTCTACGCTTGTGGGGTTTCTACAGACATTCAGGTTCAGCTTGTGTCCACCCATTGCAACCTGGAGCTACTGATAAACATTAATTAGAGCCAGAGCCAATCAGCATTCACTAACCAGAGACAAGGTCACCTGGTTCCCAGTTAAAACCTGGAGCCACCTTGTACCAAACTGGAACTGGTATCTTCCAGTTAGATTCGAGGTCAACTAGATCCCATCTAACAGACCTGGAAAATAACATATTTACCAATAATTAGATCCTGGGCAAACCCATGCCCACTGATCAGCGCCAGGGCCAATTAGCACCACCAATTAGAGCCAAAACTGATTAGTACTTGCCAGTTAGTGCCAGGACCAGCTGTTGTCCACCATCTGGATTTGGGGCCAACCAGTATCCATCAATTCAAGGTGGGGCTAACAAGGCCAACTAATACTCACAGGTTATAGTCTTGTCCAATTAATGCCAGCCAGTTACAGTTGTGGCCAACTAACACCAACTGATTGGGCCCTCCAGTTAGTGCCAAGGCTAAGTAAAACAAAACGATTTAAAGCCCAGGGCCAACCAATACTCACCACGTAAAGTTGGGGTTAACCAGTACCTGAAGATGAGAGCGTGGACCAGCTATACCTGCCAAGTAGAGTCATGGTTAAATAATGCCCAGCAAATTACAGCTGGGTCCAAATAAGAACTGGAAGGAACTCCTGAATGTTTACCACAAGATGTTTTCACAGCATCTCTCAGAAGGTTTGTTTTCAAATGGACCCATTTATGGTTTTTACCTGGAAAAGATGCAGTTTGTTTAAAGCCCCCAGTCGGTCGTGGCAGATGGCCGCTCACACTGAGCCTGGTTCTGGTTCTGCTGGAGGTTTCTTCCTGTTAAAAGGGAGTTTTTCCTCTCCACTGTCGCTACATGCATGCTCAGTATGAGGGATTGCTGCAAAGTCAACACCAGTGACTGTCCACTGTCTCTACATGCTCATCCAGGAGGAGTGAATGCTGCAAGTCACTGACTGGATGCAATCTGCTGGGTTTCCTTAGATAGAAAAACTTTTTATCCAATTTAAATAAATAACTGAATCTGACTGAACTGTTCAATGGTTACGATTAATAGGAATATATGAACCTGACTGTTGTGAAGAACCTTGAGACGACATGTGTTGTGAATTGGCGCTATATAAATAAACTGAATTGAATTGAATTGAATTAAAGAAATATCAGAGAAATGCAGCTACCGCTGTTGTACTGATTTCACGCAGTGTTTCCTTCACAAATGAATCGCTGCTGTTCACTAAAACCTTCTTTCGGACTTTTCATTTCCCAATAAAACGGATCAAATACAACCAATTCTTTCAGTTCAAATATAAACCCCAACAGTTTTTCTATTTACACGTTGTGCCGATTGACCCAGAGAAGAACATGAAATAACTGCAGATACTGATGTGAATGTGTTCATGTACCAGTCACAATGTTTGCACTGAATAAGCAAAGAAAAGCGCAAGAGTTTTAACAGTCATTTTCAAGAAACATCAAATAGATGCAGCGGAGGAAACTGAGAGGTAGCCGAAGCGTGGTCCAGAAGAAACCTTGTCCAAGAACACAACCACAGAACAATCAGCGAGAACAAAGCATTCACACAGAGGCAAGCTGCACATTCCTACAGTTTACTTGCATAATGTGGTTAGTAAAGAGGCATGCTACAATCAGAACAGGAGAGGGTCGAGCGATGGTGTGAACAAGGTGTAGGCGACTGGATGCATCAATATGTGAAGATCCGTTTCTGATTTCACCTCAGGGATCATCGTCAGGTCCAACCAGCAGAAGGTTCTGATAGTCCAGGTTACTTTGTTCCTTCACCACTTTGTTCCCATGTTCCACCCAAACATCACCATAACAGACCCATCAACCTACTGGGACTTCTCCTACCAACCACAAACACACATAATTCAAAATAAAAGGCTTTAACAGAGTTCAGAAATAGTCACCATGCAGAAAGATGGGTCAGTTTGGACTCTACATGGGTAGCACATGAAACTCATGCAAAGAGTCCCATGGAGGGTATAAAGACCTGTCATGAAAATATGAGGAGACCCATGTCAGCTACAAACACACTGCTAACACGGACCCATGGGGAGGATTTGGGCCTACTGTGAGTAGGAAGAGATCAATGGTGACTAGGGGAAGGCACAAAAGGACCTCTTGTGTGTGCACAAACACCCATGGGGGTATAAAGGGCCCCCTACTGGGCACAATAGAACCCATAGCAGGTATTAAGACCTTTTCTGCATATAGAGACCTATGGTGGATAGAAAGAAAACCATGGCGGGTGTGGAGAGAACCATTGTGGGATCCTGGTGAACTCTGGAATAAAGAGACTCATAGGAAGTGGCTCCTTTTTGTGCCAATAAAAGTCTAGCTTCTAAGGGACCAAAACTATAAGTTTTTGTTGTGCAAAGCAAGGAGCGGAGAAGGAACAAAGTAACAAGAACCCAACCCAGACTCCCTGCCTCAACAAAAAGACATTGTTGTGTAGAAAATTTGGTTTCTCCTTCCTCACCTGAGAAGCCAACAGGACAACCTGAGCTCAACCATCGCTTCCAACACCTGCCACATGCAAACCACAGAGAAGAAGAGGATATTTGTCATCTATTTACAGCGTTTCTCAGGTAGCTCTGCTGCTGAATGAAGGTACAGTCGCATGTAAAAGCATTCTGTAATAAATAGTATAAACATGCACAGGTTATAGGACATTCTGGTTCTGTTACAGCTTAGTTCATCTGAGTTTATTCCAAACAATCAGCCACAAAGAGTTCTTTGGGTGCACAGATGTCAACAATTATGTGCAAGAATAATTTGCCGTGAACAACATGAAACCAGTCACAGTTTCTAACGATAATGCTCCTTATCCAGGACCACTGAATAAACAGGTTTTATTGGCACCAGAAGCCCTGCAGGGCTGCAGCATCATCACAAACATTTAATTTATTGCTGGGTTGTAAAACACTCTTACAGCTACCTGCCCAACCAGGTAGGAGTTAAATCTGCACTCTGGAAGCCTTTCAAAACAAAGAACAGCTGAAAGTTAAACAGAGGATTTGTCCTAAATGACCCAGACGACTGGTTGTTCTGCAGCCTCTGAATGAAGTGAGATGTTAAAGAACTCAGTGTTCAACAGAGACTGAAGACCTACATAGTGCTATGAGTTCCTTCCAGTCTATGAACTTCCTGGTTTGGGTCCAGAGACTCCATTACTGTAAAAATACAAGATCCACCTGCAGCTGTTCAGGCTTGGTTTGAAGTTTGTACTGGTTTCATTTTTGTAGAAATTATTTGACTCAAAAATATCATAAACCTTTCTAGTGTTATTGATTAAAATGGCCATAAAGGGCCATCATAATGAATGCACAAGAAACATTTGAATGTTCTTTTTAAATAAAAATTCCTTTGGGTTTGAAATGATGCAGATGCAGTTTAGGATAAACTCGAATTCTTCCTGAAGGAAACTTTAAAACATCCCACAAGTTCATGGTGGCAAAATAAAGTTTCTGTCCTGAATAAACACAGACAGGATTATTTGATTTATTTTTGTATCTTTGTGCATTTATCTCTCTCATTTAATATGTTAGTTATTAAAATATAATTTATTGAACCAGATTGTTCCTTTGGATGGGAAAACATCTAAATCTTATCTGGAAATAGTCTATTTTTCACACTGGGAAACTATAGAATAAATATTAAATGTGTTGTCAGGTTGGGGTGGGGAGTTGGTGCTGATTATCTATAAGTTTGACATTTTATTTACTTAAATAAAATACATTTGGATGCAATTGGACTCAATGAAAACCATGAAAGAATCACTTCCAACCTGTCTGAGCAGCAGGTTTCTGGCCTACGGGTCGGGTTCAGACTCACCAGGACACTGAAATGTGTTCAGCTCCAGTAAGAACTGGAAAGCATTCATTCTTGAACCGAAACATGAAATTCAGACCAAACGGGTGTTAGAGACTCTGGGGTCAAATGAAGCTGAACTGTGGTTTAGAAGCCTGAGAACAGAGACAACAGACTCCCTCCATCAGGAGTGAAACACTGACCCACCGATCACAATCAGAAAAGCCCAAAGAGGCGAGATGTGCGGAGTAAACGTAACCTAACCTCCCAAATGAATAGCAGTCCTGGGAATGACTGGGAAAAATCCGATCCGACTCATCACTTAACATCCGGTAAGCAGAAACACTGCGGTCAGACAGAATCATAAAATATGGCTGAATGTGAAGGCCTGACCTGGGATCAGTTACGACTGCAGCTCAGCAGTCTGGGGTAAACTAGAACTGAGTCTGAGGTCAGACTTCCTGAACATCCAACCAGTTAAAGGTGAACTTTTTTAACCAGAACCATCACCTGGAGGAGAACCTGCACACCACTGTTTCCTTCAGACCCAGTGAAGATATATTTGAGATGTTTCTGTAGAAGACCTTTATCAGGCAGAACAGCCATCTGGTTATTCGTTTCAGTGCAACTTTCTGCAGCCTGTGACTTCACTTTTTTATTTGAGTTCAAGTCAAGTCTGATGAAATCAAAGCTGCTCTTCTTGTCATGCTGTGCAGAAATGAGATCATCTTGTGTTTCACCCAATTTCATCTCTTAGCATCGCTATCAGGACACTTCAGGGAGATCTTTAACTGTGATCTGTTGCCTAATCAGTGATGGATGTTTCTTATATGGTATGAAACCTTACAGCCTTACTCCAGCTCAACTTCTCTGATTACTGATGATAAACCTGCTTTCTTGATCCGATAGTTTAATAAAGGAGTACGGGTTTAAGGTTACAGTCTAGGCCTCGGCTGATATCAAATTCTATATCAAATTTTGAAGCATGTCTTCTTTTTGCTTCCATAAGACGTATCATGGAGATGTTAGCACCTACTTCCCAACAGTACACCTTCTTTAAACATAAAATCAGAAGCATTATCTCAACCTGTCCAAGGTGCACCCCATCTCTTATCCATTGACAGTACATTAATGTACTAAATTCAGTTGTCCTGGGACTTTATGGATTGGGAGTATCAGGAAGCATGGATTATCTCAGACGTTTGAGCAATGATTTTAAATTTAGCGGTATGTTTAGTTTAAGATAGCCTCTGGCTGTCAGACATTGCCTGACGAAAGTCCAGAACCGAAACATGAGTGGGTTCTTGTCACAGCGACTGGAGCCGGTTCCTCCTAAACATGGGGAGTAAACCTGATGTCTGGTTCAGAGAAAGGTGGAGAAATCAGCTAACCATGACCTGGTGGCAAATCAGTCTATGAGGTTGTCTGTTTCTTTCCTGCCCTCACAGCAAAAGTCTTAAATCATCTTCAGTACAAAGTTTCATAGCAGCATCATCTCCCAGTTTTACATCAACTTAGACTTTTTTTGGCAACAGAACATGAGATCCATCAGTTTGCGTCAACATGAGACGTCAGAATAATCCATTTTCCATAGAAACGAATGTCCGATTCCATGATGGTGGGAGAAAAATCAGTGAGAGCAGAAGATAAGCTGCTACCAAATAGTGAAATGGTGATCCATCATTCTGTCCTGCTGGTTTCTGACTGCGTGTTGGGACAGAGTTGGCTGGTTGTGCTGGAGGTAGAGCGTCAGGCAGATCATGCTCATCGTTGTGCAGAAATAAAACAACAAACTGAAACAGAGATACGGTTGTTTTTCCATCTGGTGAAGGAGGATGGGAATGATAGTGCTCGGAGACGGGACTGAACAGTGCCATGTTGGTCTGGATGTGGTCCTGAAGATGGACTCTCCGTGCAGACTTGTTTTATCGGGATTTTAAAATCCCTGCAAAGAGGCAAACAAGAAGTTACATTTCCTGATTCTCCCAAGGAGTTTGGGTCGGTGTTTGGTGCAGAAAGGAGGCTAACTGTAAGAAGGTAAAGTCATGTCATACTTACGTCCCCAGTTGAAGGCGATAGCTGCAGCGATGATAGCAATCCCTCCTAAAATGGAGACGACCGACAGAACCAAGGCGTTCCGACCCAAACGGCGGGCTCCGTCCACATTGCCCTGCTGCAGACTGTTCCGCGACTGAAGGAAAACATGGTAAGAGTTAACCGAATAAAACAGTGTTTTACAAAATAGCCAATATGACCAGCTGTTTACAAAACAATAATTAAGAATTAACTAAAATGTTTGCTTATATTTCCACAGGTTTGATGACTTTCAAACATCCTTTCCCGAGATTTACGTCACAACTGGGATTTATAGGCCCTTTAATTGGGAAAAGTTGGATTTCTTACCATCACGGAGAACGAGAGGGCCACGATGTTAATGGGCACCAATGGGCAGAAGCAGGACAGGATGGCAAGGATCAGGTAATCCCTTGGTTTCGATCCGTCCCCAGTGACCTCTGTGATGGCACTGGGCTGGCGGGTAAGCGAGGGCCTCGGTGAGCCCGCCGCCAACGAGCCGGACCGGCTGCCCAAGTGAGGCCGGCCATTATGATGGCCACCTGGCTTAGCGTAAAGCTTGGGCGACACAGAGGACACTGTGGGTGATGTTTCACCCATCACAGGAGCAACACCGTTACCTGCAAGGCAACAAATTAGCACAGAAAGTGTAGTTAGCAGGAATGAACCGCAGATAAACCAAAAATAAATAGCAGAGCAGAGTAGAGTAGAGTAGAGTAGAGTAGAGTAGAGTAGAGTAGAGTAGAGCAGAGCAGAGCAGAGCAGAGCAGAGCAGAGCAGAGCAGAGCAGAGCAGAGTAGAGTAGAGTAGAGCAGAGTAGAGTAGAGTAGAGTAGAGTAGAGTAGAGTAGAGTAGAGCAGAGCAGAGCAGAGCAGAGCAGAGTAGAGTAGAGTAGAGTAGAGTAGAGTAGAGTAGAGCAGAGCAGAGCAGAGCAGAGCAGAGCAGAGCAGAGCAGAGCAGAGTAGAGTAGAGCAGAGCAGAGCAGAGCAGAGCAGAGCAGAGCAGAGCAGAGCAGAGCAGAGCAGAGCAGAGCAGAGTAGAGTAGAGTAGAGCAGAGCAGAGCAGAGCAGAGCAGAGCAGAGCAGAGCAGGGCAGGGCAGGGTAGGGTAGAGTAGAGTAGAGTAGAGTAGAGTAGAGTAGAGTAGAGTAGAGTAGAGCAGAGCAGAGCAGAGCAGAGCAGAGTAGAGTAGAGTAGAGTAGAGTAGAGTAGAGTAGAGTAGAGTAGAGTAGAGTAGAGTAGAGTAGAGTAGAGTAGAGTAGAGTAGAGTAGAGTGTATATGAGCCACAGAAGCAGGAAGAATGAGCTGACTGAGCAGCTGTGTCCTGGTGACCCAGGTTTGTATTGTCATTGCTGTAATTTGGGCTATTAATTCAAGTGGTGGATATTTTGTAGGTGTTTTGCAGATAAATAAATTTTCTGTGGTTTCTTTATGTTTAAAAAAGAAATAAATAAATAAAGAAACCACAGAAAATAAATTTTCTTACTGCCGGTGTGCACCACCGGGTTCTGGGATTGCCGCCGCGACAGGGACCGCACACCTTACAGCCGCAGCTACGGGCAGCAGCATCAACAATAGATGTGGAGAACATGGTCCACTCGGACTCTATGTCTCCAACATCCCTCGGAATCTGGTCAAAGCTCTCCCGGAGGTGAGAGTTGAATACATCCCTGGCCAAGGGGTCCGCCAGACGCTCCCAGCAGACCCTCACTATGCGCTTGGGCCTGCCAAGTCTGTCCGGCTTTCTCCTCCTCCAGCGGATCCAACTCACCACCAGGTGGTGATCAGTGGACAGCTCAGCCCCTCTCTTCACCCAAGTGTCCAAAACATGCGGCCAAAGGTCTGATGATACGACAACAAAATCGATCATTGACCTCCTGCCTAGGGTGTCCTGGTGCCAAGTGCACTGATGGACACCCTTATGTTTGAACATGGTGTTAATTATGGACAATCCGTGACTAGCACAGAAGTCCAATAACAAAACACCGCTTGGATTCAGATCTGGGAGGCCATTCCTCCCAATCACGCCTCTCCAGGTGTCACTGT
Source organism: Girardinichthys multiradiatus (assembly GCF_021462225.1). Classification (NCBI taxonomy): domain Eukaryota; kingdom Metazoa; phylum Chordata; class Actinopteri; order Cyprinodontiformes; family Goodeidae; genus Girardinichthys; species Girardinichthys multiradiatus. The sequence goes on from NC_061817.1 coordinate 39,587,157, forward strand.
CGTTTCCTACGTGGGCGTTGAAGTCCCCCAGCAGAATAATGGAGTCCCCAGGAGGGGCACTATCCAGCACCCCCGACAGGGACGCCAAGAAGGCTGGGTACTCCGCACTACCACTCGGCCCATAGGCCGAAATGATAGTCAGAGACCTCTCCCCAACCCGAAGGCGCAGAGATGCGACCCTCTCATCCACTGGGGTAAACCCCAACACGAGACGGCTGAGCTGGGGGCCAATAAACATAAAGAAACCACAGAAAATTAAGGGACGCTGTCAAGCTGAAGAAGGAGTCCTATCGGCTGTGGTTGGCTTGTGGGACTCCTGAGGCGGCTGACGGGTACCATGGGGCCAAGCGTGCCGCGGCCCGGGCTGTGGCAGAGGCAAAAACTCGGACTTGGGAGGAGTTCGGTGAGGCCATGGAGAAGGACTACCGGTTGGCCCCAAAGGGATTCTGGCAAACCGTCCGGCGCCTCAGGAGGGGGAAGCATTGCTTCGCCAACACTGTTTATAGTGGGGGTGGGAGGCTGCTGACCTCAACTGGGGACATTATCGGCCGGTGGAAGGAGTACTTCAAGGATCTCCTCAATCCTGCCATCAGGCATTCCCTGGTGGAAACAGAGGCTGGGGACTCAGGGTTGGACTCTTTCATCACCCAGGCTGAAGTCACCGAGGTGGTTAAAAAGCTCCGTGGTGGCAGGGCTTCGGGGTTGGATGAGATCCGCCCTGAGTACCTTAAGTCTTTGGATGTTGTGGGGCTGTCATGGTTGACACGCCTCTTCAACATTGCGTGGCGGACGGGGACAGTGCCTTTGGATTGGCAGACTGGGGTCGTGGTCCCCCTTCATAAGAAGGGTGACCGGAGGGTGTGTTCCAACTACAGGGGGATCACACTCCTCAGCCTCCCTGGTAAGGCCTACGCCAGGGTATTGGAGAGGAGAGTCCGACCGATAGTCGAACCTCGGCTTCAGGAGGAGCAGTGTGGTTTTCGTCCCGGCCGTGGAACACTGGACCAGCTCTATACCCTCTACAGGGTGCTCGAGGGTTCATGGGAGTTTGCCCAACCGGTCCACATGTGTTTTGTGTACCTGGAACCTGGAGAAAGCATTCGACTGTGTCCCTCGTGATGCCCTGTGGGGGGAGCTCCAGGAGTATGGAATCGGGAGCCCTTTACTAGGGGCCATCCGGTCTCTGTACAAGCGGACCAGGAGTTTGGTTCGCATTGCCGGCACTAAGTCGGACCTGTTCCCGGTGCATGTTGGACTCCAGCAGGGCTGCCCTTTGTCACCGGTCCTGTTCATAACTTTTATGGACGGGATTTCTAGGCGCAGCCAAGGGCCGGAGGGGGTCTGGTTTGGGGACCAGAGGATTTCGTCTCTTCTTTTTGCAGATGACGTGGTCCTGTTGGCCCCATCTAGCCAAGACCTACAGCATGCACTGGGGCGGTTCGCAGCCACGTGTGAAACGGCTGGGATGAAGATCAGCTCCTCCAAGTCCGAGGCCATGGTTCTCGACCGGAAAAGGGTGGCTTGTCCTCTTCAGTTTGGAGGGTAGTTCCTGCCTCAAGTGGAGGACTTTAAGTATCTCGGGGTCTTGTTCACGAGTGAGGGAAGAATGGAGCGGGAGATCGACAGACGGATCGGTGCAGCTGCCACAGTAATGGGGGCGCTGTGCCGGTCCGTTGTGGTGAAGAGAGAGCTGAGCCGAAAAGTGAAGCTCTCGATTTACTGGTCGGTCTACGTTCCTACCTTCACCTATGGCCATGAACTTTGGGTCATGACCGAAAGAACGAGATCCCGGATACAAGCAGCGGAAATGAGCTTCCTCCGTAGGGTGGCCGGGCACTCCCTTAGAGATAGGTTGAGGAGCTAGGCCATCCGGGAGGGGCTCGGAGTAGAGCTGCTGCTCCTCCACATCGAGAGGAGCCAGTTGAGGTGGCTCGGGCATCTATACCGGATGCCTCCTGGACGCCGTCCTCGGTAGGTGTTCCAGGCACGTCCCACCGGGAAGAGGCCCAGGGGACGGCCCAGGACACGCTGGAGGGACTATGTCTCTCGGCTGGCCTGGGAACACCTTGGGTTCCCCCCGGAGGAGCTGGAGGAGGTGTCTGGGGAGAGGGACGTCTGGGCGTCTCTGCTGAGTCTGCTGCCCCTGCCACCCGGTCCCGGATAAAGTGGAAGACGACAAGTACGAGTACGAGTACTTTATTTGTCTTGTTTTGTGTTGAAACAAAATATCCTTTAAGGCTACAGTGAGAAATCTGCTCAGTCTGTTGAGGTGATATAGACATCTCATCATGATGCTTCCCTGGAACCTCTAAAAGTAGGAGTTTAAGGAATGTCCCATGGCTATGGAGGTATTAGTGATGGGGCTGTAACATCTCATGGCATGGACTCTCACGACATTAAAATACCACAATATTCCTAATTAAAGTGAAGCCTGTCCCACATAGAGCTATCCAGTTAGCATGTGACTTCATCTGATGAAGTGAGTTTAAGCTATACTTTTAAGCCCAGAATATGATGGTGAGTACTTTAAGCTTGGCACTATGTGTTAAACATGTATGAGACTTATTTTGAGGAAGGAAAGGAAATAACAAATTTGTCTTGTTATGTTACAGAATCGATGGACGAAGATGCCTCCTTGGGTCGGCCGCAAACAATCATGACAATTTTCCATTAGTACCTAATCCTTTGAGTTCGGTCGGATCGAGTTAGTTTATCACGATTGATTCATTTTTCATTAGAACTGAATATCATTTCAATGGGGGTTGGATTGTTAATAGCAAGGTGGCCCCACGGTCTGAAATGAGTCTAGACTGCTGCTCTGTTTATGGCTGCTGTCAGTCTCAGAGTGAAAGAAGAGACCAGAGAAGGTTGTGGGCAGCGAAACCCGAAGCACTGTGGGTCAGTACAGGAGAGAGAGGGAAGCCATGCAGCATCAAACAGAAGGATATGAACTAGAGGACATGTGAGTATAAGTAGGGACTGGTGTAAGAAGGCCAAAGTGTTATAGCATTCCCCAATGCTAGTGGCTAGAAGTGCTAAAGTTAGTATCTGCTAAAGCTAGCATTTCGCCCTGGGGCTTCGCTACTGCACTAAAAATAAAACACATTTTTGCAGTGTTTTTAAGATAATATTTGATCATCTTTGTTAAAACATTTACCTGGACTAAACCTGCTAAATCATTAATATTTGAAAAAACATATAATTCCAAGTTGTGACAGAAATATTGTCTTGTTCACTCCAAATATTGTCTCAAGGCACCTTACAAAACAGATGGTACATTTTCCTCAATAGATAAACACCTCTGATTTTCACTATCTCAAAAAACATGAGCACCTAAAAGCTCTCAAGCCCCCAAATATATTCAGACATAGCTCATATGCTATTGATTCAGCCACAACGTAATGGCAGAAAGATGGCTTACAGCTTAAAGTGAAAAAAGGAATCGTTTCCACCTTTTATATTTGGAGGTTTTGCACAGTCCTCGGTGTGGCATTAAATGGATTTGCCAGTTTGTAGAAAGTCATATCAACAACACTGGTTTCAAATACTGAGCTACAGGCTGGACAGGATAGAAATCCTTCAAAGCAGACTGTCCTGACGAGGTGAACTTACTGGTCTCCGCGTTCTCACTGATCACTGTCAGATGGTCAACTGATGTCTCCTTTTCTATTTGTCGGATCTCCAGAGCGTCTGTTGTTGACATCGCTGTTTGGTGCTCTTCACTGGATGGTTGAGGTGTAGCAGCAGGCAAGGAAGCATCTCTGTCTGGTAGTGTGCTAGTTGGCTCCTCCGGCTGCTGGGGCTCCTCCATGTTGCTGGATTCTGGAGCACCACTGGGTGCGGGGTCCATTGTACTGGTCAAACAACGGTCAGGTGAGGAAAAGCTGAAAGCAGGGCTCGTTCTGGAAAGGAAAGTTTTGATATATAACTGACGGATTTCATGGACCCAAAACCCAGAAATTATATTTCATCGAATGACATAAATTATAGACAGAAAAGAGTAGGCCGAAGCTAGTTTTAACCACCTTTTTAAAACAGCAACAGAGAGAGAAAGAAAACAGGATCATGAAGAAAAATATCTTGTTAACAAAAGATCACAAAACTCGTTTTGTCATAAGGAAAACTTAGTTCGGGATATTATGCACAAGATGATTATGGTGAACAAAGCAGATCTGATCTGATATTATCTTGTTACTTGGCTAATTATTCTTTCTTTTATGATTAACATTATTATTTAGGAGGCTTACAAAGAGTAAGCCTCCTACATAAACTTAGTGGAATAAGTTTGTCTCCACGATGGAAAACAGAGTCTTTTAAAAACTTTCCACAAAACATGGCAACAAACAGAACCCTTAACACTGGTCTGGATGGACAGCTTAGTGGGACAGGGGTGTCTTGAGTCCATTCTCAACTCCACAGGAGACTTTACTTACAGGGGTGGGAGTGGGTCCACCAGCCAGACACAGGCTTGGAGTAAATGTGTGCACCGATTTACATGAAATTAAACTTACAGTGACTGTTTCATCAGACGTCAAAAAAATCTTTGCAATCATGAAAAGTAAAACCATCCATAACTTTAGCTAAAATAATAAAAAAAATCATTCATCCTTCTGTAATCTCAGGTATGTTTTGCCTTTATTGAATAAAACACAGCATTCACATTCAAAGTCTGACAAGCGTCCTCACGTGCTGTCAGGCATTTAGATAAATAAACTGGACAGCAGCATCATAGCAAGATCATTTATGCCCCATGATTGTTTCCTGAGTTGCTCCCTGCAGTGATAAGAACCTGCTTTGACTAAATCTCTGGTTCTATGAGGCTGTTTGGAAAGATCTGCAGAAAGAAAGTTTTACACCTGAGGCCTGTGAGCTTCTTCATGCTCCATCACACTATACAGGTCCTTCTCAAAATATTAGCATATTGTGATAAAGTTCATTATTTTCCATAATGTCATGATGAAAATTTAACATTCATATATTTTAGATTCATTGCACACTAACTGAAATATTTCAGGTCTTTTATTGTCTTAATACGGATGATTTTGGCATACAGCTCATGAAAACCCAAAATTCCTATCTCACAAAATTAGCATATCATTAAAAGGGTCTCTAAACGAGCTATGAACCTAATCATCTGAATCAACGAGTTAACTCTAAACACCTGCAAAAGATTCCTGAGGCCTTTAAAACTCCCAGCCTGGTTCATCACTCAAAACCCCAATCATGGGTAAGACTGCCGACCTGACTGCTGTCCAGAAGGCCACTATTGACACCCTCAAGCAAGAGGGTAAGACACAGAAAGAAGTTTCTGAACGAATAGGCTGTTCCCAGAGTGCTGTATCAAGGCACCTCAGTGGGAAGTCTGTGGGAAGGAAAAAGTGTGGCAGAAAACGCTGCACAACGAGAAGAGGTGACCGGACCCTGAGGAAGATTGTGGAGAAGGAAATGCCAAAATGCCAGAAGTCCAGTGTCAAGTACCCACAGTCAGTGATGGTCTGGGATGCCGTGTCAGCTGCTGGTGTTGGTCCACTGTGTTTTATCAAGGGCAGGGTCAATGCAGCTAGCTATCAGGAGATTTTGGACCACTTCATGCTTCCATCTGCTGAAAAGCTTTATGGAGATGAAGATTTCATTTTTCAGCACGACCTGGCACCTGCTCACAGTGCCAAAACCACTGGTAAATGGTTTACTGACCATGGTATCACTGTGCTCAATTGGCCTGCCAACTCTCCTGACCTGAACCCCATAGAGAATCTGTGGGATATTGTGAAGAGAACGTTGAGAGACTCAAGACCCAACACTCTGGATGAGCTAAAGGCCGCTATTGAAGCATCCTGGGCCTCCATAAGACCTCAGCAGTGTCACAGGCTGATTGCCTCCATGCCACGCCGCATTGAAGCAGTCATTTCTGCCAAAGGATTCCTGACCAAGTATTGAGTGCATAACTGTACATGATTATTTGAAGGTTGATGTTTTTTGTATTAAAAACACTTTTCTTTTATTGGTCGGATGAAATATGCTAATTTTGTGAGATAGGAATTTTGGGTTGTCATGAGCTGTATGCCAAAATCATCCGTATTAAGACAATAAAAGACCTGAAATATTTCAGTTAGTGTGCAATGAATCTAAAATATATGAATGTTAAATTTTCATCATGACATTATGGAAAATAATGAACTTTATCACAATATGCTAATATTTTGAGAAGGACCTGTAGTTGGTAGCCCCAATCTTACAGGAAAACAGTGCTCCCACATGTGGGAGTGAGTAAATCCCCTGGGGCTGAATCACCAGGTAAGCCAGGCTGACAGTTTTTTGGGACATGTCAAAAATGTATATTGCATGAGTGCTACAGCTGTTAGACATCATGTGTAGCAGACATATTTACCACTGCTGCAGAATCAACAACCGTGACTCAGATGTTTCAGCACGGACCCACTGTCAACATCAATTTCACAACGATATGCAGATAGTTCACTCAATGGATCCTTGAAACTTAATTTAACTTAATTTGACCCTCTGATTAATTTGGCTAATAATTATTCACCCATGTGGGGAGACTCTTGGTGAATTGAAATATAATTCTCAGACCCAAATATGATAGTGACCTCACAGAAAATTAACACACCCGGTCATGACACCACAGAAGGATGTAAATTGCACTCTGTTGATCCCAGTTTACACAAACTATTCAGAAGGGGAAACATGATATTAAATCAGTGACAGCAACTTTATATAAATCTGACTTTAGTAATCGTGCTGTGACTTTGGTAGTCAGTTTTAGCACTTTTCCACCTCTGATTATTAAAGAAACAAAATCAGTAATACTTTGTTAGGATAAAGCAGCATATTATCTTGGTTAAACTCAGGAATCTAAATTGCTTTGGGCCAAACTGGGTCAACAGCAGCAGACATACAGGAACATCTCTCCAAGCTTCTGCTCTGACTGCTTCTGTCCCCAGTTTTACTGCAGTGTTATTAAATCCTGTAGCCATGAGATTTAAAGGAGGCAAGGTGATATAAAACCCTGAGCTGTAATGAAAGAAGATTATTGCAGTTTTTTCTGCTTAGTTGTCAGAAACTGAAGCCTTCATCAGCTCCGCTATAAACACCAAACCAGGCTGTCAGAAGACATCTACAGACATCTCAGGAGTGTACACAAATTCATCCATCCATCAATCCTGGGATGGGAGGCAGGGTCCTCCCTGGGGATACACAGGACAAATATCCATGGGCGCACACACTGATACCTAAGGGCAGTTTAGAGAAAGGGGTTAGCCTAACATTTGCACTGCATGAGGAAGCTGGAGTACCTGGATGGAACCCATGCATGCACATGGAGAACATACACACTCCTTGTAGGAAGACCCCAGGATTCAAACCCAGGACTTTCCTACTGCGTGGCAACAAACAATGCTACCAATGGCACCACCGTGCAGGTTATGTTTACATATCTAAAGTTATTTTAATGTTCAGTCTACAACCTAGTCAACAGCTGTAGAACACCCAGACTCAGATGTTTTCCTTTCACTGGTGAATCAGAGCTCAGACCTCCCTAAAGGGAAAGAAGAATACAACTGGTTTAAATCTGATCTACAGGATCAGCGCGGGACGATAAGGTTGACTAACTGATGTAACTGAACTCTGACCTCTGGCTTGTAGTGTATTGTGGACGAGCTCATTATGAGTTCAGTTAGGTTTCAGCAGACTCTCAGATCAACTCTGAAACATAGACTTTGTTTGTAGGAACATCTCAGGCTCTACTTGTTCAACAACTCAAACTTTTAAGGCAGGATCTCATTCCTGGAATAATGACCGCCCTGTTCTGAAAATGTTCTTGAAAAGCAGCAGATGTTGGCAGCAGCAGATGTTAGTAGCAAGGATACTGTTGCTGGGGAGACATCCACAGACAGAAATGATTGTGTATGTGTACTGCATAGCAGTGAAAGGTATAAAATGTAATGTAACGCAACCCCCAGTGAGACAACACACAGACGTTTCCAGGTACCCGTGTAAGTGTGATGTCTCCCTCTCTGAATTCAGATTGGTTTTTCATAAACTTGTGGAAACTACAACTGATCTCTGACTGAGGATTGTCCTTTAGGTGCCAAATAAAAAGAGTCGATGAGAGGTGAGGAGTAATGTAAGAGTTAACTGACAGCCGGTAAAGTTTTCCTACCTCAACAATTGGTGCCGTGACCCGGATTTGGCACTAACTGAAGGATAATTAATTGACTACGAGGCGGACGTCGTTCTACAACACCACAGGGTCGACCCAAAACCAGAAAAGGTAAGGATATCTATATTTATTCTCCTTTTGCCTGCTAATAGTGTAGGTGGTGTTGAGGAATAGATATCCGTTTTCTCTTAAATTTACAGTCTTGATCAGTTTTGCGTAAAATTATTTGTTGATAGAGACAAGATAAATTTTAGCTGAGATACTTGAATGTTGAGGCTGTAACATACTTTTCACTGAAGATACTTAAATGGTGACGGTGTTGAAGTAAATAAGTTCTGGATTTGGCAATCCAAACTCAGTCCTGATGAGGACTGGGGTATTTAGGCTGGGGTTAGTAAAAGCCTCCCTGAGGGATTGGGACGCCTCTAAGTGGCCAGGGATAGGACCCCGAGACCCTGAACTGGCAGGTGAGGGAAGACAGTTGAGATACTTAAATGGTGAAACTGTAATAATAAGATTAAGTAAAAGGAATTCCAGGGAGTCAACGGAGAGTTGATTCTTAGGTGTCAAACCGGGTTTGGCATCACAGCGGTCGGACCAGGAGAGATTGAAAAAGTCCCGCTGAGTGGAAGAGTTAAAGGCCCTCTGCGATTGTGTTAAATATGCTTTAATTTGGGAAGATAAGTTTGGTTTTTCACAGAGTGGAAGTTTTAGGGTAAATAAGTTAAATAGTTTAGATAGTTTCAAGTAAAACAGTTGATGGATGGAGATGAGAAAAATAAAAAACATAAGAAAAAGATTAAAAAGCACAGAGTGCATCAATTAAGGTGTTAAAGAGTTAAAACTTTCCTGCAGGAAGTTTCGTTTGTCTTAAATATTGCGATCAGTCGGAAAAGAAAGGAGTATAGTGCATGTTATGGTGGACAACTGACTGACTGACTGATAATATTTCTGTGTGCAAAATCTGAACCTATACTAAACTTTTTCTTCTGCCTCTCTCACACACACACACACACACACACACACACACACACACACACACACACATATATGGGATTTGAGTTCAACATCTGCGTTTTTGAGTCTGGACTTTAGAAACCTGCCCTTCATGGCTTCTCCACCAGAGACGCTTCTCCAGCACGGCCTGAAAGAGAGAGACCCTGTCTGTCTGTCTGCCTGCTGCAAATCACAGTGAGTTTCCACGAGAACAAAACTCAGAAGAAGTCTGGCCCAAACCCACTGAGATGGACAAAGATCCATGCTGCTGCAGAGCCAGAAGAGCGATACAATGGATTTATATTGAAAGCACATCTTATGAAGGCAGAAGAGAAACAGGAGCAAAGTTCTTTCTCCCTCCTGGAGAAGTTAAAGTGGACAAAGGAGTGAATGTCTCACCAACAGACCTGAAGGGCCTGGTTGTTTTTTGGACTGATAGAGGACTGTGTGCCATGACAGTCTGACTCTGGAGCGATTTAGAAACTGATGGAGGTAACGTACAAACACACACACATTTGCATAAATCTTTTCCTATTTTCTGCAATGAAGAACGCTTATTAACCGCTTCTCATGTGACGCTTGCTTGACGTGGACAGATATAGTGGGTTAAAATATTATTTTAGGGTTAGAAAAGTATCTTTAAAAGGGTGATAACTTAACTCATTTGATATTTTCCAGTTAATTCTTTTAGAAAAACAAGTTATCTTTCGTCGTGGAATATTCAGGGTCAATTATTCTAGTTATTAAAAGTTATTAAAAGCAGAGGAAGTTACAACATCTCCAAAACTCAGCAGTAACCAAGTGTTTCTATGTTATTCTCAGGACAGATCTCATGAAGGAGCATGTTTAAAACCTGATGGGTTTCTCCTTCAGATATTATTTTCTGTTGTCAGAGTTTATATCCCATAAATCTAATGGGTAGAGACCTCATTAAAACAGGCTTAGTTTTACTGCAGATGGTCTTCATACAGTTTCTGACACAGTATTTACAGTTTGGTGCAGTTTATGTCCACAAGTGTTAACTTACGCTTATGGAAAGTACAAATTCATTGTTTTTCACAGCAGCTGCTGGAAGAGGTTATATTAGGTTTTTCTTCCCTCTTCTGATTCATGCAGCGTGTTGATTTACACTGTACCTTATATCAGGTCCTGACAAAAACTATGAAAGGTTTGGTTCTGCAGGTTCTTTTTTCTCCCTTTGGAGAAGGAAAGGAAACCTAATCAGTTCTGTGTTGCATAGAAATATTAAAACACTTGTTGTTTTCTAAGATATCAGCAGCTAAAACATTTTAAAACTTTTGAGAGTAATTGGTTTTGTTAAACACATTTCCCTTGGTAAAACAAACCTTTAAAATGAGAATGAAAAATGGGGTTATTTAGAAAGAATCTGATTGGACAGTGGTACCACACAAAAATTAAACTAATCTCATGTTTCCTAAAAGACTCTGCATGAAAAGGCCTTCAGAACCGTGGAGTTATTTTCCACCACAGTAACAAGTTTTTTTAAGCATGTTTTTTCTTTATTTTAAAACAGATCTGGGTTTTGTTCTTGTTTTTTTAGCATAATGTTTGTCTGAAGCTTCTTATGAACTGGGTTAGAAGCAAATATGATCTGAGGTAAATTAGGAGCTGTGAACTAATAATTTTAAATCTGATTATTGTCCAAGCAGAAATAATATATTTAGCCAATCCTTCAATCTCTGCAGAAAGTTAACACCATTGTTCAATGCAGTAGTACTCAACTTGTGGTTCCTGGACTCCTGAAGCCTGTAAGCCATAGATTTTGGGTCCATAAAATTATAATATTTAATTAATGGTAGACCGATTACCTATTAAAATAGATCTAAGCCAATGATGAGTTCCAGTCATTTTGGTGACTTTGAAATGCAATAATACTAAAAATTTCTACTCTGGGGACACAGATTGGGGTTGAAGAGTTTAGTTTTGGAACCAAGGTTAGGATTTTTATAACAGAATAAAGACAATAAAATCCTTCATTTTAGGAAAAGAAAAGAAATAAAGGTTCCTTGTTTGATTTCTTAGGGTTTAAAGATTAAAAGAATACCTAGGAGTACAAAGGTACACAAGGTGATTTCAGATTATTAAGAGATAAAATATTGAAACATTTATCAGCATTTGGATTATTAAAGAGGGGTTCTAGTAATAATTTTCTCCCCAACTCTGAAAATTTAAATAGCCAAATTAAGGAAAATTATGTCTTCCCTTTGAAACACTATGTGGAAAAAAGTCCAGTTTGGAGTCAAGTTTCTTGTCTTAATTTCTGATTAAATCAAACACTGCAGTTTTGTTTAGTTTGGGTATAACATAAAAATGTCAACGCCGGCTTAAAATACTTCTTTACATTTAACCTGAGCAGAGAAATTCTTGAATACAGCTGCGATTAAATTGAGTCAAACAAAAAGAGAATTATAACAATAACTCTCAGGATTGTAGTTATTATTATAGAGTTACATTACAAAGAATTAGCAAAAGGTTTCAGCATCAGTAAATTTGGATTCATTTAAGAGAAAACTGTTGCTGTGCTTCTAAATAGTTTGAGATTTTTTGGACTATGTGCACTCATTTTTTAAAAAAGGATCCTGAAGATTGTCAGAACAAAATTGATCAATTATAGCATTAAAATATATGGTTGAGAAAACATATTCTGAAAAGAGATTGTTAAAAATGTCTTTGAATTCTTGAAGCTTCAAATTTGGCCATTTGTTTGTCTTTGATGTTTTGTCTTTGTTTTGATGGAATTAATGTTTGTTTATTTGTTGCATGAAACAATAATCCATGTTTAGAATAATGTTTCTAAATCCAAGATTGATTAAAACTTTGAGTTTTCAGGAGAGTTAAGAAGCAGCTTGTTTCTGAGGTAGGTGCATGTTAACAGTTTTGTAGTTTAAGGTTCACTAAGATGGGTTGGGATGAAGAAACTGTGGTTCCGCCCATAGGCTGTCAATCAGAGGTTAGTTCTGCCTGACTCCGCCCACCTACCAGGTTGGTTCACACCTTTGTTGTCATGGTAACGCTCAGCACCTCCCTTCCTGAGTTTTAACATTGTTTAAGAGACAATAGAATCAAAATGCTTGTAGTGATTGTTGCCTTAATAACATGTTTTTTTGGATGTAGGATGACATTTAGATTTATGTGTTTTATTATTAAAAGGTTAATGAAATAGTTTAAACTAGTTTGAAGAATTAGTTTTGCATGCAGAATCATTGGTGATTTATTAGATTGAAAGTTTCCCTGGTGCCATTAAACTAGCTGACAGTTCAAGATATGCAAAAGTAAGAAATATATTTTTGATAAAGAATCAGTTATGATTTCATACTTGGTGGGAATTATTTATTAGATTCAATTTGTAGGATTTATGCATCTGAATTACATTAGATGTCCATTAATCTAATACTCATCTTTGTACAAGACAAATCAGGATGATATGTGATTAATTTCTAAGTGAGACATTGATGAACTGAATAACTAAAGTTTGTGTTTAGTTGTTAATGGAACTGAATTACAGTTAAAAACATCTGGATTTTCTTTATGCTGCTTTCGTTAAATTCATAGTGACACATAGTTATGTCAGAATTCATTTCTTTGGTTCTATGTAATGTAATCTTGGTTACTAGAACATTTTTGTTTAAACATTTTGCTGAATTGTTGCATGGGTTGGACCCTGCGCCAGAAGAGGGGAATGTCAGAATAAAGAATAAAGTAACATGGGGTTCCAAACGTTTTAGCACTCATGGGAAAAAGGGTAGTTAATACCTCCAGTGAGGACTTAGTGACAATACGAGAGAAACGTTGTACTTTGTTTATATAAATGGTGCATAGCTCCCTAAGACCACATTATGAAAACCTCTCTGAAATTATGGTGTTGATTCTTTTGTGGAAATTCTTGCAGTAAGGGTCCCAAAGTGTATGACCTTTAGGTTACCTCACTCCTCAGAACATCTGTGTTAGAGGAGGAAGCTGTAAAAACCATTATCAGAAGTTTAATGGTTAAAACTCATGCTTTACGGGGATGTGTCAGGAAGAGCAGATGGTTTGTTCCTAGATAAATTTGTCACCTCTGAACCCAAGAAGGGTCTGGGGTCATAAAACACAGACTCTTTTAAGTTGAGATAAAACTGTCATGTTCTGGTATAAATACTGTGTGTAAATGTTGATCAGGGCTCTGTTTCACTGACTAACCTCAGTGTCAGAGTCATTCAAACACTGAATGCCTTTGAATAAAACTTATAAAGACAAAGTCCGGATTTTCTCTTGTTATGAGTCAACTTCTACCCACTTTGATAAGAAAATTCAACAACAGTAGCAGCAGATGTTGGCAGCAGCAGTTAGCATGACTTGCCTCTGGATTGTATCACCTGTGGACATGGAGGGTACTGGAACGACTGCACTGATCTGCAGGGTTGTCTCTTTGGTAATACGGTGTAAAAATGAGAGATGCTCATGATTTAGTATTACTGTCAGGAAGAGTAAGATGCTCCTTGTTCTGCAACTTGAATCAGAGGCCAGCAGGATGATCTTGTTTATTTAACTGGAATTTAAAATCATTTCTAGTCATCACAGAATAACTTTGTATTACTTTTTTCAAATTTTTATTGTTTTTATTTATCAGGATAAAACAAGCAGTGATGATTAAAATCAACTCTGACTGATGACCTGCGGGTCAAACACTATTCAGGTCATTAAACACAAGAAAACTGTAAATTCCCAGGTTTTTGGGGGGTCTGTAAACACATCCACTCACCACATGTTTGGATAAAGGTTCAGGTCCACATGGTTTGAAGCAGAAAGAAAAAATGTGGAAATTTCTCTTTTCTCTGCAGGACATTTTCTATGAGGGTCAGTTTGTTACATTTAGGAATTAAAACTAAATTTAGACGATGAGTCGACGTCCTAAATGCTCCAGAGCTTAAGGAAATCTGTAGGTCAGGCCTAAAAGAAAACCAGAAATTGATATCGGCCCGATCGGTGCATCTTTCAGAACAAGATTTGGATTTTATCCGTCCAACTGAGTAATCACTGTCATTAGAGACACTCCAGCCTCTTCTGGAGGATGATCCAGAGGAGTTGTCAGGCCAGCAGGGATAGACAGTCCCCTTAGAGAGTTCTGGTTTTGACCCAGAGTCTCCCGCTAGAGAGAAAAATCCCTGGGGAACCTCAGGAGAAATCCTGATCAGATGAACCATCTCTGCTGACTGAGCAGCAACGAGGAAGAGATAGATGGAACATAATGGTACTGATTCCAGGACTTGGTCCCTGGAAGAACAGCAGCAGCACATTAAAGCTTACCTCCTCAAACATCTGCTCCGAAACTAGAAAAGCAAACAGATCCTTCCTGGTTTTGAGAAAAGTAGATTCACAGACAGGCGTGGTGTAGGGCTTGTATTTACGGAGTCCTCGATCCAGCTGTCCAGGATTCGAGTCCCAACCCAGGAGACCAGTGGTGCAGGTCTTCCCCCTTTCTCCACCCCACTTCCTGTCTTTGTTGCCTCAGGTGTCGCAAAGAAAAGTGGATTCACATTTCAAAGTATTTTATCATAAATGTGATGACAGCAGCTCCAAGTTGAAAGAGGTTTTTTTTCCACAAATCTTAGAAGAAATTAGATTTTTTAATGTGGTAACTTTAAAAAATGTTTCTTATCCTGACTGCATCTCGTTTGTTGCCCCTTAACGAGTTCCTGTGTGAAGCGTTCGATCAGCAGCAGTTTCATAAAGGCCACAGATCAATGGACGGACTCATCGATCCGAGCTGCATCCTAAACAGCAGGCTGAGATAAAGCCTTGTTGCAGCACTCGGAGGATGGTAATGAGCTGCCGGGACTTGACTGATTACTGGGACTGTAACTTCCCCAGAGGACTCAGGACACCACTGCAGCATCGCTGCATGTTTACTCATCCAAAAACCTGCAGGGATTAACAGGATATTAGTGGAACTGATCCGACCGGACTGCTTGAAGGCTCAGAAACAGCATCTTGTAGGAGCAGATATGATGATGATGAAGATGTTTGAGACAATAGGTTCTCAGCAGCTTCATCCGGCAGAGGGAAGGAATTCAGGAAAAGTTAAAACCCAGTTTTCCTGAAACTCAGATCGGCGCTGACCCTCAGCAGTCTGCAGCATCTTCAGAGACATGGGAGCTCCTAAAGATACAAACCTAAAGTCAGGAGTCAATTCCAAAGAAAGAGAAGAAATTAATTTAGGATCCGGCAGGGATTTCTGCTTGTAAACACACTTTAACCCTTTCAGGAAAATATTTAAATGTTCCTTTTCATGAATCCAACAGATTGGATTAGGCTGAAGAAGTTTGGATCACTCTGTGGTCTGAAGCCTGATCTCTGAGGCTGGTTTCACTCATCGCTCCAATCCATTCAGACTCCTCAGAGGAACAGAAACCCAGCAACTCAGCAGACCTTCTGTAGCTGCTTCACACTGAAACGTGTCAGTGAGAGGAAGAGGAGGAAAACCAATGAGAACAGTTCTTCATCCTGATGAAGGATGCAGTTCTAACCCTGCAAACATCTCCTCCACCAACAGCAAATAGAGAAGGTGGAGGAAGGCACCTTCTGTCCATTTCAGCCAGAATTAATCAAAAAGAAGAGAAATTAATTAATCAGCCGCCTGACCAAACACTGCTTCATGATGTTTGTAAGGACAGAAAACATTTATTTTTTATGTTCACATTGTAATTAATTTTCACAAAAATAGGACTTAAGAAATTTATTTTATCATGAAATGCATCTTCATTATAAAAAACTTGTGCCTAACTAAATTTAAATTGTTTAGATATATTTGAATTACTTTAAAGAAAAATTTATTTCAAAGAAATAAAACATTTTAAAAATATTAATCCGAAAATATAGAAAATTAAACCATGGCTCAGTAGACAGCATTTGGAGAAATTTAAAATTAAATGTTAATTATTAAATATCTTAAATAATTGTTAATTATTGAAATATCATCACTTTAGTAAGGTGAGTGTTCTGATGATGATGTTAATGATAATTATTTAACATATTGTGGAGATCTACCTGAAACCAAGTCTTCCTTGGAGCTAAAGCATTCATTTTGGTTGCAGCAGCTGTGAGACAAACATCTATTTATGCTGAGAGTCCCGTTAGACTCCTGGTTGGAGCTGCTGCTACTGTTAACCCAGAAATGTTTTATCATGTTTCTTTCTTTAGTTTTATTTAACGAACCATGTGGAATAAAGGGTAATTTCATCACCATCAATTAAGATTTTTTTCATCTCTTTTAATTTTTAAATGAATTTCCTTTTTTTGCTGTTGTTTAACACTTTATGTTGAACCCTCATAAAAACATTTTTAATTTCCAAGATTATGAAAAAAACAATGAAAACTTTAACTAGTCACCAACTGGTAACTAATTTAATGTGGATGAATTATATTCTACTCATTAAACATGTGCCAGTACTTCCATCGGTACTCTTTAGTGGCTGCCCAGTAGCTTCCTCTACATACTCTACTGTTCCTCTCTCAGGTTGTGCTAATGTATTATTATTCTTGCACAGGGAAACCTCTGAGCTCTGCTGCAAACATTCCCCAACAACCAGTTTATTTTTGCATGATCTGACTCATCTCTGCGAACTGCACTCACAAATAACCAGACACTGATCTAATCAAGCAGTTTCATCTCATCCAGTTAGCAGATTTTTAACTAAAAACAGATGAAAGTACAGGATGTTTATCAAATCAGCTCTCAGATGGAAAATTTAACTGAAATTTCTAAATGAAATGAATTCAAATTCAGAGTTTTATTGAATTTAATGTGTTTTGACTGAGTGACTCTGCTCAAACTTGTAACAGAGGACTTTGGGTGCCAAATTATTTATTAACCTTTAATGAAACCTTAATTATAACGGACCTTAGATACTTGGAGTACACTGCACCGTTTCCATCCATTACTGAGACCCAGCGGTGCAGAAAGAAAGAGGAACGCTGACAGAGACCTTGGTACCTAAATGAAGGACTCCCACAGCAATTAACCTGCTGTTTCCTTTGTTCCCGATTCAGGGTGAGGATTAATGTTTGCAGAGTCGGACACATCAGAACCGGAGAGGGAAGCAGCAGGAAGAGACAAACATCTGTTTTTAGCTCTGCTGCAGCAGCAACTCTGTGCTTTAATAATCACTCCATTAGTTAGCTCAGGAACCCATCTGATATTTAACTCTGGATCACCAGTGCTGTTTCTGCCGGTTTTAGAGAAATCGGATTAGTTTTCTGGGCTGCACAGTGGAGCAGTGGTTCGCACCGTTGCCTTGCAGCAAAAAGATCCTGGGTTCAAATCCAGGCCTTTCCGGGCACTCTGGTCCCTCCATCAGTAGAACCCGTCGGTTAATTGGGCTCTCTAAATGAAAGGTGATGGTTGTTTATTCTGTGTCTGCACTGCCAACCTGTCCAGATGTACCCAAATGACCACTAGAGATAGGTACCAGCCCCCCCCAGACGGGGGTACCAGCTTCTTTCACAATCTACCTACAGAAACATTATTGGCTCTTGGTACCAGAAAGCTCAGCCAAGACCCAGCAAGAAAGACTGCTGCAAACTCAGAGACTCGATGCAATAAGTTGGACTTCCTCACACAGGAAACATTTTTCCAAGTGGCATTAAAAACTCACTCTGACTCCGCTGCATCATAATCAGGGTTGATCCGGTCTCCATGGAACCAGATTTAACCAATCTGAACACACTAAGGTCATCTGGTTCAAGTAATAAGTGCGGTCCGTTCAGAACCTTGAGCCTTTAGCTCCAGCCCCAGGTCCACCTCAAGCTACAGAGGCTCGGTCTGGTTCAGGGCCCGTCAGCAAAGCTTCCAGAGCAGCATGAGGTCAGTGGAGGAAGCATTATCTAAAGCTCAGGTGTTCCACCAACCTGTTCAATAGTCCCACCCCTCAAAAGACTAACTAGCAGATCTTTGGTCGTAACCTTAAACATAGGAGACATGGGTGAACATTGTCAGATGATGTTTTTGGGATGTTTAAAGCCAGCTGACATCTGAGCATGCGTCTTCATGCCAGCTTGGTGAGATGTTGGGGTTGAAGTTATGCCTCTTATCCACCAAACAAGGTTCTAAAGGAGCTGTGATGGTTTTTACACCATAGGGGAACCTGGATTCATTTTCACATCACAGCTCCTTTGGTTTCTTCATGCTGGCTTAATAGAAGGAAAGCTCACATCAGTATGTTGGTTAGATTTATGAAGAACCAGGAACATCTTGTTGGAGGTGTTCTGGGCTCATGTGGGTCTCCACGTAGGATTGGTGATGACATGAAGCTGCATGTCATCGCTTAGATGTTGGTTGTCTAAGTCAGGAATGTGGTCTCCACAGACAGCTGCTGAAGGTCTGAGGATGGGAGAGACCACACCCCACTTCGGATGAAATATTCCTAAATTCTGGAGTTAGAACTGATTTTTAGTTGGATCCAGGGGTGAAAGTGAGCTGGTACGGTCCGGTACTGAATACCACTAAAAGATTCTGGTACGCGGTACCGGGAAGAGGGAAGAACGGCTGTCTGCTATGAAGCCGTCATCCAGAACCAGTTACGGCTGCAACAATTCACGATCCCACAAAGAAGATCAGATCCGCTACCAATAGTTAGTCTAAAACACGACTTAATCTGTTTATAAATATAGTTATTTTCTCCTCATTCCAAATAGTTTCTGAACTGTTCTGCTCTGCTGGAGCCTCAATGCTCTTGCTTTGCTTCTCTCCCCTCAGAGCTCGAGGTTTTTATGAACGACCAGCGTTTAAAACGAGCCCCGCTACGTTTAATGTCTGTCTGTTCGCTGCTAAATACCTCAGTTAAAAGCAAAGGGAGATAAACTAGTTATGGTTCATGTTAATTTGATGAATTACAACAACACAGTTCAGCTCGAAAACACCGCTTATGACCAGAGATTTCACATAAACTACACGAGAGCGCATGCGTGCTTACCTCCATAACAGAACGGTTGCCAAGGAGATCGGTGCGTTCGATTTAATGGACGGGGAGATTTTACACAGGTGGTGCACAGACATAAAAAACCGCCGCCCCCAAAGTGGGCGGGACTCTCAGGAACAGGAAGTGATGCAGCGCTGCTCAGATTTGCTGTTTCAGGTGATGAAACTGTTAAGAACCGGGAGTAGAACCAGATCTGGACCACCACTTCAGGGCCTGACCCTGTTTCACTGACGACACCGACACACAGCTCATCTTCATCACGCTGTAATTACAGAGGCAGCTCCAGTCTCGGACCTCTTCACTCAAAGCCGGTTCTGTTCGTGTTTAAAATTCCATTTTAGTCTTTTGACAAATAAAATGTTGATTTGAATTTGAAATTTGACATTTTCAAAGTTGATTCAAATCTGAAAATAAATAAGAATAAAAAATAAACTTTCTGCTGAATTAAGTTTGTTACATTTTGTTTTGTTTTAAAAGCTCAGGATTCAAATATTGTTTTTTAATCCATATTTGATTCTAATTTGTACAAATATTTAAAATCTGATTTCCTGTTTTTTGTGTCTTTAGTCCTAATAAATCAGTAACAGAATCATCATCAAACATAAATAATTAATTATTCTGCAGATTAAAGCTTGTCAGTTCATTTATTACCACTCTTGAATTTTAGGTTTTAATAAAAATATATTTTTTCACACTGGAACCAAACAAAACATCAGCAGATGTATCTTCTCATTGTTTTTCCCACAGTGGCAGCAGGACATATGGGAGTGATGCCAGGTTACTGGCTGCTTGCAGCATTTTCTAGAAACCCTCCAGAACAGATGAGCTGCAGGTCCAGTTTGAGCTGAGAAACATGAAGCTGATGAATGAAATCCTGTGAGGAACCAAAGGAAAACAGCTGAGCTCCTGCTTTGAATGAATATTTCATTAACGTGTCTGAATGTTTTAGACATAAAACCCACCATGAGCATCACACTGAGACAAAGGAAGGGATGGAGATACGGTTGTGACACACCCACTGAGAACGCAGCAGCAGCAGGTTCTCCACATCAAACAGCTTTTCTCACCTCAGGAGGAGCAGCCCGAGAAGCTCACCTGGTTTTAATCCACAGCAAGCAGCAGGGTGAGGCTCATTGTGTCTCTGCAGGAGATCCAGAGGTCCAGTTTAAGGCAGCAGGACTGAAAAATAAAATAAATGGAATAAAAGATGGTGGAAAAAAGATGCGGCTGGATGTTTTTCGAGAGGTTGGAGAGATGATTTCAGCTCCCTGTCAGTCCGGTTTGTTTCTGATGATGCAGAGAGTCACTGCAGCAGCTTCGTCTCCAACACTGCAAGAGATGGGGGAGTGTGTGTGTGTGAGTGTGAGTACAGTAGCTGCTTTCTTTTTCATCCTCTGATTATCAAGTTAGCACAAATCTATGATGAAAAGAGCTTTCAAAATAAAAGCCTGTTGGGATTTTTCAGGTCAGCAGCCTCTGAGTCTATTCAACCTGGCCTGCATCTGGTCATCAGGGTCATCTTCAAGTATTCACGGCACATTTTGTCAGAGGTCCACAGTCCAGGTGGGACAATCTGTCCGCAGGACAACCGCTACTCATGTCCTCCATAAATCTGCCCTTTATGGAAGGGTGAGAAGAAGACAGATATTATTGAAGGAAAGTCAGAAGAAGTCTTGTTCACAGTTTACCACCGACCATGTAGGAGACACAGCAAACGGGGAAGAAGATGATCTGCAGAAGACTTCACCTTCCAGCATGACAGCCACCTTAAACATACAGCCAGAGCTCCAAGGAGATGGTGTAGATCAAAGCAGATTCATGTGTTAGAATGGCCTAGTCAAAGTCCACACCTAAATCCTACCGAGATTCTGTGAAAACTGGTGTTCTCAGATGTTCCCCATCCAATGTGACTGAGCTTGAGATGTTTTCCAAAAAGGAATTTAGTCTGTAGATGTAGGTGCTGGAGACAAACTCCAGAAGACCTGCAGCCAGAGGAGGTTCTACAGAGTTCTGACTCAAGACGGATCAATAGAAATGCACACCACACTTTTCAAATATTTGCCTGTAAAATGAGTTTCTTTCCACTTCACAGCTCTGCTCTACTTTGTGCTGGTCTGTCACATAAAGTCCCAATGAAACACACTGAGGTTTGTGGTTGGAACAGTACTGTTCTGACCCGTCTCAAAGGCCACAGCAAAAAGGTAGACCCACCGTGTTCTGAAATATAAATGTGTTCAACACAAACTAAGTTTAAAACAAAGTTTTCAACAAGTGTGACGTCAGTGAAATCAGTGGTGTGGTGAGCAGCAGACCTGAGGAGGAGAGCAGAGAGATGTTAGATGGTAGCCAGGACCTTACCAGGTGTCCTATGTCAGTAACCCAACCACAAGGACAAACTGTGGAAAACACTTTTAGAAGATTCTGTACATCCGTGAGGAAGTTCTGGGTCAGTTCTGATGTTCTGATTGAGCTGGTCACAGCTTCAGGCTCCTCATTTAATGTGGCTCTTCTTCACACCTTCAGAACTTACAGCTCGGTAGAAAACCAATTCTGCTTCCTGTCAGACAACCTGAAGACGAGATCTTTCCTGTTTGGGCTCTTCTAGAAAAAGCTGTGTTGGAGAACTTTGAGATTGTGCCAGCCTGAGAATCTGAGGATCTTGGATGTTCAGAGGATGAAAAACTAAGTTCTTCACAGAAAGGTTGGAAGGATGTGCATATTTCTCCTTCTGCAGAACAGAACATCCTGCTGGGATCATTTCCTCCTTTGCTGATGGCACCATTGATGCAGAAATGTCCAGCAGAGATTTTAGAGCAGCAACTGCTGCCTTCAGGACCACTTCTTCTCTGTGGCAGTGGAAAACAACATTCCAAAGGTCTGACTGAGGAAGAGGAGGGTACAGCTGCTGGACTGACCTGTCCCCAACAGAGACTGCTGGAGATGTCCCCATACTGTTGGACACCTGAAGACGTGTGTGCTGAAGGAATGGGACAAAACACCTGGGAGTCTTCATAGACTGGGATCCATGCCTGACATCATCCAGCTGAACTCAAAACTAATTTCTATGACAGATGAAGATGGAGATCATCAGCACTGCAACAGAAATGGATTTTCTTTAAACCACACAGGGTCATATATATACATACACCCCCCTAATATCTGGTTAAATGTCCCTTAGCCAGTTCCTCTTGGATCACACCCTTTCTGTAGTCATCTTCAAGTTTCTGGAATCATCTTGGCTGACCTTTGACTTCTCTTCTTGGAAGAATCAGTAAAATTCATTTAAACTGGTTGGTTTCCTGGTACAGACCCAACTTTACTTACAGGTCCTTCTCAAAATATTAGCATATTGTGATAAAGTTCATTATTTTCTATAATGTCATGATGAAAATTTAACATTCATATATTTTAGATTCATTGCACACTAACTGAAATATTTCAGGTCTTTTATTGTCTTAATACGGATGATTTTGGCATACAGCTCATGAAAACCCAAAATTCCTATCTCACAAAATTAGCATATTTCATCCGACCAATAAAAGAAAAGTGTTTTTAATACAAAAAACGTCAACCTTCAAATAATCATGTACAGTTATGCACTCAATACTTGGTCAGGAATCCTTTGGCAGAAATGACTGCTTCAATGCGGCGTGGCATGGAGGCAATCAGCCTGTGACACTGCTGAGGTCTTATGGAGGCCCAGGATGCTTCGATAGCGGCCTTTAGCTCATCCAGAGTGTTGGGTCTTGAGTCTCTCAACGTTCTCTTCACAATATCCTACAGATTCTCTATGGGGTTCAGGTCAGGAGAGTTGGCAGGCCAATTGAGCACAGTGATACCATGGTCAGTAAACCATTTACCAGTGGTTTTGACACTGTGAGCAGGTGCCAGGTCGTGCTGAAAAATGAAATCTTCATCTCCATAAAGCTTTTCAGCAGATGGAAGCATGAAGTGCTCCAAAATCTCCTGATAGCTAGCTGCATTGACCCTGCCCTTGATAAAACACAGTGGACCAACACCAGCAGCTGACACGGCACCCCAGACCATCACTGACTGTGGGTACTTGACACTGGACTTCTGGCATTTTGGCATTTCCTTCTCCCCAGTCTTCCTCCAGACTCTGGCACCTTGATTTCTGAATGACATGCAGAATTTGCTTTCATCTGAAAAAAGTACTTTGGACCACTGAGCAACAGTCCAGTGCTGCTTCTCTGTAGCCCAGGTCAGGCGCTTCTGCTGCTGTTTCTGGTTCAAAAGTGGCTTGACCTGGGGAATGCGGCACCTGTAGTCCATTTCCTGCACACGCCTGTGCACGGTGGTTCTGGATGTTTCTACTCTAGACTCAGTCCACTGCTTCCGCAGGTCCCCCAAGGTCTGGAATCGGCCCTTCTCCACAATCTTCCTCAGGGTCCGGTCACCTCTTCTCGTTGTGCAGCGTTTTCTGCCACACTTTTTCCTTCCCACAGACTTCCCACTGAGGTGCCTTGATACAGCACTCTGGGAACAGCCTATTCGTTCAGAAATGTCTTTCTGTGTCTTACCCTCTTGCTTGAGGGTGTCAATAGTGGCCTTCTGGACAGCAGTCAGGTCGGCAGTCTTACCCATGATTGGGGTTTTGAGTGATGAACCAGGCTGGGAGTTTTAAAGGCCTCAGGAATCTTTTGCAGGTGTTTAGAGTTAACTCGTTGATTCAGATGATTAGGTTCATAGCTCGTTTAGAGACCCTTTTAATAATATGCTAATTTTGTGAGATAGGAATTTTGGGTTTTCATGAGCTGTATGCCAAAATCATCCGTATTAAGACAATAAAAGACCTGAAATATTTCAGTTAGTGTGCAATGAATCTAAAATATATGAATGTTAAATTTTCATTATGACATTATGGAAAATAATTAACTTTATCACAATATGCTAATATTTTGAGAAGGACCTGTAGTTTTACTGAACAGTGACATTGGTGGTTCTGCAGTTCCCAGTTCAATTCAATTCAGTTTTATTTAAATAGCGCCAATTCACAACACATGTCGTCTCAAGGTTCTTCACAACAGTCAGGTTCATACATTCCAATTAATCGTAACCATTGAACAGTTCAGTCAGATTCAGTTATTTATTCAAATTGGATAAAAAGTTTTTCTATCTAAGGAAACCCAGCAGATTGCATCCAGTCAGTGACTTGCAGCATTCACTCCTCCTGGATGAGCGTGTAGAGACAGTGGACAGTCACTGGTGTTGACTTTGCAGCAATCCCTCATACTGAGCATGCATGTAGCGACAGTGGAGAGGAAAAACTCCCTTTTAACACGAAGAAACCTCCAGCAGAACCAGAACCAGGCTCAGTGTGAGCGGCCATCTGCCACGACCGACTGGGGGTTTGAGAGAACAGAGCAGAGACACAAAGAGAACAAAGAAGCACTGATCCAGGAGTACTTTCTATGGGAAGGAAAAGTAAATGTTAATGGATGTAGCTCCTTTAGTCGTTTCATCTAGAAAGAAAGAACAGATAAACTCTGATCCAGTTTTCAAGGTTAGAGTCTGAAAGAGAGCACATAGAGTTAGTTACAGTAGAAGCTCAGTCAGTAGCCATGTCTAGGAGAGAGAAAGGGTTAAACACTGAAAGACAGGGCCATGTGGATCATCTGTAGAAGGTGAGCATTAAGTTGTTGCCAGCAGAGGCTCGGACGATTCCAGAAAGGTGTCACAGGTAGACACAGAGTCAGGCCAGGTGTAGCTTCTAGGAAGAGAAAAGAGAACAAAGTTAAAAGCTGAAATAACAGCAAATAATGCAAAATTGGAGAGTAGTATGAGAATGTAGCGAAGAGGGTGAAAGTGGTCATTATGTCCTCCAGCAGCCTAAGCCTATAGCAGCATAACTACAGAGATAGCTCAGGATAAACTAAGCCACTCTAACTATAAGCTTTATCAAAAAGGAAAGTTTTAAGCCTAGCCTTAAAAGTAGACAGGGTGTCTGCCTCACAGACTAAAACTGGGAGCTGGTTCCACAGGAGAGGAGCCTGAAAACTAAAGGATCTGCCTCCCATTCTACTTCTAGAGACTCTAGGAACCACCAGTAAACCTGCAGTCTGAGAACAAAGTGCTCTGTTAGGAACATATGGACCAATCAGATCTCTGATGTATGATGGAGCTAGATCATTAAGGGCTTTATATGTGAGGAGGAGAATTTTAAATTCTATTCTGGATTTAACAGGGAGCCAATGAAGGGAAGCTAAAATAGGAGAAATATGATCTCTCTTTTTAATTTTCATCAGAACTCTTGCTGCAGCATTTTGAATCAGCTGAAGGTTTTTAACTGCATTTTGTGGACATCCTGATAGTAAAGAATTACAATAGTCCAGCCTTGAAGTAACAAATGCATGGACTAGTTTTTCAGCGTCACTCCTGGACAGGATATTTCTAATTTTGGCGATGTTCTGGAGGTGAAAGAAGGAAATCCTAGAAACCTGTTTAATATGGGATTTAAATGACATGTCCTAGTCAAAGTTAACACCAAGGTTTTTTACTTTATTATCAGAGGTCAATTTAATGCCATCCAGGTTAAGTTATTGACTAAGAAGTTTCTTTGGACAGTTCATGACGGGTCGAGCCTTGGTGGTTCCTGGGTTTTTCTGAACATCCTAACCAGTTTCATTTCTTCTCAGGTGGACAGATAAAACCTGTGTGGATGTTTTTGATTGCAAACCGTAAACTGAAAAAGTCTCATCGATACTGAATACAAACAGACAGGGTTTTATTTTGAAGAATCTCCCTGCCGCTTCCTGTTTGGTCGGTAATATTCGGTTCTGGTTCGGCTGTCGGTGTTTCTAGGATCAAAATGACCAAACTGCAGCTGCTCAGTGCCTACCTGACGGAGCGGCTCACCGC
Organism: Girardinichthys multiradiatus; assembly: GCF_021462225.1. NCBI lineage: Eukaryota > Metazoa > Chordata > Actinopteri > Cyprinodontiformes > Goodeidae > Girardinichthys > Girardinichthys multiradiatus. The sequence continues at coordinate 39,613,188 of NC_061817.1, forward strand.
GGTGGTAAAGGAGGTACTGGACGTGGTGGAGGACACGGTGGCCCAGTACCGGGAGGAGACGGCCAGAACCAGGCTGGAGAACGAGAGCCTGCGGAGGCAGCTGCGGGACATCCTGCTGCTGGAGGCCGAGACCGAGTGGCTGAGTGAGGGCCGTTCCAAATCAGGCCGACAAATCCCTGGTTTTAAAACCTACCGGCGATTTTAGGGTTAAGCATGGGCCGAATCAAAGGTCTAAAATAATTTCTGCGCAGATTAGAACTGTATGTAATATTCGGCTTCAGCTACAAGAACCGTTTCTGTCGATATATAATGAAACAGAAGGGACTTTTTCAGGTTTTCATTGCTACTTCCTCTTTGCCCTGGAGCCTTTGTAGAGAATCAGCGGATGATGTTTATCTTTAGAAACTGACAGATTGTGGTTCGTAGCTCAGTGGGACACAACCCGAATTATTGTTTAAATGCTGCTGGTACTGAATGAGTCACACTGAACGGATTTATTAGCTTATGTTTACATGTAAACACGAAATTCTATTTTTATATAAGCTGTAAAGGAGGTTCCTTCTGAGTATGTGTTAACTAAGTTGAGCAGAAAAAGCTGAGCTCACAGAAACAGGTGTAACTCATCCCAGTATAATTTAAGGCTACTGGAATCACAACATTCAGTTTCCCAGAAATGTAAAATATTACGTCAGACAGATAATTCAAGTATTTTACCACAGAAAAGTTCTGTTCTGGTCCTGTTATGACCATTGCAAGAGACGCTTACTGTTCAAAGAGAAATGTATCTAAGTGTTTTAATGGAAGGTTGAGTGGAAGGAAGAAGTGCAGCCTCCAGCCAAGACATTTTAGAGCAGTCCATGCCTCTGTCTGCTGAAAAGCTTTATGGAGATAGTGATTTCATTGTCCAGCAGGACTTGGTAGTGGCCCACTCTTCCAAAGGTACCAAGAGGTTGCTCAGTGACCATGGCGTTAGCTGGGCTTGATTGGCCAGTAAATTGGCCTGACCTTAAAACCATAGAGAATCTATGGAGAATTGTCAAGAGGAAGATAAGAAACACTAAGAACCAACAATGCAGACGAGCTGAAGATCACCATCAAAGCAACCTGGGCTTCCAAAAGACCTCAGCAGAACCACAAACTGATCTCCTCCATGTCGTGCTGCATTGATGCAGTAATTCATGAAAGAAGAAGCCCTGACATGGACATACTGTACTGTTCAGTAGATCCACAGTTCTGTAATAAAATCCTTTTTTTTGGTCTGATGTAATCATGTAACTTTTTGAGAAAGTGAATTTTGGGTTTTCATGGGCTGGGTGCCAGAATCATCAAATTTAACAGAAATACAGTAAATCAAAGATTTAAATGAGTTTCAGTTTTTGAATCTAGTTGAATAAATGGCTTCCTAGCAGATGGCCTTTGATTCAGAAAACCAGTGACTGGTCTGACAAATAGGATTCCATCCATGTAGGCGTATATAAATAAGTAGAGCTTAGTGAAAATAACCTTTTATAAAATGGTGGTAGAAATGACAGTCTGTAAATCAGCAGTGAGGGCAGGACTACTGGATCCGAGCACTCCATGCAGAAAAATTAGGGCGGACTGGTCATAATGTTCTGACTGATTGGTGTGCCTGTAGTCAGGTGAGGGGTAACATATACTGCTGTATTAACCACAATGTCTCTGTTTCAGGGTCGACCCAGGCTGGTCTGGGGTTTGTACCTCCAGAGCAGCCTCTCGGTGAGGTGAAACCCAGAACCCACATAGAGGAACCAGACTCCACCCTAACTCAGTCCAGACCTCCACCGGTTTCTGTGCAGCTTCTGTCGGTTCAGAAGGAAACACCATCAGCACCAATCCACCATCCAGGAGATAAGAGACCTGCAGAACCCTGGGATCAGATACCAAAACCCAACCTGCTGCAGGAGACATTTGGGAGGACATCTCCTCTGCTGTGTCAACTGTCCCTGAATCCTCCCAGGATCCACACAGAGGTCCCAGCTCTCAGGGAGGAGCCACAGGTCCAGCCCCCTGCACGGGTCAAAGCTGAACCTGAGGAAGCAAGCGAAGCTGACAGTCCAGCTGAGTCCGTAATGGCAAACGTTCATGTTGCCACAGAAGAGTCAGGCTTCGAAAACACAGCTAAAGAAGACCAGATGTTGGTGCCAGCAGCAGATCAGCAGGATGCTTCCAGAACCAGGATGACCTCCCAGGAGATGCAGCCACCTGATGGTGCCCAGGTCACCGGGTTCATCCCCGAGCTCGTTCACCGCTGCCCGCGCTGCGGGGAGGCGTTCAACCACACCGCCGGGCTCCGCTTCCACCTGGAGCAGAAGAGGAAGACCTACGCCTGTGACTGGTGCTGCAAGTCCTTTGCTCAGTCGGCCGACCTACGGCGCCACCTGCGAACGCACACGGGCGAGCGACCGCACCGCTGCACCTTTTGCTCCAAAAGCTTCAGTCAGAGAGGAAACCTGCGGCGCCACCTGCGCATTCACACCGGCGAACGTCCGTACAGCTGCCCATTCTGCTGCCGCACCTTCAGCGATGGAGACACCATGAAGAAGCACAAGCGGACACACTCAGGAGAAAAACCTTACCGCTGCGCACGCTGCTCCAAGACCTTCACCAGTGCCAGCGGTCTGCAGCTGCACCTCAAGAAGGACCTGTGCTTCCTGGCAAGCACCTGATTGGACCAATCAGGCTCAGTCAGGACTTGATGGACTCATGAGACTTTAAATGTTAGAGTAATCCTCTGAAGCAGATTACTACCTTCCTCTGCAGGCAGAGCTGTGAACAACCTAAAGGACGAGGTGTCTTCACAGCTCCGGGTTATCATATAGATAATAAGGTGTGAAAACAAACTTTTTTGGTCTAATCAGAACAGAATCTGTAACACCTAAGTCTGAAAGCTCAGTCACATGTCAGAGACTCATTAGGGCCAGCAACATGTACAGATCCAAGTCCTTTTCTTAGCAGAACCAATGGGGCTAAAAGTCCTAACCCAGTTCTGGTACTCGAGGGCTCGTGTTCTGCATGTTTTAGATGTTTCCCGGATTCAGCGGACCTCAACTGAATGCCTGGAGCATTCCCAGGCCTCTGCAGAACTTGGTGAAATGTGGAGGAGGTTCATATTCAGCAACTGTTGGAGATCATTCGGGAAACAGGCCCTCAGGGATGGGAATTGGACTGGTTTAAACAGAATTCCAGATGCAATCAGAGAGAATACGAGAAGGTATCAGGTGCAGGTCTGAACATCTATCAGAACAGGCAGACATGGAGATAACCACTGATAAAACCATGCAACTTCTAGCAAAGATCCACTGGACTATGGGAGAAGCAGCCTCAACATCTTCTGCTCATCTGAGGTGACCCACAGACGTTCCCAAGATTCCAATGAGACAGAACCCTTCCTCAGAGTCCCAGTCTGCTTAAAGGCCTGCAGCCCTAGAAAGGTGGCATACCTGTGTACATCGCTTATTTCTTTCAGAATTTCCCACATGACATTTCATGTTAATTATATCTCAGCTACATTTAAGTCAAACTATCAAAGCAACACGTCCTTCTACTAGAACTTTATTGGCCTTTAAGAAGAACCAATTTTATGTTCTTTGGACTCAGTGCATAGCAATGGAGCATGCGTGTCATGTGACGTCCAGTCCAGTAATCATTATCAGTGGGGACCTGACTGTGAACTCCTCATTCTATTCCTAAACTACATCCATCAAGCAGAAGAAGCTTATTACAGCATTTTAAATTCCTGATCTCATTTTTTCAGGCGTTACCCACAGATCCTGACCTCAGGTGAGGAGTGGAACATAGGTCAACCTGGAGATGCTGTCACCTGCCAAAGCCCTAATAACCCCACTGCATGGGACAGTAACCCATGGCCACCCAAAGGTGGCTATGCAGACAGAAGACCTCAGCCTCATTGGCGCTGCTGCCACCCAGAGCTTTTATTGCTGCTTTTGCAGATGAAGTTGTGCATGAGAAAGATCTACCCTGATGGAGACACCAACTCAGACAGTATCCATATGTTAGCTTGCTCCTGCAGAGCTTCTGAGCAGTTCTTCTCAGCAGGATCAGTTCACTGGCAGCTACCCGGACAGATTCATCTGTTTAGTCTTTAGGATGCAGTGGTGGAAATGTGATGTCTCTCTGCTGCTGAACATCCTCCTTTGCACTTTTATTCCGTATGAATGCAGCTCAGACCTCGGTTGATCTGGTGGTGGAGTCATCTGAAACGCGCATGAGTTCGTCCTACAGAAAGCTCTACCTGAACTGCCGGTTATCAGATCCTCCATTTACAGCCCTTTTTAGTTTCTGGACCATTTGATATCAGCAGCTCACTGATAACCTGACAGATCTCTGGAAATGTTCTTGAAAACTGTAGAATTTCCAATAAAATCTGCTGGTGTCTCAAACTGAAGCTAATTTATTCCAGTTCCTGCATTTGGAAGCATCTTCAGTCAGTCCTGAAATGTTCTGAAGATGTTTTAACAGAGATGTTTGCTGATGTTCTCCAGCAGCAGGTGAGACGACAGGTTTGGTGATTAGTTTGACCTTTATTACCTAGCTGACCCGAATGCTGGATGATTCTGGTGATGTTGGATAAAGAGAAAACCAACTCCAGCATCCTCTCCAGTTATTGGTAAAAAGCCCTAAAATAAACAGGAGCATCATCTCACACTGAGAACAAATAGTTATTAATAAATGTACAGCTGCTTCTGTTGTCGGCAGCTCCCAGTGAGGCGGATGTTCAGGGAGGTACAAACGTCTCATTGTTTGAGATCTGCAGCAGAGCAGCATCCTGAGGTCACCATAGTAACCATTAGATACTATAGATGCGGACTGGTTGTTTTGGAGTATTGTGAGATCCTGGGAACTTTTAAACTTTCTGACAAATTGATGGGAAAAACAACCTAAATTTTGGCCCCAAACAGGAATTTTAAGTACAGTTGGGAGAACCTATACAAAAAATTATGCATACTCGGCTTCCGGGGGAAATTTCAGGATGAATCTGAAATGCATTATAACCTTTACAAGGGAACTTAATGTGATCTCTAAATGTTTGAATGCACATTCGAGTTGCAGAGATACAGGTCCTTCTCAAAAAATTAGCATATTGTGATAAAGTTCATTATTTTCTATAATGTAATGATGAAAATTTAACATTCATATATTTTAGATTCATTGCACACTAACTGAAATATTTCAGGTCTTTTATTGTCTTAATACGGATGATTTTGGCATACAGCTCATGAAAACCCAAAATTCCTATCTCACAAATTAGCATATTTCATCCGACCAATAAAAGAAAAGTGTTTTTAATACAAAAAACGTCAACCTTCAAATAATCATGTACAGTTATGCACTCAATACTTGGTCGGGAATCCTTTTGCAGAAATGACTGCTTCAATGCGGCGTGGCATGGAGGCAATCAGCCTGTGGCACTGCTGAGGTCTTATGGAGGCCCAGGATGCTTCGATAGTGGCCTTTAGCTCATCCAGAGTGTTGGGTCTTGAGTCTCTCAATGTTCTCTTCACAATATCCCACAGATTCTCTATGGGGTTCAGGTCAGGAGAGTTGGCAGGCCAATTGAGCACAGTGATACCATGGTCAGTAAACCATTTACCAGTGGTTTTGGCACTGTGAGCAGGTGCCAGGTCATGCTGAAAAATGAAATCTTCATCTCCATAAAGCTTTTCAGCAGATGGAAGCATGAAGTGCTCCAAAATCTCCTGATAGCTAGCTGCATTGACCCTGCCCTTGATAAAACACAGTGGACCAACACCAGCAGCTGACACGGCACCCCAGACCATCACTGACTGTGGGTACTTGACACTGGACTTCTGGCATTTTGGCATTTCCTTCTCCCCAGTCTTCCTCCAGACTCTGGCACCTTGATTTCGGAATGACATGCAGAATTTGCTTTCATCCGAAAAAAAGTACTTTGGACCACTGAGCAACAGTCCAGTGCTGCTTCTCTGTAGCCCAGGTCAGGTGCTTCTGCTGCTGTTTCTGGTTCAAAAGTGGCTTGACCTGGGGAATGCAGCACCTGTAGCCCATTTCCTGCACACGCCTGTGCACGGTGACTCTGGATGTTTCTACTCCAGACTCAGTCCACTGCTTCCGCAGGTCCCCCAAGGTCTGGAATCGGCCCTTCTCCACAATCTTCCTCAGGGTCCGGTCACCTCTTCTCGTTGTGCAGCGTTTTCTGACACACTTTTTCCTTCCCACAGACTTCCCACTGAGGTGCCTTGATACAGCACTCTGGGAACAGCCTATTCGTTCAGAAATGTCTTTCTGTGTCTTACCCTCTTGCTTGAGGGTGTCAATAGTGGCCTTCTGGACAGCAGTCAGGTCGGCAGTCTTACCCATGATTGGGGTTTTGAGTGATGAACCAGGCTGGGAGTTTTAAAGCCCTCAGGAATCTTTTGCAGGTGTTTAGAGTTAACTCGTTGATTCAGATGATTAGGTTCATAGCTCGTTTAGAGACCCTTTTAATGATATGCTAATTTTGTGAGATAGGAATTTTGGGTTTTCATGAGCTGTATGCCAAAATCATCCGTATTAAGACAATAAAAGACCTGAAATATTTCAGTTAGTGTGCAATGAATCTAAAATATATGAATGTTAAATTTTCATCATGAAATTATGGAAAATAATTAACTTTATCACAATATGCTAATATTTTGAGAAGGACCTGTATATCAGTCTGTTAAGCACTATAAATCACATGCAATTCACTGAGAGGTCAGCAGAGGGCAATGTAGCTTTAATTTCCTGTGTCATGGTGCACCCTCTCCCATGATTCATTGCACGTTAAAGGACCTATAATGGAGGAGAGCAACGGATGCTGTAAATAGGATTTGTTAAATGACACTTTCTGTGACACATCATAAACGTTTGTGATGTTTTTTGGTGGGAATGTACAGGTGACAATGAAACTGAAACACCTGGTTTTAGACCACAATAATTTATTAGTATGGTGTAGGGCCTCCTTTTGCAGCCAATACAGCATCAATTCATCTTGGGAATGACATATACAAGTCCTGCACAGTGGTCAGAGGGATTTTAAGCCATTCTTCTTGCAGGATAGTGGCCAGGTCACTACGTGATACTGGTGGAGGAAAACGTTTCCTGACTCGCTCCTCCAAAACACCCCAAAGTGGCTCAATAATATTTAGATCTGGTGACTGTGCAGGCCATGGGAGATGTTCAACTTCACTTTCATGTTCATCAAACCAATCTTTCACCAGTCTTGCTGTGTGTATTGGTGCATTGTCATCCTGATACACGGCACCGCCTTCAGGATACAATGTTTGAACCATTGGATGAACATGGTCCTCTAGAATGGTTCGGTAGTCCTTGGCAGTGACGCGTCCATCTAGCACAAGTATTGGGCCAAGGGAATGCCATGATATGGCAGCCCAAACCATCACTGATCCACCCCCATGCTTCACTCTGGGCATGCAACAGTCTGGGTGGTACGCTTCTTTGGGACTTCTCCACACTGTAACTCTCCTGGATGTGGGGAAAACAGTAAAGGTGGACTCATCAGAGAACAATACATGTTTCACATTGTCCACAGCCCAAGATTTGTGCTCCTTGCACCATTGAAACCGACGTTTGGCATTGGCATGAGTGACCAAAGGTTTGGCTATAGCAGCCCGGCCGTGTATATTGACCCTGTGGAGCTCCTGACAGACAGTTCTGGTGGAAACAGGAGAGTTGAAGTGCACATTTAATTCTGCCGTGATTTGGGCAGCCGTGGTTTTATGTTTTTTGGATACAATCCGGGTTAGAACACGAACATCCCTTTCAGACAGCTTCCTCTTGCGTCCACAGTTAATCCTGTTGGATGTGGTTCGTCCTTCTTGGTGGTATGCTGACATTACCCTGGATACCGTGGCTCTTGATACATCACAAAGACTTGCTGTCTTGGTCACAGATGCGCCAGCAAGACGTGCACCAACAATTTGTCCTCTTTTGAACTCTGGTATGTCACCCATAATGTTGTGTGCATTTCAATATTTTGAGTAAAACTGTGCTCTTACCCTGCTAATTGAACCTTCACACTCTGCTCTTACTGGTGCAATGTGCAATCAATGAAGACTGGCTACCAGGCTGGTCCAATTTAGCCATGAAACCTCCCACACTAACATGACAGGTGTTTCAGTTTTATTGTCCAACCCCTGTAGCTATGTAAAGCTGAAAGAGCTGCTCGGTCAACTGACAGGCAGCTATCAGCTAACCGAGTGCTTGAGGACTGCTATAACTGGAAAGAACACCTGATGCCTCGCGGCACATAATTCTCAAACTGACCACTGAGTGGCAACAAATAGCGTTTTCTCCACTGAAAGAGCTTTTCTTGAACCAGTTCGGTTTGGGTGCTTTCAAAACTTTTTTTTTTGTTGAGCAACGATGCGTGTCCCAATTTTGAGAAACAAGCAACAGTCATCAAGGCGTCACAGCGTAGTAGCGAGACAGCAGAGCTAGCTGAGCTGCGCAATGTTCATTTTAATGCAAAAAGAGCCTATCCATAAACAACAGCTAATATTGAAGGAAACAGCGACTCCATGCAACAAAAGCATTTGCTAACTGCTTAAGCAAAAACAAATAAATGTGAAATTTTTGCACATTTGGCAGCAGATTTGTCCTGTTTTCTGCACCAGCAGGTTCTTATTTTAAACAGTAGATGGCGCTGCATATTAAATCTGCTCGTATTTAACAACCACAAGAAAGGTGAAAAGGGTTCATTCCTAAAACATCTCCAACTATAAAATTTTCCCTCATATGAGTCGTTTTAGGCCATTTTTATAAGTTTATCGAACATTTAACACCAGTTGTTCCCTCTGTGCTCTCATTGAAGCTGCATGCCAGTTAAATGGCTTTCACAAGCTACCTTGCTGCTCCTCTGATTCGGCGGGCATCACCCGCGCTGCGCGCGCAGCCGAAACTAATGGCCACGCCCCCAAACAGCTCGCGCCAATGCCGTTGGTTTAAGGGATGTGATTGGACCACCAGCCCAACGTCAGAAAATGATCGAATGAGACGTTCACGGTTCGGTTGGTTAGCATAAAAAATGTATCGGCCCAAAGCTGCACCGGTCCCACCGATAACCAGTCCAGTCCTTCACCGAACCTTCTGTTCAGACCCGAAGAATTTAACTGATAACAAAGATCATGACCTCAGTAACTGTGTCAGGTTAAAGGTCAGTCTCCTGCTGCTCAGAGAAGACGACATTAAACTGTCACGGAGAAGCAGAAAAACTCAGTTAACATTAAATCTAAATGTCTTTTCTCCATCATCTTCATCTTCATCCTGTGATCCGCCTCCGCTGCGATTCTATGTTCTGTCTGCAGGGGGCAGTAAGGGTCATCTCAGCCAGACAACAAACCTCAGTCCTGAGGCAGAGCTGCATTCCAAATTTATTGTTGCATCGTCCAGAAAACAGCAGATAGAAATGTAAGAACATCTGTAAACACCCAAAGTTACATTCTTACATTCAGTCGTGCAGAAAAAGGACGAAGAACATTGCAAACAGAAGAACCCTGAATGTTTCATCACCAGCATAGAAAACAGACAGGAGAAACGAAATAGACAGGATATCAACATATTGCATCATGCAGCAACGACGAAGAACCACTTAGTTTAATACCATCATCATCGTCAACAGCAGGAGCTGCAACGTTTCAGTCTGAGGAGAGCAGCAGAAATGATGCAGGAAACACAGATTAGATTAGGAGGGAAACCTGATTAAATTAAAGTGAATCACAGATTAAATAATGATAAAATAAAGGGAGAAACTAAGATTAAATGAGAGTGAAATCAGATTAAATTAGAAAACTTAGATTAAACTGGGCTAAAGCAAATTAGATCAAGGAGGAACTCAGACTAAATTATTAGAAAACTGATTTAGTCAAGAGTAAATTTAGATAAAACCAGGAGAACATTCAGATTAAATCAGGAGGAGAATCAGATTAGATTACATTGGTGCAAAGGAGGAACTTGTTCAGACTGAACAGAAGATGCTGAGGTTTCTGCATTCTTCATCTCTTTCTGACTCCTCATCTTCAGGCACTGCTTGGCTCTGCAGAGAAAATCTTACGTAATCTCTCAGTTTTTCCAGATTAAATCAACTGAGGTAAAGTTCTGCAAGTAAAACCTGAATAAAGAGATGTCAAACATCAGAATGACCGCACAACTGGGTTTCTAAGTTCTGTGGATCTGAATCAATCAGAAATAAATAACTGATCCCTTCAATCCTTCTAATTATTTTCACATATCCTCATCTTATTATTTCAAACGTTTTCCCTCATCTTTATTAACACCTTTATATGGAAGTGCTAAAAATTACCAAAAATTATCAAATAAAAAGACAGAATTTTCCTAAAGTCATTTTTTGTCTTTGATGAATTCCTATTTTTCTAAAGTGTGATTTAGTTTTGTGGCAGAAATTAGTAACAACAACAATACACGTACATCTCAAAAAGTATAATATAGCGATAAGGTTCACTGGAATAAGGTTTGCTATGTTTCCTTCACCTCCTGAGCAGCAAACCTTTTCTGAAAGATGCAGAACAGGTAGATATTTCTGTTGTGCAGAAGACATTGATGAAGAGCATTTTTAGCCCTCAGACTTCATGTTACAGTGAGCAGATAGAAATCTGATCATGTTTATGGTATAAACACTTGGAAATGAACCTATCAGTGCACGTTTCATCGGAAAAAGCAGTTTTTAAAGACATGCAGTGGATGCTTCTGAATTACATGTAAATGTCCCACAGCATGCTGCACTGTTTTACCATAATAACATCGTCTCATGTAAATGGGGGAATTACGGAGCCCCTGAAGTACCAGCAGGGATTCTTTTATAGATGTTTCTGAGCCTGATTGACAATCAATATTAATTTAAGCAATAATTGACTTTCCTCATTATTGGTGATTTCTAATTGTTCTTAATCAGTAGTCCACAAATGTTCAGTTTATGTAGCCAAAATGATAAGGTCTTGTAATAATTCTCAAATCATTCATATATGGTTTAAAAGCATCTGTGTTAAAATGAACATGCATCATTTTTCAGCTTCATGTGGTCCAGCAGCATGATGTCTCCTCAGTCCTTCCAGCTGATGAACAATAAAGTCTTTAACATCTAAAGTGGGTCTGCTGACAGGATGATCCACAAGTTCTTAAGATCTTTGTTAACTGATCTGGTAAAGAAAATCATACCAGGTCGACGGTCTCCAACCAGATCATCTGCAACGTTCCATAGGGCTATAAATTAATTACTATTCCAAAAATGATCCAGTCAGTTCAGGAATGGTTCTGAGCAAGCAAAAGTGATATCAAATGATATTATGAATAATACAAAATGGAAGGTTCTGACTGGTGCCAGTTCAGATTCCCGGACTCTTTAGAGTTCTGGACAGAGTCTTCTGGAAAGATGAGATTGAGACCAACGGCCTGTTCTGAACCAGAAGATCAGAAGAAGCTGGGCCACGGTGCCGAGGTATGAGATGACCGTAACAAGCACCAGGTTTGAGAACAAGGTGGTTTATATGTCTAATTGGTATCAGGCCTCCTTGGGTCAAGGGTCAATGATTGATTCTCTGATGGAGTTATCTGACTTGTGGAGATACATGGCAGAAATCCAAGCCATCCAGCTGAAGATGTCTTTTCTCTGCATACGTTAATAATCTGGGCAGTTTTAGTCCCCACAGTTTGCACAGCTAACATTAAATAAAAATCTGAGATGGCAGTTTAGAGGCTCCATAATGCAAGACTTCACAGATTATACTAATAATTCATTATAATAATGACTAGCTTCATGCAGTGATGGGTTTTGTTCAGAAAAATAACATCTGGTTTTAAACTGTAGAAAAACATGAACCAGAAGTTATCCAGACATGACTGAGTTGTCCGCTGCAGTTAATGTAAACATGCTGAAGGTGGTTCTTCCTTTATTAATTTACAGAGCTGGAGTTCAATTAGGTCCCTGTGGTAGTGAGTGCAGAGAGTAGGTGATGACAGAGTCAATGGGCTCAATATTTCCAGATGATCAGTGATGAAGGCACACCAATCACCGGCTTCACTCCACGTGGCCTGTTCCTGTGAAGGTTTCTATCCCAAGATGAATGCAGAGGATCTGCATGAAATATGTGATCCCTGACAGTGGCTGTCTGCATGCGTGGAGGCGGTGGCGGATGTTGTTAGCTGTGGACGAAGCTCCGCGGCAGCTCGTTGGTCAGGACGTGCCACCGCTCCACCCGCTGACCCTTGTTCTTCAGGCAGTCCATCCAGTGACGGAGGGCATCTCCCTGGGAACGGCAACTAAAGCAGACACCACCTGGACACCAGAAAGCACAGAAAGGTTGGTGAAACTTGGGAAGCGTCCTTCTGGAGACTGGGAACAGTTAGAGACCAACATTGTGTTTCTGGTGAAGCACACCTAGAGAGCACTAGCTTCTACCAACAGACACTCTGGACACCAGCCATTTACAGCAGTTTATACAACATGCAGTCTTGTTCATGCGAAGGAACACCTGGAGGCCATTGTATCATCTGGACACCTGACAGTACCTACAGCCTTGCAAAAGCATTTACACCCCTTGACATTTCCACATTCAGTCTCATTCTGACAGCAACACAAAGCGACATGAAATGAATCCATATCCATTTCACATCAGATCACAAGGTTTATAAATAAACTGATAAATACAAAGAGTATTAAAGCTATAATTTCAGCATATTTTAGTTAGTTTAGTTTAGTTTCTGTTGGTTATATTTTTCCCCTGTTAATGACAGTTTTCATTAACTAAAATGTTTTCTCAAGCTTTTGTTGTTTCATTCGTTTTGGTTAACCCTAAGAACCCTGAATGTGTCATAATGTTTCGAACGGATTTGACCCACATGCAGAAAGCAATTCAGGAGACAGAGTTTTAACGGTAAGAAGTTTATTGACAGTATGTAGAAATGTGTAGGAGACTGGAACCGGAACACCAACGGTAAAATAAACAGAACTATAAGCAAGGGGAAACTCTGGACCTATATTCACAAAAGATATTTCTGCCTTACTGATTTGAGGGAGAGATCCGCCAGAGGGGGTGGAGAGACTAGGCGGTTGTTGACCCGTGGGACCGGAGACAGTGAACACTGGTGTGCCAGGATGATTGATGGTCCAAGAGTTTCTGTAGTTGGTGCAATGGGAGGAGGAGGGTGGACAGGATTCACAGAGGTAGATCCATGGAACGAAGGAATCTGGAGACTGCCAGCTGGTTTCCAATGAGGAAACAGGAGGCTTGAGTCTTGGTTCATGGGGTTGGATAGCTTCTTACCAGAAGATGGTATCCAGGCAGAGTTCGATGCTCAAGGCAAAGTTAGGTTCAGGTAACCTGCAAGGCAACAAATCCAAAATTACAAAAGAGCAAAGCAAGGTCAAGACAAAGGCAAAGTAATGTGGCTTGAGTTGTACCACAAAGGGCAACACTCTGGCAGTGAGTTGCTGGCAGCCTCCTCCTTAAATACTCCTCAGCAGATCATCAAGGAGATAGAGAATACCTGTCACCTCTCCTCTGGTTCAAAACGCCATCTAGAGGTTAAGAACAGAAATAGCACCAAAACAGACAGACATGGCACAGATCCTGACATTTGTTTTGGTCTGCTGTGCAAAGGAGGGCTCTGGTAGCGTTACCCCAAATTGGTTTGCATCGACGTATATGGTGACGAATGGATGCTACAGCTATGTCCCTTTCATCCAGGGGAAACAGAAGAGGTTGGTAACCCATGGATACCTCAAAGGGTGAGAGACCAGTAGCTAATGAGATTTGGGAATTGATAGCGTATTCAACCCAGGGGAGATAAATACACCAGTCCAAAGGTTCTGTAGCGGTCATGCATCTGAGTATAGACTCCATCTGTTGGTTCATGCGTTCGGTCTGACCATTAGATTGGGGGTGGTAATCATACATCAAAGAGGTTTTGGCTCCAAGAGCCAAACAAAACTGTTTCCAAACGCGAGAAATGAATTGGGGACCACGATCTGACAGAATGTCCTGTGGTATGCCATGGAGGTGAAAAACATGCTGAACTAACAGCTGGGCCGTTTGGAAGGCAGATGGAAGTTTCTTTAAAGGAACAAGGTGGCAGGACTTAGAAAAACGGTCTACTATCGTGAGAATGACCATATTTCCCTTTGATATGGGTAACCCAGTTACAAAATCTAAAGCAATGTGAGACCAAGGGCGTTTGGGAGTGCTGAGAGGCTGGAGTAACCCATAAGAAGGCTGATTGCTCGATTTTTGCCTGGCACAGATTGAGCAAGCCTGCACATACTCCTTTACATCTTTGTGAAGGGATGGCCACCAAAATCGCCTGGAGATGAGTGAGATGGTTCTGCTAACCCCTGGGTGACCTGAGAATTTTGCTGTATGAAACCACCGGATTAACCTAAACCTAACTGATGTGGGAACATAAATCCTGTTGGTAGGGCCAGTGCCTGGGTCTGGTTTATTACGTTGAGCTTGATTTACCAATTCCTCCACCTCCCAAAACTACGGCTCCAAAAGTCCAGTGGGATGGTACGATGGGTTCTGCCTCTTTCTCGGTGGTGTCTGGTGAATAAAGTCGGGAAAGAGCGTCTGGTGTGGGGTTTTTGGAGCCAGGCCTGTAAGAGATGGTTAGATCAAAACGAGAGGAAAAGAGTGACCAACGTGATTGTCGTGAGTTAAGTCTTTTGGCTGATTGTAAGTAAGCCAGATTCTTGTGATCGGTCCATACTAAGATGGGGTGTTTAGCACCCTCTAGCCAATGTCTCCATTCTTCGAGAGCTAACTTGATTGCAAGTAGCTCTCTATCTCCCACATTATAATTCTGTTCAGTGTTTGTTAAGTGACGAGAAAAGAAGGCACATGGGTGGAGTTTTTCATCAGAGGAAGAGTGTCGAGAAAGTACGGCTCCAACCCCTGTATCTGAGGCGTCAACCTCCAAAATAAACTGTCTGGAGTAATCGGGGTGAACCAGTATGGGAGCCTGAGAAAACCTCTCTTTTAAGGTCCGAAAAGCCTTATCTGCTTCAGGTGTCCAGGAAAACCTTACTTTTGTGGAGGTCAATGCGGTGAGAGGGGCAGTTATTAGGCTGAAGTTCTTGATGAACCTTCTATAAAAGTTCGCATATCCAAGGAACCGTTGTAGTTGTTTGCGGGAGTCCGGAACAGGCCACTCGAGTACTGCCTTGATCTTCTCGGAGTCCGAGCGAACCTGTCCACCCTCCAGGATGTAGCCTAAAAATGTGACAGATGTCTTATGGAATTCACACTTTTCAGCTTTCACAAACAGTCTGTTTTCCAAAAGTCTCTGGAGGACTAGATGGACGTGACGAATGTGTTCTTTAATGTCCTTAGAATAGATCAGGATGTCATCAAGGTAGACGAAAACAAAAACATTCAAGAAGTCTCTAAGGACATCAATAATTAGTGATTGAAACACTGCTGGTGCGTTACACAGTCCAAAAGGCATAACCAAATATTCAAAAGTTCCCAACGGGGTCTTGAAGGCGGTCTTCCATTCGTCCCCCTGGCGGATCCTAACTAAGTGATATGTATTACGGAGATCTAACTTAGAGAAAATGGTAGAGCCATGAACTGGTTCAAAAGCTGAGGAAAGGAGTGGGAGAGGGTATTTATATTTTACAGTGATTTGATTTAATCCCCTATAGTCGATGCCTGGGCGAAGTGAGCTATCCTTCTTTCCTACAAAGAAAAACCCTGCTCCGAGTGGAGATGAGGAGGGGCGAATTAACCCAGTTACCAGTGACTCATTAATATAATCCTCCATAACTTTTCTCTCAGGTTCTGAGATATTATAAAGCCTACTGGAAGGCAGGGGGGCTCCGGGAAGCAAGTCTATGGCACAGTCATATGGTCTATGTGGGGGCAATGATGAGGCCTTGGATTTGCTAAACACTAACCTCAGATCATGATACTCAGAAGGGACCTTTGCGAGATCGGAAATCTCATCTTGTGCAGGAGCTGAATCTGAGGGGAGTGAGGCGACTGCTGACTGTAGGCAAGAGGAATGACAGCTAGAAGACCAGGAATCAGTTCGGTTCTCTGCCCAGTTAATGTGAGGATTGTGTTTCTTTAGCCAGGGAAAACCTAAAACAATGGAATTCAAAGCAATGGGAAACAAAAAAAAAAGAAATCTCCTCCCTATGATTTTCAGAAAGGATTAATGTCAAGGGTTTGGTACGTTGAGTGATTCGTGGTAAATTTTGTCCGTCTAATGAGGACACCAACTGGGGTGCAGAAAGTGGTTCAGTCTCGATCTGTGCTTCATTAACTAACCTTTGATCAATAAGGTTCTGATCACTACCAGAGTCAATAAGGGCAGAAAAGTTCAGAAAAGGTGTGAAATTATTGTGGCCGGTAAACAGAGTCTAGGGGTAAGTGGACGGTCCGTCAGTCTCCCCTTACTTACTGACGGACCTGGTCTTTTGATCCCAGGTCCGAATAGAGCAGTCAGCAAGGAAATGCTCAGATGAGCCACAGAAGAAACACTGATTAGTCTGACGGCGTCTCAATCTTTCCTCTGGAGAAAGTCGAGTCCGCCCTATCTGCATGGGTTCTGTTTCAGTAATATGTGAAACTGAGGTGGGGCTAGATGTTTCAGTGATTAGGCCAGGAGGACGAATCCTAACGGTGCTCTGTTCAAGTCAAGATCTTTTTCTCTCTCTCATCTGATTATCGAGTCTGACAGCTAAATTGATTAGTCCATTTAAAGTCTTGGGCTCGTCGATTAATGATAACTCATCCTTTAACGGATCGTTTAAAGACTGGAAGAAGGCTGCTCTGAGTGCACAGTCGTTCCAGCCAGAGGCTGCTGCGAGGGTGCGAAAATCAATGAAGAACTCTGCCACTGACTGGTTTTTCTGTTTAATTGACCATAATCTTCGTGCAGTGGCAGTTAAATCAATCTCACAGAAAAAAACCTGTTGAAACTCCTCCTCAAAATCAGAGAATGTACAACCAAAATCTAAACAGTTAGAAAAACGTGCCTCCATCTCAGGGCTTTACCAGTGATTAACCCCAGAACATAAGAAATCTTTACTGAGTCAAATGGAAAAGGATGTGGGGAGCGATTAAACACAAGAGTACATTGGAGGAGGAAACCCTTACAATCACCTTTCTCCCCGGATAATTTTTCAGGGTTACGGGAAGTGACATCACGTGAGTGCGGAAGTTGCTGGGAGACAGGAGGAGGCTGCAGCGCCCTCTAAAGCCGGGGCGGTGAGATTGCTCAGGGTGTGCTGAAACAGGGAGGTTAGTTGTTCAATCTGCTGGTTAGTCTGTTTCTGTTGTTCAAAAAGAGAGCGGAGGGAAGAGTCATGAGTTGTGATTTGATGATGTTGTTCTGAGAGAGTTCTCCTGAATGCTTCTGCTGGGACGGGTTGGCCAGAGTCTTCTGTCATAATGTTTCGAACGGATTTGACCCACATGCGGAAAACAATTCAGGAGACAGAGTTTTAACGGTAAGAAGTTTATTGACAGTATGTAGAAATGTTTAGGAGACTGGAACTGGGACACCAACTGCAAAATAAACAGAACCATAAGCAAGGGGAAACTCTGGACCTATATTCACAAAAGATATTTCTGCCTTACTGATTTGAGGGAGAGATCCGCCAGAGGGGGTGGAGAGACTAGGCGGTTGTTGACCCGTGGGACCGGAGACAGTGAACACTGGTGTGCCAGGATGATTGATGGTCCAAGAGTTTCTGTAGTTGGTGCAATGGGAGGAGGAGGGTGGACAGGATTCACAGAGGTAGATCCATGGAACGAAGGAATCAGGAGACTCCCAGCTGGTTTCCAATGAGGAAACAGGAGGCTTGAGTCTTGGTTCATGGGGTTGGATAGCTTCTTTCCAGAAGACGGTATCCAGGCAAAGTTCGACGCTGAAGGCAAAGTTAAGTTCAGGTAACCTGCAAGGCAACAAATCCAAAATTACAAAAGAGCAAAGCAAGGTCAAGACAAAGGCAAAGTAATGTGGCTTGAGCTGTACCACAAAGGGCAACACTCTGGCAGTGAGTTGCTGGCAGCCTCCTCCTTAAATACTCCTCAGTAGATCATCAAGGAGATAGAGAACACCTGTCACCTCTCCTCTGGTTCAAAACGCCATCTAGAGGTTAAGAACAGAAATAGCACCAAAACATACAGACATGGCACAGATCCTGACAGAATGCACCTGAGAATCTGAGAAAACGGATGTTCTCATATGTTCTCCATCCAATCTGACAGAGTCTGAATTCAGTCTGTAGATGTTCAAAGCTGGTGGAGACAAACCCCAAAAGACCTGCAGCCAGAGGAGGTTCTACAGAGTTCTGACTGGGGAGGGATACATATGCACACCACACTTTTCAGATATTTATTGGTAAAAATGAGGAAAACCAGGAATCGTTTTCCTTCCACTTCACATTTCTGATATATTTGTCTTAATCTGTCTGTCACAATTATTCCCAGCAAACACACTGAAGCAAAATGCAGAAAAATATGTAAATACTTTTGTAACACACTGTCCACTCTTCTGGTGACAGTTAGCAACCCTGATTGCTTTCAGGGACACGTGGAAATCTGGATGTCTCAGCATTTCCACAGTCTTTGCAGAGATCTGAGAGTTCTAGCAGTTGTCATGTGGATGTCTAGGGGTCAGTGTTGACTGCAGAAATCCGATTCTTCTGGGCCTCTCTTGCCACACAAGCTTGTTTTTCATATTTAAAATGAACATGCAGAAAGTAACAGAAACATGTACATGACTACTGTAATAATCTGATCAAACACACACTAACTTCTGAGCAGCTTTGCCAACGTTCATTCTTAGGACTAATATGGACAGCAGCTGAACCTCGGAGGATCCTGTTGACAACAGCTTTTGATTTATCTCCTATGATCAGCCTTACCGATGAAGTCATTGGAGCGTCCAAGATCATGGTCCCACACGGTCACCTCCAGAGTCTTCTTGGACAGCTCCGACAGCGAGATCTCATAGAAGAACTCCTGCAGTGAATAAGGAAACCCTCATTTGATACCTGGTTGTTTTCTTATGACCATTAATGCAGACACCCCCCATGTAGACTATTAGGAGATGGGAGAAACATTAGAGATGTTCATTCTGAGATAGGAAGCAGATGAGAGGAAGCAGAGTGAGCAGGAAGCTGGAGGAGGCTTAATGAAACAATAGCTGCACATGTGGAGGAAGGAAACAGCAGCTCATTAACACCATCACCCTGTGAAGATGGAGCTGGAGCAGACCCCCTTCCTGCTATGCTCCAACAGTGGGGAGCAGATGGAGAGGTCTTACCTCGTTAAATTCAGGGTTGAGTGTCTTTTTCATCACTGCTGTTTTGTGCTTAGATTTCTTCTGAATGTCGGGCTTCAGATATCTGATAGCAGAGGCAGAAAAGGAGGGAAATACAGATTAAAGGATGTTACATGTGCAGCAGAAGACACATCATCATCTAGACCTCTTCACATTTTGTCATGTTAGGACTAAACTAACTGCAGTGGATCTTATATGGAGTTTATGTGACAGAACATCCTTGACTGGTAAAAATCTCCTGTTCAGTCAGATTTAATGGACAGCTTCTGTAAACATCTTCCCACAGATTCTCAGAAGGATTTAGGTCTGGACTTTGACTATGCAATACTAACACATACATCTGCTTTGATCTAAACCATCCATTGTATCTCTGGCTGTATGTTTGGAGTGGTGGTTCTGCTGGAAGGTGAACCTCCACCTCAGTCTCAGGACTTCTTCAGCCTCTAACAGGTTTTCCTCCAGGATTGTCCTGAATTTTGTTCCATCCATCTTCTGGATTTAGTTTGATCCATCTGCCCATCAAGTCTGATCAGCTTCCCCGTTCCTGCTGAAGAAAAGCATCCCCACCACATGATGTTGCCACCACCGTGTTTCACTGTGGAGATTGTATGTTCATGGTGATGTTCAGTATTAGTTTTGCATGTAGGACAAACAGTTCAGTTTCAGTCTTCCACATTTGATTTGTTTCCTACATGTCTTATTGCAAACTGCAAACGGGTCCTCTTCTGGCTTTCTCCTTCTTATTCCTTAGTAACGGTCGGATCTGTAGAGTGCACAACTAAAAGTTGTCCTGAAGACTCCACAGCTCAATTTCCCACCTGAGCTGTGAATCTTTGCAGCTCCTCCAGAGCTACCATAGACCTTTTGGCTGCTTCTCTGATAAATGTTCTCCTTGCCCAGCCTGCCATTTTAGGTGGACCTCCATGCCCTGGTGAGTCTGCATTTGGTCCATCCTCTCTCCATGTTCTGATGATAATTTGAACAGAGCTCTGGGAGTATTTACTAACATCCTAAACCAGCTGATCACACATAAAATCAGCTGTTCAGACACACAAACCATCCCCCAGATGGTTCCCCTTATAAGAACCAGTGTCTGCAGGAGGAGGGAGCAGGCGGAGAGCAGCTGCCCGTAATCAGATCAAAAGGGAGGAAGACCCCGCTGAATCCATGAAGCCCCCCCCAGTGGATCATTTTATACATGACAAAACAAATAAAGACATTTTTGCATATAAAATAATACAAACATTATTAGTATTTAGTTTATCTTTTTATTTTCTATTTATTTATTTTTTAGTGTTTTATGCAGATTACTTTGATGAGACAATGTCACAAAGTGACATATTGGGAGGTAACTTTCTGACCCAGATGCAGACAACCGAAACAGTTTGTAACTTGTTTATTTAATACGCTGGGGCAAGTCTGGGATTGGTACTGGTCGGGGCTCAAACCAGGAGCTCTGTGAAGGACAGTCGGGATTAGCAAGGGAAGATGAGGAGTTGTGCAGATCATTGACTGTGTGGAGGAAATGGAGAGGGCTTACGGTGCTGGTCAGAGAGGAAGGCTGGGAGGTACGGTCGTCGATGCAGAGGCTTGTTCTGAGAAGGTTTACTTCGGGGGCCCAAGTCGGTAAGTCCGTGGGCAGCGTCGGAGAGCGAGCGGGCTGGCGAGCACAACTTGTCCGAGAAGGGGAGTCCGTGGGTAGCGAGCAGGGCGTTGGGCACAGGCAGGAGCTGCAGAGTGAACTGCAGGGCTTGGTTTGTCCGGTTGGTTATGTTCTTCGAAGAATGTTAACTACAACGTGACACAAAGCAACGTTAATAGCAGCACAGCTCAGTGGGTCAGTGGAAACATAACTGGTACCGTACTGAGTAAAGTGAAACCAAGTGGAGCAATGCCTAAAACGAACCAGTGGAAAAGGTGAATAATACTCAAGTCTCAGTATACGAGTCCAAGTTAAACCCCAAATCTAAATTGAGTCTCAACATTTGTGACTTAAGTGTGACTCGAGTCAGAGTTTCAAACTCTGGAGATCTTTTCATTCAAGGTTTCACGTCAGTCTAATGAAGTCTGAATAACCTTCAGAGATGAATTCATTGAATAACAAAATTATTCATTCATTTGGTCAGATACCCTTTCATTGTTTGTTTCTATGCTCTTATCATTGTTGCTAACTTGGTTTATTACATATTTTTCTAATTAATCTCTCAATATATTTTATTTGAATAACAATAGATTTATAGTTTGATTCTATAGGTGTCTTGTTTCCATCTCTGACTTACAGAAATACATTTAACTGCTTGTTTTAAAGGGTTGAGAGTAATTATTGCCTAGGAAGGCAAAATGTTGATTGATTAGAGATAAATTCATGAGATTGACTGATTAATTATACAATTTAGCACTAGTATCTGCTGCAGGAAGTTCTTCCAACCTGGACCAGGTCTGAGCAAGACGCAGTATTTCCCGTTGTTGTTGCAACCATGTGGTGAAGTCCTTTTGGTTCCTCTGACAGCAGAACATGATGTGCAGAAGAAGAATTGACTTGCAGCACATAGTCCACTGTGAGCTTGATGTGTACTATTTTGCACACCGGAGCTGTCCAGAACCTGTTCAGAACCTGTCCAGAACAGCTTTAAACTGCCCTCTGCACTTTGCTTTATTAACCTACGTATCTCTGCTGTCAACATGCACGGTGTATAAAGGTATTTCCCAGCACACAGGGTTGGATCAGGGTTGGACCTCCTCCATATCAGACAACTTGACAGGGAGATCTCCGGTCTCTAGAGCAGTTTAATATTTGCATCTTTTGAAGCTCCGGGATTAATTAGACAAAACAAAGCAGCTTGAATGAAATTACAACAGTGGAAACGGTTTTAATGAAAAGAATTTAATTAAAGCAGAGTGTGGCTGCAGGAAGCAGTCAGCTGCTCTGCACTATTATTTATTTTATTCAGCTGTCTGATGAAATCCTGAAAGTCATCTGTGGAAAATATTGAACTGCTCTGGGTTGGTTTTACAGTCCAGCGGACATTCACACAGAGGGTTGATCTTCAGTCATTAGGTGTTCTGGTTTTCTGGAGATACATCTACTGTATGAAACCTGTGGACCCGTTTGAGGTCATGAAGACACTTCTAAACTCTCTGGACAGAGACCAGTTTAAGTCACCTGCTGTTTACACATTCTGGACCCTGGACCTTTTTATGCCACGTTTTGGTTTCCAAGGACAATAGATAGCAGTCGGTATTTCCACCCAACAAGGTTCCATTGAGGTAACAAAGGGAACATCATGGTGCATATATCTATGTTAACTTTTCTGAAGATGGAGTGAACTGTCCATCCTTCTGTAGAGTTCAGCAGGTTGCTTTGGGTGCATCTTGGTTCCGGTCAGTTATTCTAAGTAGGGTAACATGAAAGGACCCCCTCATCCTGCTCCAGCCCCCCGGCAGGGTGGTGTCTGTCAGGAAGAGTCGTGTGAAGGTGTGGGAATCCTTGCTCTGGTGGACTGAATATTAAACCACTGTTTAGTTTAAACAAAGGAGGCTGCTGGTTCTACTCCGGGTTCATGGAGCTTAAATCCAGAACCAACATGTAAACACTTGAGACAACATGAAGGTCATATGAACACATGAAAATGTAATAAAAGTTAAATTCTCAGTAAATGTCAGTAAGGTCCTGAAAAATCGGACTGAATCTGGTTTTAACTACGGTCCCTTTCAAAGGGAGATGAGTCCAACTGTTCAAGTCTGGCTGACTAAAACTCCACCCACAAAAAATAAAGACATTGTCTGTGTCGTTACTTTGACTACACCTACAGTCATGGGAATATCTGCTTTTCCACAGCTGCTCTGATAAACCAAGCCCAGCCCATGATCCAACAGCTTGTAGAACCACCTTTAGCAGCAACAACTATGACCTTGTTCAGGAGGAACTTTGACCCAGTCTAGGGCTTCAAAAACCCACATCATCAGCCCTCCACCACCGTGCTGCTGACAAACTCCTGATTTCCAAACCAACTTCCTTCCCAGTTTATTGACAAGAAACGAAGCAGGAGATTTTTATCATAAAATACGACTTTTATCTGAACCAAATGATGCACCTCACCTGACTGCAGGATGTTTAACAGGAATTCTGACCTGGTTCTGGTCGATGCTCCAGCTGACTGGGTGCAGAGATGCAGCATATTTATATTCTGGACACCTTAGTCGTTCCCGAATCTCATTAACATTCAGTTGAGGCCTCAGTTGTCAGCTGGTCTCTTGTTCTGAGGCTCGAACCGCCATACCCCCACTGCACCACCCTTACCCCACCCTAATGTGTCAGAGGAGACAATAAGAACGAGGAACCATAAATCCAGAATGGCCCACAGTGTCACCCACTGACAGAGATCCGACTGTTTCTGCGTTTTCCTTCGTTATCATTCCTCCTGGGAAACAAATGGTGCTTCTTTTAAAACAATAACTGCATCATTGATTGAATAAAACCACTAAACTGCAGCTTTTTGTTGTCTGTCAGAACCAGCTGTGAATTCTGCAGGAAAATTGATCATTTTGTCTGCAGCAATGTGAGAACAGGAACAACTTTAGGAACAAGAAATTACTGAATAAATGAAAATATATGATCATGTATACCTTCACAGTTACCCCCCTGGTGTCTCAAACCTTTGTCTCCACCCCACACCACAAACAGGACTGTAGAAATCCTAGCCCACTCACATTTTGACATAGGGGTCGGAGAATCCGTTGACGTCCATGGCTGCCAGGTGAGCACAGCGCTTCACACCCACACAGAGACCTCCACTGCGCCGGCTTTCACCTCCTCCATCTGCATCAGTATCGTCTGGACAGACGGGAGGCAGGAACTGGAGGGAGAGCAGCAGACGACCTCTCTCCTCCAGGCTGTGCAGCTGCTCGTTCTCCCACTGCAGACAGGATCACATCACAGCAGCTTAGTTAAACCAGGTCCAGTTACACCAGTCTGAGCAGTTCTGTTGCTCTGATTTAATCAGACTGATTTATTTTCAGATGACTTTAGGAAATATTCTGGAACACTTAGTTAATGAAGATGTTTGGACTGATTTGGTCATAAAAAAATCTTTCTTAGACTGCATGAATGGGACACAATCAGGACACAACTGATGGGTGAAAATCTGAATTTTGTTCATCCATTCATCATTTCATTTATCCATCCATCATCCATCACATCCATTTGTCAAACCCAGCTGTTCTCCCAGTTTTCTCTCACAACGAAAAGAGTCCCCTGTAGAAGTTCCCACAGATGTCAAGACAGAAGGTCAAACAGGCACCACCATCTCCTTTGTGGACCTCATTAAAACTCATCTCAGCTCTACTTGATCCCACCAGACAGTGATTAGATCAAACGTTAAATCCTCCATCTTAGTTTTTTCCTCCTTTTTCGTGCAGATTTCCAGATGAAATTCTCTCCACGCTCCTGTTCTTCTTGCAAACAGGAACGTCCTTCATATGCTCCTTCACATCTTGACCTTTGAGTAAAAACACTGCAGCTTTAGCTGTGATCTGTCTGAAACGATTCAGGTCATTTGTATTCAGTGCTTCCTGCAGCTTCAGTTGGTGTTTGGCTCCAGAGAGCATCGCCACTAGAAGAGAAGAGAAGAAACTTAGATCCAGATGGAGGGAGAAACCCTTTGTGTCTGAAAGTCATTTCACTTTGGCAACATCTGCAGAGTGAACGTCTGCTGACTTTAACTCT
This sequence comes from Girardinichthys multiradiatus, assembly GCF_021462225.1. Lineage (NCBI taxonomy): Eukaryota > Metazoa > Chordata > Actinopteri > Cyprinodontiformes > Goodeidae > Girardinichthys > Girardinichthys multiradiatus. The sequence continues at coordinate 39,638,281 of NC_061817.1, forward strand.
AGCTGGAAATGTCATCTGGTAGCAGGTTCCAGGTGAGCGGCTGACAGACAGCTGGTGCACAGATTTCCCATCAGAGTGAGACATCCGTGCTTAAAAGTAAAGGTTTGAGCTTCAGAGAACATCAAGATCTCCTGACAGCTGGATTTAAAAGATGGCTGCATTTAAAAATCTGCCATTTGATGAGATAAAAAGGATGAAATTACAAACTTTTTTGCTGTATTTGAAATGTTCAGGGTAGAAAAAGGCTTTAGGATTTAATACTGTGCTTTATAACCCTTTTAGTCACTGTTGGTGTCTTGTAACAAATAAAACATACTAGAAACTGGAAACAGGTAAGAAAATATGATGTTTTACCATGTTTTCACTTTGTATGAGTCCTCTGTCAGGGCAAAACATCTGCTAATGTTTGTCAATTACAGTTTAAATCGCTAATCTCCAACATGTTTATCACAATGAGCTGCAACAGCGTATCGTTTTTCCTCGGTGTCTGAGCCAAATGAAGGAGAGAGTCAGACTGCAGCTGCTGTCTGATCGTTTTAGTATTAGCCTCCATCCACCACATCAAAGCGCCTCCTTAAGCCCAGACATGTTGCTGGGAGAAAACAAAACTTCTGACACCTACAGTGCTTTGAAAAAGTATTTATCCCCTTACAGATTTCTTCTGTTTCTGCTTTTATGTCCCACTGAAATATTTTAGATCAAACAAATGTTAATATGAGACAAAGATAACCTGAAGAAATACAAAAAAACTGTTTCAAAAGATTGATTTTGTTGCTCCTGTTTGCTCCCAGCTCCATGCCCGTTGACTCCATGATCCCGTTTACTTCCTGCTTCATGTTTGTCACCCTGCCTGCGTTCCAAGTCTTGTTGCAGTTTTAAAATCTAATTTTTAGCTATATGAGTCAGCCAAAACTGTGTCCTGCCAGATTTGTGTTGTCCTGATTCTATAACCTAATCACCTTTATATGGAAGACGATAACTCCGAAAGGAAAATATACAGTACAGACCAAAGGTTTGGACACACCTTCTCATTCAAAGAGTTTTCTTTATTTTCATGACTATGAATATTGTAGCTTCACACTGAAGGAATCAAAACTATGAATGAACACATGTGGAATTACATACTGAACAAAAAAGTGTGAAACAACTGAAAATATGTCTTATATTCTAGGTTCTTCAAAGTAGCCACCTTTTGCTTTGATTACTGCTCCACACACTCTTGGTATTCTGTTGATGAGCTTCAAGAGGTAGTCACCTGAAATGGTTTTCACTTCACAGGTGTGCCCTGTCAGGTTTAATAAGTGGGATTTCAAGCCTTATAAATGTGGTTGGGACCATCAGTTGTGTTGTGCAGGAGGTGGATACAGTACACAGCTGATAGTCCTACTGAATAGACTGTTAGAATTTGTATTATGGCAAGAAAAAAGCAGCTAAGTAAAGAAAAACGAGTGACCATCATTACTTTACGAAATGAAGGTCAGTCAGACCAAATAATTGGGAAAACTTTGAAAGTGTCTCCAAGTGCAGTCGCAAAAACCATCAAGCGCTACAAAGAAACTGGCTCACATGAGGACCGCCCCAGAAAAGGAAGACCAAGAGTCACCTCTGCTGTGGACGATAAGTTCATCCGAGTCACCAGCCTCAGAAATCGCAGGTTAACAGCAGCTCAGATTAGAGAACAGGTCAATGCCACACAAAGTTCTAGCAGCAGACACATCTCTAGAACAACTGTTAAGAGGAGACTGTGTGAATCAGGCCTTCATGGTAAAATAGCTGCTAGGAAACCACTGCTGAGGACAGGCAACAAGCAGAAGAGACTTGTTTGGGCTAAAGAACACAAGGAATGGACATTAGACCAGTGGAAATCTGTGCTTTGGTCTGATGAGTCCAAGTTTGAGATCTTTGGTTCCAACCACCGTGTCTTTGTGCGGCGCAGAAGAGGTGAACGGATGGACTCTACATGCCTGGTTCCCACCGTGAAGTATGGAGGAGGAGGTGTGATGGTGTGGGGGTGCTTTGCTGGTAACACTGTTGGGGATTTATTCAAAATTGAAGGCATACTGAACCAGCATGGCTACCACAGCATCTTGCAGCGGCATGCTATTCCATCCGGTTTGCATTTAGTTGGACCATCATTTATTTTTCAACAGGACAATGACCCCAAACACACCTCCAGGCTGTGTAAGGGCTATTTGACCAAGAAGGAGAGTGATGGGGTGCTGCGCCAGATGACCTGGCCTCCACAGTCACCGGACCTGAACCCAATCGAGATGGTTTGGGGTGAGCTGGACTGCAGAGTGAAGGTAAAAGGGCCAACAAGTGCTAAGCATCTCTGGGAACTCCTTCAAGACTGTTGGAAAACCATTTTAGGTGACTACCTCTTGAAGCTCATCAACAGAATACCAAGAGTGTGTGGAGCAGTAATCAAAGCAAAAGGTGGCTACTTTGAAGAACCTAGAATATAAGACATATTTTCAGTTACTTTTTTGTTCAGTATATAATTCCACATGATTTAATTCATAGTTTTGATGCCTTCAGTGTGAAGCTACAATATTCATATTCATGAAAATAAAGAAAACTCTTTGAATCAGAAGGTGTGTCCAAACTTTTGGTGTGTACTGTATGTGTCATTGAAAATATTTGACACGGAAAAGAAAGTAGCTCACTACACTACTGCCAGAGATTTCATGCAAAGTCTTATTAAGAGAGGTTGGTTCATCTGTAGGCGGTCTCACCGAGGCACATATACCTACTTGCCGAGTTCTGCTGGATTTAGTAGAGAAAATCCTAAAGTCCACCACAGCAGACACCTTGCAACCTCCACAAACACACCTGGCTGATAGCCTAAGTAGTGCCGTTCCATTATTATTATATTACTTTTCTTTCCTCTCCTTCTTCCGATCTAAAATGTCTCAGAAACAGGAGTTACGTTAAATCCCATCATCATTTGAAAGAGCTCATTTGTTTAAACCTAAACTCATGTTAAACATTGGATTCTGTTGAGATAACACACTGCATAGTTGGTTACAAACCAGGATTGACTCCTTCACATTTATTTTCCCATGGTTCATAGCGCTACCTTTGCCAATGCCACAGGCTGATTCCCGTCCCTGACTGCAATTGGACGACTAAGCTATGACCCCATTATTTGTTATCTTGTTTTTTTTTTCTTTCTTTTTATTGTTGTTTCACTTTGTCTCAGGGTTACCAGAGCTGATGACCAAAAGAATGTGATGATGATGTGAATGTATTGTTTTTGTATTTTTCTCATTGAATGACATAGACAGGTATGAGTTAGTCAGAGTTTAGTCCAGCCCAGGCTAACCTTGTCCTGCCCAGTCATAGGCCTTTGAGAAACAAACTGAACTGTGAACTCCCGTTCCTGCCAAGAGGAACACATGGACAGTATTTTTGTTTCTTTACTTCTTTTGCTTTTTCACGGATCATTGAGTCTCAGCTCCTATGATGGATGGACCCAGTAGCTTCAAAGACTGCGATTAATCACACCCTTTGAACCCAGAAGGGGATTTTGGGGCCATCCATTTGGTCGCAGCTCAACAGACGTCGCAGCTCTGACGTCACTGGAAGTATAAACCGGCTGAGATGCAGAGTTTTGGGGCCATTTCCGCCTGTCGCAGGACAGCGTATAGGAGGCGCATTTCTGGTGAGACAAGAGCTCGCAGGCAAACTTTTGCTCCACAAGGCCATTCCCGGAAGAGCTTGAAAGCTGGAAATCTGTCTGATACGAGAAGATCAGAGGATTTATTTGCCGATCGAAGACCGTGCCACAACCGGCGCAGGTGAAAACCTACAGAGGTTCTATGTCCAAGGAGAAGAGTTTCCTCCTTGTGTATGCAGTCGACTAAAGGTTCTTCATCTTTTCCCCTCCTGGACGGAGGAGAAATTACCGTTATTTCTTTTAATTTGATCACGGACGCGTGATCCCCCCCTCCTTTTTCTTCAGACCTGATCCTCAACCGGTGGAGAGAAGAAATCAACGTCAAAGTAATTTCGTTCTTTTCATATTAAACCGGATAGGTGCATTTAGAGGTCTGGTCAGGATGAGGCAGTTAAGGTGATGTAGGATCACCTGTAGTTAATCTCAGGTATTAACTTGTTGCAATATTGATTGAAGTATTTTATGCTGAGCTGTGTTTTGATTTGCTGCTGCGTGGTTCATGTTTGTCCGGCTGATCCCAAATCAGCCAGGAGTTAGAAGTTGGACTTTTAAAAGTTTTCATTCAAAGCAGCTGTGGTCTGGGCCTCGCCGACCTCTCTTTGTTCCAGTTTTATTGCTGGAGTTTTTCCACTGAGTTCCCGCCTCAAGAGTTTATGACACTTTATCAAGATTTGGGGCGATCCGTTTTATCAGCTGATCGCTGCGATCGAGACATCAACACGACAGGAGGACTTCTTCCCATTTAACCCAAATTACACATTTTGTCCATAAACTGCTGGTTTGATCTTCATAGACACTAAATGCATATATATATTTCTCTTTTATCATCATTGTTAGGTAGTTATTGTTATTCCCTTTATGTAGAACGGTGCTTGTTAGTTAGGTGAAGGTTTTTGGACCAGAATAATGGTATATCAGGATTATTTGGCTTCAATAAATCTTCATATATATAATTAAGTTAAGCGTTTGTGTTTATTTCGTGCAAGAGAGATTAATCTGTCAAAACAAGGTCGAAGTTCCTCCACCTTCGGTGAAGCGGTTGAATAAACAGTGACAGTTGGTGGTTTTGGTTAAAAATTTTAATTATTAAAGAGCTTTGAGCCCATAATCACAACACCAGAGGACATCTATGATTTCTATTCGTAAGTAATGATTTTTAGTTAAGAAATTAATATTTTTCAAATTATTATGGACAGAACCAATGAACTGAACACATTCTTCAATAGGTTCAGTTCAGAAACAAGCTTCACATCCTCCTCTCCTGCTCACAGCCAAACAGAGCCTCCACCCTCCTTTGACCCACAGCTTTTCTGTCACACCTCAATTTTTTTATCTTCCACCTCAGCCCTGGACCTTCTGCTTCTACATGTTTGCCTTCAACCAAATCAGAAGATGCTGATGCTCCCTTTGCCTCCCTCCACCTGTGTGCCTCAAGAAGTCTGGTGAAGATGCAACTGGAGAGACTGAATCAGAATAAGGCTGCAGGTCCAGATCATGTCAGCCCTAGAGTCCTGAAGGTCTGTGCAGAGCAGCTATGTGGGATTCTGCAGCACCTCTTCAACCTTAGCCTTGCCCAGAAGAAGGTTCCGGTGTTGTGGAAGACCTCCTGTCTTGTTCTGGTACCAAAGAAAACTCAGCCATCAGTCCTCAATGACTATAGACCTGTTGCCCTGACATCTCACATCATGAAGGTCCTAGAGAGACTCCTGTTGGCCCACCTGAGTAAGCAAACAGTAAACCATCAGGACCCCCTTCAGTTTGCTTATCGTTGTGGAGTTGGAGTTGAAGATGCCATCATACACCTGCTTCAACGAACCCACTGTCATCTGGACAAAGCCAGCAGCACTGTGAGGATCATGTTCTTTGATTTCTCCAGAACATTTAACACAATCCAACCTGATTTGCTTTGTCAGAAACTCCAGAAGACTCAGGTGGAGGCCTCAACAATCTCCTGGATCAAAGACTACCTGACAAACAGACCACAGTTTGTGAGACTGAAGGGTTATGAGTCTAACCAGGTAGTCAGCAGCACAGGAGCACCACAGGGGACGGTACTCTCACCATTCCTTTTCACTCTATACACCTCAGACTTCCAGTACAAGACAGACTCCTGTCATCTGCAGAAATACTCAGATGATTCTGCAGTCGTTGGTGGATCAGAGATGGACAAGAAGATGAGTACAGGAAGGTGGTGGACCGCTTTGTGGCATGGTGTGGAAACAATCATCTCATTTTGAACGTGACTAAAACAAAGGAGATGATTGTAGATTTTAAGAGAAACAGGAATAAGTCAAAAACTATTTCTATCATGGGAGAAGAAGTGGACGTGGTGGAGGAGTATAAATACCTTAATGTTCACCTGGACAACAGACTAGAGTGGAGATGCAACTGTGAAGACATCTACAAGAAGGGACAGAGCAGACTGTACTTCTTGAGGAAGCTTAGGTCCTTTGGTGTTTGCAGCAAGATGCTGCAGATCTTCTATAAGTCTGTTGTGGAAAGTGTGATCTCTTCTGCCATCATCTGCTGGGGAAGCAGCATCAGAACCAGGGACTTAAAAAGCTCAACAAGCTGATAAAGAAGGCTGGTTCTGTTCTGGAGACTTCTCTGGAACCTCTGGAGATCATTGTGGAAAGAAGGATTCTTCATAAAATGAAGAACATTATGGAGAACCCTGAGCATCCTCTTCATGAGACTGTCCTACAACAACAGAGTGTCTTCAGTCAGAGGCTTCTTCAGATCTGCTGTAAGACGGAGCGCTACAGGAGATCCTTCCAGCCCACAGCCATCAGCATCTACAACGACTCTTTGAGGAAACCTTCATAATATGAGCTACAACATTTAATTTCCCTTTGGGATTAATAAAGTATTTTGAATTGAATTGAATTCCTGAGTTATCAGAAATATTAGCTTCATCTAAACCTTCAACTTGTATGTTAGACCCAATCCCAACCAAATTATTTAAGGAAGTGTTCCCTCTGATTACCAGCCCCATTTTAGATATGATTAATCTATCTTTAGTAAATGGATCAGAACCACAGGCTTTTAAGGTAGCTGTAATTAAACCTTTACTTAAGAAACCTTCGCTTGATCGAGATGAGTTAATAAATTACAGACCTATATCCAATCTTCTATTCTTATCTAAAATTCTTGAGAAAATAGTTGCTAATCAAATGTGTGAACATTTATACAGCAATGACCTGTTTGAAGAGTTTCAGTCAGGTTTCAGAGCTCATCATAGCACTGAAACAGCTCTGCTGAAAGTCTTCTAAATTCAGACAAGACAGAAGTTGTCGTCTTTGGACCGGAGTCTTTCAAAAAGAAACTGCTTAGTCAATCACTTAACCTGGATGGCATTAAATTGACCTCTGATAATAAAGTAAAAAACCTTGGTGTTATTTTTGACCAGGACATGTCATTTAAATCCCATATTAAACAGGTTTCTAGGATTTCCTTCTTTCATCTCCAGAACATTGCCAAAATTAGAAATATCCTGTCCAGGAGTGATGCTGAAAAACTAGTCCATGCATTTGTTACTTCAAGGCTGGACTATTGTAATTCTTTACTATTATGTGTCAAATGTATCACCATCAAAGTCACAGCGACACCACGCACAGCATCCTGTTTAAACCTTCAGAATAAAAGCACGTCGTCTATATTGTGTTGGAGGGAGCTGCACAGCACATAGATTTTATCTTAGTTTGAAGACATAGTCACACTGTTTCCGGTGCGTGTCCGTAACTTAGTGGCTGTTTCTGGAAATTTCGTTCAATCAGAGGCTGATTTTTTTCAAGACCTCTGGAGAACTTTCTGGAGAGAAGAAGCACAAACGAGAGAGAACCTTTAGTACTGAGAGTTTTGGGGGTTTTATTTGGTGGCAGAATTTCTGATAACATTTAGTCAGTGGGAACCTGCATTTGTCTTGTTTTAAAACAGAAAGAGGAAAATCTAGAAGTCTGAACATCACAGAATCGTCAGTTCTTCATGTTTATAACAGAATCTGAACCTGAATATTAAACAGAATGAATGGAGATCATCAACCAACCTAAATGAATCAGATTCTGTAGAATCACATTTTCCAGATCTAAGAGGCTTTGTCATCCGGATGCAACTTTTCACATTTTGTTTGTAATAATTTTTTGTAAAAATTTTATCACATACTAAAAATCTAACTGGTAAATGGACTGTCGCCTACAGGAAAAGTTGGGATACACATAACATGACATTATTACATGATGAACTGAACCCAATAAAAATGATGTGAGGATTCCTCAGGTGCCCAGATTCTTACTTTATTTAAAAGCTGAGATTCAGAAACATGGAGCTAAATGAAACCCCAGGGAGGCAGAGTCTCAGGAAGCCTGGAGAAGCCTGGACAAGCCTGGAGAAACCTGGAGAAGTATGGGAAACCATTCAAAGATGAAAGCAACATCTGGTTGTTTGGGACGATAATCAACATAAATGAAGACTGGATCAGAAGTTAAAAACTGGACTGAATGTCTGCAGGAGTTAAAACAATGAAGTGGGTTGTTTCATAGCTTTTTTCCCTCCAACAAATTTTCCAGGTTGAAAGCAGTGCCTGCAATGTTTGAGTAAAGCAACGTTTTAGTAATTACATAAGTGCAAAACACAATATTTACCTCTCCCAAGGAGGTTATGTTTTTGTTAATGTTGGTTTGTCTGTCTGCAAAATATCTCAAAAATTTATGAATGAATTTCAGACAAGGTGCGTATTAGGACAAGGAACAGATTATTAGATTTTGGTGCAGATGTGGAGCACCATCTGCATCCTGGTTTTCTTTATCATTGCCAGATCCACGAGTGCAATAACTAGGAGTTCCCACAAGGTTTCTCACCCTGTCAGCACCTCACATGCCGAAGTCATCCAGAGTAGATCTCAGTGTAGAAGAAAGCTGGCCCTACTGCCTTGGTGGAGGTCTGCGCCTCTATGAAGCTTTTCTAGTTTCAACCTGTTTGAAAGACTCGGACTTGGAGCAGCTGGAGAACGGTGGCTTATCAGGCTTACGTTAGAATCTTATAGGAGTTTTGATGAGATCATTTTAAGGAGTCTATATAAAAACGTTGAATTAAAATAGTGTATTTCCGTTTTTTAGTGAGCTTCACAGTGATCCTGCGCTGTTTATTTCTTTTATTTGATCCAAATCCGCGCATGACGTCTTGAGTTATTTTGCAAACAGACAGACAGAGCAACGACAAAAACATGACCTCCTTGGCGGATAATAAAAATATTAGAGCCCAGATTAATAAACCTTCGGGTTTCAGGCAGATTGGGACGCATTATTAAATCAGCAGCTTGATATTTTTGCTATAATATTGTCGTTTTCGCTCTGTTAGCTCCTGAAAATATTCTGAAATATTTTGAAAATATTAATACAAATATATTTTAATATAAATACATAAAATATTCTGTCATTTTCTAACATTTTCTCGGAGCGACCAGAAGCTGGTAGAAACTTCTACTGGGTGACGTCATGACGCATGCCTCCGCTGCGCTCTGTGATTGGACGAAGGCTGGAGAAGCGGCGAGAAGTGCGTGAAGAGGTATAAATAGCTGCGAGGGTGAGCAGGCTGAGTGGATAGAGAGAAACACACCTTCAGAGAACATCAGAAGAGCTTCACAGGAGGAGAAAAAACCACTGAACTGCTCTGTAGAAGAGGCTCTGATCTAAAGTAAGTCCTCATCTCATAATCTGCTTCACACTTTTCTTCTTCTTTGTTTTCAGAGCGACTACAGACTAAATTAGTGCAATCATTCACTGATGTAAGGACAAATTATAGGCTTTATAGAGTTTAGTCAAAACCAGAAAAATGATTTCTGGTTTTAATCATGTTTGAACATCTCTGAGGCTTTAACTCAACACAACATAAAACCAGTTTTATTTGGAGCAAAAACTGCTATAAAGTCCAGTAGAAATGTAAACGGTATAATATGAACTGTTTGTAACAGGGAATCCATCCCTCCTGAATCCTTCTTCTTCTTCTCATGTGCGTCTCTGCTTGTTTAGGACTGAAAGGAAACTCAGCCAAGATGTCTGCAGCTAAAAACGTAGCCATCGGCATCGACCTGGGCACCACCTACTCCTGTGTGGGGGTTTTCCAGCACGGAAAAGTAGAAATCATCGCCAACGACCAGGGCAACCGGACCACCCCCAGCTATGTGGCCTTCACTGACACCGAGAGGCTGATCGGGGACGCTGCCAAGAACCAGGTGGCTCTGAACCCCAGCAACACGGTGTTTGACGCCAAGAGGCTGATAGGACGAAAGTTTGATGATCTGGTGGTGCAGGCAGATATGAAGCACTGGCCCTTCAAGGTGCTTTCAGAAGGAGGGAGGCCCAAAATTCAAGTGGAGTACAAAGGGGAGAACAAAGCCTTCTTCCCAGAGGAAATCTCCTCCATGGTCCTGGTAAAGATGAAGGAGATCGCTGAGGCCTACCTGGGCCACAAGGTGTCCAACGCCGTCATCACAGTCCCCGCCTACTTCAACGACTCCCAGCGACAGGCCACTAAAGACGCAGGTGTCATCGCGGGACTCAACGTCCTGAGGATCATCAACGAGCCCACCGCGGCCGCCATCGCGTACGGTCTGGACAAAGGCAAGTCAGGAGAGAGAAACGTTCTGATCTTTGACCTGGGTGGAGGCACCTTCGACGTGTCCATCCTGACCATCGAGGACGGCATCTTTGAAGTGAAGGCCACGGCCGGAGACACTCACCTGGGAGGAGAGGACTTTGACAACCGCATGGTCACCCACTTTGTGGAGGAGTTCAAGAGGAAACACAAGAAGGACATCAGCCAGAACAAGAGAGCCTTGAGGAGGCTGCGCACGGCTTGTGAGAGGGCCAAGAGGACCCTGTCCTCCAGCTCCCAGGCCAGCATCGAGATCGACTCTCTGTTCGAGGGCATCGACTTCTACACCTCCATCACCAGGGCTCGCTTTGAGGAGCTGTGCTCCGACCTGTTCAGAGGAACCTTGGAGCCGGTGGAGAAAGCTCTGAGGGACGCCAAAATGGATAAGGGCCAGATCCACGACGTGGTCCTGGTGGGAGGCTCCACCAGAATCCCCAAGATCCAGAAACTGCTGAAGGACTTCTTCAACGGCCGGGAGCTGAACAAGGGTATCAACCCGGACGAGGCGGTGGCTTACGGCGCCGCTGTCCAGGCTGCCATCCTAATGGGAGACACCTCGGGGAACGTTCAGGACCTGCTGCTGCTGGACGTGGCTCCTCTGTCCCTGGGGATCGAGACGGCCGGAGGAGTGATGACGGCTCTGATCAAACGCAACACCACCATCCCCACCAAACAGACCCAGGTGTTCAGCACCTACTCTGACAACCAGCCTGGGGTCCTGATCCAGGTCTACGAAGGGGAGAGAGCCATGACCAAGGACAACAACCTGCTGGGCAGGTTTGAGCTGACGGGAATCCCACCTGCTCCGCGAGGGGTCCCGCAGATCGAGGTCACCTTCGACGTGGACGCCAACGGTATTCTGAACGTGTCTGCGGTGGACAAAAGCACCGGCAAAGAGAACAAGATCACCATCACCAACGACAAGGGCCGTCTGAGCAAGGAGGAGATCGAGAAGATGGTGCAGGACGCTGATAAGTACAAAGCTGAGGACGAGCTGCAGAGGGACAAAATAGCTGCCAAGAACTCCCTGGAGTCCTACGCTTTCAACATGAAGAGCAGCGTGGAGGACGAGAGCTTGAAAGGCAAAATCAGCGAGGAGGAGAAGAAGAAGGTGATTGAGAAGTGTAAGGAGACCATCAGCTGGCTGGAGAACAACCAGCTGGCTGAGAAAGACGAGTACCAACACCAGCAGAAAGAGCTGGAGAAAGTGTGCAACCCCATCATCAGCAGGTTGTATCAGGGAGGGAGGCCCACTGGTACTTGTAGAGAACAGGCAGGAGCCCACACCCAGGGACCCACTATTGAGGAGGTGGACTGAAGGGGTTCTTCATGTGGACTCTCCTCTGCTGGACTGTTAGGATGTAACTGGAACTGTTTGAAACCCAGAGTCCTTCAGGAATGAACATGAGTAATTACATGGAAGATGATCTTTGAATCATGAACATTAATGAGATTTAAAACGTCACTTTATACTGAAGTTGGATTATTTTACGATTGTAATGAAGAACATTGTCCAAGCTGTAAATATTCTCACAGTGTGAACATGTTTTTGAGTTTCTGGACATCGCAGTAAAAGTAAAGATTTAACAGAAGTTTAATCAGAGTTTTCTGGATTCTTTTAGAAATGTGAAAACAGTTTCATATTTTCTAAAACATTAAACTCCTGAGGATCAGAACAGCTTTAAGGTCATTTCTTTCCTAAAGGAGTTAAACATAAAGTAGAGTTTATCTGCCATAATTCTTATGCTATTATTAGATGTCGGTTTAGTTTTCCTGTAATTTGGTGCATGAATTTAAGTGAATCTTTTTGCTTAGATTTTCTGTTTATTCCTGCATTGGAACTGAATACTTTTATTCCCTGTTCTACTGGGACCACATTTGCTGCTGCACACAAGTTTTCAGAATATTTTAGTTTCATGCAGTCAATGAGGTTTGTTATTCTGTTAATTTGTACCTCACTTGTTAATTATTCGCAGTCTGTGGAAAATAAATTCATGTATTTTGCACATTTTGAGGCTGCAGTTTAAAGATGAAGAGTTTAAGTGTCATTAAGAATGAATCCATCAGTAAATGAAGAACCGTGGTGCTGAGTATTTCCTGGAGGAAGTGACGTAGTTGACAGAAATGATGAAAATAATCCTGATCTGAAACATGTTGAAGCTCACAGATATTTAAATAATAGCTGACCTTAGCAATAACCAGTATTTGACCTTTTGACTGAAAGTTCACATGAATGAAGTGAATATAAGAGAAACAGTCTATAGTTTATTTTCTTCTTGCTGTTGCTTTTAATTAAACACATTTTTGTAGCTGATTTTTGAAAATGATTTCTTTAATACATAGTTGCTGTTTTAAGGGGATCAAACAGTTTGAACTTTCCTCAGAGTTTTAAATGTAGCCACTTGATTATCAGTTATAATTAAAATTTCATACAATTTTCACATAAAAACTCATTCTTATTAAACTGCATGTTAAAAACTTTATGTTGAAATCATCTTCAGACATTTCTGATCCACCCAGTGGATCCCAGGTGATCCTCAGGTGTGTTTCTCTGGTTCATTGGTCGAGGATGGAGTCTGCAGTTCCTGTTCAACATGAAAGCAACACAAGATGCTTTGAGGTCGAGCACCAACACTCAAACCATCAGAGGCAGAAAGGATGCACCAAAGGAAGAAGTCCACTGCTGACTAGAGCAGAACCATCACTATGGTAACACCTGTCCAACAGATCAGAAACAGCCTCCTGTTTCTCTGCCAGAGACGACTGTCCATAGAAGACTTGAGGGACAGAAACACAGAGGCTGCGGTGGAAAACACAAACCATCAGGAAGCCACAAAAACAGGATGTTCAGCTGCTAAAAAGTGGCTCCAGTAGTCTGAACAAGGGTCCTCTGGAAAGACAAGACCATGATGAGCCTGGATCAGAGCGACGGGCAGACATGGTGGTGGGGTTGTCATGATTTAGGTGTCACAGATACTGGATCACTGATCTTCAATGATGTGAGGCTCTTGGTGGCAGCTGCACCATGAACTCTAAGCTAAATAAAAACCTCAGAATTGCTCCAGAAATATCTCCGAACTCATCTGATGGAGCTTGTTGTGGAGAAATTCATATTTAATGAAGGAAGAGATCAATGATCATCACTCAATAAGCTTTTTATTGATAACCTTGTAAGGAAGAGCATTTACAACCTCAGGCGTGTTCAAGAGGTGCTCCGTATCTGCTCTAACTAGACATAGAAACATCTCTCTCTTATAGTAGCTTCAGGGTAATCCCATGGAGCCAGGGGCTCCCTCATGAAGACAAAGGCAGGACCAGTTGTAATTCTTCCTCCTAGATGTTGACTGAACAGTGATCCAAGGGCCTTCCTTATCTCCTCTCCGGCCCTGGAGCCCTTCCTAAGACAAAACAGGGCCATCTGTAGAAACATTTGCCCTAAGCCCTGGCTGTAAATTAGGCCATAGATAAGTTACAGTGAGAGGGAGTACCAAGTTATAGACCAAGGCAACTAAATTCAGAAAATTAAGACTCAGCCATGATTTGATGTCACTAACACAGTGCAGATAGACAGATAGACTACAAGCATGTCTTGAAGATATAAAAACTTGGATGACTTTAAATTTTCTGCTTCTAAATTCAGACAAGACAGAAGTTGTCGTCTTTGGACCGGAGTCTTTAAAAAAGAAACTGCTTAGTCAATCACTTAACCTGGATGGCATTAAATTGACCTCAGATAATAAAGTAAAAAACCTTGGTGTTAACTTTGACTAGGACATGTCATTTAAATCCCATATTAAACAGGTTTCTAGGATTTCCTTCTTTCACCTCCAGAACATTGCTAAAATTAGAAATATCCTGTCCAGGAGTGATGCTGAAAAACTAGTCCATGCATTTGTTACTTCAAGGCTGGACTATTGTAATTCTTTACTATCAGGATGTCCACAAAATGCAGTTAAAAGCCTTCAGCTGATTCAAAATGCTGCAGTAAGAGTTCTGATGAAAATTAAAAAGAGAGATCATATTTCTCCTATTTTAGCTTCCCTTCATTGGCTCCCTGTTAAATCCAGAATATAATTTAAAATTCTCCTCCTCACATATAAAGCCCTTAATGATCTAGCTCCATCATACATCAGATATCTGATTGGTCCATATGTTCCTAACAGAGCACTTTGTTCTCAGACTGCAGGTTTACTGGTGGTTCCTAGAGTCTCTAGAAGTAGAATGGGAGGCAGATCCTTTAGTTATCAGGCTCCTCTCCTGTGGAACCAGCTCCCAGTTTTAGTCCTTGAGGCAGACACCCTGTCTACTTTTAAGGCTAGGCTTAAAACTTTCCTTTTTGATAAAGCTTATAGTTAGAGTGGCTTAGGTTATCCTGAGCTATCTCTGTAGTTATGCTGCTATAGGCTTAGGCTGCTGGAGGACATAATGACCACTTTCACCCTCTTCACTACTTTCTCATACTACTCTCCAATTTTGCATCATTTGCTGTTATTTCAGCTTTTAACTTTGTTCTCTCTTTTCTCTTCCTAGAAGCTACACCTGGCCTGGCTCTGTGTCTACCTGTGACACCTTTCTGGAGAGGGTCATCATCCAAGCTTCTGCTGACAACAACTTAATGCTCACCTTCTACAGATGATCCACATGGTCCTGTCTTTCAGTGTTTAACCCTTTCTCTCTCCTAGACATGGCTACTGACTGAGCTTCTACTGTGACTAACTCTATGTTCTCTCTTTCAGACTCTAACCTTGAAAACTGGATCAGAGTTTATCTGTTCTTTCTTTCTAGATGAAACGACTAAAGGAGCTACATCCATTAACATTTACTTTTCCTTCCCATAGAAAGTACTCCTGGATCAGTGCTTCTTTGTTCTCTTTGTGTCTCTGCTCTGTTCTCTCAAACCTCCAGTCGGTCGTGGCAGATGGCCGCTCACACTGAGCCTGGTTCTGGTTCTGGTGGAGGTTTCTTCGTGTTAAAAGGGAGTTTTTCCTCTCCACTGTCGCTACATGCATGCTCAGTATGAGAGATTGCTGCAAAGTCTACACCAGTGACTGACTGAACTGTTCAATGGTTAGGATTAATTGGAATGAAGGAACCTGACTGGGAATCTGGATGATTTGATTGAATTGACTTTGAAAAGTGCTTTGAGACGACATGTGCTGTGAATTGGTCTATTTAAATAAAACTGAATTGAATTGAATTGAATGCGTACACATAAAAACGCTCACGCCCACTGCCAGTCCAACATCCCCCCACCAGAACACAGCATCTGAAGCTCATAAACAGAACAATGATCCCAAACACAGCATATTGATAACAACATGGCTAAAAAAGATAGAAAACTCAATGTGCTGAAGTGGTCCAGTCAAAGCCAAAACCTCGGTGTGACTGAAATACAGTCCAGAAACCTGAATGAACTGAAGCAACATTGAAAAGAATAGTGGAGCAAACTGATCATGTTAGAGAAAACCACTGCTGGGTTACTGCTGCTGGATGAAGGGGTGTACTTAGTTTTTAACACACAGCTTAACGATTTCAACTCCATTATTATTTTAAAAAATCTGTTGTGAGTTTAGATTTTATTAACTTCAGAACCTTTTTCCGACACAAAAGCTGACAGAGGGTGTACTTATTTTCATAATGGTGGAGGAGGTTGACAAGCAACATTGGTGCCTCTTTCCTGCTCAGCATAGATGCTGCTGTGAAGGATGTTGAAGTGTAGATGAACTAAGGGAAGAGATGGAGGTGGATTTTAGAGCTCTGCTAAGGTTCCCAGAGAACATCACCCCTGATCCCCAGAGACTCACTTTGTGAGATGATTCATACCTGCATCACATTTTAAAATTTCATTCCTCGTAACACCAGAAATCAGCCTGAGAGGCGATTTCCATACCTGAGATGAGACCCTGTTAGGATGAAGAGGAGGAAACCAGACTGACAGAAATAGAAGATAAAGCTGAAAGTGAGTAGATGCAGCTACAGGGAGGGACCAAACACTGAACACACAGATTCTGGTTCCACCTGTTCTCAAACCTCCCTCACATCCTCCTTCAACCTTCTCCTCCTCTGAAGGTATCAGAGCTAAATCTGCCCTTCCTGACATCCGTCGGTGAAAATGAAAGAAACAAACGAAGGTTAATTGAAATCTGAATCTCATGGACCTCCTGGCCTCCTTATTATCTAGAACATCCTCTCAGAGTCCTGTTGGGTTCAGACGTCTCTCTTCAGGTATTGTTTTATTGGAGGGTCAGCAGACACTTAATTACCATGGCAACCGCTTTCATCACGATGCAGAAACAGCTGAATGTCAAAGATCTGACACAGATTTCTGTCAGTGCTCAACGGCAGATGGAGAAAACAGTTAAGTAGAGTCGAACTGAGTCTCAGATCTGCAAATCTCAAGTGTTTAACTTGGGTCGGACCAGAACTCATGTAACTGAACTGTCTGATAACATCTACAACACTCAGAAACCTCTATCTCCAGATGCTGGAAAAGGACACAGATTTCACTTTGTCCAAAGGGATCAGAACATCTGGGTCAAATTCAGTCTTACAGATTCTAACAAAAGCTCAACATGGACCCATGTCAAGAGTCCAGAGTTTACAGAGTCCAAGAGATCTGGAACAACTCAACCAGAAAACACCTGACCCTCATCTGACCCTCAGCAGGTCATAAACGAGAAAACTGCAGCCTCAGATGAGCAGAACCACCGTGAATCCAAAACATTAAAGCACTGAATGAAAAATGTCCAAAATTTATCCCCATTTTATTTGATTCTGTTCCAGTTTTACTGTCATTTTATCCCAGTGTGGACCGGGTTCTGTCTTGGTACCATCCTCTTTTTTATCTCTGGTTTTACTCTGATTTTGTCCTACTTTGATTTGCATTTCAGTTTGTTTTTATCCTGTTTTAATCCCTGTTTGATGTTTTTAATTCTTATTTTATTCCATCTTTGGGACGGTTTACGTGCTGGTTCTACTGATCTTATCTCAGTTTAGTCGTGGTTTTATTCTGGTTTTATCCAGATTTTCTGGTGATTAAATCCCAGTTCTTCCCTGCTTTTCTGTCCTGGCTTCAGAACAATGATCTAAGAGCAGCAGCTGTTCCTGCCCATCAACCTGGGAAGGGTTAGAAGGTCATCTCCAAACCTTCTGAAGTCCATCATTCCACAGAGAGATTATTCCAAGGAAGAAAACATCTTTAGACAGCCGCCCATCTTCCC
The DNA here is from genome assembly GCF_021462225.1 of Girardinichthys multiradiatus. NCBI lineage: Eukaryota > Metazoa > Chordata > Actinopteri > Cyprinodontiformes > Goodeidae > Girardinichthys > Girardinichthys multiradiatus. The sequence continues at coordinate 39,655,831 of NC_061817.1, forward strand.
AGGAGTGGAGGTCCAAACAGATTCACCCCAAGAAATGATCTCCATCTCAGACTCCACAGCCCTCAGGTAGCAGTTTAAAGGTTAAAGTATGTTGGTACTCTAACCTTTAACCTCTTTCAGTTATTTGCATGGTTACAGTGACAACATTTAATGCACGTCTGGAACCCAGACTGTAGATCTGCAGGATCTTCAGCAGATGTCTGGTCAGCTGCCTCAGCAGCAACGTCTCTGGTTTCTTTCATCTCAACATGAAGTTTCCTTCAGGGAATCCATTGTTTTGCTTCTTCTACTGGTTGTTGTGGTTTTATGGATCTTCTGATTGGTTTGATGTTTGTTTCTGTAATTTTCATTCTGCACATTTAAATCCTGGTGGAGATCTTTTCGCTCTTTCAGGACTTTCTGGTCTGATGTCTGAGCAGAAGAACCAACACTAAGACAAAGTGCTGCCTGCACAGAGGTGACGAAGATGGTGGTGTGTAGATGATGTTGAATGATGGACCTGTTGTAGAGAACTAGCATCATCAACAATAAGATGTTCACTTCCTGTGGAAACACCTCTAAATGACTCCAGGTGAGAGTGAAGTCATGTGACTACTCCTGCTTTACTTGAAGTCTCAGGAGGGTCCAACCTGTAGCTTTTCCTGACATTCCTCAGGTGTCCCGACATCAGATTAATCAGATTTATGGGTCCTTACCTCTCTTAGATAGCAGGATATTCCTCTGAGGGCTTCACCCATGGCAGTGGGTGAGGGCAGCTGGAGGAAGGAGAGACAAAGAACATCGTTAGGAAGCTTGGTCCAAACAGGCTCTTCTGACCTTCTGAAGGTCTGTCAAAGTTTACTCCTTTTTGCTGCTGATGACACTAGATGTTTATCTGAACGATGAAACGTCTCTCAAGTCTCTGCTGGATTTATTCTGTACAATGCACACAGAACGCCTGGAGAATCAGAATCTTTAGTGGATTGCAGAAAAGTCTGGATCACAGGAGGGAACATGAAGAAGCCATGTCTGGACATCTATTTAAAGACGGCAAGTTCTAAAAACAAATCAGATTCAGCTTCAAACTGTGGGGTTTTACCGGTGGTGGATGCTCCAGGCAGGTGTGGAAATGTTTGGTCTGGTTGGGTTTCATACGTTTCAGAGGAACTCGGGATTCTCCGATCAACTCATTATGGGTCAACTTGTCCTCATCGCAGACGGTCAACCTGAACAAAGACAGCAGTGGAGACATGGAGCTGTTAACATTTCATCACTCAGCAGATTATAAAAGGCCGCCTCTTTATTTTCATTATTAGTCAGCTTGGAGTTAGCAGCAGTCCCGGTTCTGTTTTGGGTTATTAGTTTGGGTTGTTGGTTTAGGTTTCAGGGGAGAAGGCTGAAACCAACAGCTGACTACATTGATCTTTGCTTTGAAATGAATCTTATTCATTCAACCTATTTTAAACTGTTGCATCTGTTGGGTTCTCATATGTTCGGAGTCCTTGGAGCCGGATCAGAACCTTTAACAGAACACGATCAGAGGAAGCAGGAAGATACAAGAAGAAGACAAGAAAAAACAAGGAAAAATTTGGAAAAGAGGAAAGATGAGAAGGAAAGAGAAAGTAAATGAATGAGGTGAGAGGAAATGTTGAAGGAAACAGGAAAGAAAAAGCGTGAAGGAGTTGAAAAACAGATCCCTGTAAAAAACAAAAATAAGAATCCAACAAATTAAAATTTCAGCTGTCCAAAAAATCCAGTTTAGTTTAACATCTTTCTGATGGTCCAGTTTAAGGTAACGAGCTTCCTGGTGCTGCTCAGCGATATTTGTTTGATATTTATTTGCAGAAATACTCAGATGATTCAGCAGTCGTGGGGGGGATCAGAGATGGACAAGAAGCTGAGTACAGGAAGGTGGTGGACTCTTTGTGGCATGGTGTGGAAACAATCATCTCATTTTGAACGTGAATAAAACAAAGGAGATGATTGTAGATTTTAAGAGAAACAGAAATAAGTCAAAAACTATTTATATCATAGGAGAAGAAGTGGAGGTGGTGGAGGAGTATAAATACCTCGGTGTTCACCTGGACAACAGACTAGAGTGGAGATGCAACTGTGAAGCCATCTACAAGAAGGGACAGAGCAGACTGTACTTCTTGAGGAAGCTTAGATCCTTTGGTGTTTCCAGCAAGATGCTGCATATCTTCTATAAGTCTGTTGTGGAAAGTGTGATCTCTTCTACCATCATCTGCTGGGGAAGCAGCATCAGAACCAGGGACTTAAAAAAGCTCAACAAGCTGATAAAAAAGGCTGGTTCTGTTCTGGGGACTCCTCTGGAACCTCTGGAGATCATTGTGGAAAGACGGATTCTTCATAAAATGAAGAACATTATGGAGAACCCTGAGCATCCTCTTCATCAGACTGTCCTACAACAACTGAGTGTCTTCAGATCTGCTGTAAGACAGACCTACAGGAGATCCTTCATGCCCACAGCCATCAGCATCTACAACAGCTCTGAAGAACCCTTGGATGATATGAGCTACAACAATATTTAATTTCCTTTTGGATTAATAAAGTATTTTTGAATTGAATTGAAGAACCAGAGATTTAAAAAATGCTGAGTCACTGATTGCTTTGGTGATTCCCGCTGCTTTTAGGGAGCAGAATCAGTACCTGTGTGAAAATGAAAAGGTGTGTAAAAAGACCAGAACCTTGCCAGAACCTCCTGATGGGTTCACATGTTCATTTTCATTGGTCCACAGCCTTCCTGTATCAGATCTGACAAGTGAAACAGAACCTCCAGGTCCAGTTTCTATAAAATCATCCAGAACTGAAATCTACTGGGTGTAAATGAGAGTGTGGGCGTGTCTCTCTGCACTCTGGGCTCTGATTGGACAGAAAACCGATGGTCCTCCAGCAGTGGAGACACTGGCTGGAAGGAGACAGAAACACTTACGACTGAATGGAGAACCTGGACATGAGGAGATGAAGTTGTGGCCATGAAAAGAGGTTAAATCCAAAAGGTTCTGAATATTTCACCGGGTCAGCACCATCATCACGCTCTACGCTGAACATTCTGGGGAAAAAAATCCCCAAACTTAAACAGTGAGTCCAGTGAAAGTCCAACTTTATGTGACCCAGTTAAAGTTTAAGTGATGATTCTGATGGAAAGGATGGCTGAGCTATAGAAATCTGTGCATAGAGATTGAAAGAGAAACCAAGAAGAAGACCAGAGGAGAACAATAACAAGAAGGAAATCATAAAAGTAAATAAAGCTTTCCTCTCAGGTTTTGGATCATAGATGTTCTCCTCTGGTTTCTCATCATTTATCATAAACTGCAGCCTCAGCTAGGCTGGTCTTTATTCTCACAATTAAATGAATAAAAGATGACATCTGAGCACCGTAAATGAATGTCAGGACGTCCCTTTGCTTGATTTATGGCTCTGAGTGAAGATCTCATTAAAGCAGTCATTGATCATTCCTGCTGTCTCTGACACACCTGAGCGTCTTCCTGTGCATGTCCTCCTCCGTGATCCCGAAGTAGGTGAGCGTTTCATTCCAGACAGGATTCAGGGAGTTTCGGATCGTCTTTGTTTTCAGCTTGTTGGCCTGAAACACAGAGGGACACGCAGAGACACACAGACACGTGTTGACAATCTGTTAGACATCTTGGAGCGTAATTGTTGAGAAGATAAATGTTGCTTCCAGTTCCAGTTAAAGTCCCAGCTGTCCCAGTGTTCATGATTGTGATGATCAGACAGAAAAGGTTTTTACCCAGAATGCCACTCTAACAAACAGCCATTCAGCATGTATATGGTGTCTGGCGGTTGTCATGGAGACCCAGAAGCCCAGTAGGACACTTCTGGCCCAGCAGTTCTCTAGCAGAGACCTGTAGATGTCCTCCTCACTGTGTGTGGTGGACTATCAACGTTTTCCTTATTGCTCTGACTGTAGATGTGGAGCAGAGTCAAAACTTCAACATGCAGGGATGTTCTCTGGTCTTTCCCATTTTAACAGAAAGTCTCACATTATTTATATCCCAGAAAAAGAGGAAATTGTTGATCAAAATAAAAGTTCCTTAAAATCTGATAACTTTTAAAAAGTGCTGAATAGAAGCTCAGTTAAATTGATTTTAAAGGGCTGCTGGTAAATGTAAGACTGATTGTGAAGTTTTTATTAAATTATATTAAAATTAAAATTAGCGGCCTTCGACATCCAGCAGCTGCTGACACCAGCTGAACTCAAAGAACTGGACTGGGTCTCTGGACCTGTGGCTCTGACTTCCATCTTCCAGGTCAGTGGATGGGGAAACTCTCAGCACAGGTGGTTGACCCGAGTTTATGGTCGTTCTCTCCAGGGAGGCAGAGACCATTTCAGCAGGCGCTGGATGGTTGGTAGTTCCTCACTGGGATCCCAGAACCAAACTGGACACGGAACAAAATGCTCCCAAACAAAGTTTCAGACAGGTAATGATTCGTTGGTGCCGACCGAATCATTTATACTATGATTAAGCTTGTGTTTGTGTGGATCAGGCTTCTGCTGTCAGTTCTGTGGTTCTGTTGCTAGTCTATGACTTCGGCCCTGTTTCCAAGACAACGATCCATTTTGTTCTCGTTTCTGTGAACACGACAATGTTTTAATTGCAAACCTTGTTTATGAAACGGGGAGAATATAAGAACGTTGTTGGAGAACCGTCGATAGATTCTAAAGAGTCAGCTGCTGTAAGTAGTCTGCAAGCAGCCATTGTTGATCTCTTCTTCTTCTGTGGTTTTAAACTAGTCGGCAGCCGTTATGTTGTGTGCGTGCGCAATAATATCGTCATACTCCCCATTTTCCCGCCTACATGACAACAGAAACCGAGACGTTTTCAAAGCTTTACACTCTAGGACCCGTTGGGCCGTTTTCAGAGAAATTGTGCATGCGCCGTTGTCGTGGAAACCGGTCAGCATCTCTACCAGGTGAGCAAATAGTAACCGAGTAGGGTTGGGTCCAATTAGTGTGGAAGGTGCTGTTAGGATATATTTCCCAATTAGAAATCCCTAAAGACCTGCAGCCTAAGGAGTTAATACAGAGTTCTGACTCAGGAGAATAAATGCACACAACACTTCTCAGCTTTGTGTTTTTATAAAACGTAAAATGAGACACCACTTCATAATTCTGCAGCAGTGTATGTTGGTAAAGTGTGTGGCTAGAACTGGTTCTGAATATTTTTGTGAGACACTGTCACCAGATCCACTGCCATCCAGGGCATCAGATCCAGAAAGCCTGGAGTTATTAAAAACATGCATTTCCAGGTTAATGTGAGATGATTTTCTTCAGGTTTTCTGCTTATTGCGCTGCTTTTCTGGGTGTAAAATTTACATTAAGTGTCCTGTGCTGATGAAGCGTTTCGGTTTTGGGTCAGAAGTCATTGAAAAGCCATGAAATCTTCTTCCCTTACAGGCGATGTGCAGAGAATATCAACCCAGGATAGACTCATTTTGGGTCAGATGGAAACCGATTCATCTGCTGTTGTATGAACTGCCAAAAACATCTCATCTGTGAAGCAGTGACTTTATGTTGGTTTTATTCTATTTCAATAGTTTTCAATTTCAGTCCCAGGGTTGCTATTAGTCTAGAAACATGTGGAAACCTGTGGAGCTCCTGATGTTTATGGTCCAGGTCTGAAGAAATCACCTGACAGTAGAGGCTTATTTCCATCTGTTGACTTCCCACTCATTCACAGCCGGTGACAATGGGGTGGGGGGTCTGTGAAAAATTCATGTTCCTCAAACTTTCTAGACTTTAGGACGGAAGTAGATGCACTGATTACCTGATCACCTGTTATACCAGGAGCAGGAGCGTACAGGTGTGGTTCAGGGGCAGTTCGTCATACGAGCCACTGCCCAGGGCGGCATTAGAAGGGGCACCAGATTAATTAATAAATGTATCTGTCAGTTTCACCCTGAGTGAGCCTTCTAGCATGTTTTTGCATGTGCTGCCAATGGGGAGTGAGCGCCCCCATATGGTGAGTAGGTACCGCATGCTAACAGAGAGTATGTCGCTTCATGATTTCCTGAATTTTGATTGGTTTTCGTAAGTTTTTGGACATACAAGGAATTTGTTTTGGCGTAGTCGGTGCAATACAATACAAATGAAACAGTATAAACATATCTACAATATAATATAAATATAAGTGCACAGTTTTAAGTGAGTGAGAGTAAATATAGAGCAGTATAAGATGCAAGAGCAATACAACAGTGCAGGTGATCATTGTGCAAGTAAAGCAGGAGTCCAAGCTGAGTGTTAATATAACTCATAGAGTTACAGGTTACAGGTGTCCTGTCAGCAAAAAAAGGGGGGGTGTGGGGGAAAGGGAGAGTGTCAGGGTGGTTTCTGGGCTTTGTTAACCAGGCTGGTGGCAGATGGGAAAAAACTGTTCTTGTGGCGTGAGGTTTTGGTCCGGATGGACCGCAGCCTCCTGCCAGAGGGGAGAGTCTCAAAGAGTCTGTGACCGGGGTGGGAGGGATCAGCCAGAATCTTCCCGGCCCGCTTCAGGGTCCTGGAGGTGTACAGTTCCTGGAGCGACAGTAGACTGCAGCCAATCACCTTCTCAGCAGACCGAATGACACGCTGCAGCCTGCCCTTATCCTTGGCTGTAGCAGCGGCGTACCAGATGGTGATGGAGGAGGTGAGGATGGACTCAATGATGGCTGTGTAGAAGTGCACCATCATAGTCTTTGGCAGGTTGAATTTCTTCAGCTGCCGCAGGAAGAACATCCTCTGCTGGGCTTTCTTGATGAGGGAGCTGATGTTTGGCTCCCACTTGAGATCCTGGGAGATGATGGTTCCCAGGAAGCGGAAAGATTCCACAGTGTCAATTGTGGAGTCACAGAGGGTGATGGGGGCAGGTGGGGCTGGGTTCTGCCTGAAGTTCACAACCATCTCCACTGTCTTTAGAGCGTTGAGCTCAAGGTTGTTCTGGCTGCACCAGTCCAACAGATGGTCCACCTCCCATCTATACGCGGACTCGTCACCATCAGAGATGAGTCCGATCAGGGTGGTGTCGTCCGCAAACTTCAGAAGCTTGACAGACTGGTGACTGGAGGTGCAGCTGTTGGTGTACAGGGAGAAGAGCAGAGGAGAGAGAACACAGCCTTGGGGGGAACCGGTGCTGATGGTCAGGGAGTCAGAGACGTGCTTCCCCAGCCTCACGCGCTGCTTCCTGTCAGACAGGAAGTCAGTGATCCACCTGCAGGTGGAGTCGGGCACACTCAGCTGGGAGAGCTTCTCCTGTAGCAGAACTGGGACGATGGTGTTGAAGGCAGAGCTGAAATCCACAAACAGGATCCTGGCATAGGTTCCTGTGGAGTCCAGGTGCAGGAGGATGAAGTGAAGGGCTAGGTTGACTGCATCATCTACAGACCTGTTGGCTCTGTAGGCAAACTGCAGGGGGTCCAGGAGGGGGTCGGTGATGTCTTTTAGGTGTGAGAGCACAAGGCGCTCAAAGGACTTCATCACCACAGAGGTCAGGGCGACAGGTCTGAAGTCATTAAGCCCTGTGGTCCTTGGCTTCTTGGGAACAGGGACGATGGTGGAGGACTTGAAGCAGGCTGGTACATGACATGTCTCCAGTGAGGTGTTAAAAATGTCTGTGAAGACTGGAGACAGCTGATCAGCGCAGTGCTTCAGGCTGGCTGGTGAGACAGAATCCGGACCAGCAGCTTTCCGGGGGTTCTGTCTCCTGAAGAGTTTGTTGACGTCCCTCTCCTGGATGGAAAGAGCCGTCCTCGGCGTGGGTAGGGGGCTGGTGGGGGGGAACTTCAGGGTGGGGGTTGGAGGTGCCAAGGCCCCTCTTGAGGTTGGGGAGGTGGGGGTGGTGGATTGTGGCTGCAGCTGTTGGGGGGCGTCGTGGGAGATGGTTGCAGGACTGTCCCTTTGTCTTTCAAAGCGGCAGTAGAACTCGTTCAGGTTGTTGGCGAGGCGTTGATGGAGTGGGGGGCTTTCGGCTTGTAGTTGGTGATTTGCTTGAGCCCTTTCCAGACAGACGCAGAGTCGTTGGCTGAGAACTGGTTTTGGAGCTTCTCAGAGTACAGGGAGATGATGTCTTCATAAGGTGGGAGGGTTTTTGTGGATGTTTGGATTACCTAGTGGAGCCAACTCTGTCAGCTCGGGCTGACAGCTGTTTGGTTCTGTTCATTTCTGGTAGTAAAGTTTTAATATCTCTGCCTCATATCAGTGACAATATGGATGGAAATATGAGCACTAAATAAAAGCATAAATCTTTCAATCAGAAAGTTGTGGGTTTGATTCCAGCTTCCACCGGCCTCACGTCGACCTTTAGCAGCAGAATTATGAAATATAAAACTAACTTACTGGTTTTATTAAACAGTTTCTACATATGTAAACCTTGCTGTTGGTCAGAGCGGATTGTGATGGTCTGGTCTAGTGTGCTGCTGGTTGTCACCTTCACATGGAACCTCCTGCTTCTACCACACACAGAACTTTGAACTTGGACTCACCTTACTGGCTCCAGGCAGCAGGTGCAGTTTGACGTACGGATCAGCTAAACCATTAAAGTCCATCGGCTTCAGACCCTGAAAAACAACAACAGTTTGTATGAATATTAATGGAAGATATGAAAGAGACACCAGTGAGAGTTCTTCTCTGACGGGTGCCCACAGCATGCTCGATCCAAGTGTCGACCTAATCAGTGAGAGCTCCATGAGAAATTATTCCTAACTCTCTTTCAACAGCTCTGACATTTGCAGCAGATACCCTAACTCTAGTGAAGCTGCCAGGCTGTGGCCTTTCAGAGGTGCCTGACATGACAGATATGATCATTCTGGGATGTGCTGGGAAGACGATTCCACTCAGTTTTTTCAGCCTCTGTGTTAATTTCCCCAAATGCATTTATTTCTGTATTTAAGGTTTTTTTTTGGCTAAAATTTTATACAAAAATCTTTCCACAGTTCAGACCTGAATCTGATAGAGAATCTGTGAACAGAGTTAAAGATTAGGGTGATGGCAAGGAGGCCTTCCAAGCTCAAAGATGTGGAGCTCATCACCAAAGATTAATCATCAAAATACCAGAGGACACCTGCAGAAAGCTGTCAGATGTCAGGCTTCTTTTCTATCCTAATTGTTGAATAAAATAATTAAATTAATGTTATATGTGTTTTAAAAAGTGATTGCTTCATGTGTAATCCATCTAGTCTGGAAGATGAGTGGATGGAAACCTCCTACTGAAACTGTATTTATGTCTGATAATGTATCTATCAGCCAGTTTTTCCATCTTATTTTCCTGAACAGCTGATGAAGCTTTTACCAGGCAGGTCTTTAATTTGTTTACATTAACGGGGGAGAAATCTCATTTTTCCCCTGGAGACGGAGAAGCTCTGGACACAGCAGGCAGCCTCGACTTCATCTGAAAGAAGATTTTGATGCCTGAGGGAGAAATGACACTGACATTTAGGGAGCCACTTAAAGACCAAAACAAAATAAAAACACCTGAAAAATGAAGAATATAGATTGCTGAGTGACAGAATGAGCTGAAATTATCTGCAGTACCTGGAGAAACAAAGCAATCTCCTCCTGAGTTGTGTTAGGGTGATGTTCTGTAATGTTGCTGTTAAGGTGGGACAGGAACACGATTTAAACCGGTCCAGTAACATTTGTGCCAGGACTGTTTCACTGGGAGTGAGACATGAAAGGAGCTTCATCAGAACTGGGTTTTCTTCAGCAGTTACAGTGGTACCAGAAACATCTCAGGAGATGCCGCTAAAATGTTACTGAGATGTTTCCAATCTTCTGATCCAGAACCAGCTGCTGAAAATGTTCTGGATCTGATCTCTGCTGGTAGCCTAGGCACCATGCAGAATTATTCACACCCTTCGAACTTTTGATCTTTTTTCTCCGTTCCAACAACAAACGTTGGTGGATTTATTGGGATTTTCTGCAGCTGTTCTGTTTCTACCCTCAGAGGTTATTTAGAGAACATCAGAGAACAACCAGCATCATGGAAACCAAAGAACACAGACGACAGGTCAAGGAGAAAGTTCTGGTTCAGTCAGGGTCAGGTTCTACAACATCCCAAACTTTGAACATCTCCCAGAGCTCTGTTCAATCCATCATCTGAACATGGACAGCACCTGCAGACCTACCAAGACATGGAAGTCCATCTAAACTGACTGGCTGGCATTGGTAAATGGATCCAGATAGTTGGTTCTGCCACTGCAAAAACAGGATCAGCTCTGTTCCAGTGTTTATAGAGCTTTATAAACAATAATAATCAGTAAATCAAATCTTAAAATGAATTCTGTAGCAAACTAGCAGCCAGTGGTGTGAAGGCCCATGAAGGTTGGATTGATCTAAACCTTCGTACAAGGAGCTACAGTGATCCAAGCGAGCTGAAATAAATCATGAAGAACTTTCTCCGATGGTCTGGGAGAAAGAGACATGAAGGTCTGAGTCTTGGCTGAAGAAAAAGCTCGATTTTACAATGGTGTTGATGTCAAATTTCAGATTTTAGCCTGATATACATGTCAAATATTAATTACGCAAATATAGGAATGTGTTTAAAAAGTGTAAATAAGGTATCAAAAATTTATATTTTTTCATCAGTAACAAACTTGTTGGTTTTTCTGTAGATTTGAAGCTAATTTAAGGAACGGAGGTGATTAGTGGTGATGAGTTTTATTCATGCAACACAGGCTGGATCATGAAAACATTAACAGCAGAAATATCCACAGTGTTTCTGCAGGGTTTAATGTGAACAAACTGCATCGTCAGAGAGAGAGAGACCTTTATGGTGTCCATGAAGTTTTCACAGCTGCATCTGATTTAGCCACGGTGTGTTTGACTTTAGAGACTTTGGTCTCCAGAACGTTGATCTAGAACAAACCTGTTTGTGAATTAGAAGGTCTCACGGACTCTGGGTTGAACGCAGGTGCAAGTAGCTTTGTGAATTTCCCCCTGGAAGGTTTCTGGACACAGATGCTTGTGAATGACTGTAGTTGGTACCTATGAGTTAAAAAAGCTAATCGGACCCCAGCCTGATGTCTGACCCTGACCTGGTTCAGCAGCACAGAATCCGATGCTTTTCCACACGTTTCTCGTTGAAAACTAGGTTAGATGTCAGATGACTGGGGACGATGCAGCTGCAATGGGGACACCTTCAAGAAATGATCTGTTTAGGCCTAGAACCTTTTCCTGAACTGGATTTTCAGAACCTTTATTGCATACAGGTGTAGATTGCTCTGAGAGGACAAAGCATAATTCTAATTGCTCTTCATGCTATTTGGACCTGCTGTGGTCCTTGTGATTTTGCCTAAGTCAAAAACTTTGCATTATTTTCACAGATAAAAATCTGGGTTACCATGGGATCAGCGGATCAAGACTGTTTCCATGGAAACCGGGGAAATCGAGAAATGATTAAGAACCGTTTGGTGGATCTTTGGGAATAATGCAGCAGAATATATTGTACTGAAATGAATTTTTAGAACCTCCTGGTGGATTGGTTTGGGTTTCACGCAGTGGCAGGTGAAGGCTGCTTGAGAAAGTCTCTACCTTCTGAAGGTGTCTCTAGAGCCCAGAAGCTCCCGTAGATCCTGCATGCACAAAGCTTTGTTTCTTATGTGTTAAGCATGTCGGACTGATGGAGGTCCAAATCTGGAGGCTGCGTTGTTGGTAAACAACCACAAAAAAAAGATCCAACTTCTTTCAGCTGAGTCTGGATCTGCTGACTAAACCTGAATGGTCTTTTCTACTTCTAGTGGAATCAACATCTGCTTTTAAACAGAAAATGACCTTCTGAAGAAGTTTGAAGAAGATCTTAATAAATTACAGACCTATATCCAATCTTCCATTCTTATCTAAAATTCTTGAGAAAATAGTTGCTAATCAAATGTGTGAACATTTATACAGCAATGACCTGTTTGAAGAGTTTCAGTCAGGTTTCAGAGCTCATCATAGCACTGAAACAGATCTGCTGAAAGTCACTAATGATATTCTTATGGCCTCAGATAATGGACTTGTGTCTGTTCTGGTTCTGTTAGATCTCAGTGCTGCATTTGATCCAGTCGACCATAATATTCTCTTAGAAAGGCTGGAATATGCTGTAGGGATCAGGGGAACATCGCTAGGCTGGTTTAAATCTTATCTGTCTGACAGATTCCAGTTTGTTCATGTAAATGATAAATCATCTTTAAACTCCAGGGTTAATTGTGGAGTACCACAGGGTTCAGTACTTGGGCCAATTCTCTTTACTATATATATGCTTCCAATTGGTCAAATTATCAGGCAGCATAGGATACATTTTCACTGTTATGCTGATGATACTCAGCTTTACTTATTCATAAATCCTGATGAGCCCAACCAGTTAGATAGACTACTTTTGTTTTTTTCTTTCTGCTCTCGGTGGAGGAGGACGCTTTTTCTCTGTCTCCCGCACCCCCTCCCATATCTGCCCTGCTTCAGCTCTGTGTCTTGTCTTCTTTTTGAAGCCTCTTCTTGCATATCTTCCAAATTCTTAGTTATGGATTTGGTCAGCTGGTCTCTCAATGCAATCTTCAGTTTTATAAATAAACTGAATTGAATTTAATTGAGTTTGTGTGTTGCCCTGAGATGGACTGGCGACCTGTCCAGGGTGACCCCGCCTCTCACCCATAGACTGCTGGAGATAGGCACCAGCTCCCCCGCAACCCACTATGGAATAAGCGGTAGAAATGACAGAATTTTATTTAATTTAATTGCAGCTAAAATCACTCTGACAGGGACAGTTCTGTGCAGGGTCAGAACCAGCCAGCAACTTTGAGTAGATGTTCACATTTAGATCTGATTTCAGGTTATCTGGTAAGAAAAGAGCGAAGAAGGTCGTAGATGTTCACTCCAAAAATTAAACCTGAACAGAAATATCGATCTCGGCAGGATTTGGAGCTTTAAGTTGTGCAGCTTCTATATCCTCAGTTGTTTATGTTGTAAATCAAACTGGATCTGGTTGGACCCGACTGACATCAGGACTGTGGGGTACCAGGTCTACTTTCATGGATCCAGTGCTTGTCTAACCAAAGCAGAAACTACAGTATGTTCATGTTCTCAGCTCAGTGTTAAGCTTGTTCTAAGCCCAGAGTGGACTGCAGAGCTGTCTTTTAGATGTTCATGGACAAGGTCTCAAGATGTCTTTGTAGGGAGGAGGAAGCTTGGGATCTTTACTTTCTGGGGGTGGTACTGTTTGTCTCCTTCAAACCACGACCTTCAGCGTGCATCAGAGATGTTTGCAAATCAGTGTGTTGCATTAGCTGAGGCCTTTAAAACACATTGGACACATGTTGCTGAGGTGGACTGGGAAAGAACAGAACACTGGACCTGAGCTGTGGATAGTTTTACCACAAGCATCAACACCTCTGGACAGAACATTTCAAAAAGGACCGGTGAGAGTGTGCCATAAAACATCTGATGATGTTCTTCAGTCTGAGGCCATCATTCTCAGCTGGAAAAGGGCTGGAAAATCCTGGACATTTGATTTTGGAGAGGTTCTGGGAGTATAGACACTGGGACGGATCCAGAACTTCCAGGATGGGTGCTTATATCCCGTCTGACCTGGGACCTAAAATAGGTCCTTCAGGAGGAGTTGGAGGATATTACTGGAGAGAACAGGATGTCTGGCTCCCCTTCTGAGCTTGATGTTCAATAAGAAACATCTGGGCTAAGCTAAAATGCAAGGTTCTGCAGAAGCAGACAACCTGACCCTCGGTATTAAGCTGGAGGAGATCATGAGGAATCCAACTGCAGGTATGGGGATCAGCAGGCAGTTCTTGGGTTGAAGTATCAGGTCTGGGTCACCATCAAGGTGTTTTTGATGGATGTGGTTCATCTAATCAGCTCATAACCAAAGACCAAAATTTATTAAGTCCGAGTTATTCTTAATAAAAAGCAGGATCTCAAACAGAACCACCCACAGAACATCATCAGAACCTTCGCTCTTGATTCTGCAGCATCAGATGGAGGTGTTGCTGATTTTCAACCAGGTGGAAGAGGATCAACATGGACTGTTAGGCATCAGCAGATTGTTCTTTCATTTATTCTCATCTCAAAGATTGAAACTCAGGTTTTTGAGCACAAAGCATAAAATTAAATTACACTAAATACATGACTACAAAAATCCAAATGCATTCAGGCAACTATTTCCCGATCTGGTACCAATAACACCCGTTATCAAGGTTTATCCCCATATCTTCCCACCTGCTCCTCACACCGGCCGCCTGAGGCGTCACTGCTTCCTGTCTCACCTTTTAACATTTAACACCTGCTCTGAGACCATTACCCATGAGTTCAACGTCGCCACGAGACTCCAAGTGAACTATATGCTGATCAGCACACACTGACACCTCCATACATCTCCATTACTGCTGTTTACCTGTTAGTAATGGAGACGGATTCAGCCAAACAGCAGCAGAAACACAGCAAAGACCATAACTGCTTCATAACTGTTCCGCTCTGGAACAAACCGCCTGAAAACCTGAGATGTTCAGAGACAGTTAGTTCCTTTAAATCAGGACTGAAAACATTTTGCTTTACAGCACTTTTTCATCTACGGAGTCCGCGACAGGACATGGTGAGGTGTTGAAGATGTCTGCTAACACCTCAGACAGCTGATGTACGCAGTCCCTCAGTCCCTGCCCTGGGATGTTGTCGGGGCCTGCAGCCTTGCAGGGGTTCATTCCCTGCAGGGTCTTCCTCCCGTCTGCTGTGGTCACACTGAGGGGCAAGTCACCAGGTGGTGGTGTAAGTCTGGTGCTGGGGTGGGTGTTAGGGCCTTCAAAGCGGGCATAGAACCTGTTGAGTGCATCTGGCGGAGTACATTGGCCATTGTGCATCCCTGGTGTTGCAGTCTGTGATGCACTTGATGACCCTCCACATGAGCCACAGAGCTCCACTCATCTCTGATCCTGTTTGTGGTGTTGTGGAACCACTGAGTGGGAGGTAGATGGATTACAGCTTCTAAAATATCTCAATTAATCCATTTTGGAATATCATACCAGCTGGGATGTTCTGGTGTCCATACAGGAAGAACCAGTTATTAATCTACAAAAAAAAAAACAGAGTAAAAGAGTCGTTTGATGCAGAGTTTCCTCACCTTGGCTCGAAGCATGGTGCAGTGCAGCTCGCTGGAGCTCTGGTCGTATCTAAGCTCGAACTCCAGCGTTCCCAGAGCAGCTGAGGAAACATAGAGAGGAGGCACAAGATTACCATAACACATAAAAACAGCACAATTTACAGGCATCGCTTCACTGGGCAGGAAAAATGGCAGCATTCACAGCTTGCCAGAACAAACCGAGGGCATGCAGAATAACAGAGGAAAAGATCAGGCATATGAAGCATTCAGAGGACAGAAATCCAATTTAGTGGAGCAGCAGCTGTCACACGAATCCAAACACATCACATGTCAACATGTTAAATCCTCCCAAAGCCAGAGCAAACATATTCTTCTGTTACAACCATGCAAACACACTGATACAAACAGAATCCTACACACTGAACCACCTGATGTTCTCCTGGTATTCTTATATAACATCACACACACAGCATGGCATGATGATTCACACAGATCAGGAACTTCTTTCAGGAAACATAAATAAACCAACAATTACACAACTCAGCGTTTAAATATTAAACCACAAGCTGCAGTAAAATGTCCCATTTATGTCCAAAACATCTCAGACAGGGCTGCACGGTGGCGCAGTTGGTAGCACTGTTGCCTTGCAGCAAGAAGGTCCTTGGTTTGATTCCTGGCCTGGGGTCTTTCTGCATGGAGTTTGCATGCATTCATTGCATGCATGCATTGCATTTGCATTCCTCCCACAGTCCAAAGACATGCCTGTTAGGTTAATTGGTAACTCTAAATTGCCCTTAGGTGTATGAATGAGTGTGTGCTTGGTTGTTTGTGTGTTGCCCTGAGATGGACTGGCGACCTGTCCAGGGTGTAACCCGCTTCTTGCCCATAGACTGCTGGAGATAGACACCAGCTCCCACGCAACCCACTATGGAATAAGCGGTAGAAAATGACTGACTGACATCTCAGACAGCTGCCCATTTTCCCAGGCGTGGACGTCCTAGCAGATTCAGCCCAAGGTCAGAGCATGAAGCTTAAAGAAATGACCCAGGATGTCCATCTCAGACTCTACAGGGTCAGCTAGCAGGTTAAAGGTTAAAGGTCATGACACTGAGCCAGAATGGCTGCTTGGAAGGAAAAATCATTTTCAGATGAGACCAAAGCGGAGATGTTTAACCGTAATGCACAACGCCATGGTGGAGCAAACCAAACCCAGCAGACCAGTACAAACAATTTATACCAAATGTCAAGCTCTGTAGTAGAGGGTGATGATCTGGGCTTAATTTGCAGCCACATGACCTGAACACCTCCCAGTTACTGAGTGGACCATGATCTCCTCTGTGAACTGAAGTATCCTAGAGTCTATTTTAAAGCGCCTGTGACGCTTTTCACTCAAATGCGGATATTGAAAGGAAATATCTTAATATTTAAGAAACTGGGTAGCAATTGATATCATATTAGCATTAAAGACGTTATAAAAGACAATTGTGTGACAAAATAAGCATATTTTCGTTGTTAAATTTTGTGAGTCCAAAGTCGCCAGGAAGTGACATCAGAAGGGAAGTCTCTGGTCATTCATTGTGTGAGCCTCAAACGGTTCAGGTAGAAGCCAAGTTGTGTTAAAAACAGCGTTAATATGGTGAAACGGTGCATTGCTGGTGGTGACAACAACAGTCTGCACTACTTTCCTGAAGGGAAGAGGATCAGAGCTGCCTGGATCAGAGCTGGAAAACTGAGGAGGAACAGATGGGCTGGTCCCACCAAGCACAGCCAGGTGTGATCCGAGGACTTCTCAGCAAACTGCTTCGAACAAGAAAACCTCTGAATTCACCAGAGAAATGATGTCAGAGGTCAGATATCTGACAGAAGAAGGAGGATGTTGAAGCCGAGTCTATAGCCTCGCTGTTCAGAGCATCTGATGGGAAAAGATCTCCAGGTGGTGTCTTCAGATCTTGAATCATCCCTTGTGTTGCTGCTGCTGCTCCATGCTGCTCACTTTACCTCTAGTTGTTTCACTTGGGGCCGTATTTACTGTAACCCTGGATTTACACGGTATCTGCTTCGGTCCAGTCCGGTCCGGTCCGCTGCGAAGCCCGTTGGAGCTCCAAGAACCATAGGCAGATCGCTCAATAAAAGCCAGTGATAAATGCGGCAGCAAGTCCAAAACAAGTCATTCTGTGGAACTTAAACCAGTTAAACTGCCTCATTTTTTTTTGTTTTATGCATCCAGATATTTTCATGCATTTTGTTCTACAATGGATGAGTTCACTGAGACCAGAGAAGCTATATTTGTTGCTTCATTTGGTGCATTTAATGTTTAATTGCTCGGTTTATAATACCTTAGTTAACCCAGTAACTGATCTAATTGATCTAATGTTAACAACTGCTAATATAAAGCCAGTTATAAATATATATAAAGCCAGATCTAGTCCGTCTCTAGTGAATTATTTTGAAAATCCAGATGTTGTGCTGGTTCTGTTTCCTGGTGGTCCAGTATGATTCATACATATTGACTCCAGCTGTGCTCCAGCATCCTGGAACAATAGACTCTGGTGGAACCAGATGGCCGTCCACCGCCTGATGAAAGCTGAATGTCTTCTCCTGACTCTTCTGAGTCTCTCTGATGGTGACTGAAATATTTCTAAAGAAATATCAGATTCTTGGCTGCTGTCTGTGTTGCTGCTGTTGTAGCAGCAGTCAGTTGACTGAAGGGTTCCTCTCTGGCGTCATA
The DNA here is from genome assembly GCF_021462225.1 of Girardinichthys multiradiatus. Taxonomy (NCBI): domain Eukaryota; kingdom Metazoa; phylum Chordata; class Actinopteri; order Cyprinodontiformes; family Goodeidae; genus Girardinichthys; species Girardinichthys multiradiatus. The sequence goes on from NC_061817.1 coordinate 39,673,630, forward strand.
AATAAGCACAAAGGAGTAGTCTGGAAATGCCTTTTAGTGAAATTTATGACCATATATATCAACAACCGTTCATATAGTGGCATTAATTTACTTTGTAAAATATTTTATTAATGTTTTCTTCCATAAATGTAATTGGATTTATCATTAAAAATTCGACGTCACTGGCTTTAAATCCATCTGACCAACAACTGAAGCTTGATCTAAACTGGATCATCAACAGAACCTTGAACCTGAACACAGCAGCTACAGAATGACTGAAAAACAAACTAATCAAGCTGATCGGGTCCAGTCCAGACCTCAGCCTCACTGTAATGCTGCTGTTGGACCTTCAGAAAGCTGTGCAGAAACCTCAAGAAGCTGAAACAATGTTGGAGAGAAGAGTGGACCAGAACTCCTACATAACAACTAAAAGACTGATGAAGTTAGACAGAAAAGCTTCCAAGAGTCACTCCTGCTGTGGGAGGTTCTACAAACTGCTGAAGGAGGTTCTTAAAGCAGTTGAATGAGGTTCTACTGGGTGCTGGAGGAGGTCCTGCTATCCATCTCTAGTGGTCATTGGGTCAGAGGCGGAGGACAGGTCCCCCAGTCCATCACACAGCAACACAGAGACAAACAGGACAGACAACCACACACTCCTGAGTGCCAGGGGAACCCACAGAGAAACCCATTCAGTGTTCTGACGTCTCGGATCTCAGGACTCAATGGTAGCTGGACATGTTCTTGGCTCCTCCCTGGCTTAAAAACACAAACTCATCAGCGGATCGGTTGCAAATAACTCCAGAACTTCATAGAGCTACATATGGTGCTCAAACTTCAGAGCCAGAACCACAGAGCTTCAAAGAAAATGATCAAAGAGAGATACAGAACCACAGAGTGGTTCTGCAAATGGGTCAGACCGTGTTAGAACACCCATCTAGCTGCTAAAATCTCTGCAGACCCCACACACCCTGCACATAAACTGTTTAGAGTTTTACCTTCAGGTGGCGCTACAGAGCACTGTTCACTAAAACCAGCCGCCACAGAGACAGTTTCTTCCCCCAGGCTGTTTCTCTGATGAACATTTAATAGAGTACAAAACAGCAGCAACAGATGTTGCAAATGCACCTTTTTATTATATATGTGAATATTGTAAATTGTAAATATGTTTATTCTGTAATGCAAAAACAAAACCAAAGAGCAAAGTGGACCGGAGTCAAATTCCTTGTTTGTTTGTACGAACTTGGCAATAAAGCGGATTCTGATTCTGATTCTGATGGGATTTAATCAGTCTGCAGAACATGCTGTTTCTGGGTGAAGGGAAGGCCGTCCTGTCCCTGGAGAATCCCTGACACCTTGCAGATCCCTATGGAGGGTTTCTGGACTCTGGACCTCCTTCAATCCTTTAATGTGACTTCATTCTGGCAGTGGATGAAAAATTCAAGAAGAGCATGAAAGGAAACATGAACTGGACATTTTAAATAAATATTCTGCAGTGTTTGAGGAACAGTGATTTAGTGAAATCAAAATCAAAGGTTTATGTTTAATTTAAAGTTCTGGGGAGAGGTTCTGATGGGAAAAGGCTGCAGCTGTCTGAACCTACCGATGGTCACAACACATCTAACAGTTTCCATAAATTATTCCTCTTTTAATGGAAATGTCAAACTGCTGGATCATCTCAACATTAAATTGGTTTTTAACTGGCAAAATCTTTGATTCAGCCTTTTTTCCTCCACTTCTACTGAATCAAAATCTAAAACTTAAAATTAAATTGAAAAACATCTAAATTATTTATGTAACAAGATAAAACAATCGATTAATGGAAAAAAGACTTTCTGGCAACTTGCTGATTAACTCAAGGTGAAACAATTTTACTATCACTAAATGTTACAAACATATTTACATTTATTCATATTATTATTCACTATTATATAATACTTAGGATATAATTTTGTATTTTTAAGAGACAAAGAAAGAAAGTCTTAAAAACAATATCCTGAAGTTAACTTCCTTCTGGTTAATATTTAATCCAAGCAACAAGAAACTGCTGAGTAATCAAAGAACAAGAGCCTAAGAAAAAGCTGAATCACTGGTTGCTATGGCGATTCCCTCATTTCTGGGGTCAAGAAAGCCCTGAAGGATAGACTGAAACTCTGGAAGAAGAACTTTGACGAACAGCAGACGACTGGTCCAAAGGAGTCTCAGGAGTGTGATGAATCCTTCTTCTGAGAAGAAAAGCACAGAGCTACCTTGGTTCCTGTGTGACACAGCCTGATCTAATCCGTGTGTGGTTGCCTCTCCTCCACTGTAGTGGTCTTCCTCCCAGTTCTGCTGCAAGAACTCTGCCATGGATAAAGAGTTGGGTCAAAATGTCCTCCAGGACTTCTTCCAACCGGAGCAGTTTGGTGATGATCTGTAGATCTTCCAGCATGATGGAGCACCGTGTCACAAGTGGATCAAAATCAGAACATGGAAATGTTGGACAGATGTCAGAAAACTACCCAGATCTTAACCCAAATGAGAAGCTGTGGTCAGCTCTCAAAAAGCAGGTGGAGAAACAGAAGCCAACAGACTGGGATCAACTCCAGACTCTAAGAAGACCAAAATGGGTCACCATCAGTCTGGACCTGGTTAGGGGTTTGGGCAGAATAATGGAGAAGGATTTAGATTGAAATGATCTGAACGTTTTTCATTTTATGAAGTTTGGTTTTGTTTGTGTTGAACTCAGCTTTCTTGGTGCTAGCAGGCTATCTGCAGCACACGTGTTCAGGTTGTGTTCTTTGTGTGTTTTTAAAGTTAAGACAAACTTTATTTAAAGGATGATTTTAAATGCAGAATATTGATCATAACGCGCCGTCCGCGCTTAACCCTTTAACCCTTTTATTAACCCTGGTATTCTAAAGGTATGTGTTTGATTCTGATGCTAAGTTAGCAGCTTCTTTGTTAGCTCAACTGCTAACAGCTAAGAACACGTGCTGCTACTAAATAATATTTACCAGAAAGGTTTAGGTTTCAATCCAGTAAATAATAGTCCCTAAACATCATTTTACTAAATTTGATAACTAAGTAAACACCATTAAGCCCCATTTCTCCAGAAAGATTTGACTCTTTTCCAAAATATTCCCTTAATAATATTTCTTCAAATATTATTTCAATAAATAAAGACATCTAATTAAACACCGTTGAGAATTAGTCATCCAGAAGGTTGGTTTTATTCAGCAGATCATTATTTAAAACATTATTTTATTAAAATAATATTTTATCTGATCTTACATTGTGAATGTTTGTCTAAATGTTTGCTGATTATTGCCTAAGTTAGCTTCAAGACTAACTTAACTTCACTTCCAGATTCTTCAAGATAATCCTTGGTTCTCAAACATAAACATTGCATGGTAATGTTGCATCACTCTTTTGGTCATAATTATCAATCATCTTTAATCAACTTGTTTATATTGTACATAGTCCATTAGTCTTCATTATTCTTTAATTCTGCTTGGTAGTTTAGTTGGATTGTTTTAGCAAAGTAAAGAGTTTGTTGATTGAAATATGTTTGACTTTGAGTTGACTTATTTTTGTTAATAAATTCTTGTATTTTAATAAATTGTGTGAATTTATTCCATATATGTGCAGAGTTTATGCTGTTCAATAATGTCAGAGCTCATCTCACACCTTTCTATTTTATCCTAATACCATCGCCTTACTGGACTGGTATTCACAGGACAACCCTTAACAGACCCAAATATTATTTGATAAAATATTAATATTAAATAATATTCTCAGATTCATAATCACAACACTCTGAACAGAACTTTGATGGATTTGATAATAAAAGCTTCTGAAACTATCTTTGTCCCTCTAATTCAGATGATCTGGACCTGGATTTAAATTGGACCTGTTTACAAGAACTGAGTATTTCAGCAGTATTGATGGTTCTGTAGATTGGTCTGTTTCCAGAGCTGCAGCCTTGTTCCTCTCTGCAGCTGAGAACAAAATCTCCTTCATGTTTTATGCAGTCCAATCCTTCTGCTTCCAGCAGCCCGAGGCTGCAGAAACATCTAACATAGTCCATCTGACACCAAAGCACAGGAACATGCAGCTGCTGGAGAAGCAGCTCTGCAGTTATCATGTGTGCAGAAATCTTTGTTTTACTGAGAGACATTTATGTTTGATCAAAGTGTTGAGTTTCAGACGCTGAGCTCATCCCTCAGGCTCTCCTGATTTCACCAATCTGAAGCCTTGTTCTTAAAAAACAAATAAAAAGAAACAACTGAGTTCATTGTGTTCATGTTAAAAATCTCTGGAAAACACCTCAGAGCAGCAGAAACATCCATCCTGGTTTATTTCCAGTAAAGTGAAGGAGGAGTTCATCCAGACCAACCATCTGAAGCCTGCTCCATCAAACACACTCGTATCTCCCTGAGCTCCACACCTCCAGAGATATGGAGGTCAGATGGGATTGGAGCTGCATTTTTAATCTTATTTCAACATAAAGAGATTGATTATTCATCAGTGGCTCTGAAGTGGACAGGTGATTTAAATAAATTATGTTCGGTGTTGATTTTCTGCTCAGATCTGACCGGCAGATCTTTCATTTAAAGTCTGTATCTGTATTTATGTTGACACATCATCATCTGTTCCTATAACAGATTAATTATGTTGATTTGCTGCCAGTTTGCTCCTCACACGTTAAACAATCCCAGCAAAACATTTTATATTTTCTATGAGCTGGGCTCTACAAAATGCTACAGAACAGAGGTTCTGTAAAACAATCCAGCCCATTTCAGCTTTGACCCATCTGAGAATGAGCTGGGAGATCCAGTCCAAGCAGGGAGGTGGTTCTTTACTGAAGCAATCAGTCAAAAGCAGCAAATCAGATTGCTATTCTAGCTTTACATTGTTTACAGCGCAGACAACCTGAATGAGGCGCCCCCAAGGCTGTGCCTCCCTGAGCGCAGAGCCAGTCTGGTTGCAGGACCTGAGATTAACTAAAGCTGCTGCAGCATCTTTTCATCATCTCAACCCAAGTGTGTCTCCAGAGGAGTCAGAAGGTTTCTGCTGATCACCATAAATGACTTCTTTTTGTTTTTATAATTCATTTTAAAATTTTCACTTTTAAGAAAAAAAGGGAAACAGTTTCAGAAAAACCAAACAGATATCCAACCTATCAATCCTCAGATTAAAACAGCTCCTCAGAGACAATCAGGACCTCTGGAGACCTGCTCTGAATATAAAAATCCAACAAAAACTTTGTTCTTTCAAGACTATTAAGAATTTAACAGCAATAAGTCAAGATAGATCTAGTCTCTTATTTTGAGGAGTATCTGTTAGCTTTACTTTGAAAGTTCAAGCTATAACCTCTCACTTTTTAAACATGGAATTACAAATGTTTACCGAGCTGCTCACTTTATTCTCAGTTTAATAATCAGACATTAATTCTACAGAGTCTGTCATAATGTTAATGGTAAAATATATCTGAGTAACAGCAACCAGAACGCTCCATTTACCTGAACATCTCCACTTAGTTATCAATGAAAAAAACATCTTTAATATAATATTATGCTATTACAAAATTACATCTATAATATTTATTATTTAATAACAACAAACTATGATGAGGTCAACATAAAGCACACTTTCACGTAGAGTGCTGTCCATTTCAAGGCTTGAATTTTGGACTTCTGTAGTTTTGGGTATAAAACAGCGCCATCTACTGTTACTATTGTAACCTTAAAATGATTCATTCACTCCAAGTTGTGATGATTGGTGTTTGAGCAGGACCAAAATGCCGACACGAAGTTGGACTTTGCATAGCAAACGAAGGATTTAATAGTAATACCAAAGAGACTTGCAGATTTGGAACCAGGAGGGAACGCAACAGGAGGAACCAGCAGAGAAAGACGGGGACCAAGGAGATAAATACTGGAGGAGTGGAGGGCAACATTAAAACAATCAGAGTCCAATCAGAGGAATGCAGAACAGCTGAGGGACAGTAGCAGGGAGCAGAGGGAAGGAGACTAATAAACACAGAGAACACAGAAAACTAAACCAGAACATAAAGAAACAATAAACCAAAGAGGAAAAATTACTAAAATAAGAGGCAAAACCAAAATATACAAAGAACAGTGTGACCAGGTTAATTTAACTCTCATATTAATACATCCTAGAAATGCAACTGCAGCTTTAGACTCTTTAAAGAGGAATTCATGCAGATAAACTGTATAAACTAGGATTTAGGGGGTTATCTTAATGTTACTGTGCATTTTGGCAGCTTTTAAAGGACCTGGCCTACGTAGAACGGCCCGTCGAAGGATGCAGCCCCTGAATTTGGACATAGCCTGGACTGTACAGATGATGTAACTATTTTCCACTTCCTGAGGTGAGGCGTGCCATTAACTTCCGGTTCAAAAGTCAAGCGCCGCTGTGGTCCAATCAGCAATGTCTCACGTTTCCCACTGGCTGAGCTTATGCTGCATTCTGTTTGTACCCAGAGGTCGGAATTTCTGACCTCCAAGTAGGACATTTCAACTGGAACGCCCGCAAAAATAGGAATTAAGTCAGGGCAAAGACGACCATACCCGACTTCTGCATTCAAGATGGCTGCTACTTGCATCAATAGTAGTAAAACGTTCTCACTGTGACTGTTTTTAGGGAGTCTTTATTATTTATGTATTTAGTCCGAAGTTCACGTAATGATTGTCAGTGCTTATAAGACAAGATGTTTCAATGCTGTTTATATCCAGGAAATTGTCCTAAGGTAATATATAATGTAACATAAATTCAAAATGAACATAAACCCATAAATGAGGACCAGCAGACATGAGAAACGAAACAAAAAGTGTGAGGAGCACCCGACAGAGAGGGTTGAAGAAAGTTTATCTGCAAGGAAAATCTAAATATATGAAAACAAGAGTTTGATGGGGAGATGTTAACATGTTAGTGAAACACACAGTAATCTAAGGAAGAAGGTAGGACCTATTGTTGTCTTCAAGCTGCCTTTAAGGTCTGAGCTATCTTCTCTTCTCTTGATCCTGCTAAACGTTGATGTTTCCTACAGATATATGTTAATCCAGACTGTTCCTGCAAACATTGATCTGATTTTCTGTGGTCCTAATGATCTGTAGATTATATTTCTTATATTATAAATATGCAGCTGCCTAGGTGTCCGTAATGTTTTCTCTCTCTAACCTTTTCTTTCCTCCTTGAACAAACAGTCCTGGACGTGTTGGCAGGATTTCTGCTGTCCTCCTGTGTCTTCAGCTGAGAAGACTAGTTCATGGACAATAATGAAACACAAGGTGGGGAAAAAATATGTTTCCAATTATGAGAAAAGAGACTGTAATTAAATGATTTATTCCACTACCTGCTTCAAGCAGGACAAGGCTTCATTCTAGGTTAATGTTCCTCTGTGTGTCTCTTTTCATTTTAATTGTGTATGGATTTAAGAACATTTGCCTGCTTCTTTGTGCGATTATCTCCTCAGACAAACCTTTAGAAGGTTTAAATTTCATTAGTGTAGACCTGAAATTTACTCGGAAGTGCAGCTTTTAAGCATTGGGTCGTTGGTTTAATGAGTGAAGACTGATGAGATCTTTATAAGTGCACCAAGCCGGAGATCATGCAGAAGCCATGTGAAGAATTGTGATCACTCACAGCTACATTGTGTCCTCGTGTGTGCAAAGAACAACACAGACGCCACAAACAGACACATGCCAACAGCCAGGCTCACTGCAGTCGTCACTGTCGTCACTATTGATCTCCACCGACGTGTCCATGCTGCTGTTCTGGGACGAGGAGCCACCCGGACCCCACCTGCTGTGGGCCTGCAGGGGCGACAGCAGGTGGGCCCTGCCCATCGCGGACCCCGCTGGGGGGCTGAGGGCCACCGGGGAGGAGGAGGGGTTCGGAGAGGTAGGGGTGGGAGACGTGGGGGACAGGCGGGGGAAGTAGGCAGAGATTTGTTGGATGGGTCTGATGGGACCAGGGCAGACGTCTATGGCCATGTGTTCCTGGATGGAGATGCTGAGCTTCTTTCCTCTCTGCACCGTCATAGAGTCTGGAAACAGAAATAAAATTTACTCCTGCCACAGTTGGATACTCCCTGCAGATTCTGGTCATTTCACATGAAACCCAGCAGCAAGCAGGATTCACTGACCCATTTCAGATGTTTTGTTATCCCACAGTGTCTTCTTGAAGAGAACACTCCCAAATGTTCATATTGAATAGACCACATATTTATTGTTAGAAGTTTCAGATAACGTATCCTGAAGAAAGCAGCTCCTCAGCATATAAACAACAGACCCACTGATTGTGACACTTTCAAATGTCCCCACCAACATGAGATCGAGGCTGATGGTTCCACCTAACAGCATCTGCAGTCTGTTCCTCAGAGGCAGGTAACAATTTAATCTGTCAGCTATTTTCTGGAAAATATTCCCAAACATTGCCCAGTTTAATTTTTCATAACATCTCATTTAAAGTTGAAAGTCAGGAAGGTTAGCAGTCGGCTTCCAATACTGACTATCAATCTGATTCCGAAGCTCTGAGGAGAAATGAAAAGTTAGAGAAGTAAATGCATAACTACAATAAGATACCAATGACTGCGTGTACCTTGTACCCTCTGGCCACTGTTCAACTACTGTACCACCTTAATTAATGAATGAGTGGCCAGAAAGAAAAGTGGTCATTGCTCCCCTTGGTCTTGTCCTCTGCTCAGAAGGAAGACTTCAACAAAGTAAAACTCATCCTTTTATTTTATTTTTCTCTTAGAAATAGTCTGGGCAGGGTAGAGGAAATTTTAGTGTGATTAGATTCATCTAATGTGTTCTGAATTATATGTGCATGTAACCTTTTATTGAAACCTCGATGTGCTGTGTTGGATGTCTGGAAGCCGCTGTGCTACCCATCTTTCTGTGTGCTTTGCAGGGTTATTTAACACCTGAGATCAAGCGCAGGTGCGCTGTGGAACTGAACTGTTAAAATAACCTCATGGGGAAATTCACCATTTTCTTTGTCTTCAACTTTACTGCTTGCTAGCTTGCCGCCAAAAGTTTTATAACTCTTTGTGTGCTCAGCCCCGCCCAGAGTTGGGGGAAGTTTTATGACTGCCTGCATCTCACCGAGCTACACTTTCTGGCGGGCTGCGCTCCAAAAGCTTCGTTCAACACCATATTCCCTTGTCATATTATCACTTTGGCCATAACTGCTGGTTTGATCCCATACAGGGTTGCTGCTGTTTTGCTTTATTTTGTTTAGTTAGATATTTTAACCCCTTTTTGTGTAGAACTTTGCATGTTTGAGTAGGTGAAGATTATTGGATCGGAAGAGTTGATTGTATCAGGCTGTGATCTAATAAATATTCACATAGATAAAGAGAAGGCGTTTTGTGTTTATTTTGTGCAAGAGTTATTCGTCAGTCAAGATAAGGTTAAAAGTTCCTCACGTTTCAGTAGAAACGGTTGATTAAACAGTGACATCTCTGGTAATAATGATCAATTATTACTGAGTTTTTAACGATTGTAATTATCAGAGGTGTTGAGCCACAATTACAACACCAGAAGGTATCTCTGGTCTCGATTCATAAATGAGGATTTTGGTTAAGAAATTAATTTTGTCAAATTATGATTTTTAATTATAATTCTTGATAAATATTAATTAATCAATAATCATAATTCCAACAACGCTGCCTGCTCGTCTGCATTCTGGGGTTCTATCTCGCAAGCCCTGACATAAGTAGAACCTGTCTGACAACATGAAGTAGGCTAAAAGATCTCAGAAAGAAGCAGATCATGCCTCAATCTAAAGAAATTCAAAAACAGATAATAAACAAAGTCACTGAAATCTATCAGTCTGGAAGGGGATAGAAATGCCAGAGAACCACAGTGAGAACCATTATCCACACATGGAGAACAGATAGAACAGTGGAGAACCTTCCCAGGAGTGGCCACAGGTCAGAGGTCATCATTTAATTTTAAAAACTTTACAAAAGGCTAAAAGTTAAATAGGTCTTAAATTCTCCCATCCAATCGAACACCTAGTTGGAACAACCCAGACATCCTGCAAAATAAAGGTTCTTAACTTTCAACAGGGGACATTAAAGGAATAAATCATGTAGAGGACATATTTGTTGGAAAAACCTTCATACCCTTTAATGTTTTGGAAGAATCATATGGCATTGATAAAAGTAAATTCTTTGATCACCAACTAAAATCTATTATCAGTCCTAATTTAGGATTAAACAAATTAACATAGAACTTAGAGCCCAGTTTGCTGCACTGATAAGGAAGCATACAGCTGCAGCAGCAACCTGCCCCTTCATTAAACCTGCAGCCTATCATCTGACAGAGGATCTACTGCAGCAGTTTGATTTAATCAGAGGCTGATAGGAGCTTTACTCACTGATGAATGTGATGGTGTGAGTGCAGAACTGACCCGTTATGAGTGTAGTGATGAATGTCTTTCACAAAGTCGTGAAGCAGACTCATCACCTGCAGCTAAAGTCCTGCCTGTCAATAACTCACACCTACCCTGGGTTCATCACTGTGGAAGCTGTTGATCTCCACCGACATCAGCAACCGGCAGCTCATAGATGAAGAACCCGCCCGGACTGCTGTGGGCTAGTAAAGGAGACATTCCTGACCGTCTCAACTGAACCAGAGCCGATACCAGCAGCTAGAGACAAACCTGATTCAGAGGGGCTTCTGGGAAGGTCACATTCAGGCAACCAAGAACTGAAGATTTGATCTAAACTGTAGTCATGGTATCACCAGCATATGATGATCTCATCTCTGTTAGTGACAACAAAGCCCTAGGACAGTTCCTGATAACCCTGAGCAGTTTCCAAATAAAGTCTAGCAACCTTGGGTCAAGTCCAGTAAGCACAGAACCAACCAGGTCAAAGACCTACGTTTTTCAAGTCAAAATTAAAGAGTAAAGGTCAATAAATAAGAAACGCCACAAATAACAATTTCCAGATGAAGATGAGCAGTTAACAAGACTAAGATCTAGAAATCTGGATCCAAACCAACAGGTCCCAAATAAAGAAAAGGTAAAGGTGATCACCCCCAACAGGTTCCTGTTCCAAGAACGGCTACATAAACCCAAGTTCCATGTGAAGACTACAGAGTGGAGGTCAGCAAAATGGCCTCAGGAATCGCATGTGTTCATTAAAATTGAAAAGAAGCAGATTCTAAAGGATCATCAGACCAACAGAGCAGACCCAGAATCCTCCATGATGGCAGAAGTTTCCTGATGGTAACTGATATAAAGTGTCTTTCAGTGAAACCAAATAATATTTAACATAACAGGAAATAAACTCACAAAAACAGATCACATCACTGACTGGAGAACTAAAAGAAGAGCATGTTTCATAGGAACCTGAACTCCTCTGACTAACTAACATGGTGACCAAGAACCTGGCTTTAGGAACCTGATTGATAACTGACAATTCCACTGATGTTCTTTAAAGATAGGACTATCAAAACAGGCAACACTGGTCTGCTCATGGACTCTTCAGGACCTCTGAAGGTCTACTGTGGTATCTGGATTTAAACTGTTGAGCAGCAGATCATTTGAACCTCCATTAGTCAGGTTTGTTTGTCCAGAAGATCCCTCAGAAGCTTGATTTGACTCAGAACTGGAGAAATGTTGTGATTTTTGGAGGCACTCATCCAGCTTATCATCAAGATCTGGTTCTTTCTGCAATGATTTATCTCAGGATCATAGGTGGAGCAGTAAATCCAGAGCTTCTCCTCTCAGCTCAGCTGCTTCTTCACCTCAACAGTTCAGAAAATGCCTTTTTAACCCAAAATATATATTAAACATCAGTGTGAATGACCTTTAACCTCAAAGCAGAGCTGACACACTCTATGACTCTCTGTTATGATTTGTGGGTGTTTTGGGGTTTTGTTGGCCTGTTTCACAGTTAAGGTTTTGAATCATGTTTCTTTTTATTATTTTCATAGTCATACTTTAGTTTTTGTCTTCTAGTTCATGTGTTGTCAAGTTTAGTTTGTATTCTTGAATTCCTGTTTTGCTCCAGTCATGTTTGTTCTCTCCTGTCAATTAAGTTTATTCGGTTCACCTGCACCTAGTTAATCGGTCTTCTTGCTTCACCTGGTTCACTCCATATATACACACCTGTCCTGTTTCTTCCTCGCGGAAACATTTTTCAGATCATGTTCATGTCTTGTTGTTCGGATCAAGCCATGCCTGTCTTGCCTGCCCGTTTATTGTTTTGTTCCTTCCTCTTCTTGTGAGAGAGTTTTTGTTAATTAAAGCTTTTTCACCTACCGTCGTGCTGCCTGCTCGTCTGCATTCTGGGGTCCCCCATTGCTCAAGTCCTAACACTCACCATCAGAGACTTTGTTGTGATCTTAAATTTTTCATCTGTTCTCACTTAAGTTCTCCAGCAGACTTTATATGCAGGCTTCAGTAAACAGCGGGTCAGACAGAGTCGAGGTCCAAATTAGCCTCAGCAGGCAGCTGCAGGTCACTCAGAGCAACTGGTTAATAAGGAACCTCTGCCACAGAAAGGGGACCTGCAGATGATTGAGGGACATCAAGCTGAAAAACCAGGAAAAACCTGAGATGACTGTGAAGGAACAGGACAGAGACAGGAACCAGCCGAGCATGGAGAAATGGATCTCTAACATTTTTCTATATGTTCCTGCAAATGTTTCTCTGGGAACTCAGATGTTAACCCCCCACCTCACAGGGTTAATATTTAGCAAAACACTAAATAAATGGATCTGATAGAAGGAAAAGGTTGGACCTGGTTCTGCTCTTTTCTGTCTGAAGCTGTATTGAAGATAAACCTCAGCCACTCCTGACTACTTTTACTTTTCCTCTCAAAGCAACTGCTGACAGCCAAACTAACCCTGGTTCTGTCCCACTAACTTATCAACCGACCCGTTTACTCCAAACTGAGTCTCAAGTCCTGCTGCTGACTTTTTCAAAGGACATTCACAGGTCAGATGTCAGCATCTTCAGCATTATGAACAAGAGGAGCTACAGAGGTGAGACACCTCATGAACAGAACACAAAATAAGTTCAGGATGAAAAGAAATCATTTTCTTAGGTCTGTAAACCAAGTGGCAAACATGGGAGGATGAAGAAACATTATTCTGGTGCAGGTTTCAGGAAATAACCAGCAAATGTTTGCCAAGAAGGATATATTCCAGATCCAAGGAGCATAAAAACAGAATGCCACTCCTGCAAGGTGACTCCAGGGACACCAGCATGGATATACAACCAGAAAATGAAACCTTGGTACCAGAAGAAACACCACAACAAGCACAACAGGCTTCAAAAGGAACACAAATCACCTCTCAAACAATCTGACTCTGAGAAAAGTTGCACCTCAGCAGGTGAACACATCAGAACGCATGACTAGTTCCCGCCCCGCTGGGCTCCTCCAACTGGTTTTATCATGTTTACCTGTTCCTGTGCATATTTTCAGGTAATGAACTCTGAATATTTACTTCTGGCTGAGATGGAAAAATTCAAAAAAGCAAAACCAGCTCTACCGGGAGTTCAGCTGCTGCTGGAAATCAGGAGAAAGTTTCCCATCAGTCTGTCGTTCCACCTGCTGCTCTGCACCATATCAGCCTGATCAGTGAAGAACCTGATAAAATGTTTCCTTCAACAAAATGCTTGAACATCGCAGCTGAGAAAGTTTTAATTTGAACCTAAACACATCTCATAACATCATCCTGCTTCATGTCTCAGAGCTGAACCTGTGAACCTGCTCAGCTGGAGGAGGAACAGAATCCAACATTTTCCTCTGTTGGAACGCTGCTGCTGCTGCTGGCAGAGAGCAGGAACTCCACAAACTGTTTGCAGCTTTAAGTGAAGATGCTGAAATGACTCTTCATGTTCCATCATCCTAAAAAGAAAAACTTCTGCAGAGGAAACCAGCAGAAAGTTTGGCAGTTAGTGCCCAGGTTTCTCCTGCAGTCTGGACAACTTGTTTTCTTCACTTTTGCGTGAAGGTGATGGGTTTCTGATCTAACAATCAGAGAAGAAAAGAGTTCAGCATTTAGTGATGATGACTGAAAATAAAATCGTCTCTGGCTCTCTGTTCAGCGAGAAGGCAGCTCCTAATGGCTGCATGTCTTCAGATTCAATCTGAGGCAGATGTAATAGACAGTCAGAAACTTCTGGGTCAGATCATCAGTTTCTGAACTGTTGAGGGTTCCAATCAGCCAAACTATCAAGATAAAAATAAATATGACACAAACATCTAAGATGTCTCCTTCCATCCACAAGAACCACTTTTCTCCAAGTCCTTTCATGATGTCCCGGTTGGACCACATGTCCAGTGAAAGCAAGCTCCCACAGGTGGACTCCAGAGATCTCCAACATATCCTGGTTTTTATGACATTATTATGTTTTTTATGTGAATGCCAGTCAGAATGAAAATCCAACATTTCATTACTGGTTATTTTATTTTGGGAACCTATAAATGTAGAAAGCTTTAAAAAATGCCCATGAGTCATAACTCTAAATAACGATTAAACCTTTTACTGTAACTGCTGGGTTGATTACATGTTTAAAATGGCTGAGTGTGAAAACTGTTCCAGGCTAGTGATAGTATCTTAGCTACATTGAAATAGTCTCAAAATAAGATTTTTTGTCATTCTCAATCTAAACAATTTGGTTTACGAAAGAATAACACAATCTGTTCTTTACATTTACCGTCTAAGATGGTATTACTCCTACGTTATCGCAGTCCTCCACTAATTGGCTGATTAGCCCCTCATGATGTCTCTTTCTCAAGAACGACATCCTTCCAGTGAGACCTGAGTTCAGACTGAGAAGGTCCAAAGCTTAAAGCCCATGAAGAAACTCATTTTGTCTGAATAAGGCCTGATCGCCTTGATATATCTGGTTGAAGGATTTTGTTGCCATCATGTGCCACACAGTATTAAACCATTTTTATGTAAAGTTGTGTAGGATTTTAATTTTGCCATGTGCTCACACTCAGTAATTAACTTCCTTTAAAATCATTTCCATCATCCTGAATCATTTCCCCAAATGCAAAGTGGAAAATCATGAGAAAACTAACAATCTGGTCCAGAACCAACAGCCTTCCAGTTTCAGAAAGACCTTCAGCCAAAACAACACCTGTTGCTCAGAGATTTAACCTCGTGATCTCAAGTCAATTTGGTCCAAAGTAGGACATTGTTATGGGAATCTTTAGTGCCTTGCTTGATTTGCTCTTTGATTCTCTACAGGAACTGACAAAAGTATTGGAACCCCTCAGTGTTGATCCATTCTTCTCTTATTTAGTCTTAGAGTAATGGTTTCTCAGCCTTGCAGCCGTGTGAGATAATATGTACGCCACACTGTTAAGATTATGTCTAGGACAACAGGTCTCATGAGAGGCACCTTGAAAACTGTTGTAGCTTCTAGGAGAACTTTTACTTTGTCTGGTCAGAACGATTTGGCAGCACTACTGAGCGCATCTCCAATGCTGTAAAATCCTTCTCTCTTGCAAGATTAAGATAAAGCTGATTCTGAGTGACAATCGACAGTCTCTGGATGCAAATTTTTCTACAACACTCTTAATACTGTAGATCTATTCACAGGCATTCTGGTGCTGAAAGCTGATGGATTAAAGCTGAACATTGACTTCATTTCCTTTCTTCTACCAAACGTTTTGTAGGCCATAAACTCCCTTTTTAGGCTCCTGGGTAACGGATCAATTCTTGATAAACCTTGGGATTGAACACTTGTAGGGCAAAGCATTCTGAACATCCATTCCTTTGTCATCAAACTTCCATTTCTTCTGCAGGGTCAAGCAGAACTAGAATATTTTGGTATCTTTGTGTTTGTATCTATGTGTTTCATTTGTTAACTATCATTTTGAGAATAATGATAAATTTCATCCCCTGATGTTTTCTTACAATGCTAGTTAACCTTTGATCACTTAGTGTTGTTCCTGAATAAATCCAGGAAATTATACAAACAGCTCCTCATGCTTCCTTTTAGTTTATAGAGTTTATTGAATGGAAGGTATCACAAAAGCATTTCAGTCAGGTGGTCTGGACTTTGACTAGGCCATTGCAGCACTATGATTCTTTTGTCTTTCAGCTGTTCTGTTGTGGTAGCACTGAAAGTAGAGTGATAATCTTATCAGGCAGTTAGCATCTCCGTCCTCCTATTGTTAGAACACGTAAGCAGACACAGAAGGTTGCTGTGGACTTGTTGAAAAGATCAGATTTCAAATTTTAATATGCCCAAATAATCTTGAAACACACCTTGTTCTGGATCTTCTACATTTTGTGAGATTGCTGCCATGTCTTCCTGTCTATGGACTCAGTCTGATCAGTAGGTTTCATAGCCTTGTTTGCTCCTCTGTCCATGCTACAAACCAGAGTGGCTTCAGCAGTGGGAGCTTCACATGGATGCATTTGCAGCAGACACCAGTAAATGTTAAATGGACTGAACTTATATAGAACTTTTCCAGTCATACAGATCGCTCAAAGCACTTTACACTAGCGCCGCATTCACCCAATCGCACTCACTAACGCTCACACAATCATACACCGATACGCAGATTGGTAGGAAACTTGAGGTTAAGTGCCTTGCCCAGGGGCACATTGACATATGGCAGGAGGAAGCTGGAATTGAACCCACAACCTTCTGATTGCAAGACGACTACTCTTCCTACTGAGCCACAGTCGACTAGTGGATATAGTTTCCTAAAGTAGCCTGTAAATAATAGAGTATGCGCTGCTGCACATTATTAACATACATTTAACACATTTCCTGTCAATTTAAACCATCTGCTTTGCAGCAATAATAAATGCATTTTAGTGTTTATTATTTTAGTGTACCATTGAACCAAACTTTAAGTTTGTAAGTGACATGGATAATTTCTGAAATGTATTGTCATTTTCTCCTAATTATCATATTCTAATTACTGATGTGATAAGACCTACAATCATCCGCCCACAGGTGACGTTACGGTTGGTGCAGAAGAACCAAGTATTCTGCGGTGCCCAAGATGAACAAGAGTTCACGCCCTGGAACCTCGTTTTGTCGGGGGAAACACACGTCACTGGTTCCAAATCCCATTCTGGAACCGCAACGGGCTCCGAACCATGTTGGTGGAAAAGGGATATTAGAGATTTGCCGTTCAGCTCATCTCTCTCTTCACCACAACAGATCAACAACACTGCAGACACTGCCTCACTCCACACATTTTTTTCTACTGGATGGACGGACGGACGGACGGACAGATGGACGGACGGATGGACGGACGGACGGACGGATGGACGGACGGACGGACGGAAAGCTCATTTATCAGCGGAAACATTCTCCCACATGAAACCCATATCTATGCACGTCCAGCCATGGATGTCCTATCGCACTGGGATTACTGGTGAGTGGAATATGTTAATGAAGACACATGAAATGTTCCTTTTTCTCCATCCTCACACACTCTTCTTGCTCTCCTATCTCTCTGCCACAGTCTGTCTTCCCTGCATGATGTTTGCTGATGCTTTCTTTCTGTCTCCTGTTGTTTTCCTGCTCCCTGCTTGCAGATGTGTCACCATGTCCATGTTGCTCTGTGAATTACCACCTCACACACTGGAGAGGTGACTCTCTGGTCAGGGTGTCCTGTCACTCTGAATACTCTGATGATGGCCGACTGGCAGGTGTGAGAACAATAGCTGTGATGGAAAGGAGCAGAGGATACTTCCTGATCCCAGTTTAGACTAGTAGCAACAGAACTGAGAACTGAAATGGGAAATTCAAGAATCCAGCATTTATGAAAGCCATGGATAGCATGGAAATTATAACATTTGTGGAGATGATTAGTGCAGGTAAACTTCAGCAACACAAGTTGCATCACAAGACAGCATCCAATATGCTTGAATTCAATTATAATTTGTCCCTGCATCTAATTAGAATGTGGGTCAAACATAAATTGCAGGGAATGATATTTGTATCGCATATTAAAAACTGTTTATGTTGACCAAAGTATTTAAGAGCCAAGCCAGACACAAACTTAAAATATTATGAAAATAACTGCAGTCACTCATAAAATAGATCAGTAAGAACAAGAACTAGTACATCAGCGTCAGAGTAGAGTCTCTATAAAGGTAAGCTACCTCAGTTTTGTTTGTATTATGGAACATCTAAGAGACGTTGTGTGGTCGATCGGATAGCTCCTGCTGGCCAGGGGATGTTGGAGCCAGATAAATATCCAAAGCTCTAAAATAGGCAATAAAACCTTAGCAGTTAGTGAAGGGGATGAGAAGACAGGACGTATGTGTTCACATGTTGAAGACTGAACAAATTGAAAACAATGCAATGATCTAGAACAACAAAAAGTAATCAAACATGTGAGAAGAATGGGTCCAGGAGGGAAACCCAGACAAACCTCTCCCAGGTGACACTGTTCAGGTCCTTCTCGGACTGCCCTGGGGTTTTCTTCAGGCAGTGAGCACCCAAAAGAGCTCCAATGGAGGCACCCCGAAGGCATCTGGATCAAACACCTCAAATCTCCTCTTGGATGACTGAGCTTCTGATCACATCTCATTTAAGCTCAGCTGCTTGATCATGATCTATATTTCATTACCACAGACACAGGTCAGAACATAGACTAAATTAGGAGCTTTGTTTTTTGATTGAGCTGTTTTTGTAACCACATTACTGGAGTTGAGGATACTTACATTCCTCCAATTAGGCCAAAGACGGATTCATTACTTGAAGAGACCAATTCACCTTTTTCCAGGTGAGAACCATGGCCTCAGACTAAGAGGAGCTAACTCTGCAGATACCAAGGATAAAATGTCAGATTTCCAAACTAAACACCCTCTTCTCCATGACAACACCTTGGGAGCCGGTCAATGAACAAGGGGCGACCATGATTGTGTCCAACCTGCACTGGGAGCTTCGTTCCAAGAATACAGGCGTATCTTTTGTGATACAAGAACCAGGTAGTCCTTAAAAACCACCCAGGTCCATATCATTCTTCTTGTTGCAAACTCAACAGGTGTTAAGCTTAAATGATTGTTTTTTGTGACTCAAAAGTGAGAAGAACATTATTAATTAATAATAGACACATCATTTGGCCTTTCTTCCAACATGTTGCCACTAAATATGTAAAAAATATGAAATATATTTTGTTCTTTACACAAAATAAATAAATGAATAAAAGACTAATATAAGACTTTTGTCCTTAACCCTGAGAGAAATTGTTTGTTCTGATAGCTCAATAACAGACAAATAATGTGAGAAAATTAAAAGTTAGAGAAACCTGGTTTCTGTTGTGTCCATGATTCTGAATGATCACACCTTCTAACTCAGGAGAGGTTTGTAAAAGTGTCAGAAAATGAGTCCATTGTTACAGTTTATTCATCTGCATCGACTCAACTTTCTATCAATGTTTTCATTCATTTCTGTATTTTTCACACATGCCTTGAGTAATTACAGCCTCGCAGGATCTTCAGAAATGTTCAAAATGTTTATCAGTTCCTAAACATGAAAAAAGTCCCGGAGGTGCTGGAGGTAGAATTAGACCACAGAAAAGTCTCAGACACTTCAAGGTTTGATTTTAAATAGAGCTTTTTAGAAAATGCTGCAGATTTGATGTTTTTGACTCCCAGATGGTCAAGTCACAGATGCAGAAACGTGTTGTTGGCAGAAACAGTTGGAGCATTTAGCATTGTTACCTCCTGAACCCGCCTCTTATTCTCTGTCTAATTAAACATGCTTGGTGGCAAAAAGAGGATTTACCTCTCTTTCAAACATCTTGCCTGCTTCTCTTTGGGATATGAAATCCTCTGTTCACAGGAAGCTCCACGTTATAATTGAAACCGACCGACCACTGCATGAAAATCAAAACAGGGACCCGATGTTCCAGGCTGATGGCTGCTTTCAGCAGAGGCGTCTCTGATAAGAAGAGGAAAATGATGCTCGAGGTATGTTCCGTAAGTGTTTGGGTTTTGGTTTCTTTTGTGTCTCTTGTTTTTACCATCCACCCGTTGCTTATTACAGGTCCTTCTCAAAATATGAGCATATTGTGATAAAGTTCATTATTTTCCATAATGTCATGATGAAAATTTAACATTAATATATTTTAGATTCATTGCACACTAACTGAAATATTTCAGGTCTTTTATTGTCTTAATACGGATGATTTTGGCATACAGCTCATGAAAACCCAAAATTCCTATCTCACAAAATTAGCATATCATTAAAAGGGTCTCTAAACGAGCTATGAACCTAATCATCTGAATCAACGAGTTAACTCTAAACACCTGCAAAAGATTCCTGAGGCCTTTAAAACTCCCAGCCTGGTTCATCACTCAAAACCCCAATCATGGGTAAGACTGCCGACCTGACTGCTGTCCAGAAGGCCACTATTGACACCCTCAAGCAAGAGGGTAAGACACAGAAAGACATTTCTGAACGAATAGGCTGTTCCCAGAGTGTTGTATCAAGGCACCTCAGTGGGAAGTCTGTGGGAAGGAAAAAGTGTGGCAGAAAACGCTGCACAACGAGAAGAGGTGACCGGACCCTGAGGAAGATTGTGGAGAAGGGCCGATTCCAGACCTTGGGGGACCTGCGGAAGCAGTGGACTGAGTCTGGAGTAGAAACATCCAGAGCCACCGTGCACAGGCGTGTGCAGGAAATGGGCTACAGGTGCCGCATTCCCCAGGTCAAGCCACTTTTGAACCAGAAACAGCAGCAGAAGCGCCTGACCTGGGCTACAGAGAAGCAGCACTGGACTGTTGCTTAGTGGTCCAAAGTACTTTTTTCGGATGAAAGCAAATTCTGCATGTCATTCGGAAATCAAGGTGCCAGAGTCTGGAGGAAGACTGGGGAGAAGGAAATGCCAAAATGCCAGAAGTCCAGTGTCAAGTACCCACAGTCAGTGATGGTCTGGGGTGCCGTGTCAGCTGCTGGTGTTGGTCCACTGTGTTTTATCAAGGGCAGGGTCAATGCAGCTAGCTATCAGGAGATTTTGGAGCACTTCATGCTTCCATCTGCTGAAAAGCTTTATAGAGATGAAGATTTCATTTTTCAGCACGACCTGGCACCTGCTCACAGTGCCAAAACCACTGGTAAATGGTTTACTGACCATGGTATCACTGTGCTCAATTGGCCTGCCAACTCTCCTGACCTGAACCCCATAGAGAATCTGTGGGATATTGTGAAGAGAACGTTGAGAGACTCAAGACCCAACACTCTGGATGAGCTAAAGGCCGCTATCGAAGCATCCTGGGCCTCCATAAGACCTCAGCAGTGCCACAGGCTGATTGCCTCCATGCCACGCCGCATTGAAGCAGTCATTTCTGCCAAAGGATTCCCGACCAAGTATTGAGTGCATAACTGTACATGATTATTTGAAGGTTGACGTTTTTTGTATTAAAAACACTTTTCTTTTATTGGTCGGATGAAATATGCTAATTTTGTGAGATAGGAATTTTGGGTTTTCATGAGCTGTATGCCAAAATCATCCGTATTAAGACAATAAAAGACCTGAAATATTTCAGTTAGTGTGCAATGAATCTAAAATATATGAATGTTACATTTTCATCATGACATTATAGAAAATAATGAACTTTATCACAATATGCTAATATTTTTAGAAGGACCTGTATGTTCTAAAAGATATTACCATATTAGTTAATTCCTTAAGATTTAGTTTCTTGCTTATTTCGTGTGTTCTAGTTTATTTCCCTCAGGTTTGTGTTTTCATTTTCCCCGTGGTGTTTCTTTGTCCTGTCCAGGGTGAACCCTGCCTCTCGCCCATAGACTGCTGGAGATAGGCACTAGCTTCCCCGCGACCCACTATGGAAGAAGCGGTATAGAAGATGACTGACTGTTTCTTTGTGTCTAAGTTCAGCTTCCTTTGTGTTAATTAGTCTCCTTCTTTCTGCTAACCCTCTGCCTCAGCGGCTTCACATTATATCCTGATGAACACAGCAGCATCCTATGTCATTTTCACACTTCCCTCAGTATATAAGCTCTCTGGTTCCCATTGTTTGCTGCTGGATCCTTCCATTTCTATTTCCCATATGCTCCCCATTTTTCACGCCTGTGACAATGTGCTTACGTTCAGCTTTTCTTGTGCTTTTTGTAAAAATTTTCCATTTAATTATTGAAGCAGTACTCTGCTCATCCCATGTTCCTGTCTCAGCTAACCAACACCTCATGACAGCTAGAAGATAGAAACAGCCCTGAAGCCTCACAGAAGAGGTGGCACCTGATTTTTCTCTGCTTCCTCCTAACTTATAAGAAGATGACCAGAAAATGTTGGGTTTGAACGATGAACAAAATGTATTCCTAGTTCACACTTTCATAAAGTCCTTTCACATGCTTGCTTTTTAAAATTATTTTATTCACAACAGCTTCCAGACCAACAAATTGTTGATGAAAGCACAAAAGTCCAAAATGGTCCGAAACACATTTAAGGTCTTCCTCACTAACCACCCTTCATCCTGAAGGACCTGCTGAAACTTTATATCCAGCCCCAAGGTTTTTCTAGAAGGAACCGAGGTTCTGGTTCCCTTATCACGTCAGGTCCCTGAGATTTTTGAAGTCATGGATGGATTTGAGACCTGCAGAATGATCACATCTGAACAGTAACTGCATGATCTAATCTGCTTTGGGCCAAATGAGCAAAGGAACCACAAGGTGCTGTACAGGAGGTCCATTGTAAAACATATCTCCACAGTTCAGCTTACCTTTTAGACGTTTCTTGACAGTTTCTTACCTTTGTGGGTTTTTATGGGCTGTAAACCTAAAACCCTTAAAGACGGACACCTCCTTTTGCTGAAACAGGACAGCACTCTATGTTTTTCAGCTTCAGGGATCTGAATGAATATGGATGTTTGGTCAGCAGGGATCTCAGAGGAGATTTGAGAATGTTTCATTAGTTGGTCTTAATGAACCAGTGAAGAGGTTTGTCCTAAAGTACTACAGTAGGACATATTCAGAGATGCCAGGGTTTCTACAGAGTAGTAGCCGGAACCATTTAGGTTTTGGAAAAATTCTTGCTGCTGCACAGTTCTGTCCAGTAATACCTTTGGATTGTGGCGTTTGGACATGTCTGCTGCTGCTGCAACAAGGTGCCATCAGTGAGACAATCAAGTTTTTGCACAGAAACCTTCTGATAGGACTATTAGACACAAACATTACAGAAGGTGTCACGGTGTGACATTTTGGACTTTGGTTTTGGTGTCTTGTGATGGTTTATTTTGTCTAGATGTTTCTATCATGTTTATTAGTTTCTTTTCCTCCCTCTACCATCTCCTTGTGTGTATTGTGTTCCTCTAACTCTTAGTTCCTTTTGTTGTTGCTTTCCTTTTTTTTGTATTATTATTATTCACCCTTGGATTCTTATTTAGTATCTCTGTGTTTAGTTATGGTTATGTATTTGTTCTTATTCCAGCTTTAGTTATTGTTTATGTTTGGTTTGTTTATTTTGTAATTTACATTCTTTTTATGGCCTCTTTGTTTATTTCATAGGTTATTGTTTTTGTTTCTGTTTTCCCTCTAGTTCTCTCTTTACTTTAGTAATTCCAAAGTATTCTAGTTCTTTATTTTCTCCTCTGATTTATTCTCTTGCTTAGTTTGTGTTTTCTGTTTATTGTTTATTTCCTTTCACTCTTCCTCAGCCTTTATATTTGTTTCACCTGTTCCTTCTGCTTCCCTGCCTCCTTG
Source organism: Girardinichthys multiradiatus (assembly GCF_021462225.1). Classification (NCBI taxonomy): domain Eukaryota; kingdom Metazoa; phylum Chordata; class Actinopteri; order Cyprinodontiformes; family Goodeidae; genus Girardinichthys; species Girardinichthys multiradiatus. Next base: position 39,697,291 of record NC_061817.1, read on the forward strand.
TCGCACCTGTTCTCAGTTCTCTTGATTCCCTGCCTTTGTCTTTCCCCAGGATATTAGTTGGTTTGATGTCTCTGTTCGTTGCTGGTTCCTTTTGTTTGTCATACCTCGTTCTCCTCCTTGTTTATGCTTTGTTTTTGCATTACCTTGCCTTGGGAATCATTTGCCACGCCTTGTCTTGGGAAACCTGCAGTGATTGTTGTAAGCTTTGTATCTATTCTGTAGAATTGCGCCACTCAAGCTGGCAGCAGGTTGGAGCAGCTCTGTTACTTTTGATTCTGATTTATTCTTTTTTGGGAACTATTCCTCTTGTGGTGGATACAGTTGATTTTCTTTTTTTTTTTTTTTGGACGACTGTCCTCTCCGGTGTCAGATGCTGTGCAGCTTGGAGGATTTTTCCTAATACTTTCTATTTTTGGACATTTGTTATAATGCATTGCTATGGAAACGGGGTTGTTTCTTACAACTAGGAACAGCTGATTAATATCTCAAAAGCTCAAATAATACTTCAACTATAACCCCAAATCCCTGATGAGTTGAAAAGGAGACACCGTGGTTGCAGAGCACTAGCTAAGAGAAGAGAGAGAAGGAGGAAGTTCAAACCATCTCTTCCTTCGATTATGATGGGCAATGTGAGATTGTTGGGAAACAAGTTGGATGAACTCCCAAGCCCTACAAAGGACCCAGCCAGAGTACGGGGCATGCAGTATCATGTGTTTTACTGAGACATGGCTGCAGGATCATATCCCAGACTCCAGCGTCTCTCTGCCGGGCTTTTTAACCATACGAGCAGACGGAGATTTAAAGAGGAGCGGCAAATGTAAAGGAGGTGGACTGGCAGTACTTGTGAACAACAGATGGTGTAATCCAGGACATGTAACTGTGAAGTGTCATCTCTGCAGTCCAGATATTGAACTGTTGGCAGTAAGTTTTTGTCCATATTATTTACCCAGAGAGTTCACCAGTTTACGTTCCACCTTCCGCTATTGCCGACACTGCATGTGATGCCACCAGCTCAGTTGTTGCTAAGCTACAGACACAACACCCCAATGCGTTTGTGGCAATTTCTGGTGATTTTAACCATGCTTCACTCTCTGCTAAACTTCCAACGTTTCAACAGTTTGTCAGCTGCTCTACCAGAGAAAACAAAACATTGGATTTGTTTTATGCAAATGTCAAGGACTCATACATCTCCACAGCACAACCTCCTCTAGGCAAATTAGATCACAATCTTGTTTTTCTCTGCTCGAAATATAAGCCCCTTGTTCAGAGGCAACCTGTAATAAAGAGGACTGTGAGAAAATGGTCACTGGAAGCTGAAGAAGCTCTGCAAGGTTGCTTTGAGGCTACAGACTGGGACGCACTGTGCCAGCCACATGGAGAGGACATCAATGCCATGACTGAGTGTGTAACCGACTGTATAAACTTCTGTGTGGATAACATCATCCCCACCAGAACCGTGAGATGCTTCCCCAATAACAAACCTTGGATCACCAGTGACCTGAAGGACCTGCTTAACAAGAAAAAAAGAGCCTTCAGAGAGGGAGACAGAGAATTATTGAGTTTACAGAAGCAACTTAAAGTCAAGATAAGAGACAGCAAGGAGGTGTACAAGAAGAACCTGGAGAGCAAGCTCCAGCAAAACAATATCAGAGATGTGTGGACAGGGATGAAGAAGATCACAGACTTCAAGCAGAGGGATGATCGGACCGATGAAGGTCTGGACAGAGCCAATGAACTGAACACATTCTTCAATAGGTTCAGTTCAGAAACAATCTCAGCATCCTCCTCTCCTGCTCACAGCCAAACAGACATTCCATCTTCCTTTGACCCACAGGACACACAGCTGTCCAGTAACACCTCACATTTTTTATCTTCCACCTCAGCCCTAGACCCTTCTGCTTCTACATGTTTGCCTTCAACCATATCAGAAGATGCTGGTGCTTCCTTTGCTTCCCTCTTCCACCTGTGTGTCTCAAGAAGTCAAGTGAAGATGCAACTGGAGAGATTGAATAGGAATAAGGCTGCAGGTCCAGATCATGTCAGCCCTAGAGTCCTGAAGGCCTGTGCAGAGCAGCTCTGTGGGATTCTGCAGCACCTCTTCAACCTTAGCCTGGCCCAGAAGAAGGTTCCGGTGTTGTGGAAGACCTCCTGTCTTGTTCCGGTACCAAAGAAAACTCACCCATCAGTCCTCAATGACTATAGACCTGTTGCCCTGACATCTCACATCATGAAGGTCCTAGAGAGACTCCTGTTGGCCCACCTGAGTAAGCAAACAGTAAACCATCAGGACCCCCTTCAGTTTGCTTATCGCTGTGGAGTTGGAGTTGAAGATGCCATCATACACCTGCTTCAACAAACCCAGTGTCATCTGGACAAAGCCAGCAGCACTGTGAGGATCATGTTCTTTGATTTCTCCAGAACATTTAACTCAATCCAACCTGATTTGCTTTGTCAGAAACTCCAGAAGACTCAGGTGGAGGCCTCAACAATCTCCTGGATCAAAGACTACCTGACAAACAGACCACAGTTTCTGAGACTGAAGGGTTGTGAGTCTAACCAGGTAGTCAGCAGCACAGGAGCACCACAGGGGACGGTACTCTCACCATTCCTTTTCACTCTGTACACCTCAGACTTCCAGTACAAGACAGACTCCTGTCCTCTGCAGAAATACTCAGATGATTCTGCAGTCGTTGGTGGATCAGAGATGGACAAGAAGATGAGTACAGGAAGGTGGTGGACCACTATGTGGCATGGTGTGGAAACAATCATCTCCTTTTGAACGTGACTAAAACAAAGGAGATGATTGTAGATTTTAAGAGAAACAGGAATAAGTCAAAAACTATTTATATCATGGTAGAAGAAGTGGAGGTGGTGGAGGAGTATAAATACCTCGGTGTTCACCTGGACAACAGACTAGAGTGGAGATGCAACTGTGAAGAAGGGACAGAGCAGACTGTACTTCTTGAGGAAGCTTAGGTCCTTTGGTGTTTGCAGCAAGATGCTGCATATCTTCTATAAGTCTGTTGTGGAAAGTGTGATCTCTTCTACCATCATCTGCTGGGGAAGCAGCATCAGAACCAGGGACTTAAAAAAGCTCAACAAGCTGATAAAGAAGGTTGGCTCTGTTCTGGAGACTCCTCTGGAACCTCTTGAGATCATTGTGGAAAGACGGATTCTTCATAAAATGAAGAACATTATGGAGAACCCTGAGCATCCTCTTCATGAGACTGTCCTACAACAACAGAGTGTCTTCAGTCAGAGGCTTCTTCAGATCTGCTGTAAGACGGAGCGCTACAGGAGATCCTTCCTGCCCACAGCCATCAGCATCTACAACGACTCTTTGAGGAAACCTTCATAATATGAGCTACAACATTTAATTTCCCTTTGGGATTAATAAAGTATTTTGAATTGAATTTGAATTGAATTGAATTGAATCTAGGCTCTGGTTCATTTCCTGCAGTGTTTTTGCTACGTTTTGGACCTTGTAAATAAATCTTTGAATTACAAAGATGATCCTGCCGAGCTCTTGTCTGCATTTTGGTCCGATCCTAAACCACAACGTGACAGAAGGCCGAAGGTCCCAGCCAACCCAGCAACATCGAGTCACACCCTGACTAGGACTCTGCTTTCAGGGGCCACAGGATTGTTTCAGGGTACTTTCTAGGGGCAAAACAAGACCCAGGCTCCATCAAACTGACAGAAAGTTCACAACTTGACATGAGAAAGGTAGTCAGAGGTGTCAAAAGGCCGGATCAACAGGACACAACCACCACAATCAGGAAAGTGAATGTAGGACCATGGTCTGACCACTGGCATGTCCATCTCATCTTACAACCTAGAATGCTTTGTATGAATGTGCATTCTTCCATGATTTCCTACAGAGCAAATACAAATTATAATATGTGGAAATATCAGTTTTTAAATTTTAAATTGGGTAATAGCTTCATATCAGTCCTTCACCTTTAAAAGATTGAGGAGTTGACCTAAAGAAATTTACACAAGCATATTGCTGCTCAGGGAATGATCGGGACGTTATACACATTAATTATTACCAACAATGAAAATATAGAACTTTGTTAGTTCTGAGACCTAAAATAGTACCAGATCTGCTCTCAGTATTGCTGTTTATCCTTTACAGAAGCAAATGTTTCTTCTCTGGTTGTCATCTGTAGCTCAAACCCAACATGGAGTATGGATTTTCCTCCCTTTGTGAGCTGTAAGTTGATGAAGGAGAAGAGCTAGCATGCAGGGTTTACAGTTGCCTGTAGAAAATTATTTACTGACTACAGGAACAATCCCATTTCACTTTGAGAGCGTGTTTAACATGCCCCATCTGAAGCCACAGATTAAGCTTCATTTTAATAAAGGTACAGCAGCAAACAGTGCAGCAAGTAGGCATGCTTAGACCTGTCCAAGATTCACAGGGACATGTCCGTAGGTGGATGATTATTGAAACAGACAAAACAAAATTAGCTACTTCAAAATTTCATTTCACTGCATATAAACAATCGATTTACTGCAGCTGCTAACATACCAGATGTAGCTAACAAAATCAATCTTCCAGCAGCAGAATCAATACTAAATCCAAACTAACAGATATTTTACAAACTGGATTTTTAGAAATGTTTTCCAACGGAAGGTTTACGGTGTATCCGTGTAGACGCTGACGTGATGTTCATGCTAACAACCACAGTGGAGATGTACCTTTTCATTTTTGCTCAGCTTTGTTCAGACTCTGTCATTAATAAACTTGTCAACAATGCCCTAATTGTTTCAGGGGAACCATTGGCCTAGCGCTACTTTACCCATGCTTAGGTTTACACACCTGACTTCAAAGTCACATGTGTCTGTAATATTTAAGTTATTGCCACCCAGCTGCATGGAGGTGGATGTTTCTTCGGCCATTTGTTGGTATATCAGAGACCCTGTGGATTAAATTTTATTACTAACATAGAATCTGGAGGACTGGACCCAGGGAAGGTTTTATCTTTCCTTGCTTGAATTTAATGCAGAAATCTAAACAATCTGTGATGATAACAGGGTGAAAGAACACCTCAGCTATTGTGAGGTTGATTTAGATACTTGCTTTGCCTGTCTGAGACTGTAGGTAGCGCTATGCACATTTAAAGCAGATTTTTTTGTTTCAACTGATCTGATGATGTTCCACATAAAATGCTCCTGCAGAACAGCATCCAGATTTTAAAAATAGATGTTTTAAAGGAAACTTCAAGCTTCATCCTAATATCAAAGCATTTTACATATTCTGGGTGATTTTATTTGAAGTGGAGGAAATATTAGAGGACTGCAGATGCATTGCATGCATGAAAGTGAAATATTTATACCTCCCTTTTAGTTCTGTTTGTTCCCTGTGACACCAGAGCTTTTACTGGAATAAATGAATATTTTCAGAATTCCACAGAACCTCCACTTGACTCAAAATATTCAGGAATCAGTAGGTTTGCAAGGATTTCCACTTTTATTTAATCAATTAATCTCAGTTATATACAAAATACTCCATGTTTTGCCCTTTTTAAATAGATAAAATTACATAAAGCCCTACAGTTCTTTTCCTGCTATACACCAACTCTAATACTGGAGTCCCTGCAGACGGAAATCTATTGCATATTTCAAATATTTCTCAGAAGAGTAAGCAAAACGAATATGCTACAGTAAAACAGTGAAAAGAGTCATGCAAAAGCCATTGCAAATGCACTTTTTAAATCTGAACAGACACACAAGGAGAAAAAATACCAAATCTTTTGAGAAGTGCCTGAAATCCAAACCTTCAGAGCTGAGAATGAAGAAGAGCTACGTTTCTTACCTTTGATTATGGGAGTGGAGGAGATTCCTGCACAAACAAGTGGACGAAGAGTGTGGACTGACAGGTGGTGAGACGGGCAGCGAGCAGCCGAGGAGTCGGCAGGAGGAGGTGGAGGATTAGGAGGAGGAAGAGGAGGGAGATCTCCTTGTGACAGGTCCAGACTTTTAACTCCTTCTGTTTCCGCCTCGCTGCTCCTGTTTTCACTGTGATTCCAGAGTGTTTAATATCTCGCCAAGCTTCACATTCATCTGAAATGTCAACAGCAATGAAGCTCTTCCTTTAATCACACTACACATGTATTAGATTAACTCACCTCCCTCCTCAGGCTGCAGATTGCAGAGGAGGTGGGGGCAGAGTAAAATAATGTGCCAACAGCAGCATCTGCCTTTTTCCTTCTCTGTGTATAATTTGGGCTTAATGATGCCTAATGATACATGTGTGCATCCAACATACATCACATAGGAAGCCTGTAAAAGATCTGGCCTCCTCCTTCTCTTCTCCTGAGTGGTCAGACACAGAGGTGTCCCTGGGGTGAAGGAACCCCTTGTTAAAAATCTTCCTCCTCCTCTCTACAGATCATCCACCCACTCACAGCAGCTCCCTCCATCCAAGCATGCCAAACGGACAGGAGGAAGCCGGACATTATTTTTCATTTCCATCCACACACTCCTCTGCTCTCGCTCCTTTCTCCTTACCTGATCCAGGTACCCTGACAGTGAAACCACACCTGCTGCTGCTGCTTTTTGACTTGTAGAAGCAAGATGGAGCGGTTTCCTTTAGCTTTGTGTGTTGGTTTCCCACCAGCAGAAGCTTCAGAGAGGATGTTCAGCCCAGCATCTCCGGCAAGATGTCAGGATGACAAATATCAAAGTTTGGAGTCATATCTTCTATTGCAGGAGCAATAGAAGATGCAAACAAGCTGTTTCAATTTGTCATAATTGGGTTTGTAGTAGAACCAAAGGGCAGAGAAGGTTTTAATATCCTTAGACATTTCAGACACAGAAACAGGAGTATGGCATGCTCCAACATGACCAGAATACCAGACATGACAGAACGTCTTGGAAGACGGGACTAACACAAGGAACCGGCGGGGAACAATGAAGAGCAAAGAGCTTAAATACAAACAAGGAGAACCAATGAACAGAAGGACAGAGTAATCCTGGGGAAGAAGGAACGTGTGGGTCAGACTGCAGGGAGACGAAACCAATTAACAAGTCAAAACAGAACTTTGGGCAAACTAAGAACCAGACCAGCAGAAATAAACAAAAACAAACACCAGACACCAAAGAAAAATAAGTAAATGGAATCAATGGAAATGAGCAGCATTTATGAACAATATGATAAAACCAAGGAGATTTTAACCGGAGTATGACTCTTTCAGGAAAGTTGGTTAAATTACACACACTTGGCACTGACTGCATTTATTTTCGGGTGTCAGAGTAAAATAAGCTGAATAAAATGCAGGGCAAACATTTCAGGTGTTTGTAAAGATTTTGATAAACATGCATACTTTAACTTCACAGTTATACGCTGTTCTTTGTTGAAATTATGTGCACGGGGTTTATTAGATATATATGAATATTTTAGTAAGATGCGGTACCACAAAGGGGAGACTATGACCCAACAGCGTGTAGAACCACAGAACCAAAACCTCAGCAGTGTTTTCTAATGTCATCCGCCTCTCACCCTATATGAGTCCTAAGGGGTGAGAAAGCAAATCCTGCATGGCATTCTTCTGGTAAGATCTCCTCAGCAGAAAGACCTCATAGCTCAAACTGACTTTGTGGAGCTCCTTCTCCTGAAAAGAGCAACAACTTGAGTGTCATGTTTAGATTTGATGATGGACTCAAACTGCAGAAACAACTGAAGTGAAATAGAACGGCATGAAACGAGCAGCAAAACACAAGAATCAAGCAGAAACCAAAGAGAACAAATGAAGATGACCGATAAACCAGAAGAGCTAATCAGAGGAAATGAGGAGCAGCTGTTGCAGAGTGAAGGCAGAGCAGCTGAAGGAGGGAGACTAATTAACCAGAAAAGAGCTTAACAGAAACACAAGGAAACCAAGGGAAGTATCTAAGAGACATTTAACAGGATTAACTCAAGATGAATAAGGAGCACTAGAATTAAACACAAAAGAATGAACTAATAAAGGAAATACAATAAGCATGAGAAAATAAACTGGAAAAAAAAGACCAGAAAAATGTAATAAAGAGCAAACAAAAAGGAAAATCAAAACCCAAACATCTACTCTGAGACGATCTGGAGAAACGGTGGGCCAAAAAAAGACAGGCCCTACAGGCAGATATGAGCCAATGTATAAAAATCACTGTCATGTTTGCTGCAGGAGCTCCTTCAGCAGATCTGGTTGAAGATGATGAGGAGGAGGAGGAGGAAGTGGAGGAGAAGATAGTAGGTTGGATTTCACAGAAGCTAAAAATGTTTTTTTTGCCCAGATCAACAGTGTATGATAAAGGATGAAGATAATGATGAGAAGCATCACCAGGAACCTACAAAAACTGGAACAGAAATAGTTGCTGTTGGCAGGGTTACGGTCAACTCCTCTCCAAGATTCAGCAGCTTGCAGCAACTTATAGAATCAGGAGCTTGCAGGACCTTCGTCAGTAGTTTATAGAACCTCCATCAGTAGTTAGTAGAACCCCCGTGAGAAGCTCAAAGAACCTCCTTCATAGAATCTCTATTGGTACTTCAAAGAACGTCCATCAGCAGCTTACAGGACCTCCGTCAGTAGATTATAGAACCTCCTCCAGTAGCTTGTGGAACCTTCATCAGCTTATTTCTCCTTCAATACTTCCAAACAGTCTTACTGGTTCTGTGTTTTTACAACTTCCCTGTCATGACATTTAACCCTTAACCTGAGGCCTGTAGAGTCTGAGATGGAGCCCTTGGTTTTTCAGTGTTTTCTGAAGCAACAGCATAACTTCTGCAGACAAAAACTCTATCCTTCTACTGTTACTTTTGAACTTTATTGCTTGGACTTGTTGCATTTAGCAGAAAAGCTATTTAGGAACTTTGTGTTAGGATTCAGCAGAGCATGAAGATCTCCGATGTCTGGCTGGATTGAGCTGGGCACTACTGAGCCCAATCTGTCCCTGATCACTGTAATCATGTTATCAGAGTGGGCTGCAGGAAAAGTTTCTAGAAAGCAAACATCCAGGGAGTGAACAGGTCATAATTAAAGGAAGTTAAATGCGGTTTCTTTAAATACATTTGTCCTGATTTTTAACTTTTAGTACAAGGACTGAGTCAAAAACAGGACTGAATAAGTGGATGCTGTCTTAGAAACAAAACTCAGGGCAAATAAAATAGTCGTGCCAGAAGCTTTCTGGTGGAGACTCATGGAGCCCTCGAGCTGCAGACCGACCCCTTACTGGATCACAGAGAGAGGAGAGTGAGAGGAAGATGCTTGAACGAAAGAAAGAAGTGAGTGAAAAGTTCAGTCTGACAACGGATAGATAAAAGGGATCAACCTGGAAAGCTTGTCAGACTGCAGCTATAACATCAGTTAGAACAAGGTGCAGTTAGATCCTCCAACAGAATCATCCTTCTGCAAATACCTCAGTTTGTTCCCATCTCCTGCGTTCTGATGTTTCTTTGCTTGCCTCATTTAAGTCAGAAAGAAACAGGAGGAACAGACATTATGGAGCAGAAAGGATTCTTCAATTTAGTCTAACATCTTAGTTAAATGTGTCCCTCAGAGGCCCAATAGGTCAACAGGACTCGTTGAAGCTACATTATTGACACAAAATACCTTCTTCATCCTCCATCTCAGTCATCTGTGCAGCATCTTAAAAGACAGTAAACATCCTAATAAGCACCTGGAAGAAAAAATATGATGTTTTTATGCTGGGCCCCCTTTACAACAACGGACCCGGTCCTGGATAAAACGGACGACAATGATTATTTATGCTTATTTGACAGAAAACATAAACTATTAAGGAACGGAAAAACAATGCAGGTTTTAAATCAAACTGAAGCTTTGTCATCCTCATCTTCATCAGGAAACAAATTGAAGAGGAGTGTCTGCATTTGTTAAATCTGTTTAATTTGGCATGTTACAATCAGTCCTTAGCTGCCATCTTGGCTCCAGTCTCTGGATATTATAATTTTACAAATCCAGTTTTACCACTTTCTGGACTGAAATTTCCAGAATTCCCACTGAACACATCTGGGAGAAATATCCTGAATTTCATTATCATCTAATTGTTCGCTACAGATCTGCCAGGCAGAATCATGCAGTTGCTCCATGTGTTCTGGTTCTGATCCGTCAGAATCTTCTCCAGGAAACCAGTCAGGAACAGAGAGCGCAACAAGTGGAACTGCGACTAGTTAAACCTTGCTTATTTGAGCAAATGTCTGATTCTGAGTGTCCCCGAATCATGAGAGATACCTAGAGGACATGGTGACGGGGACAATGATTGTCTTCAGAACAGAAATTGCTGCTAATTATTCAAATTACTCTTCCAAGGACCTGGTTTTCATAGAGGTTCTTACCGTATTCTGCTTTTATTGCTTGAACTATTTATGCAGGTACAGCAGCACCTTCTGGTTCCAGATAAATCTACATAGGTGTAGATGAGGATCCACAGAATAATGCAAAGCTTGGAGATGAATTACACTCGCCACTGGGTTTCGGTCAGGACCAACTGGAGGTGTAATTTTCTTTGAATGTTTAACTAGCAGTTAGAGCAGCTGTACAGACATGAAGAAGACGGAGGGATGTGGAGGTGGGGATGTGATAAGGCCAGTTTGATGCTGAAGGGATAAACTCTAAGGTCCACAAAGATAAACTGGTAGGATGATCATAAAAGGTCCAATGAGATCAGCCCCGCCTGGAGCTGGACAGGTCCCTGGCAAAGACAGTGCAACTTGTCTTGAAGAAGTAAAAGTTCTAGGTTTTTGTGGGTAAAACTGCAGAAGGATCAGTTCTACTGGTCCACTTTTAGACTGATGTGATTTGGTTCTTGGCTGTCCCACTTCACTCATGTTCCTGTCCGGTTTAGGGAATGCAGTCATGTTACAAACCCATCCTTCTGCCCTCGGAACCAAGGTTTTTATTAAGGTGGACCTACCCTCACAGAACCTTGGTCTCCAGATGTCTGTTGACAGATTGCCCTAGAGACAAAACTGGGTCCATTGGTGCCTAAACCAACCCAAGAAGCACCTAAACACTCCAACCAACACCTCCACCTCAAAGTACTCTGTGCCAAACACCTGAAACACCGGGGTGGTGTTGGTGTAGATCAACTGGGGCTTTTTGCTGGTGTCTTTTCTTGAGAACTGGGACCACTACAGAGTGCTGTTTGCAGGAACCAGCCGCCACAGAGACAGTTTCTCCCCCAGGCTGTCTCTGATGGACACAATGATCATCTCACAGCCAGAGTAGTCAGATACTCTGCTGAAAACAAATGAACCGATTTGCACAATCACAACCTGCCTTCCTTCTTATAAATACATGGAAAAGAAAAGAAAAAGATGCACAATTGTTCATCCGACTCCTTGCCCTTATTTATTAGTCTTCACACATTGTGGTTGTTGTTTGAACTGATGTTGATGTATGATGTGAGCGATGGAAACCGAAGCCAGATTCCTTGTTTGTGCTCACAAAGAACCTCCATCCGTAACGGTAGAAGGCCTGCAGTCAACAGCACCCAAGAGCGGCAAAAGGCAGGTAGACCACATGTATGACCTGACAAAGATCATGTTAGAGACAGACAACACTCAGATCTGACCAATGCTTCAGATGTGGGGCCCCTGAAATAAACCTGAGCTGATCAACAGTTTTTACACACTGCAACACATCTCACTTTAAACCCTCCAGCAACTCTGCTCAGTTATTCCTAACTTGTTCATAATCTTCTTTCTGAAACATTATTCAGTTACGATGAAGCAGGCAGAGGCCAGAAAGCCTGTAGCTGCTGCTACTCTGCTTTCCTGTTGTTTTTCTAATATTTCCCGCCCGCTCAGACCTACTTCTGCATTTGGTTTTAATGAAGTTTTTGTCTCAGGCTCTCCATGATGACTGGTGCTTTTGGCTTTTGGCTGAATGTGCACGAAGTATCAAGTACGTCGAGTACATAAGGCCAATAATTAACCTTACTTCAACACCAGAGTCATACAAAAACATTTCAGACTCTGTGATTCATGAATATGGATATAAAGTGTTTGGTTCCATGATATACTACATTGCATGTTAATATAAGATCCAGCATTAGAGACCAAGCCATAACGAAAATGTAAAAGCCCTAAAAAATAAAAATTAAATGGTTCATGTCTGCATAAAAACCCAATACACCAAGAATCATATTTGCATTTATATGACCTAGTTAACGTAGCTATTGTTTGCTGGTTAGGTTTCACTCCACCTGGTTAGGGACAGGAAAACATCTGGTATAGAAGAGTTGAATCCAGTGTGGTAACTATCAGCTGAGGCCACAGGAGCTTTAAATGTTCCTTTATGATTGAATTTACATTCATGTGTCCAAACTCAACAGGCTGGACTGTTGTAGTTCTTCAATACTTCACTACTTCACTACTAGTCCCAAAACTTCATCTTGAAAACTGACGACTATGTCATAACATGTAGGGACAAGGTGAAGAACTTGGGCGTGTGGTCTGACCCGGTGACCTCCTGCAAGTCTCAGGTAAAAGTTAACTAGGACTGCCTTTCATCACCTTCGGAACACTGCTAAAATGAGACAGGTTTTATCTTTAGAACATGTTGAGGTTCTTATCCACGCATTTGTGTCTTCACTTATTGGTTACTGCAACGCTCTTCTTTCTGGGTTACCGAGGAAGAGTTAGAGGTCTGCAGATAATTCAGAGCGTGGCTGTTTGCATTTTAACCAAAACTTGGAAACACAAGCACATTACTCCAATATTGTCATCTCTTCATTGGTTTCCTTGTCAGGTTTAAAGTCTTGCTGCTTACCGACAAGTCTTTAAATGGTCTCAGACCTGTTGCATCTGTACGTCCCACCCCGTGCTCTCTGATCTCAGGGTTCTGTTCCTGTGGCTAGAAGAAAACCTGTCGGGGAGCTCTCTCTTCCTGACCCATTTTAATGGAGCAATCTCCCTCAAGTAATTAGGCAGGCATGTTCTGTGGAGGATATTAAAGCTAAGCTGAAGACCCTATTGTTCACCCTAACTGTCAGGGTTCGACATTTTGGACTCTGTTTTGGTTTTGTGTGTGTTTTGCTTTTCAGTTAGGTATCTTTATTCTTTGGGCTTAGTAATATTGTTTGTTTATTCCTTTTATTATTTTGATGTTAGTTTTGTTCTCTCTCCCCTCGCTCATAGTTCCTTTAGTTGTTTTCTTATTTATGACTTGGAATGGTTTTCTCATTATTATTATTATCATAGTTTTCTAGATTAGTTCCTCTAGTTTATCTCTATTCTCCAGTCCCACCTTATAGGTTAGCTTTAGTTGTTGTTTACGTTTTACTTGCATTTATTCTAGTCCTCGCTTTCTCTGCTTACTTCTCAACTCGTTCAGTCAGTGTTGGTTTAGGTTTGTTTACTTTTATAGTTATGGTTTCTTTTGTTAGTTCTTATTTATCTTTGTCTATGTGTCATGGGTTCCTTCTAGTTGCCCATGTGGTGGGCCTGGACACCATCAACTTGACTCCAAAAAGTGGAAAAAATCACGGAGGGCATGTCAGCATCTGAAGATTGAGGTTTTTATTTACACACCTCCCAAAACTGAAGTGCAGAGTAGCAGAAAAAATGAGAAGAAAAACTTGATATATAGATGATATTTACAACTCCTTATCTTTCTCTTCGTGCTGCCCATCAACATTACCTCCTCTGTGACCAGGCCAGACTGACACCAGCAGAGGCAGAAGCTCTTCTTATAAACCCTAAGCCCCACCCCACAATCAGATCAGCCAACAATTAATCATTTATTTTACTACGCAGAAAAACCAACACATTAATAACCCCAAAAACAATCAATATTAATTTCTTCCTTTCATTCTGACGCTCTTGGTTTTCTTTAGTTAAAAATAATCTACCATTAAGTTTTCTGACGGAAGAGTACCGACTTCCTTTATAAACAGGACGAAGCGTTACGCCCACTTTTGCTCAAGCTGCCACAGGCAACCGGACAACGCTACATGAGTGAGTACAAACTTATATCGTTATGTTTAAATGTGAATGTATGAGTACCGATTTCTACGTGCGCCTCCAAGTGTGCACCCTTGGTCGCCACGGACTACAAGAAGGAAAGATGAATGTGTAAAGCGATCTGGTGGTAGCTGTCATATACTGCGAGGGACATGTAATTGAATGGGTGTGTAGGCACATGAATTGCGATGTGTGGTGTGAACAGGTGTGTGCGTTCTATCAACGGAAGGGACAGAACTGCTCCGTCACATCATCCTCCTCCTCCCTGAGGTTGACGATGTGCGGCAATCTGGACAGGTAATCAGCCACCACATTGGTTTTGCCAGATCGATGACGAACACTGAACCTAAATGGTTGCAGTGAAAGGTACCATCGGGTGAGCCTACTATTATGGTCCTTCATGGAATTTATCCAGGTCAGGGCTCTGTGGTCTGTCTCTAGGTCAAATTCGTGTCCCAACAAATAGTATTTCAGGCTTTCTAGCGCCCATTTGATGGCCAGGCCCTCTTTCTCCACAGTGGAATACCTGGTCTCACATGGGTGCAGCTTGCGGCTAAGATATAACAGGGGATGTTCATCTCCTGGGTCCCCTTGGGCCAGAACTGCCCCCAAACCAACTGCGGAGGCATCCACCTGTACCACGAACCTTTTACCAAAATCTGGGCTCTTCAAAACAGGAAAAGAACAAAGCAGTGTCTTCAGGATATTGAAGGCCTTCTCACACTCATCTGACCAGATTACTGGATTCCTTTGGTCTTTTCCGGTCAGCAACATGAGTGGAGCTGCAATACTTGCAAAGTGGGGTACAAAGCGTCGGTACCAACCAGCCAATCCCAGAAAAGATCGGACCTCTTTCTTGGTACGCGGTCTAGGACAGTTTTTGATTGCCTCCACTTTATCCACTTGGGGCCGGATCTCTCCTCCTCCCAAGCAATAGCCCAAGTACTGTGCCTCCCTAAAATAGGACGTCACCCCTTTTACGCTCTCTGTTACATTCTCACACTACTCTCCAATTTTGCGTTATTTGTTATCTCTCAAACCCCCAGTCGGTCGTGGCAGATGGCCGCTCACACTGAGCCTGGTTCTGGTTCTGCTGGAGGTTTCTTCCTGTTAAAAGGGAGTTTTTCCTCTCCACTGTCGCTACATGCATGCTCAGTATGAGGGATTGCTGCAAAGTCAACACCAGTGACTGTCCACTGTCTCTACATGCTCATCCAGGAGGAGTGAATGCTGCAAGTCACTGACTGGATGCAATCTGCTGGGTTTCCTTAGATAGAAAAACTTTTTATCCAATTTGAATAAATAACTGAATCTGACTGCACTGTTTGGATCAAATAGAAGGAATGTACCATGCTTGGAATCTCCTGGATGATTGAACTGAACTGACTAACAGACTCCATATACGGGATCTTGGCTTTACCTCCAGATCAAATCGCGGCTCCAGATAATGTTTGAACTCAGTAGTCAATATTTTACAGCTCTGCTGCTATAAGTGCTTTAATTGTCCTCCAGACGTGCCTTACAGTTTTTATTTGTATGTTTTTAATTCTGTCTGTGTTCTATATATGTGTATTCTGAACCGACATAAATTTCATTATTGGTCCATAAGGACCACAAAGATCCTTGATACTTGATTCTCTGTTATTTAAGTTAAAATGAAGTGAGGAAAGATTAATAAAAGCTAAACTGTTGG
The DNA here is from genome assembly GCF_021462225.1 of Girardinichthys multiradiatus. Taxonomy (NCBI): domain Eukaryota; kingdom Metazoa; phylum Chordata; class Actinopteri; order Cyprinodontiformes; family Goodeidae; genus Girardinichthys; species Girardinichthys multiradiatus. The sequence goes on from NC_061817.1 coordinate 39,712,950, forward strand.
ATTCCAAAACACTGTCTTTCTTGTAGTTCAGCCATCAGCTCCCTGCATCCTTCTCCCCTCAGCTCTTTCTACTTTCCATCATCCTTCAGCCACTCCTGTTTTCTGACCTTTGGTTTTCCAAACCAAGCGTCTTCTTCTTCCGCTCTTCAGCCAGCAGTCGTCCTCCTCTCTGATTGCCCCTGGATCACCTCCACCATCTGTGAGCTTCGTCTGCCGCGCTCTTCTCATCTTCACATTCTCCATCTGTTTAACCACACTCCAACGGGGATCAACCTGACTTAGAAATGATCCGGTTGTTCTGGGACTGGGACTCCAACATTTTTCATTTGTGGATTTATCAGATCCCCGTTAAAACCCGGGTTCAAAGAGAGAGGTGCACATCTAGGGAAGTTTTTATCTTTGTTGATGGGAACAAGATTTTTCTGTTTCAAAATTATCTTTAAGAAGAAAAGTTCTAATTCAAGAACAATGTTTAAATTGAAAATATAAAACAAGTTTGGTTTTAGGCAGAGAGTACTATATATATATATATATATAGTAGTAGTATATATATATATATATATATATATATATATATATATATATATATATATATATATTTATATAATAGTATATATATATATATATATATATATATATATATATATATATACTATTATATATATATATATATATATACTACTATATATATATATATATATATATATATATAATAGTATATATATATATATATATATATATATATATATATATATATATATATATATATATATATATATATAATAGTATATATATATATATATATACTACTATATATATATATATATATTTATATAATAGTATATATATATATATATATATATATATATATATATATATATATATACTATTATATATATATATATATATATATAATAGTATATATATATATATATAATAGTATATATATATATATATATATAATAGTATATATATATATATATAATAGTATATATATATATATATATATATAATAGTATATATATATATATATATATATATATACTATTATATATATATATATATATATATATATAGTAGTATATATATATATATATATATAATAGTATATATATATATATATATATATATATATAATAGTATATATATATATATATATATATAATAGTATATATATATATATATATATATATATATTTACTATTCATACTATACTAGTATAAACTGAGACAAAGCTGCACAAATATCACGATGGATGGATGGAGAGATGGATGGATGGATGGATGGATGGATGGATGGATGGATGGATGGATGGATGGAGAGATGGATGGATGAATGGATGGATGGATGGATGGATGGATGGAGTCATTTTCAGGTTTATTTAGACCGTTTTACATGAATTATTGTTTACATGTTGATTGTTATTTGTGTGAAAGTCTGCAGCTGCACCAGACTGTCAGTGTGGGTTAACCACGATGTAACCAGAGGTTAGATGATGCCATGTTGAGTCCACGTCAACGGCAGCTTCTCCATACACAGACCTATATGGGACAGAAGCTGTATTTATAGACACAAAAGATCAGGAGTGTGATTGATTCCCTTTGACAGGCTGTATGTTCACTGTAAGAAGGTCCTTCTGCTCTGAGAGCTTCAGTAAATGTCTCACCAGCTGTCACAGACCGGCCCGTTTGAGAAATACATTAAACTGAACCAGTTCTCATGCAACAACAGCCAGGTTCTAGAGATCCGAGCCAAGACATCTGATGAGCTGCAGGATGATGAGAAAACAATCAGATCTTCACACTATAGAAGATCACTGAGATGATCCTGCTGAAGAAATGAATAAAACATTCTACTGACAAACATTCAGGTGGACAGCAGGAGAACCATCTTCTCAGCTCCAGAGCCCACAGTCTATGTGAAGCCCTCAGAGATGTTTCCTGATGATTCAGAAGAGAAAGATAGAAACATAAACACTTCTCTAACTCAGAAGATCTTTCCTGGCACCGGCCGCTTTATTAGGTACACCTGAAAAAGAAAGTATGTCAGCTAAGGGGAGGAAACTGTCTTGTTGAGGTCAGAGGCCAGAGGAGAATGGGCAGACTGGTTCCAGATGATAGAAAGACAATAGCAGCTCCAATAACCTCTGGTTCCGACCAAGGTCTGCAGAACACCATCTCTGAATGTTCAACATGTGGAACCTTGAAGCAGACGGGCTACAGCAGCAGAAGACCACACCAGGGACCCCTCCTGTCAGCTAAGAACAGCAAACTCAAGCTACAATTCACACAGACCCACCAGAACTGGACCAGAAAAGTAGGTTAGAGAAATATTGCCTGGTCTGATGAGTCTGGACTTGAGATGCAACATTCAGATGGTTGGATCAGAACTTTGTCAAACAACATGAGAGCGTGGATCCATTCTACCCTGTATGAACAGCTCTGACTGGTGGTGTGGGGGATGTTTTCTTGGCCCACTTTGACCTTCTGCCAGCTAAGCATCATTTAACCCCATGGCCTACCTGAGTTCTGTTGCTGATCATCTCCATCCCTTTATGACCACAATGGACCCATCTTCCCTGTTCTCCAATGGTCTCCACAGTTACCAGGTCTCAGTCCAACAGTGCAGCTTTGGGTTGTGGTGGAACAGGAGGTTCTCATCCTGGATGTGGTGATGCTATCGTGTCAATATTGACCAGATCCTCTGAGGAATGTTTCTGACACCTTGTTGGATCTGGGTCATAAAGAATTAAAGAAGTGTTGAAGACAAAGAGGATCCAGCCCAGTGCCAGCAAGGTGTACCTAATAAAGTGGCCAGTGAGTGTACATCAACTAAATCTGAAGTGAATAAACCTTAAAAATTTGATCAAATTTGACTTTAACGAGACCAGCTGCCATCCATCCATCCATCCATCCATCCATCAACCATCCATCCATCCATCCATCCATCCATCAACCATCCATCCATCCATCATCCATCCATCAACCATCCATCCACCCATCAACCATCCATCCACCCATCAACCATCCATCAACCATCCATCCATCCATTCATCAACCATCCATCCATCCATCCATCATCCATCCATCAACCATCCATCCATCCATCAACCAACCATCCATCAACCATCCATCCATCCATCAACCATCCATCAACCATCCATCAACCATCCATCCATCCATCAACCATCCATCAACCATCAACCATCCATCAACCATCCATCCATCCATCAACCATCCATCAACCATCCATCAACCATACATCCATCCATCAACCAACCATCCATCAACCATCCATCCATCCATCAACCAACCATCCATCAACCATCCATCCATCCATCAACCATCCATCAACCATCCATCAACCAACCATCCATCAACCATCCATCCATCCATCAACCATCCATCAACCATCCATCCATCCATCAACCATCCATCAACCATCCATCAACCATCCATCCATCCATCAACCATCCATCCATCCATCAACCAACCATCCATCAACCATCCATCCATCCATCAACCATCCATCAACCATCCATCCATCCATCAACCAACCATCCATCAACCATCCATCCATCCATCAACCATCCATCAACCATCCATCAACCATCCATCCATCCATCAACCATCCATCAACCATCCATCAACCATCCATTCATCCATCCATCATCCATCCATCAACCATCCTTCCATCCATCAACCAACCATCCATCAACCATCCATCCATCCATCAACCATCCATCAACCATCCATCCATCAACCATCCATCCATCCATCCATCATCCATCCATCAACCATCCTTCCATCCATCAACCAACCATCCATCAACCATCCATCCATCCATCAACCATCCATCAACCATCCATCCATCAACCATCCATCCATCCATCAACCATCCATCAACCATCCATCAACCATCCATCCATCAACCATCCATCAACCATCCATCCATCCATCAACCATCCATCCATCCATCAACCAACCATCCATCAACCATCCATCCATCCATCAACCATCCATCAACCATCCATCCATCAACCATCCATCCATCCATCATCCATCTATCAACCATCCATCAACCATCCATCAACCATCCATCCATCAACCATCCATCAACCATCCATCCATCCATCAACCATCCATCCATCAACCATCCATCAACCATCCATCCATCCATCAACCATCCATCAACCATCCATCCATCCATCAACCATTCATCAACCATCCATCCATCCATCAACCATCCATCCATCAACCATCCATCAACCATCCATCCATCCATCAACCATCCATCAACCATCCATCCATCCATCAACCATTCATCAACCATCCATCCATCAACCATCCATCCATCCATCAACCATCCATCAACCATCCATCCATCCATCAACCATTCATCAACCATTCATCCATGCATCCAGCAATGTCTTTAATTCTGAGCTTTTATTGATTTATGCAGCTTTCTTTTTCCAGGATGTAACAATTATACATACAGGCTCAAATATATACATACGCCCCCCGCTAAAAGTCACGGTTGAAAATGAATCATAACTCAAAGCAAACCAGCATTAAGATCCAGGAACAGCCTTACCAAAACCAGAAGAAGAAAACATGTGAGAGAGGCTGCAGAGGGGCCTTCAGCAACATTAAAGCAATCACCTGTATGGTCACTTTGTCTGGTCTGTAGGGCAGCAGATCCTAAATGTTTTAGTCCATGCAGGGCAGCCAGAACCTAGCCCTGAGAACTTGTGGGGTCACGTGAAGAGCCTGTCCAGACGTTCTCACTGTCTGACAGATTTGGATTGTTGTTTGAGTGTCATGATCTGCCTGTTAGGGTTTGCATTTGAGTTCCCTGCCTGTTTTCTCAACTACCCCAGTTTATTCTTGTGTTTAGATTGCCTTCTTGGGTTCCTGTGTTAAGATGTTTTAGTTTACAGGTCCTTCTCTAAATATTAGCATATTGTGATAAAGTTCATTATTTTCCATAATGTCATGATGAAAATTTAACATTCATATATTTTAGATTCATTGCACACTAACTGAAATATTTCAGGTCTTTTATTGTCTTAATACGGATGATTTTGGCATACAGCTCATGAAAACCCAAAATTCCTATCTCACAAAATTAGTATATTTCATCCGACCAATAAAAGAGTTTTTAATACAAAAAACATCAACCTTCAAATAATCATGTACAGTTATGCACTCAATACTTGGTCGGGAATCCTTTTGCAGAAATGACTGCTTCAATGCGGCGTGGCATGGAGGCAATCAGCCTGTGGCACTGCTGAGGTCTTATGGAGGCCCAGGATGCTTCGATAGCGGCCTTTAGCTCATCCAGAGTGTTGGGTCTTGAGTCTCTCAACGTTCTCTTCACAATATCCCACAGATTCTCTATGGGGTTCAGGTCAGGAGAGTTGGCAGGCCAATTGAGCACAGTGATACCATGGTCAGTAAACCATTTACCAGTGGTTTTGGCACTGTGAGCAGGTGCCAGGTCGTGCTGAAAAATGAAATCTTCATCTCCATAAAGCTTTTCAGCAGATGGAAGCATGAAGTGCTCCAAAATCTCCTGATAGCTAGCTGCATTGACCCTGCCCTTGATAAAACACAGTGGACCAACACCAGCAGCTGACACGGCACCCCAGACCAACACTGACTGTGGGTACTTGACACTGGACTTCTGGCATTTTGGCATTTCCTTCTCCCCAGTCTTCCTCCAGACTCTGGCACCTTGATTTCCGAATGACATGCAGAATTTACTTTCATCCGAAAAAAGTACTTTGGACCACTGAGCAACAGTCCAGTGCTGCTTCTCTGTAGCCCAGGTCAGGCGCTTCTGCTGCTGTTTCTGGTTCAAAAGTGGCTTGACCTGGGGAATGCGGCACCTGTAGCCCATTTCCTGCACACGCCTGTGCACGGTGGCTCTGGATGTTTCTACTCCAGACTCAGTCCACTGCTTCTGCAGGTCCACCAAGGTCTGGAATCGGCCCTTCTCCACAATCTTCCTCAGGGTCCGGTCACCTCTTCTCGTTGTGCAGCGTTTTCTGCCACACTTTTTCCTTCCCACAGACTTCCCACTGAGGTGCCTTGATACAGCACTCTGGGAACAGCCTATTCGTTCAGAAATGTCTTTCTGTGTCTTACCCTCTTGCTTGAGGGTGTCAATAGTGGCCTTCTGGACAGCAGTCAGGTCGGCAGTCTTACCCATGATTGGGGTTTTGAGTGATGAACCAGGCTGGGAGTTTTAAAGGCCTCAGGAATCTTTTGCAGGTGTTTAGAGTTAACTCGTTGATTCAGATGATTAGGTTCATAGCTCGTTTAGAGACCCTTTTAATGATATGCTAATTTTGTGAGATAGGAATTTTGGGTTTTCATGAGCTGTATGCCAAAATCATCCGTATTAAGACAATAAAAGACCTGAAATATTTCAGTTAGTGTGCAATGAATCTAAAATATATGAATGTTAAATTTTCATCATGACATTATGGAAAATAATGAACTTTATCACAATATGCTAATATTTTGAGAAGGACCTGTATATATCCTTGTGGATTTGGTTCCTCTTGGTTTATGTTCTTGTTTACTTATTTCTATTCACTTAGATGTTTTGTTATTTTCCTGGATTCCTGCTCATCTGAGTTACTTAACCTCCCTCCTTCAGTTGTCTTGCATTATCTCCCACCAGCTGCTCCCAATTTCCCCCTAATTAGCTCCCAGTGTTCATTGGTCCATTCTCCACTCTACCTCAGTATTTATACTCTCTCATTTTCTTTGTTCTTCACTGGTTCCTCCTGTTTGCAATCTGTGCATACCCTGATGTATTTCCGCCCAATCTTCACCTGCCTGTATTTTATGACCCGTGATTCTTGTAAGTTATTGCTTCAAAATCATAAATAAACGTTACAACTCACCATTTGGCTCCTTGGTTTTGTTCTGCTTGTGGATCCAACCAAAATTCAGCACTACCTGACATGGAGAAGGATTAGTTTATCATTGTAGACACTGATGAAACCAAATTAATTTAAATTTTAATTATATTCCCCCTGAAAAAGTTTAGGCTGTGATTTACTTGAGCAGAAGAGTTCATAGGTCACACTGAATGCAGAAACAGTGCTGAACTGATTTATGGTCTCATTTTAACAGGGTGGTGTTAATAGACTGCTGCTATATGTGTCGTGGAAGGATCTTGGGTCGGACCAAAGTGCAGAAAAGAGCTCGGTAGCCGCATCATAGTATATTCCACAATCCAGGTACTATGGCAAAACGTAGCAAAACGAAGCATAGACATAGAAAAGGAACCAGCAAGGAACTAAGCAAACAGAACAACTAATTTACACAGAGCACAGAGAGGGGAACAAAGGCAGGTAATCAAAGAAACAGGGAACAGGTGAAACAAATACAAAGGCTGAGGATCGGTGAAAGGACTAAACAGACAGAAAACACAAACTAAGCAAGAGAATAAATCAGAGGAGGAAATAAAGAACTAGAATAACTATGAACTAAAGTAAACAGAGAAACTAGAGGAGAACATAGAAACAATAACTTAAGAAATAAACAAAGAGCCATAAGGAGAATCAAAATTACAAAATAAACCAACAAGTCCAAAATGTCACTCCATGACAATATGAGCATGTATGAATAATTATGACCCTGCGTGAATCAGAGATAAAAGCCACTGCAAATGCACGATTTATAATCGTTCACTAAAATGATGAATGGAAATTATAGATCTTGTTTGAACATCGGTTCTGTCTTTGTCCAAACTGGAAGGTTTTGTCTCTCTGAGTCCAGCTGAGACAGGTCCTCACAAACCCAGTAACACAAGCCCATACTCCCACTACAGAATATCATTTCCTTCCTCGTAACAAATGATTTCTTTGGTAATCCTGAGGAGCAGTTGCTAGGCAACCAGGGGAGTTTCTAAAAGCCTGGTGTTTCCTCTGCAGGGGTGGAGTTGGTGGTGTGAAGTGGACGCTGAGTTTATTATGTAAGCTTTTTGGATGGTCGCTATAAATATTGTTGGTGTCTTTTAACAGCTCAGAACCAACACCTAAGGGGAACTGGGACTGGACTCACATGCTCTCTGCTGCAGGACATTTCCACTGATGATTAGGATTCAACAGGAACCTGGTGGGTACACATGAACTGAGCAACTTCTGGAGGTGTGTTCAGGTGCAACGGGTCACAGAGTTCATGGAGAACATATCCATACACAAGCTGTGCTGCTCACCTTGTAGGATGACTGGAATGTCCTCCATATTTTCCATAACATCCAATCTCCATCTGATTGTTCAATCTTATACAATGTCCCTCATGGAGTATCAGGAAACTTTTATAGTGACCATTTTTAAATAAAGTTGCTCCATCATAGATAAAAAATGAATGTTTTGATGATCTGTTTCATATGTTGTCTCTGAGAACATGAAAGCAATCTAGTTTCTGCTGTTTATGATGTTCCTGTTTATGTCACCAGATTTGATACACGTTAATGTGCATTGGACCGATACCAAAACAATTATTGTGCAGCTCTACCAGATTCTGGGAGCGATTTTCACAAGACAACAGTGGAAATTTCCACAGAGACAATAATGGGATTTCACTGAGAGCAGAAAAACCCAGTCCTGTTTGGACTTTCATGTCTCAGCCGTCCTTACTGTCAGAACCATCATTGAAAGTTTAAACGAATCACCAGAAGTTGGACTTTTCCTGGCTCAGATATCATTGTGATCCCTTTTCCAGTTTAGGTTTTAGCTTTTTTCCAGATTTTCCCCCAGAATGTTTAGCTTAGAGGATGTTTTACACCCTGTCATGGCTGACCGGCATCATTTAGATCAAGTTTTTACATGTTGTGTTTTGTACCTCAGCAGCCACCATACTGAGGCCGGCAGTACATCTCAGATGAGTGACAGCTCCTCTTTCTCTATTATTGCTCTCTGACCCACGAAGGGAAACCTTCTACTGCAGTTTGCTCCTAAAGCTGCTGCTCTGATACTCATCCTCAGAGTGAAGCAGAAGGTCGGACTCTGTAGAACCTAAATGTGCAGCATGAAAGCACTTCTGAGGCTTTTAAAGGCTTCAACACTGCAGGGCTGACTGGCACTGCCCTCTGCTGGTGGACTTAGAGCAGTTCTGTTCTTAGCTTTATAAAGCTGAGGCTGAAAGCGGAACATTCTGGACTCAAAATGGGCCAGAGTAACAAAACAAACAAGTACAAAGAGAAGAAAACACTATTGCAACTGTCAACCACGGTGGTGGCAGCATCATCCTGTGGGGTTGTTTTACTGCTCGTACAGGTGGATTGTATAAAGTGGATAGAATAATGAAGGAGGACTTCCTCCATTTTTTTTACTTAATCTCAAACAGCAGATGGATGAAACTTGAATATGACAGTTCATGATCCAAAACACACATCAGACCTGGTCTGTATTATTTCAGCCTTTCTTTCACTTTTCTTTTCTTTAGGGTCCAATTCAGACTCTGGAAAAGCAGAATTCCCCACAAACAGACAGATTTACTCTTGTGGGCCTGAATCAACCAGAATCAGGACACTGTCAGCTGCACGGTGTGTTTTCTGACAGATCAGCAGAAAAACCCAGCGGCGCTTTCTATAAATGTTCTGTTGACTGAACTTTGTCCTGTTATGAATGTCACCGTGCACAGAGTGTGCAAACATGTCACTGTGAGAGCAGATAAACATCCTGATTACTGGTTAACGTCTGTTGCTGTGGACTGAATATTCTGCTTGTTTAAGAAAAGAAAAACATGGAACAGGAAGTCAAGGTTGGATCTTCCTGCTGTTCTGTTATTTCACTCCTGCATTTATTTAGTTATAATAAACAGATTTTAACTGAATAGAAAACATTATAGTTCACTTACCTGCCTGTTTAAACCTACGTTATATTCAAATAGAAACATCATCACCCACCCACCCATCACGATGCTTTGAATAAGTTACTGTCCACTTGGGACAGTAACTTATTCCAGCATGACGTTGGGAATCCACCCTTTTCCAGCTGAAGACCATTGCCTCAGACTTGGAAGTGCTCCAGTTTCCCCTGGAGGTCACCATTCACTGAGACCTGCAGGACCACATTAAGAGTGAAAAACAATGATGAATTGAGAAGATCCAAGAACCTGAGGCCCTCAGTCCAGTGTTGCATTCAAAAAAGATGTCAGTAAAAGTTCTGAACAGAATCTGTGAGAAACCCTGGTGGAGTCTAGCACTCACTGGTTTACAGGTCTTAGTTGTTCCTCCAGTTGTCCATGGATCGAATGGCCCTGAGTCTAAACCTTAATGCTCCCAAAGTACCCTCTGAAGGACACCATAAGGGACACGGTCATAAACCTTCTCTAGGTCAACAAAATACGCAGCGGCCAGTTAGGCAAACTCCTGACCTCCATCACCATGAGAACATAGAGCTGTTCTAGTGTTCCACAGGACAGAACCTACACCTCCAAAATCTGAAGTTTCAATATCTCCTCATTGGGACCTCAGTGCAGACGTTCCCGGGGATGCTGAGAAGTGTGATTTGCCTCAATGAGAAGAGAGAAGAACCACTACCCTGTTTCTCCAGATCAAATGGGTTCTGACCTCCAACAGTGCTGCACGGGTATGTCGACCCAGCCAGCCCAGCAACATCCATCCAAATTTGGTCCTTTTACATCCAGGGGACGAGTAACTCAGGGTGAAGCGTATCTTTTCTCCAAGCCCTGCAATCATGGAGCTGGTCAGGAACCTCAGAACCAGTGAGAGGTAAGTCCATTGGGTTCATTCGCCTCTTTCCAGGATGGAAGGCATGTCAGTCAGGTTGAGAAGAAACTCAATTGTTCCACTGCTTATTATGTCCTCAGTTATATCATTAAAGGAGCCGGTCCAGTGTGAACTGGGTTATAGTCAGTGGTGGATGCAATGGTGAGTCCATGGCTGCTAAAGCTTCTTTTAGAGACATGAAGATGTAATTTTGCTTTAATGTAATGTTCTTTGGATCTCTTCTGATTTTAGTTTGCTTCTACTTTTAATTTGCAGCAGTTTGCGGTTATTTCGCATATTTATGGTTCTGTTTTTCTTTTGTTGGAATGGCTGTTGGGATTTTTTGTCTCTGATTTAAGTTTTTCACTTTTTCTTTCTCTTGTTTCCTGCTTCTTGCATCAGAAGGTTGTCCCTCGTTGTTCCTGCTCAGTCTCTTGACATTTTGTTCGTGCTCATTGTTTTTAGGGTCTAGTTTTGGTGTTTTTTAATCTTTCTTTTTTAACCTTTCTTTCTCTCGGCTCTGATTGGTTCACTGGAGTGGCCTGATCACCAAAACATCCGCTCTGCAAAGTTTATGACCTAATTTTGTCTTGTTCAGATCTTTGAAGGAGGATCATTAATACCCGTCTCTAAAAGCTGCTGATTGATGCAGAAATTAGCATTAATTAAACTAATTCAGCATTTTCTCAGTATTTTTATCTGATCTGACAGAACCTAGATGAGATAAACGTTGCAGTCAGAGTTAATATTTCACCGCTCATGATAGCTCAATGCTTTGCAGCATTGTGTGTACTCTGGGTGTGTTACAAGCCTGACAACTGTGTTTGTGCACACGTCAGACAAACATTTAGCTGCATCTGCAAAGAGGATAGGAAGCTGGAAGTTCCTGCAGAGGAAGTGTTGCTCTGAAGCGCTGTAAACCTACTTAGCTGCTCACAAGAAAAACCGGATGTTTGTATCAGGCTGTAGAACATCCCTGCAGCCTCTTCAGAAGTCATCCTGCCAGCATCTCAGGAGGTTTCCACTGATAATAAAAGCCTCAGCTGCTTGTTCTTCTAGAACAAAGCTGGAAACACAAACTTGCAACTCAGCTCCATGAAAGCAGTTCAATTTAAAAATGTTAAAGTGCACATTTCTGTGCACATTTATCAGAATGAAGTCTCAGTAGTTTGATCCATTTCATTCAGAATGCAACACATCTTGAATGGAGCTTTTAACGGGGTAATCCCAACCCCAGGAACATATCTGTGTGTTTCTGTTCTCAGATAAATTCAGCTCAACGTTTTCTTCAGACTGAAACAGTAGAGCTGGTCTGAGATCAGATATTGGTTCAAACCTTCCTGCTCAGCTGACCTGCAGCATTCTGGTTTCTTCTGAACCAAGAAGGTGAATTATTTAGCTCTTTACCACAGCTTGTTTTCTGCTAAACATATAAACTGATTATCTTTTTGTTACCCTGCAGCTGAGCTTTGAATCTGAAGATAACAGTTTATTTGTTTCACAAGATCAACTTTCGGCCGTCTTATTCAGATTAAAGTCTTCTTCACGTCTCTCAGAAGGTTTCAGGTGAGCTTGATCCACAACCAGAAGCTGTGAATGAGGTCAGGGCCGTGAGAAAACTGCAGCTGCTGCTTATTAAACATAAAACAAAGGAAGGGGTCTCTTCTGGTGAGAAATTTAAAGGCAAAAATAAAAAGAATCAAAATTTGTTTTCTTTCTGCTCAGTTTCATATCCAGACAAACCCAGAAAATAAAGCTGAAAGATGTAGATTCCTGCTTCTGAAAATCATCACAACCAAAACTGGTTATTAAAATATATAAATGTTTATTAAATGTATTCATAAAATATACAAAAAATAAATGAATCAATAAAACAGGAAAGTATGTTTAATATGTATAATAGAAAGGAAATAAATACATGACCAAAGAAATGCAATTCCAGCTTAAAATTTCAAAGCTGTAAAAAAACTTGGTTGAAATTTTGTTATAATTGACAACAAAGGTTTAAAACCTGGTTTTTAATCATAAATAAAGCTAAACTGATGCTATTTTTAAAGAAATCATTCATGTGAAAGATTAAAATTCCTGAAAACATTAAAACTGAACACGATCCTAAATATTGTGGAAATTCCTAAAGAAATGAAGTTCTGCTAGTTTAATCTGAATGAGACAGAAAATTAGGTAAAAGTTCTGTAAATTATTATTTACCGAACCATAATTATGTAAAGGTTGAAATCTGATTTACTGTCACTCAGTGGAACAAGTATTTGATCTACTCAGAACTGGGTGGAGAAACGCAGGACATGGCCCTGTCCATTGGCTCCTGAGCGTGAAAGTGTTATTGCATTGTTAGCAGAAAAATGACCTCAAGAATAATGCTTCCACCTCCATCCTTGACTGTGGAGATGGTGTGTTTCTGGTCAAACTGAACAGTTCTCTTCCTGTAAACTTGAGCTTGGTTTTGGTCTCATCTGACCAGAGCACTTTCTGCCAAAGCCTCCTTGGGTCACACCATCTAAAACAGGAAACCACTACCATATATGGATTATGAAGAGTTGTCTACAGTCTGGAGGTCACCCACAGTAATCCCAGAGCAGATAGTTTTCTTAGTGAATACATCTTTAATGGAAATATGTCGACAGGATGTCTAGAAGTTGGAAGATGCCAACTTTAGCATCATCAGTGGCTAACTGTTAGCCGGTTGCTGTATTCTTTATAACTGATGGAGGTTTCTTCTGTGCTTCTGTAACAGGTGTTAACAGGTGTACCCCCTTTTCCAAGTTTTGGCATCGTAAACCCAACATTTTCACTCTTTAGTCCAGTTTGTTTTCTGCCTCGTGCTTGCCTTTGTTTGTTTGTTTGTTTGTTTGTTTGTTTGTTTGTTTGTTTTACATATTTCTGTATTTTGACTTTTATTTAATTTGTTTTCCTGGACTTGTGGTTGATAATCTGTTGTTTTTTTTTTAAATGATCTCCTCAATAATGACTGTTGGGGGGGGGGGGGGGGGGCATACGTGCTGGACGTGCAGCTGATGCAACAATTGTTTGTTTGGACTGAAAGTAGGAGGAACAGGAGCAGGAGGAGGAGCAATATGCACACAAACTTATAAAAAGTCACCCAGAGGGAGGAGAGGAAAACAAACCCAGAGAAGAACCAGAACACGTCCAGACGGTCTGTGATTTCCCACCGTTTCTGAAGCATTCGAGGCGATCATGAGCCACGTCGACGTGAAGAACCTGAAGCTGTCCAAGTTTGAGGAGGAGCATTACGATGAGTATGACTGCTACAACCTGACAGACAAATATGCAGGTGAGGAGACGGGTTTCTTGTTTCTGCAGAACTTCACACGAATTATAACTAACGGTTTATCCCGTGCTTGTGTTGCAGAGGGTTCGGCCCGCAAAGGCAGAACCAAGAAGGAGGCTAGTGAGAACACGAACCGACAGAATCCTGCAGGACATGAGAGGAAAATCGTGGAAAAGCTGCAGAACAGCGAGAAAAAGGCCAAGGAGTGAACCCTGAGGTAGCGTTTCTACACCAAATAAATCTCAATAAACTGACTTTAAGTGGAATAAACCGACCCCGATGTACAAAGTGGTTTTTATATTAATGATCATTGAAGGTTGTGGGTTATAGAAGCTGAAATATTAACTGAAAAGAGTTGAAGCATTAATTTGACCCGCTTGTGACGAACATCTGGATCAGAACTCTGAGGACATAGGCGGGTCTGTTGTGACATTTGAGCCCTGCGCCTCCGTTCAGAACTCCTATAGGAATCTGCCGATTTAACCTCCGAGTTCCACTGAAGACTTTAATAATTAAGCAACGTTTTTTTTCTCTCAAACAATAATCTTTTTCCCTAATGCTAACACAAACATACAGATTTTAAAATGTTGTTTTTCAATTAAGTAAAGAAAATGTTTATTTGACTATTATATCAAATACTGGTGACTTAAAAACAACTGGGACTTTAAATGGACAGATGAGCAAGGAGATTTTGAGCATGAAAGTTTTAGGGTTGATTTCAGAGCAGAACCTGAGCTCTGGTTCTGTTGGTTATTTTCCCTTCCTCCACAGTGAAGTTGAGGCTGCCATGCTGCATCCAGACATATTAACCCTTTGAGATCTAAGATGCTCTAAATGTTCTGGTATTTTACAGAAAGTTTTTCTGAAATATTCAGATCACCCAAAAAGCTCCATCTTAAAACTTACTTTGAAACTTATTTACACATTATTTCTATAACTATAAGGTCTCTGAGGTTAAAAGCTTATCTTGATAAGAGGTTTCTGACCCGTTTGTGACAGTTTCATTCAGATTCACCACTTAAAAAGTCAGCGAAAGGCTCAGCAGACAGGTTTTGCTGTGCGTTATTAGATTTTCTCAACTTAACCAAATGTGTGTGTGTGTTTTAACCCAGGGCTGCTTGGATGGCTTTTCCCGGTGATGGACCACAGCCTCCTTGGCGACAGATTGAGACATGTGGATGGCAGGAGTTTATTGGAGCTCCTTTTGGGGCAGGTTTTAAATCTTTGCATGATGAGGAGCCTGCAGAGCCAGGCCTTCACCTTTTTGACGCCTGCAGGTGTTCAAGTGCTGACCTTTCTGTCGACTTGCACCAGAGTCCTGGCTCAGACCACAGCGGTGCAGCTGGGATGATGGGGTGGCAGCTTGGAGACTTTTTTTAATGCTCGTTTTTAATGTTTTATCATTAAAAAAAATTAAAAACAGTCTCTGTGTCTTCATTAGTTGCATCTAAAGTCTGCAGCAGCCATTTACTTTATATATTTTGTATCAATTACATATATAAAATAACCTGGTTGAGAATGTGTGTGTTCAAAATCTCAAACTTTAGTAAAGCCCTGCAGGGTGGCTTAGAGGCCACCAACATCTATAAATGCAGAGACTGAGTGATTATACCAGCTGGTGCACATCCATATGTGCACCTTCAAGGACTGTGCATATGTTCCCCAACCAAAACCCTGCTTTATTGGGGATATAAAACAATACCTTCAAGTCTGGAGTAGAGGGTGACACGGGTGTGGATTTTCTCTCCTGTCTCATCCCGCTTCCACAGAAAAATGTCTTGTCCCATCCTAATCCCAGGCCAGCATAACAAAAAAAATCCTGTCCCGTCCCACTCCTGGTAAATTGACTCCCACTCCCATCCCGCTCCCATTCAGAACGACTCCCACTCCTGTGCCACTCCCATTTTAGTTTTCTTCATTTAGTCTTTTGACAATTTGTTTCTTTGAAGGACCAGTTAGGTCCCTGTTTTTAGCTGTAGTAAAGGCCAGTTAAAGTAAAAAGAATAATAATGAAGAAATAATAAAATATTAAACAAGGAAACAGACCATGCCTATCTTAGTTGAATAAACAAAATGTACATAGTTGTATTTTACTTATTTATTAAGTGGTTGTTTCCTTTGAACAATGACATCATTTTTATGTTTCAAGTTGCTGAAATGAAAGAAAAATGTACCTAGTTAGAGAACTGTACTTGTTGAACAAAAGGCCAAAAAGGCATTACCTTCATAATTTAGAAACTGTACCTCAATGGTTCACAGCCCTGGTCCTCAGGGACCCCTTCCCTGCAGGTTTTAGATGTTTGTCTGCTCCAGAACCTGATTTACATTCTGACATGACCTCCTATACAGGCATCAAGAATGGAGAGTCAAACTGGACAAAATTAATACAATAAAATCATCATTAAATAAATAAATGTTGTGAATGTCCCATAAGTGAAGTAAATGTAACATGAAAGAAATGTAACATTAAATACACCCGTTTTGATATTTATTGAGTTTTATTTTGAAATCGGCCTTAAATAAAATTATCTTCAATCAGACTAAAAGACAGTTTTTATCCACAAGCTGTCAAACAAACTACTGAACTCTGGACCATAAAACTGCATGAAACCACATCTGTTATACTTTATTTCCTTATTACTGCTGCATGATGGGTACTTTTTTGTACACCATTAGTGTTTTTGTTTTTATCGTGATTTGAACGGTTCTTCTTATCCTAAACATTTAATCACATTGTTTACTGCGTGTTAACCTGCATATGACAAATAAACCATATCAATGACATATCAGTGTTTGTTTTATGAGCAGTTTATCATCTGTGCTGTTGCTCCAAAATGCTGAACGCAAAAGTATTGCGTGGAGACGCAAAATAAATAAATTTCCCCATGTCCCCTCACGGGCTTCCGTACCTTACCTCTTAAATCTTTAGCGCACATGGAGCAGTTTTGTTGGTCAGATGAGACTTGACACATGTTGGTACTTTTGGTTTGATGAATGAAGAGATGCAGGACTGATTTAATCCAGAATGTCCTTTAATCTCTGATGAACTTGATTACGACTAAACACGTTTTACAAGCAGCAGACTGCGTGTTAACATCAACTCTCCTGAAGTTCAGTAATATTTGCGACTTTCCTGTCAGCTCTATGAGTTTAATAGATAAGTCCTTATTTCTGACTTTACGTTACAAATCCAATTTTACCACGTCCAGTTCTCCACCTGCGTTTGCTCCCTCCATCCTGAACGCAGGTGGAAAACATCAACCAGAAGCACTGTTGGCTTGTGGGTCGTGTAGTTCATTTGACTCACATTATAGTATAGGCTTCTTGGAAAAAAATTACACAATGGCGGCGTCGATTCAGGTTTTTTTTTCTTAAAGTTTATAACAAAGTCTCAGTTTTACATTTCCAAGGACAATTGATCCTAGTTTATTTTCCCTCCTATTGATTAGCTCCCGCTCCCGTCTGCTCCAGTTCATGTTTTATCCTGTACCGTCCCAATCACGGGATCTTTACTGATGCTATCTCCCGTCCCGCGGGATTCCCGAAAAAATGTCAGCCTCTAGTCTGGAGACCAAGAGAGTCTGGTATGGGCTGCAGAAGGCCATCCTCCCAGAAACTTGAAAGTTAGTGCCTCAACCATAACATATGAATACATGGCAGGAAATTCAGTCTGTCATAAATTACAAAAGATCTATAACCAGAGATCTCCGAGAGGCTGAACACAGACCCACCTTCAAAAGCCTCTTGCAACCCCATGGACACTGCTTTACAGGTGACACATCCACAGGTCCTGAAGCCACTGAAGAAGTTGAACCCCCACAAGGTGGTGGTACCTAATGGAGTCTCTCCCAGAGTACTGAAGGCCTGTTGTGAACAACTAGCTGTGGTGTATGCTGATATCTTCAACCTGTCATTATTCCAGACTGCAGTCCCTTAGATATTCAAAATATCTACCATCATACCAGGCCTTAACAAAACTGACACATCCACCCTGAATGACTTTAGGCCAGTGGCACTCAGATCAGTAGCCATGAAGTGCCAAGAAAGAAAAATGTTTCTAGCACACATCAACCGTATTGTCCTGGACTCTGTTGTTGTTGAATTTTCTTATCAAAGTGGATAGAAGTTGACTCATAACAAGAGAAAATCCGGACTTTGTCTTTATAAGTTTTATTCAAAGGCATTCAGCGTTTGAAGACCCTGACACTGAGGTTAGTCAGTGAAACAGAGTCCTGATCAACATTTACACACAGTATTTATACCAGAACATGACAGTTTTATCTCAACTTAAAAGAGTCTGTGTTTTATGACCCCAGACCCTTCTCGGGTTCAGAGGTGACAAAGTTATCTGGGAACCCATCTGTCCTTCCCAACACATCATCCTAACTGTGGGTTTTAACCATTAAACTTCTGATAATGGCTTTTACAGCTTCCTCCTCTAACACAGATGTTCAGAGGAGTGAGGTAAACCAAAGGTCATACACTTTGGGACACTTACTGCAAGAATTTCCATTACACTCCCTTCTTCTGATTACAAGATAATCACAACTAAAGGAAAATTCTTCAAAACCATCACCCCTCTCAGCTAACAGATAATCCAAAGCCATTCTAGTTTGCAAACTCATCGTTCTAATAGCTTAGGCTCATTGAAGTATAAGTTGTGACTGTAGGTAGTAAATGAGCTAGATAACATACTCCAGACCAAGTAGCAGGCAGATACAGATATAATCTATTTCCACACATCCAACCCATGTTCTGAGGACATGAGAACCCATCTCTACTAGGAAAAGTAACAAGAATCCTGGTTAATTTACCTGCCATGCCATACAACTAACCTCCATCCGGTAAGGCTGTAAGATTAAGAATTAAGATTAACACAAAGGGATCTGGAGCCAAAGATTCTGAAATACTATAAGGATCAGTTCTGATAGGATATGACTCAAATTTATGTCTGTTGATTAAAGCACATAAAACAGATATAATAGTGTTGCAACCTTCTGTCTTTCCAAGGAAATAAGGTGTACTTTCCTCCAGTGTAATACAAATATCTGGATCTTTAATCGGATTTCTATTACCCCGAATTCTATAAAGAGTTCCCGTAGACGCACACGTTAAATTAATCTCACTAGAAAATCTACTAACATTTCTGCTTGCCCGTACAGTATAATTCCTCAGATTAGCCTTACATTGTCTTTGCTGTACCATTTCCCAAAATGAACACAAGAGTAATAAAAATACTTGCAATACCAATCATTAGCATCAGAACAGACCATCTTCCATATAGCTGCATCGTGACCTTGAAGTGGAATGTCCTTTCTTCTGGTACTGAAAGCAAACAGTTTTTTTCCAAAGAAAACAAATTATAAACACAACTCAAAAAAACAAAAATCCTGCTGTCTCTCCTGAGTGGCTTCAAGCTGCCCTGTTACCAGTCTGGTACAGGTGGGCGGTCGTAGGAAGCTCCTCTAGAAATATATTTAGAAACAGGAACTCTAACCTGCTGGAAGTTAAGCTTCCATAGTCCAACTAAACAACGGTGGAAATGAACACATTTCAAATTTGTACCATAATGATAAATATCAAGCAATAAACATGAAAGTTAGATAAAAACATCAGAGATTTCCTCCTCAGAGTCAGTCTCGCTGTCAAAGTGGGAGGAAAGAATCTCTCACTGTGGTGTGTGTGCAGTGAGGCAAATGACCTTATGATTTCTAACTTTCAGGCAATGCGATGGCCTTAAGTAGATTCTGAAATAACGTTGCACTGCCCAAGGGATTATTGTGCCCTTGTAAGAACAGTGTTCTTCAACTACCTCTTCAATCACTCGCCAGTGATCAGCTTACAGTTCTTTGTCTTGTGGTGGTCCGCTGTCCTCACACCTTTCAGCCGTGGATGATCCAGTTGGAAGATGACTTGTCTCCTGGAAGCCAGATGAAGCTGGAGGAGCTGGAGCTTTCCTGCAGCTTTCCTGGGTGACTAGTAGGATCTGATATGGGCCATTCCAGCACCTGGACTTCCTGTGTTTTCTCCTAAATTCTCTGACCAGAATCCAGTCGCCAGGAATAAAGGACTGGAGGGTGGAAGTGGCTGTTTCTGGTAATGCAGCCTTCACCGTCTGTGAAACTTGAGAAAACACAGTGGACAGGTTTTGACAGTAAAGCAACATCCTATCTTCACACTAAGATGTGGAAGAAAATGATCTTGGCAATAACCCCATGTCCAAATTAGGAGACCTGCCACACAGCACTTCAAAAGGACTGAGATTTACCTGTGTCCTTTGTCTCAATCTCATATAAGTGAGAACAATAGGTAGAGTCTTCACAACACTTGGCTAATTTTCAATTCAAAGTCCCATTCTCAAACCTAAGTGCTTAACTACATGAACTTCATCAAAACATCCAACAAAATCCAAAGAATTGATCTTCTGACTTCACCTGATATACTAGCAGTAACCATCAGCTAAATATTCTGAATATCAAAAATGTGACATGATGTTTGAGGAAGGTCTGATTACAGGTCAATATTTCCATAGTTTCAGAAAACCCAAAAAGAATTTCAAAAATGGTCTAATCTGTGGAGATGTAAAATTTCACAAAAGAATCAACACCATAATTTCAGAGAGGTTTTCATAATGTGGTCTTAGGGAGCTATGCACCATTTATAGAAACAAAGTACAACGTCTCTCTCGTATTGTCACTAAGTCCTCACTGGAGGTATGAGCTACCCTTTTTCCCATGAGTGCTAAAACTTTTGGAACCCCATGTTACTTTATTCTGACATTCCCCTCTTCTGATGCAGGGTCCAACCCATATTAGTGAACCTTAAACTGCAAAACTGTTAACATGAACCTACCTCAGAAACAAGCTGCTTCTTAACTCTCCTGAAAACTCAAAGTTTTAATCAATCTGGGATTTAGAAACATTATTCTAAACATCCATCCATCAACCATCCATCCATCCATCAACCATCAACCATCCATCCATCATCCATCCATCAACCATCCATCCACCCATCAACCATCCATCCATCCATCAACCATCAACCATCCATCCATCATCCATCCATCAACCATCCATCCACCCATCAACCATCCATCCATCCATCAACCATCCATCCATCATCCATCCATCAACCATCCATCCACCCATCAACCATCCATCCATCCATCAACCATCAACCATCCATCCATCCATCCATCCATCCATCAACCATCAACCATCCATCCATCCATCCATCCATCCATCCATCCATCCATCCATCCATCCATCCATCAACCATCCACCCATCCATCAACCATCCATCCATCCATCAACCATCAACCATCCATCCATCCATTCATCCATCCATCAACCATCCATCCACCCATCAACCATCCATCCATCCATCAACCATCCATCCATCCATCCATCCATCCATCCATCCATCCATCCATCAACCATCCATCCATCCATCCATCCATTTACCATCCATCCATCAACCATCCATCCATCCATCCATCCATCATCCATCCATCAACCATCCATCCACCCATCAACCATCAACCATCCATCCATCCATCCATCCATCCATCCATCCATCCATCAACCATCCATCCACCCATCAACCATCCATCCATCCATCAACCATCAACCATCCATCCATCCATCCATCCATCCATCCATCAACCATCCATCCACCCATCAACCATCCATCCATCCATCAACCATCAACCATCCATCCATCCATCCATCCATCCATCCATCCATCCATCAACCATCCATCCATCCATCCATCCATCCATCAACCATCCATCCATCAACCATCCATCCATCCATCCATCCATCATCCATCCATCAACCATCCATCCATCCATCAACCATCAACCATCCATCCATCCATCAACCATCAACCATCCACCCATCCATCAACCATCCATCCATCCATCAACCATCAACCATCCATCCATCCATTCATCCATCCATCAACCATCCATCCACCCATCAACCATCCATCCATCCATCAACCATCCATCCATCCATCCATCCATCCATCCATCCATCCATCCATCAACCATCCATCCATCCATCCATCCATTTACCATCCATCCATCAACCATCCATCCATCCATCCATCCATCATCCATCCATCAACCATCCATCCACCCATCAACCATCCATCCATCCATCAACCATCAACCATCCATCCATCAATCCATCAACCATCCATCCATCCATCAACCATCCATCAACCATCAACCATCCATCCATCAACCATCCATCAACCATCCATCCATCCATCAACCATCAACCATCCATCCATCAATCCATCAACCATCCATCCATCAATCCATCAACCATCCATCCATCCATCAACCATCCATCCATCCATCAACCATCAACCATCCATCCATCAATCCATCAACCATCCATCCATCCATCAACCATCAACCATCCATCCATCAACCATCAACCATCCATCCATCAACCATCAACCATCCATCCATCCATCCATCAACCATCCATCCATCCATCCATCAACCATCCATCCATCCATCCATCCATCATCCATCCATCAACCATCCATCCACCCATCAACCATCCATCCATCCATCAATTCATCAACCATCCTTCCATCCATCAACCATCCATCCATCCATCCATCAACCATCCATCCATCCATCCATCCATCAACCATCCATCCATCCATCCATCCATCCATCATCCATCCATCAACCATCCATCCACCCATCAACCATCAATCCATCCATCAATCCATCAACCATCCATCCATCCATCCATCCATCCATCAACCATCCATCCATCCATCCATCATCCATCCATCAACCATCCATCCACCCATCAACCATCCATCCACCCATCCATCCATCCATCAACCATCAACCATCCATCCACCCATCAACCATCCATCCATCCATCAACCATCCATCCATCCATCCATCCATCAACCATCCATCCATCAACCATCCATCCATCCATCCATCCATCATCCATCCATCAACCATCCATCCACCCATCAACCATCAACCATCCATCCATCCATCCATCCATCCATCCATCCATCCATCAACCATCCATCCATCCATCCATCCATCAACCATCCATCCATCAACCATCCATCCATCCATCCATCCATCATCCATCCATCAACCATCCATCCACCCATCAACCATCAACCATCCATCCATCCATCCATCCATCCATCCATCCATCCATCCATCAACCATCCATCCACCCATCAACCATCCATCCATCCATCAACCATCAACCATCCATCCATCCATCCATCCATCCATCCATCCATCCATCAACCATCCATCCATCCATCCATCCATCCATCAACCATCCATCCATCAACCATCCATCCATCCATCCATCCATCATCCATCCATCAACCATCCATCCATCCATCAACCATCAACCATCCATCCATCAATCCATCAACCATCCATCCATCCATCCATCCATCATCCATCCATCAACCATCCATCCACCCATCAACCATCCATCCATCCATCAACCATCAACCATCCATCCATCAATCCATCAACCATCCATCCATCCATCAACCATCCATCAACCATCAACCATCCATCCATCAACCATCCATCAACCATCCATCCATCCATCAACCATCAACCATCCATCCATCAATCCATCAACCATCCATCCATCAATCCATCAACCATCCATCCATCCATCAACCATCCATCCATCCATCAACCATCAACCATCCATCCATCAATCCATCAACCATCCATCCATCCATCAACCATCAACCATCCATCCATCAACCATCAACCATCCATCCATCAACCATCAACCATCCATCCATCCATCCATCAACCATCCATCCATCCATCCATCAACCATCCATCCATCCATCCATCCATCATCCATCCATCAACCATCCATCCACCCATCAACCATCCATCCATCCATCAATTCATCAACCATCCATCCATCCATCAACCATCCATCCATCCATCCATCAACCATCCATCCATCCATCCATCCATCAACCATCCATCCATCCATCCATCCATCCATCATCCATCCATCAACCATCCATCCACCCATCAACCATCCATCCATCCATCAATCCATCAACCATCCATCCATCCATCCATCCATCCATCAACCATCCATCCATCCATCCATCATCCATCCATCAACCATCCATCCACCCATCAACCATCCATCCACCCATCCATCCATCCATCAACCATCAACCATCCATCCATCAATCCATCAACCATCCATCCATCCATCCATCCATCCATCAACCATCCATCCATCCATCCATCATCCATCCATCAACCATCCATCCACCCATCAACCATCCATCCATCCATCAACCATCAACCATCCATCTATCAATCCATCAACCATCCATCCATCCATCCATCATCCATCCATCAACCATCCATCCACCCATCAACCATCCATCCATCCATCAACCATCAACCATCCATCCATCAATCCATCAACCATCCATCCATCCATCAACCATCCATCCATCCATCAACCATCCATCCATCCATCAACCATCAACCATCCATCCATCAATCCATCAACCATCCATCCATCAATCCATCAACCATCCATCCATCCATCAACCATCCATCCATCCATCAACCATGAACCATCCATCCATCAATCCATCAACCATCCATCCATCCATCAACCATCAACCATCCATCCATCAATCCATCAACCATCCATCCATCCATCAACCATCAACCATCCATCCATCAACCATCAACCATCCATCCGTCAACCATCAACCATCCATCCATCAACCATCAACCATCCATCCATCAATCCATCAACCATCCATCCATCCATCAACCATCAACCATCCATCCATCAACCATCAACCATCCATCCATCAATCCATCAACCATCCATCCATCCATCAACCATCAACCATCCATCCATCAATCCATCAACCATCCATCCATCCATCCATCCATCAACCATCCATCCATCCATCCATCCATCATCCATCCATCAACCATCCATCCACCCATCAACCATCCATCCATCAACCATCCATCCATCCATCAACCATCCATCAACCATCCATCCATCAACCATCCATCCATCCATCCATCCATCAACCATCCATCCATCCATCCATCATCCATCCATCAACCATCCATCCATCCATCAACCAACAATCCATCAACCATCCATCCATCCATCAACCATCCATCAACCATCCATCCATCAACCATCCATCCATCCATCATCCATCAACCATCCATCAACCATCCATCTATCAACCATCAATCAACCATCCATCAACCATCCATCCATCAACCATCCATCAACCATCCATCCATCCATCAAACATCCATCAACCATCCATCTATCAACCATCCATCAACCATCCATCCATCCATCAACCATCCATCCATCAACCATCCATCAACCATCCATCCATCCATCAACCATCCATCAACCATCCATCTATCAACCATCCATCAACCATCCATCCATTCATCAACCATCCATCCATTCATCAACCATTCATCAACCATCCATCCATCAACCATCCATCCATCCATCAACCATCCATCAACCATCCATCCATCCATCAACCATCCATCAACCATCCATCCATCCATCAACCATTCATCAACCATTCATCCATGCATCCAGCAATGTCTTTAATTCTGAGCTTTTATTGATTTATGCAGCTTTCTTTTTCCAGGATGTAACAATTATACATACAGGCTCAAATATATACATACGCCCCCCGCTAAAAGTCACGGTTGAAAATGAATCATAACTCAAAGCAAACCAGCATTAAGATCCAGGAACAGCCTTACCAAAACCAGAAGAAGAAAACATGTGAGAGAGGCTGCAGAGGGGCCTTCAGCAACATTAAAGCAATCACCTGTATGGTTACTTTGTCTGGTCTGTAGGGCAGCAGATCCTAAATGTTTTAGTCCATGCACGGCAGCCAGAACCTAGCCCTGAGAACTTGTGGGGTCACGTGAAGAGCCTGTCCAGACGTTCTCACTGTCTGACAGATTTGGATTGTTGTTTGAGTGTCATGATCTGCCTGTTAGGGTTTGCATTTGAGTTCCCTGCCTGTTTTCTCAACTACCCCAGTTTATTCTTGTGTTTAGATTGCCTTCTTGGGTTCCTGTGTTAAGATGTTTTAGTTTACAGGTCCTTCTCAAAATATTAGCATATTGTGATAAAGTTCATTATTTTCCATAATGTCATGATGAAAATTTAACATTCATATATTTTAGATTCATTGCACACTAACTGAAATATTTCAGGTCTTTTATTGTCTTAATACGGATGATTTTGGCATACAGCTCATGAAAACCCAAAATTCCTATCTCACAAAATTAGCATATAATTAAAAGGGTCTCTAAACGAGCTATGAACCTAATCATCTGAATCAACGAGTTAACTCTAAACACCTGCAAAAGATTCCTGAGGCCTTTAAAACTCCCAGCCTGGTTTATCACTCAAAACCCCAATCATGGGTAAGACTGCCGACCTGACTGCTGTCCAGAAGGCCACTATTGACACCCTCAAGCAAGAGGGTAAGACACAGAAAGACATTTCTGAACGAATAGGTTGTTCCCAGAGTGCTGTATCAAGGCACCTCAGTGCCAAAATGCCAGAAGTCCAGTGTCAAGTACCCACAGTCAGTGATGGTCTGGGGTGCCGTGTCAGCTGCTGGTGTTGGTCCACTGTGTTTTATCAAGGGCAGGGTCAATGCAGCTAGCTATCAGGAGATTTTGGAGCACTTCATGCTTCCATCTGCTGAAAAGCTTTATGGAGATGAAGATTTCATTTTTCAGCACGACCTGGCACCTGCTCACAGTGCCAAAACCACTGGTAAATGGTTTACTGACCATGGTATCACTGTGCTCAATAGGCCTGCCAACTCTCCTGACCTGAACCCCATAGAGAATCTGTGGGATATTGTGAAGAGAACGTTGAGAGACTCAAGACCCAACACTCTGGATGAGCTAAAGGCCGCTATCGAAGCATCCTGGGCCTCCATAAGACCTCAGCAGTGCCACAGGCTGATTGCCTCCATGCCACGCCGCACTGAAGCAGTCATTTCTGCAAAAGGATTCCCGACCAAGTATTGAGTGCATAACTGTACATGATTATTTGAAGGTTGACGTTTTTTGTGTTAAAAACACTTTTCTTTTATTGGTCGGATGAAATATGCTAATTTTGTGAGATAGGAATTTTGGGTTTTCATGAGCTGTATGCCAAAATCATCCGTATTAAGACAAAAAAAGACCTGAAATATTTCAGTTAGTGTGCAATGAATCTAAAATATATGAATGTTAAATTTTCATCATTACATTATGGAAAATAATGAACTTTATCACAATATGCTAATATTTTGAGAAGGACCTGTATGTGAAGGTGATTTCCTCTTCTGAAACAATCTATTGAAGACAAATCCAACAACAATGATGGGTAGACCCCAGCAATTTAAATACAAAGGCTTAATACAGGAATATATGATCACTGTGGGGAAGGTGGAACAATACAAGCTGTTTAATGAAATGTCAGAAATATGAGCAAGAAAGATTTCCGAGGAGAGATTTTGAAAAGATTAAAGAAAAGTTTAAATTTACCATCTTACCATAAAATGTTTAGGCAAATAGACGCGTTGCAACGAAACTAAGGCAGCAAACAATACAGATTCTAATACGATTTTTAAAAAACTACATTATTCAATAGAATTTAATGATAGTTTACATAGTAATACATGACGAAACACACTCCATACCAGTTGGTGGCGGTAATGCGCACCTTCATTTTTGCCAATAAACATTTGAAAAAGAAGAAGAAGAAGCGAAGTTGATGCTAATTTTGTGGCTCGTAAACACAGAAGTGACCCTGTTTGGTGAGCCTTTTTCTTAGCTTGCATCAAATAAACTGCAGATATATTTGTGTTATTATATTTTCACATTGAAATGATGTTTATTTAGAATCAGCGCAGGCGGGATTATTCAGGAGCCGCTAACCGCATCAACGGTTCTACGCTTTAAGTTTTCAACATTTACGACCTTTATTCGGCCTCTAAGTCCAGGACTGAGAGTAGAGTGGAGGCTTGGATGGATGTTGGGTCTGTGGCAGGAGACTCTAGAAGGTTAGCTGAGATGATGCAGTGGAGGAAGGTGGACAGATTGTGTGTTCAGAAGACCAGGTGGAAAGGCAGCAAGTCTAGGAGCTTAGGAGCAGGAGTCAAGCTGTTCCATCATGGTGGAGGAGAAGAGAAACGATGTAGGAGTTATCTTGAAGGAAGAGATTATCAGGAAGGTTCTGGAGGAGAGAACAGTGGTAGGATGTGTGCTAGAGCGAGGTCGATGAGGTGATGCAGAATATCTCCAGAGATGAGAGAGTGGTGGTTGGTGCAGATCTCAATGGACATGTTGGAGCAGGAGGCAGAGATGGTGAGGAAGTGATGGCAGGGTTGGTGTCCGGAACAGGAATCCAGAAGGACAGTTGGTGGTAGACATCTCAAAGAGGATGCAAGAGGCTGTAGTGAATACTTTCTTCTAGAAGAGACAGGAACACAGGACATGGCCTACAGGAGCAGAGGTAGGAGCACACAGGTGGATTTCATCTTGTGTAGAAGATGTCATCTGCTGGTAGTGGAAGGTGAGAGTGTTGCCAGACAGCACAGGATGGTGGTGTGTAGAATGACTGATGAGGAAGATGAAGAAGAGCAGAGGACAAAATGGTGGACGCTGGTAAAGGAAGAAGGTTCTGTGGTTTTCAAGGAGGAATTAGACAGGTTCTGGCCAGGAGGACCTTCCAGATGACTGGAGGTTTCATCTCCAGACTAAAATATGAAATTACTGTTTTCTTCAAACGTTTCTGTTTTTATCCTGAGAAAAAAACGAATAAATATTTTTATTAATGACTATTTCTATATGTATGCTCATAGTGACATCATTAATATTTGACCACCTAGTGTACAAAAGTATCTAGAAGTACTTTTACCTCAGTAGACTGGATGTTCTGGCTGTCTTCCTGTTGGAGAACTTTCTGGCTCCAGCTTCTCTAAGCATCATTTAGCTTCATTGTATCGTTTGGCGTCATTTCCAGTTCTGACCCGCTGATTCTCATCTGGACCAATTCTAGTTTTACTGCCTATAGTAATATAATGGAAGCAATGTGTTCTTTAATCCAGGCAGCGTTGTGTTCCTCTGTCCCTGAGCTTCACGTGGTTTTTGTTCAAATTAGAAAGAAGGTCCATGCTGTTTATGGACCAAAAACTGGTGAAAGTTCTTAGTTTTCATGCATTAAATGAATGACATCAGCTGTTCTAGTATTGGACCTGCTGAACACCAAACAGATGAGACCAGAGGAAGGTGTCAGATACTAGTGCTTAATCTGGTCCAGTGGTCCAGAAGAGCTGTTTGGTTCTGTCAGGATTTGAAGGAATCTGTCTCCACTGTAGAACAACCCAGGCCTGGTTGGACCAGAGCAAGCTGTTCTGTTTCCCATCTGATGTTAAGTTGGTATAAAAATGAATCCCTAATCTGTCTTCCACTCATTAATGTCAGAATGGTGACCTTTGACCTGCGTTGATTTTTACTCTGAACTGTGAGCAAAGATCTGCAAGATTATTGAAATCTTGGTATTTCTCTGTGATCCCAGAAGAAACATGTCGGCTGATACAAAGATCGCAGAGCTGCTCACTGAGCTCCATCAGCTCATCAAACAGACACAGGTGAGTTTAGTCAGCCAGGATCCTGCTCACCTGTCAGGTGTTTGGAGAACGAATGAACTCCATGTTTCCTGTTTCAGGAGGAGAGGTCTCGCAGCGAACACAATCTGCTCAACATCCAGAAGACACACGAGAGGATGCAGACAGAGAACAAGAGTCAGTCATACGTTTAACACACTTTTTACGTTTTTAACTCCACGGAACATAAAGTCAATTTGATCTGGGGATAAAGATGGAGACCATTAGGAAATAAATGAATGAATAAATAAATAAAAGGTGTTTCATTCATTCATTTCCTGTCAGTCCCTGATTTCTTTTCTGTTTTGTCTCGACTGTCAATCAACCAGAGTTGAGGTCTGTCCATTGCCAAATTTCAGGCGACACACATTCCAACTGAAGTTTTTCCCTCCCCCTAATTTTCCTATCCCTTCCCCAAACACGCCTTTGGAATGTGGTTTTCCATTATCATGGAGAAGATGTGGTCCTGAAGGAAGCAGATGTTGCTCTGCTGGACCTTTCGGCATCACAGAGGAGGAAATGATCCAAGCCCATATCATGATAAAACCTCCTACCTCACAGAGCCTGGCTGCAGGCTGGATGCTCCTTTTCCAACAAACATCTGGAGAACGTTCAGGATGTTCTGCTTTGTAGAGGGAGACACGTGTGGTTCTGTGAGGAACTTTGGTTTTTAATAACTTCAATAATTTTGATCCTCCTGATCTTTTGACATTCCTCCATCCTGCTGATTCCAAGTCATAAAGTTTCCTGGTCCCAACTTTTCTTGGAAAGTGTTGCCGCCTGAAAGGAGGGAAAATGAATTCTGTGGACCTGTGAGGTTCTGTGAGTTTTCATGCGAACAACAGGTGGAAACATCTCGTCAGTGTTTGTTCTTCTGTCTCCTTCAGCGTCTCCATATTACCGCACCAAACTGAGGGGCCTGTACACCACAGCTAAAGCAGACGCAGAGGCCGAATGCAGGTGATCTCATGTTCTTCTGTGAACACCTGATGATCTCCTGGATCCTTCCTGCTTTATTTCCTGTTTTCCTCTGTTTCCCTGCCTTTAGCATCCTGCGTCATGCTCTGGATAAAATAGCAGAAATCAAGTCTCTGCTGGAGGAGAGGAGGATCGGTAGGTTTGGAGGAATTCATCTCATTTTAAATTTCACGTCATTTTGTGTCTTTGCCTCAAGTGAAGTTTTGCTCTTCAGCTGCTAAGATGGCGGGAGTTTACAGCGACAGCGACCCTCCCAGGAAGACGATGAGACGCGGCGTCCTGATGACGCTGCTGCAGCAGTCGGCCATGACGCTCCCGCTTTGGATCGGCAAACCTGGAGAGAGGTACCTCCTCCAACACTTCATGATGGATCCTGGTACCTTCAGACTCTTGATCCAGCCCATAGTTCAGTTTTGTTCCTGCTGTGATCCAGATGTTCCTGTCATGTTTTAAAGAACTTCTGATGAAAAGGTTCCGTATTGAGTCCAGAACCCGATCATTTAGAACCTGATCATCTTATTCTATTATAAATTATATTTTTGTTGATTTCTATATATGAATATTTTCTCTGTTGCTGCTTCTTCTGAACTTGTGGAAATCCTCTCAGTCATTCTTCAGAAGAACTTCTAGACCCGATTCTTCTCTGATGATGACCACTTCCTGTAACTCTCAGCTTTTTTTCTCCAGATGTTCCAAAACAGTCTTCTGCTGCTGTCCATCCTTGTTCTCCCTGCAGACCTTCAGTCTGTCCTTCATGCTTTTCTTGGACAGAAGAAGCTTCTTTGTTCCCCTTGTTGTTTGCCTGCTGTGCTCTGAGATGCACCCTCCCTGCTTTTGGATTCAAGCTCTGCACTGGTGGCCCACTCAGGAGAAGCTGGTCATGAAGCTCTCAGCTTGGAGTTCTTGATGCTCCAGAAATCTGCTCCTCCTGGTGTAATGTTCTCAGCAGCAGTTTCCTGCTGAGGCTGTTTGGATGTAGTGATGATGCTGCAGCTTCTCTTTAGAGGGAACCTTTGCTAACAGAAGGAGACAAAGATCTCAGAACATCTGATCTGATGGAGTGATTTCATCTGGACTCTCCCCAGCTTCATCTGTTCTGTTTTTGTTGATGTTTGAGATCCTTCCTGCCTCTTTGTGGCTAAAATGTCTGCATTCTCTGGCAGCCCTCCTCCTCTGTGTGGAGCAATCTCGGCCAGCAGCGACTACGTGGCCAAGCAGGGCGACAAGGTGGCGGCGAGGGTGAAGGCCGTTGACGGAGACGAGCAGTGGATCCTGGCCGAGGTGGTCAGCTACAACCACTCCACCAACAAGTGAGGCCGAGGCTCGGTTCAGACAGAGAGGATGAAGATCCTTTAAACATCTGAGGTCCTGATGTTTCTGTTCTCTCTCTGCAGATATGAAGTAGACGACATCGATGAAGAAGGCAAGGAGTGAGTAGATGTTCTCTCTGACAAACTTTGTTCAGTTTCTGAAACTGTTGTAGCTGAGGAGCTGCTGGCGGGTTTTTGTGGTTCTGAAAACGGGACTAGAAGAATCTGGTTTTGTTTCGGTTAACAAACATCTTCTTTTAGAAAAAAACTCTCACAGGTTAGAAAGGAACGGAACCCAGAATGTGTTCCCAACTGGACCAGAAACTTAAAACCTGAAACAGTGGAGAAGCTCAGAGGAGCTGCTGCAGGCAGGAATGATCCAATCTGAGTGCAGACTCTGATTCTGGTTCCGGTTTCTATTAGGAGACACACTCTGAGCCGGCGGAGAATAATCCCTCTGCCTCAGTGGAAAGCCAACCCAGAGACGGACCCTGAGGCCCTGTTCAGTAAGGACCAGCTGGTTCTGGCCCTCTACCCACAGACCACCTGCTTCTACCGGGCCCTGATCCACACACCACCACACAGGGTGAGGTTCTCTGCTCGACTCCTAGAGTTTTATGTTGAAACCAAAGCTCCTGACTCCATATTTAAAAGGTTCTGTCCGGTTATGGGATATTTGTGGTAGTAAATGAAAGCTCCAGAACCCTGCAGAACTATTTCTGCTTCGTTTTTGTCATTGTGTTAAACATCAAACTCCACAGGGTCACTGGGATTTCTGTGACAGAACCAAGACAAAGTAGTCTATAACTGTAAAAATCTGAAAAGTGTGGCGTGCCATTTTTCAGCCTCCCTTTACTTTGACCTAAACATTAACTGGGAGAACGTGCAGACCAGACCAGGATTCAAACCCAGGACCTTCTGTCTGCCAGGCAGCAGTTCTACCAACAGCACCACTCTGAAGCCCATTCTGTGATTTTAATTTAAAATAATTAAAACATTTGTGGACTGTAACTAATTTCAGTTTTACAGTTTTGTGAAGCGTGGCATAAAGTTCAGAGGTCAGTGGTTTAGGTCGAAGCATCCTCATGTGTTACAATGGCCTAGTCAAAGTCCAGACTGAGCTTGAGCTGTTTTACAAAGAAGAGGTCAGTCTGTAGATGTTCAAAGCTGCAGTCAGAAGTTTCTGCAGATTATTGACTGAAGGGCTGAAAATGATCACATGCTGCACTTTTCAGGTTCTTATTAGTAAAAACGTTGAAGATCATAAATTATTCTCCATCCAGGTCAGAGGTCACAGATCTGCTCTGCTTTGTGCAGCTATAAATAAGCCTGCCTTTGTGTCGGTCTGTCACATAAAGTTCCAATAAAATACAAGAACGTTTGAGGTTGGAATGGGAATACTTCTTTAAGACGCTCTGGACCAGGGGGGCTCAAGTCCAGTCCTGGACATTTGTTGACCTGCAGATTTTTGGATGCATCTCTTCTCCAACACACCTGAATTCCTTTATCAGCATTCAGTCCTTCAGCTCTGCGGAGGCCTGGTACCAATCCATTCATCTGGTTCCGGTGTGTTGGAGCAGGGACGCATCGAAAAGCTGCAGGACGGTAGCTCCCCGGGACTGGACCTGGGTTCTGTGGAACTACAGAGGATGGGAGGTTCTAACTGCTACCCAACAGCAGCAGCTCAGTCGAGCCGTTTCCATGGCAACCAGCTTCCTGGTTTCACGTGAGATGAAAGTGTTTTTTGTGCTTTGACCCACTGAGCTCAGTTCTGATGATTCCAGGAGTCAAGGATGTGACAGAGAACCTTCTGTTCTTCTCCCGGTTCTGACTCTGAGTGGGAGTCTGATCCAACTGACCTCGGTGTGTGTGTGTTTGCAGCCTCAGGACGATTACTCGGTGCTGTTTGAGGACACATCGTACGCTGACGGCTACTCTCCTCCACTCAACGTGGCCCAGCGGTACGTGGTGGCCTGCAAGGAGAACAAGAAGAAGTGAGGAACGGCTGGAGACCGACTGAAGCCTTCATCTGCTGGATCAACCCATTTCTCTCTGCTCTGGTTGTTTCTGTGAGCATGTTGATTGATAAACTGAGTCCACTGGTCTAAGAATGTTCTGGTCAAACCTGAAACATTTTCATGGAGGATCGCCTGCTGGTCACAGGAGGAACTGCAGGAATGAGATCTTCATTGACGGCCCAAACTGTTTTATTTCCAGGTAGATTGTTGTTTTGTGGCATAAAGTTTCCTGATGAAACTGTTCATGTGTTTTCCTTTTAAAACAAACAGTAAAATAAAGGATGCATCAGCATGAGAGCAGAGGACGCTTTTAAGGAAGTAGGAAATCAAAAGCAAACTTTGCTTTTATGCGTTTCTAGGTTTCCATGGAAACAGTGATTTACACCACAGGATTTCTAGCAGGACATAAATTTACCTGGCATCTCCAGAAATTACAAAAACAGCTGAATGTTTCCTTAATTCAGTTCAAAAACTGAAACTTATGAAGAGTTTTAAAGGTTCTGAAGCAAAGCTCAAGAGTTCTGGTGAGATTCACCGAGTTTGGACTGCAGCTGGAGTTAGAACCCCAAGCTCCACCACACAGACGTATCGAGGACATGAAATAGAACTGTTGGTCCCAGTCCTGAAGCAATTCAATTCAGTTTATTTATATAACTTCAATTCACAACACACGTCGTCTCAAGGTTCTTCACAAAGTCAGGTTCATACATTCCAATTAATCGTAACCATTGAACAGTGCAGTCAGATTCAGTTATTTATTCAAATTGGATAAAAAGTTTTTCTATCTAAGGAAACCCAGCAGATTACATCCAGTCAGTGACTTGCAGCATTCACTCCTCCTGGATGAACATGTAGAGACAGTGGACAGTCACTGGCGTTGACTTTGCAGCAATCCCTCATACTGAGCATGCATGTAGCGACAGTGGAGAGGAAAAACTCCCTTTTAACAGGAAGAAACCTCCAGCAGAACCAGAACCAGGCTCAGTGTGAGCGGCCATCTGCCACGACCGACTGGAGGTTTGAGAGAACAGAGCAGAGACACAAAGAGAACAAAGAAGCACTGATCCAGGAGTACTTTCTATGGGAAGGAAAAGTAAATGTTAATGGATGTAGCTCCTTTAGTCGTTTCATCTAGAAAGAAAGAACAGATAAACTCTGAGCCAGTTTTCAAGGTTAGAGTCTGAAAGAGAGAACATAGAGTTAGTCACAGTAGAAGCTCAGTCAGTAGCCATGTCTAGGAGAGAGAAAGGGTTAAACACTGAAAGACAGGGTCATGTGGATCATTGGTAGAAGGTGAGCATTAAGTTGTTGCCCGCAGAAGCTTGGACGATGCCCCTCTCCAGAAAGGTGTCACTGGTAGACACAGAGTCAGGCCAGGTGTAGCTTCTAGAAAGAGAAAAGAGAGATCAAAGTTAAAAACTGAAATAACAGCAAACAATGCAAAACTGGAGAGTAGTGTGAGAATGTAGCGAAGAGGGTGAAAGTGGTCATTATGTCCTCCAGCAGCCTAAGCCTATAGCAGCATAACTACAGAGATAGCTCAGGATAAACTAAGCCACTCTAACTATAAGCTTTATCAAAAAGGAAAGTTTTAAGCCTAGCCTTAAAAGTAGACAGGGTGTCTGCCTCACGGACTAAAACTGGGAGCTGGTTCCACAGGAGAGGAGCCTGATAACTAAAGGATCTGCCTCCCATTCTACTTCTAGAGACTCTAGGAACCACCAGTAAACCTGCAGTCTGAGAACAAAGTGCTCTGTTAGGAACATATGGACCAATCAGATCTCTGATGTATGATGGAGCTAGATCATTAAGGGCTTTATATGTGAGGAGGAGAATTTTAAATTCTATTCTGGATTTAACAGGGAGCCAATGAAGGGAAGCTAAAATAGGAGAAATATGATCTCTCTTTTTAATTTTCATCAGAACTCTTGCTGCAGCATTTTGAATCAGCTGAAGGCTTTTAACTGCATTTTGTGGACATCCTGATAGTAAAGAATTACAATAGTCCAGCCTTGAAGTAACAAATGCATGGACTAGTTTTTCAGTGTCACTCCTGGACAGGATATTTCTAATTTTGGCAATGTTCTGGAGATGAAAGAAGGAAATCCTAGAAACCTGTTTAATATGGGATTTAAATGACATGTCCTAGTCAAAGATAACACCAAGGTTTTTTACTTTATTATCAGAGGTCAATTTAATACCATCCAGGTTAAGTGATTGACTAAGCAGTTTCTTTTTTAAAGACTCCGGTCCAAAGACGACAACTTCTGTCTTGTCTGAATTTAGAAGCAGAAAATTTAAAGTCATCCAAGTTTTTATATCTTCAAGACATGCTTGTAGTCTATTTAACTGGTTGGGCTCATCAGGATTTATGGATAAGTAAAGCTGAGTATCATCAGCGTAACAGTGAAAATGTATCCTATGCTGCCTGATAATTTGACCTATTGGAGGCATATATATAGTAAAGAGAATTGGCCCAAGTACTGAACCCTGTGGTACTCCACAATTAACCCTGGAGTTTAAAGATGATTTATCATTTACATGAACAAACTGGAATCTGTCAGACAGATAAGATTTAAACCAGCCTAGCGCTGTTCCCCTGATCCCTACAACATATTCCAGCCTTTTTAAGAGAATATTATGATCGACTGGATCAAATGCAGCACTGAGATCTAACAGAACCAGAACAGACACAAGTCCATTATCTGAGGCCATAAGAATATCATTAGTGACTTTCAGCAGAGCTGTTTCAGTGCTATGATGAGCTCTGAAACCTGACTGAAACTCTTCAAACAGGTCATTGCTGTATAAATGTTCACACATTTGATTAGCAACTATTTTCTCAAGAATTTTAGATAAGAATGGAAGATTGGATATAGGTCTGTAATTTATTAAATCATCTCGATCAAGTGAAGGTTTCTTAAGTAAAGGTTTAATTACAGCTAACTTAAAAGCCTGTGGTTCTGATCCATTTACTAAAGATAGATTAATCATATCTAAAATGGGGCTGGTAATCAGAGGGAACACTTCCTTAAATAATTTGGTTGGGATTGGGTCTAACATACAAGTTGAAGGTTTAGATGAAGCTAATATTTCTGGTAACTCAGGAAGCTCCACAGGATCAGAACAGTCCAAACACAAATCAGGTTCTACAGTTATTTCCAATGTTGTCTCACTAGATGAGGATGAAGTAATCATCTTCAGGAGTATGTCAAAGATTTTATTTTTAATAGAATCAATTTTATTTAAGAATAATCCCATAAAGTCATGACTGCTAAGAGCTAAGGGAATGGATGGTTCAACAGAGCTATGACTCTGTGTAAGTTTAGCAACTGTACTAAAGAGAAACCTAGGATTATTCTTGTTCTCTTCTATTAATGATGAGAAATAAGCTGTTCTAACTTGGTGAAGTGTCTTTTTATACAACAGTAGGTTATTTTTCCAGATTAAGTAGGAATCCTCTAGGTGTGTAGAGCGCCATTTTCTCTCCAATTTTCTAACATTGTGCTTTAAAGTACCACAGACACTGTCAGAAGTGTAGTTCCTGGGCTGAGGAGAAACGGAACCAGGCTGTTGAAATCAAGGTCCCCGAGTCTGGAGGAAGACTGGAGAAGAACAGAATCCACGTTGCTGGAAGTCCAGTGTGATGTTTCCACAATCAGTGATGATCATCTTCTGGTCCACTGGGTTTTCTCAAGTCCACAGTCACTGTGGCCATCTACCAGGACATTTTGGAGAACTCCATACTTAGGAGTTATCCAAAGGAGGACAGCAGGCAAGGAGGATAATACCCTCCTTGCCTGCTGATGGTGGTCAGAGGGCCCGGTGGCTCTGATTGTATGGCAGCCTCACTCCTGTCGGTGTGCCCCAGGGTAGCTGGCTCTCAGCCAGCAGCCATGGTGACACTCCAACCCTTCTCCTCTCTCTGTTGAAGAAGCCCAAGCACATCATCTGCACCCCCAGCCTTGGTGTCTATGAAGCAGAGAGCAGGCAGCAGGTTCTTGTCCAGCAGGTAAGAAGGTCTTAATGGAATGAGTCATTCAGATCCCAGTGGGATTCCGTCTCAGCAGACATAGATCTCTCTCTGGTGGATCAAAGATGACTTGTTGGTGTCGGTCTTGGAAGGTTCCCCAGATGGAGATAACGGATCAGGGTCTCTGTCAGAGTCCCACAGATGCAGCTCTTCTCTGAAGACTTCTAGAAAATTAGGTTTCAGTAGGATGAGAAGATTTCAGCAGTCCTACCAGAACGTCTGGACTGACCTCGAGAGTAAAGAAAATGCTGCATGGACTTCCCGAACACCTCAGCAGGTGGAAGCCAGCATCGTCAAACTCAAAAGAAGTCCCTAAAATATTTCACTGCGTCTAATAAAGTTACTGAAATAAAGTTACTTCTCGATAGCATTTTAATCTAGATAGATGAGCCTGTGTAGTCAGTCCCTGAAAGCAACACTCACCCGGGGAAGTCCCTGAAGTAGTCATAATCCTCGACAGTCCGTGAAGGCAGCACCGGCACGCAGAGGAGAAGCAAACATGGCGGACGCGG
Organism: Girardinichthys multiradiatus; assembly: GCF_021462225.1. Taxonomy (NCBI): domain Eukaryota; kingdom Metazoa; phylum Chordata; class Actinopteri; order Cyprinodontiformes; family Goodeidae; genus Girardinichthys; species Girardinichthys multiradiatus. The sequence goes on from NC_061817.1 coordinate 39,751,613, forward strand.
TGAGTGACATACGTCCTGCTACCTTTATCGCTTTTAAACCCTTTACAGATAAACCTAGTCCTTCTCAGGAGGCGCTGTCGAGATTAAATGAGACCCTCTAGAAGTTAGAGGATATAACTGGAGGCGGGAAGCTTTAGAAATGAGAGAAAACTGCTTAAATGGTGAAAATCTGAACGTTAGCGGCGCTAAAATGAGTCAGGGCTCTTCAAAATAAAAGTCAGTCTGTGGTTAACAGCTCAGTCAGCAGTAAAATCTGCTGCATTTATTTCATTTCTAACCAGCTGGTGTTTTTTGTCACTTTCTATCACGTTAAGATCATTTCAGACACATTTGATTTCTTAACGGTAAAAAGTTTGATCCATAGAAAGACTTACTTTGGATCCATGATCATTGAAGCAACTTCTAAAATAAAAGTGTTGTTGTTTAAACTCAGCTAAATGTAACCTGGTTGTTACTGTCAGGGTTTAAATAGAAATAAAAGTCACCATCCACCAATCAGAGCCCATCATGGTTCCTGATTAGCCGTCACGGTGTTGCTTTCTAAGCCAATTAGAAGCTGTTGTTGATCGAAAACCCACTGGAGATTTAACCAGAATTATCTCAAACAAAGAGCAACGATGAAACTAAGTACACCCCATTTCTCCTGTCCACTTATCTCTCAAACGTTGCCTCAGGTTCCTGCACAGCTCTCTGCAGGTCCAAGAACAGCATTCAGAACCAGATTGAACATTGGTTCTTTCAGCAGATCTGCTGATGTGTTTGGGATCATTCTTCTGTTGGTGACCCAGATTGGACCAAGCTTCAGCTGCTGGACTCCCCTTTAACTCAGAACCACTTTGGTCTACAAAGGAGTTCATGGTCCACTCAAAGACTGCAAGGTCCTGTAGCTCCAAAAAGCCCATATAATCACCCCTCCACCACCGTGCTTGGCAGCTGGATATTGAGAACTGTCCTGAATGTTTTCCACTTGGGATGGAGTTCAGGTAGTTTGGAGATGACCTTTTAATCCTTTCCAGATAGATAGAGTTGCTTCCTTAGGGTCTTCTCTTTAAAACGCAGCAGAATCAGGATAAAGCTGGATTTAACCACGGATAAAATTAGAACAAAAACCTGGAGAAACCTCAATAAAAGCTGGAGAGAAAAAGAATGGAATGTGGCCAAAAGCGAATAAAAATAGAATAAAAGCAGAATCAAATTCAATTACAATGAAACTGAGACAAAAAGGGGATATAATCTGGTTAAAAGCAGGAGGATATAAGGATAATGGGAGGAAACCTGATTAAAATGAAGTTGAAACCAAGATAATCTGGGAAAATCTCCATGAAATCAAAGCTAAACCAAGAGAAACAAGAATAAACCTCAAACTTAAAATACAATAAAATCAGGATGAAAGGATGAAAAAAAACCAAAACCTGTAAAATGTAACCTGAGTTAAATCAGTTTAACCAATAGAATTTCAGAATAAAATGTAAAAAAAATAAGAGCAAAAGGGTGAAAGCAGGAGATCAACACACACCGATCTGCTCCTGAGCAGCAAACTAGCAAAACTCCTGCAGTCCTGGAGGTTCTCACTCTGATGAGGACCAGCAGCTCCCAGCTGATACGGTCTAGTTAATCTCAGTGGAAGCTGCAGGTTGGATGCTGGAATTTGTTCTGGGTTGTTGAATCCTGCAGAGGATCTGAACTCTGACCTCCTCTGATTGGTGCTTCACCCCTCAGTGCAGCTCATGTCTCTGTTCTCAGGTGTCCAGCAGTGACCTTCAGGCTATGAAACCTCCATCCAAACGTAGACGCATCCTCAACCCTTCGGCGATCGTCCCCGTCCCCGTCTACTCCAGCAGGGTAGAGAAGATTCCTGCTCTGCCCTGTTTCTGACCTCTGAGAGCTTCTCCTGACAGATTCCTGCAGCTCTCATGATGTTTGTTTGTCCAGGTGAGCAGCAGCCTGCAGCTGAAGCCCACAGCAGCAATGTTCACTGAGAAGAACCGCTCAGGTAAGATCTGAGGAGCTGCAGTGATGCTGAGCAGCAGGTGCTCCATCTCTCTTAGCTGCGTGTTGTTTCCATCTCCAACCAGATGATGGTGCAGATGACAGCATGTGGGAGGAGTTTTCCTCACGAAAACCCCTGGTGCCGTTCGTTGAGCTCAGTGACTCTGAGGATGAATCAGAACCTCACCAGCACCAGTCAGGACCTTCAAAGAAACAAGTGTAAGTTGGAGAAGCATCTGGTTCCTCACATTCAGACACAGCATCTCAAAACTTCTCTGTTTGTTCCAGAGAAAACCCTCGCTGTCCTTCTCCTCCTCCACCTGTGAGTCCGGTCCAGAAACAGTCCAACAAGGCCAAACAGAAGATCAAGTAAGCCCAGTTCAAAGTGTCTGTGTCCTCTCTTGTCCCTGTCTGACCTCCACCCCCACCTGTCTCCCCCAGTGAGCTCAACAGGAAGCTCCGAGCCGTCAGCTCCACCCTGTCCCCGATGCCTCGGAACCGGAGGACCAGACAGTGCCGGACCCAGGCGTCACACCCAGATGATGACGATGATGATGTCATCTTCGTGAGCCCAATGTACAGCTCCGACTCGCTTCGTGAGATTCCCCTGAAGATCCGCTGCCGAACAGACGTTCACAAAGTTCTGGTTCTGCCGGTACGTTTGATCCCGTCTCCTCCAGTGAGATGTTTTCCTGCTGTTTTTCTTTTTCCGCTTTTTCAGACTCCATCTTCCCTGGTCCTGATGGGAACCAAGCGAGCGGGGAAGTTGTGGAACGAAGCTTTTCCATCCATGTATTCAGATTTTATTCCCGCCTCAGAATGGATCTCAGCAGGATTGAGGTCGGTGGTTTGGGAAGACCATTCCTGAAGCTTAATGTTAGCCTGCTTTATGCTCCAGAACCAGTTGGGATCTGTGTTTGGGATCATCATTCTCCTGGAACACCCCAATGGGTCCGAGTTTTAAGCATGGCGCTGATTGGACGTGAGGTCGAAGAATGTGGGAGTAGACCTGGTTCTTCATTGTTCTATCCAGTGCTCTGCACCAGCACCACTGAGAGCCCATCAGCCCCGCAGCATGAAGCTTCTGTCTGGATCAGCACCCCTCAGTCCTCAGTGATGTTAAACTGGCTTCAGAGTGAACTGAGGCACTAGTGTTCCCGCAGTTTCCAGTTGATGGCAGGTTGGAGCCATGGTGGTTCCCGGGTTGGTCCTGATCGTCCCACCCAGTGTCTTTTCATCTGTG